>NC_140592.1:1006274627-1006944646 GCF_964204655.1 Triturus cristatus
CAACTAATATAACATGATATTGAAGAACTTGAGAGAAATTATGCCTGAAATTCTGTCAGTCCTAATATTAATCAGTTGAGGAAAAAACTTTTGATATGAAGGTATTCACTACCGTGCCTTACATACAATACGAGCTGACCCTGGTCAAACACTTTCTCATTGCTAAGTGCTAAAATGACGTTGCCAGGCCAGCATGGGCAGCAATCACACAGAGCAATGAAGGCATGCTGTGAGGTTGCTAGGCATTTAGGAATTGTTCTAAGATCGGCTGCTACGATCAATAAATACAGCGAATGGCATTGCTAAACTTTCTAAAATACCACGATTATGGCACTGTGTGTAGAGAGGAAGGGACCATACGTTCTAAGACCTTTCAATTCCCTAGAAGTGTATTTGGGATCTTGGAAAAGTTTCTGGTTGACAAATCTCTTTTTGCATGTTGCATGTTATGATGCTGCAGATAATGTTGGGGAACCGGGGAAATCAAAGAAACATGCGAATCATACCACAGAAAATGGCACCCGGGAAGACATTGAGGGCTTTAATGAAACAGTCGAGGGTTTGCTCATACAGAAAGATAAAGGGGATCAATCACGACCATTGAAATCAAAGCGCTTGGATATAAAATCTTACCTTGCTCGATCAAGCACTAAACCGAGGAAACCACAGGAAGCAAATAAGCAAGGTTACCAGCTTGTGTAAACATCACCAGTGCAGCACTGAATGCACTGCGGCCTGACATAGCACCTGATATAATAATAAGTGAGGCTCAATCTGCTGCCCTTTCATGTCAATGTTGCATGTGCCAACAGATTTACAGCTCTTTCACAGCATGAGGATCACCCCACCTCAAGCACCCCAGGTAGCCCAAAACCAAGCTTGAGTGACCGTATAATAGATGTTATTACTGACGACAAGTTGAGACCGCTAAGGGAAGAGATCAGCGAGTTAAGAAAATCTGTTACTCCTTTCATACAGACTCTTCCAGCGAAAATGGAGAAATTGTCTGTAATGTGGCGCTTGAAGGAGGGTAAATGGCTTGATTTGCCTAGAAACACTAAATTGGTTGATCCCAAATTGCATGTGATAGCCCCTCTATTAGTCCCCTCGAATATTCATGCTACAAATCCATCACAGTTTACGGTTTCTACTGCACCCAGGGACTCTCACATTCATTCTAGCCACAGAGCAACTACTCATTATGCGGAAGGGGTGCTTAGTCAGAAGGGCAAGGGTATTCAACAAAGTGGGGAGGCTATGGATTCATTTATAACACGTTCTCCCCTACGTGACCTAATGAATTCTGCTGGGAAGAAGCATGGTCCCTCACCCTTGACTTGCAAGAATCGACCTCAAGGCACGATGTGCTGTTAGAGAGTTGTGTTAGCGCTCGTGTGGGGGATGAACCTTTTCTAACAAATGTAACCAAATAAATCCCTGGGACCTATGAAAGTACGGAAGCACTAGTAAACAAGACAACTGATTGGCTACGCAAAGTACATAACTGTTGGTCCATAATCAGGGAAGATATCGTGACAGGCGATACAGCCGCAAGTGGGGAGACTCTGACTATAAGGTTCATCACTAGTAAGATCGATGAAGGTCTGATTGCCCTAGAGCTGGAATTTCACTCCATAACGCCTCAAACATATGTGTTAAAATAAATCCACCATTAACATCGGTTCCTGAAGGTGGCAGAGGTATGACCTTGATTCAAAGAGCACACTGAAATGAGAATGGGCAGTGTAAGTTCTCTGGCCACAAACGATGTGGACTGACTCCCCCGGGCTGCTGTTCAGTCTAGCACTACATCACATAGCCAGCTACCTGACAGTGAGGGAAAGCTTAAGCTAGCAACTACTAAGCCACCTAAACAGGAAGGGGAGACGATGTCCATGCCCGCGATCACACTGGAGTCTTCTACCATCCGACTCCGACCTGCTCCTTCAGCCCAATGTACAGCTTCGATACTAGTCATGTTAGAAGCCATGCAAGACTGAGACGCGCGATCGTGCGAAAACAAGATGGCCACCTCCTGGTGAGCTCCATGTCAGAACAGCCCGTTTTTGACATATTTATTTATTTCTTGTCAGAATTTTGCTAAAAATTGAATAGCAGCTCTCTGAAGTCATACCTGCTGCTGTGAAGGTTTCTCCTGGTGTTCTGGACATCAGAGGTGGTGTTTTCTACCTCCTGCTTTATCCTCCAGCTCTGCTGTAAGGTACTGCCCTGATTTCCTGTCAGGGGGGCGAAGTAAATACTCAGGAAAGGGCCTGGCTTTGGCCTAACCACTCCCACAGTCTGATTTAGCTGCTGCACCAGCCTTTCTTTGAAGCATTTTTTTCTGCAATTATCTCCTTTTCCTGCACTTAATATCTATATACAGCATTAATTTTTATAATAAGAAAATGGAGAATAAAAATGCGAAAACTAATAATAAGAGGAAACAACAGATTTCTCCTCCTCCAACCCAATCTAAAGTGATGGAATCTAGTGAACCTTCTTTGGCATTCATTCTCGACGAACTTCAAGCACTTCGTGCCAACACAGATACCATAGCGACAGTGTTAGAAAAACCCACTCCCACACCGGAAGGGTGGTGGTGGTGTTCTCCCAGACACGCTGTGGTAGCTTGGCTCGAGCGGTAAGGAAGGCACCGTGTTAAGCATACGACATACCCACACAATAACCATGCGTGCATCCGTTCCAAAAACGACACTACACCTTAAAAATTTATGAAAATATCTCTGTGTTTATCTTCTTTTCTCTTAGTTGCTGATTAAATAAATAATAATACAATCACAGTACACAAGCTTCTCCTTAAAAAGTGCAGGTCAAATAAATAATAACACTTTACAGGTGCAATAAATAGGATCAGGTCAAATAAATACTGTGAGGGAATAAATACTGTACAGGAATAAGTTAGCTCAGGACAATAAATACATTACAGGAATAACTTAGATAAATACAATAAATACAGTACCCTCAATAAATAATATCAGCCAACAATGACATTTGTAAAATCAGATCACATTTAAAATACTATGGGCTGATTTGGCCCAGTCACAGCTTGTGGTTATGTGGATGGCCTGAGGGTGTCTCACCTAGCTTGGGTAAGGCTGAGGCCTAAACTGAGGTAGTTCAAGGGTAATCTAGGAATCTGGCTCTCCCAAACTACACAACCCCTCACACAGGCCACTGTATCAGTCTCAGTCCACCCCTGGCACTCCCAGGCTGGTCCTAACACCTCTTTATCCCCTAGGATGGTCTCTTAGGGCTCCACAGGGCCTTAGGCGCCCTCTATTCCACTTACTGCCCTTTTTATGAAGCTCCGACGCCGCTGGAGTCGTGTCGACGCCGTGAGGCGGTTCCGGATCGATGTCGGCGGCCTCGGCTCGATGACAGTTCTTGACGACGCCGGTAGGCGGTTCCGGTTCGATGACGGCGGCCTCGGCTCGATGTCGACCTCCGGTCCGATGACGTCGGGCAGTCTTGGCTCGATGTCGACTTCGGGCGGTTCCGGTTCGATGACGTCGGCCGGCCTTGGCTCGATGTCGACTTCCGTCGGCTCCGGAGTGCGATCTCCACTCCCGACCTCCGGTGCTCCTCTCCTCGGGTTCCGGCGACTCCGGAGTGCGACCTCCACTCCCGACCTCCAGCACGATTCTCTTCAGGTTCCGGCGACTCCGGAGTGCGATCTCCACTCCCGACCTCCGGCACGCTTCACCTCGGTCTCCGGCGACTCCGGAGGGCGGACTTCACTCCCCCGTCGACGCCGCACACTCGACCTCGGGTGACTTCCTCCTCGACCTCTGGTACTCTCCACGACCTCCGTCGGCGCCCTCTCTCGACCTCTGGCGGCTCCGGGTACGACGTCTGCTTTCCAGTCAGCGCCGCTTCTCCACCTCGGGCTCCAGGTCTCTAGGCTTCTCGACGTCGGACTTCAGGTAGTTACCAGTAACCAGGTCAGGAACTTGCTGTTCTTTACTTTTAAGGCCTGTTCCTGCTGTCCAGGTCCTTAAGATGGTTTTTCCTGCTTTCTCCCACACACGGCTCCAGGCTGGGCTCAGTCAGTAGGGACTAGTATCAAGGGTGGGTTTATGGACCCCACTCCAGGCACAAGTTTCCACCCCTGCTGCCTCACTCCTTCCTCCTTCAGGTTTCTGCTGCTCTCTCTTCACCAGTCAGGTGCCAACTGCCAACTCCAACTGCCAACTCTGACTTAGCTTCCCAACATTCTCAACCGCCTCCAACTGTCACAGGGTTCCAGAATGTTGCAGAAGGTTCTAGTAGGTTCCAGTGATGTCACAGGTGACAATGAGTGGCCACCATTTTGTGCTCCAGGCCCTCAGACAGAAGTTCCAGGGGTAGATAAAATGGCTCCCTGAATCTGCATCAATACTAAAAAGTCTGGTGGTTCCCAAAAAGGAAAAATACTAACAGGGTTTGAGGCAAAAGTGGGACAAAATAAATAATGATGAGGAGGGACCACCCAAAGGGCTGACAGGTCTAACAGACAGAGATTAAAAGCCTGCGTAAAGATATGGCTAGTATGTCAATTAAAGTTTCAGATAATTCAATCAAAATACAAGACAACAAAGTTAAAATTGATGCCTTTACACCACTTGTGGCAAAAATTTCTCCTATATCTGCTCTCCTTCTGGATATGGAAAATTGTAGTAGGCAATACAATTTGCGTATTTATAATTTACCAGAAGATGTTGAAGGTTCCAATTGCAGACTATACTTGGAGAATTTGATACCTGGTCTTTTAAACATCAAATTTCCAGAGAAATTTTAAATCGATAAAGCTCATAGAATTCCATCTCATCGCAATCCTCCTCACACTAAGCCAAGACAAATTATTTTTAAGGTTTTATGTCATCATCATTTGGTCTTGATAAGGAAAGCAGCAAGGGAAATTCCTTCCTTAATGGTCAATGGTAATAGAAATTTAATACACCAAGACTTCGCTAAAGATACTGTTAAGATTCGTAAAGAATTCACTGACATTCGTCCTCAATTGAGAAGTCTTGGATTTAAATATGGTCTATTTGATCCTTCAACAATGCAAATTTGGAAAGATAATTTTTCAAAGTCCTTCCAACGTCCGGAAGATTTAAAATTATTCCTGAATCAACATTCACAGCATTCTCTGGATATGCATGATTCTGCTACTTGAATATTGCTTTAATATGTATTTCTGACTAAATCCAATGTTTTCTCCACACTGGGCTCCAACGGTTTGGTCATGCTTGTAAAGCGTGTGTGTGTTTCAAATCTGTTATTAATGTTTATTTGTTGTTGTCTTTTTCTCCTCTTCCTAATTCTTTTTTCCTCTCTATTTTACTATGGCTAATGTTCATAATGTTAAAATAATCTCTTTAAAAGTCAAGGGTCTGAGACATCCTGTAAAACGTACAAAGATTTTGGATTATTTAGGAAGTTTTAAAGCTGATATTTGCTTCATACAGGAAACGCATAGTGAAGACAAAGTCTTAGATTATATGGAAATAATGTGGGTTGATACTATTATCTCTTCTCCTGTGAAAGGTAGAAACAATGGTGTTGCTATTCTTTTATGCAAAAGGACTACATTGTCAAATTTTGAGGTAAATCAAATTCAGAAGGTAGATATTTCATAGCTAAAATTAAAATACATGATTCAGTGATGTTTTTACTTAATATATATGGTCCAACTGCTGATGATCCTATGTTTTGGTCTAATCTAACTACTGAAGTACTAAAGGTAGGTAACGTTTCTCTTATAGTTGGAGGAGATTTTAACCTTATATCTGATCCTTTATTAGATAGATCTTCTCTTACTAAATATCATCCTCCTAAAGCTTTATTTACTTTTAAATCTTTTCTTAAAACTACAAAATTAGTAGATATTTGGCGATTACATTTTCCTACGGATTTTTTTTTAACCTTTTTCTCTAATCCACATAACTCCCACTCTAGACTTGATTATTTATTAATTTCCAGACAACTAATTAATTTTGTGGTTACTACTACTATTGGTAATATTGATATTTCAGATCATGCTTTAATATCCTTTGTTCTACAATTTAACTCAAATATTAAAACACAATCCAGATGGCGAATGAATACTAGTATGCTCTTTAAGAATACTTTCAGCTCAACCCAGAAGGTTCTACATCCATGGTGAATAGATGGGATTACATTAGGGGTGCTTCCATTTCTCTCATGGCACATGAAAAAAAATCATTTAATGCAAGAATTAAGGAATTGGATGAGCAAATTGCAAAATTTGAAAGACTTTTTCTTATGTCCAATGACCCCCAATATAAGTTGAAATTGCAAAAACTTACATATGAATTTAATTCAATCCTTAGTAAAACAGCTGGTATTCAACTCTCCAATTCTAAAGCCAAATTCTGTTTTAATGCTAACAGATCTGGGCGGCTTTTAGCCAACTATCTATGTATTAAAAAAGATAAAACGCAAATAAATTCAATCCATGGCCCCAATGGGAAAATCGCCCTATCGCAAAATGATATTGTTAATGAATTTCTAAATTATTATGCTACTCTATATAATAAACCTAACTTTGATGATTCTTCTTTAATTGACTCCTTTTTATCTAAATGTGGTCTACCCATGATTTCCCAATTAACAAAAAATTAATTAGATTTGCCCATTACTGAAGATGAAATTCTATTAGCTATTAAATCTCTTAAACAAAAATAAAACCCCAGGACCAGATGGCATACCAGCGGAGTTTTATATAAAGAATTTCAACTACAGCTTATTACTCATTTATTTAAGCTATTTACCTTTTTTAGTTCAACAGGGGCTGCTACAGGTTCTTTTACTGAAGCTTTAGTTGTTGTACTACCTAAACCTAATAAAGACCCTACACTTGTATCAAATTATCGTCCTATTTCATTAATAAATCAAGATTGTAAACTTTATGCCAAAATACTTGCAACTAGGTTATCCTCTGTTTTAGATTCTATTATTCATTCAGATCAGTCTGGGTTTATGAGAAATTGATATTCTGCAAATAATACAAGAACATTACTACATGTTATAGAACAAGGGTCCAATTAAGATTTACCATCAGGAGTACTAACATTAGATGCTGTAAAAGCTTTTGATAAAGTTCATTGGCAATTTCTATTTCGTACTTTACTAGCATTTAATTTTTGTGATTTATTTATCCGTATGATATCTGCTATTTATTATACTCCTACAGCTCGTTTATTTATTAATGGCCAAACCTCAAACCAATTTTCTCTTTTCAAAGGTACCAGACAGGGATGTCCTCTCTCCCCGCTCCTATTTCTTCTTGTTATTGAACCTTTGCTTGTTTCCATCAGGAAATGTAATAATATTACAGGAATTAATATTAAGGAGGTTTCTATTAAAACGTTAGCATATGCAGATGATGTACTTTTATTTATTAACAATTCTTTATCCTCATCCCCTCCTTTATTTGAGATTATTTCATCTTATTCCAAGATTTCTGATTATAAGTTAAATACTAATAAAACATATTTTTTTCCTATAAAAATTCACTGCACTTCAGATATGTTACACATGAAGGATATCATTTGGCAAAGAGATACATTTAAATAATCCTCTTCTAGAAAAACTACAATATCATTAAATTGTGATTCTATTTTAAGTTACATCAAGGATAAAATATCCAAATGGTCTTCTCTTCATCTTTCATGGTGGGGAAAAATGGACTCCATAAAAATGACTATAGCACCAAAACATTTGTATTCCCTAGCCATGATTCCTACTCTATTTCCTATGAAGTTTTACAAAATTGGAGATCAACGCCTTTCTAAATTGTTATAAAAAACTAAAATTACCTAAATGAAATGGAGGTTTTGGTGTACCAGACTTTTTTTGTTATCATAAAGCTTTTATATTAAAACAAAGTTCTCTTTGGTTTAATCATTCTCATTTGTTTAATCCCCCCACATGGCTTTCTATAGAAAAGAGTTTAATAGAACCGTTCCCTTTACCTACTTTGTTAACTCTGTCCAATAAATCAATATTTTTTAACAGCTCTGTTAATTTAAAATCCACTAAGTTAATACTACATGATTTTGATTCAATTTTTCAATCACCCATGTCCATTACTGAAGATATGTCATTATGGTACAATCCAAGCATAAAATGTACTAAAAATGTTAGATTTTGGTACTCATGGATTAAAGCTGGTATTTTTTACCTCAAAGATGTTTACTATAATAATGCTTTTATTTCTTTTGATGTTTTACAGAAAAATGTAATTTACCTTCCTCTGATTTCCTCAATTATGAAATTCCTTGTACTTCTATATTAGATTCATTTCCTCATAATATACCTTCTAATGCTAAATCAGATTTATCAATTTATAATCAAACTGTATCCACTTTATCTCATGGTGTTTCAATATTGTATAAAAAGATGATTGCATTTGGCTTAATAATATTTCAGGATGGTTACTTGTTTCACTTTATCAAACAAATTCATATATTTGATAAAATTGTTTATGGTCTCCATTGAGATTGTTTCAAGCTAAACTTCTTACGACTTCAAATTGTTGGCACTATTATTTATATACTGGTTTGTTAAAACATATGCTTTTTGAATGTCCCTCTGTTTTTAAATTTTGGTCTGAAGTTTCGGATGTTATAAAAAAAATACTTAATATTCATGACGATTGATCATTTAATTTGTTAATTTATAAATCTGTCATTTTTTCTTAAAAATTACTTGACTTAGAAGGTAAACATTTTAATTTCCTGTTATCTGCAGCTTTAAAATCCATTACCACATGTTGGAAAGATGTTTCGTTATTATCTGTTCCTGTTTGGTGGTCATGGGTTATTTTTACTAGAAGAGGAGCCCATTTATCTTTGAATGGTATTCATCATAATTGTAATTCTTATCATTTATTTTGGAAACCTACTGATAATTAATTATCTTCTTAAAATGTATTTTTCTCTAATTATTTATTGATATTATAGCTTAGTTTCTAATTGCTAGTAGCTCTATTTTAATGATTATTAATAACATATGTATACCTGTTTCCTCTCGTTCCCTTTTAATTTTCAGTAAGACTATATTATATTATATTGTACCTGTTGAATTTTTAATTTCTAGTGATCATTTCCATATGTTCTTATTGGGTATTTTCATAGTGCCATATTTTGTACTGTCAGTTGTTTAATATAACATTTAATACATTATTTTGAACAAAAAGAAGCCATGAAAGACACTGAATTTAAAGTGTGTCATGGAACGTTGCGGGAAAGCAGGCTAAACAAAGTGACTTAGAATGGGGGAATTTATGGGCAGACATTAAATTATCCTACTACCTGAGCTATCGAGCCAATTTACAGACCAAGTTATCTTACTTGTTTTGTAAATGCTACCCGAGCTATTTGCGGAACACCCTCGGAAGGCTTAATAATGTGACAAAAAAAATCCAGTAACTATAAGGTGAAACCGATAGATTTAGGGTCAAGGGATATTTTCGCTAAACATTTGTCATTCTGTAGAACTGCTGAGGTAAACCATCTAGCCGTGATCAACATATATATATACACTCAGTTCAGGATAGCTTGAATTTACCCACTATACATGCACTTCAAGCTGTAATAGAGGGCAAAATAGTTCACTCCTGGGCTTTGTCAATAGCAGGTGACTGTAACACCAAATTCGAACCACTCGTTCCACTGTCAGCTCTAATGGCTACTGAGGATGAGGAGTGGGTAATGCCTGAGCTTAAAAGTAAACCAACGACAAAATGGCCAAAAGAAGCAAGAAAAATGGTCTATCTTCGCTTAGACCATGGACTGAGAGCTGCCAACGGGTGCACCAAGTCCGATAGTCATCCCTGATCCACCTTTAAGAGAGGCGCACACACAAGTTATACAGATTACATTCTGCTAGACCTGAAGTTATGGTACCACATGGTAGACATGGAAGTTGTCACTCATGGGGATAGTGACCACAATGCTCTTGTTGCTGTTTTCAAGTTAGATTTGTTGTGCAAACCTGTTGAGCATGTTAGTTATACCTCTATAATACCTCTAGTCCTCACAAATAACCGTAGGAATGTAAAGTGGGTTAACATTAGTATGGACGTCCAAGTCAAAACAAAAATGTATCAATCGTTGGAAGATTATTTTGGGACTTCCACACTTTCAAACTGGGATGCTGTCATGTTCACCAGCAAGCATAACGAGTTATTTAGCACCCTGAAAGATTACTTCGCGAAACAGAGCAAGAAGGGTTCTGCTGTCCCCCAAGTTGTCTTGGGTTCATTCAACAAAGAGTGCAGAGAGGCTAAAGGGGGGTTAATTAAAGCTAATAAGGAAGGGTCCATAGACCACATTTTCTGGTTTATGACGATCTGTTTGAAGCACAATACCATTAAGAAGGACCACCTGTATGTAACATTTATGGATATGAGGGCAGTATTTGATTTGGTACCAAGGTGTATTCTCTGGGAGGTATTGGCTCAAATGGGGATTCCACAAGATCTGCTTAATCTCCTTGTTAGACTACATACAACTACATTTGCTCAGGTCAGGTGGAATATACAGGGTGTTCTCCGACCCAGGATCCCTGTCAATCGGGGGGAGGGACAGGGACGTGATCTACCGCACAATCCTGTTTATCCTATTTATGAATGATGTAGTGGAAGCCCTGAACAAATGCCAGCATAACACCTCACATCCCCGTTCTGCTTTTTGCAGATGACACCTGCTAGTATCCTGCACCTGTATGGAGCTGCAGCAACTGCTGAACTACTTTGTGTGGTTTAACAGGGATCAGAGATTGAGATTAACACAAGTAAATCTAAATTAATGGCTATCAGTCCCCATCGCACCTTCAGAAACAAGATGGTGCTGGAGGGCTCTTGCATTTGCTCAGGTCAGGAGCTTTGACTAATTGGGAGTCAGGCTCACTGATAAATGTTCATGGGGCCTTCAGCTAGCTAAAAGTAGTGCCATATTAACACACAGAACAGCTGCTATCATCATGAGATATAAAGCTCTTGAGGTATATAGAGCTGCAGCCATGGAAAGCACTTTGTATGGGGCAGAGTTTTTTGGGTTAGAGAACACTTCACATTTAATTGCAGCAGAAAATACATTTAAAAGATCACTTCTGGATGTCTCTTCCAGCACCCCACTTATACCCTTGAGATGGGATTTAAGCATAAAGAGGGTCGATCAAATTGCTCACTTAAAAACCCTGACCTACTGGTTAAGAATATGGACTGTCAAGAAGATAGCGCCATACAGATCTGCATTACACTGATCTTTCCATCACCATCGTATGGTCCATGTCACGGCACCATTGCTGATGCGTCGGGGACAGCCCTGAACCCCAATGTTGTGCTATATTTCACTTGGCTAATGTCGTTCCCAATGTCACCCAGTCCTGGTCTGCATGATTCAGATCTGTGGGCTCCCAAATATTAAGAAAGCAGCGTTTTGGTTCGGGTGGGACTTCTACTCCGGTAACCTGTGACATCGTACGTAAGGCGGCCTCCCAGTATCGAGCGATTATTGGGCAGTCCCAGATTGTATGCCAGAAGGTACCCTCAGCGCCGCATTGTCCGAAACAGAAAGGAGTATCTGATTTGCCTAGCTTGTGCAGCAGGGTTCGTGTGTAATATATGCAATGTACATTTTATAATTGTAATAACTTTAATGTAGATGGTATTGCCACCTCCCTCTGGGATGCCAGGGCTGCCTGCCAGTCATCCTCATCTAGGTCACCTAAGTCTGTCTCCCATCTCTCCTTAAGGGTGGTTGTGGGATCCTGTTGATTGTTTATTATCTTACGGTATGTGAGAGAGATGGCTTTCGTCTGAAGGTGTTCTGTGAGAAGTCTGTCCTCCAATGGAGAGGCCTCAGGCAATTGTGTCGTAATCACTGCTAGAAGTGCAGGTCGGACCTGCATGTATCTATAGGTTTCAGTCTGTGCCAACATGTAGGTGACTTGGAGTTGGATTAAGGGTACTACATTGCCTTTTACCCACATGTCCCCACCTTGGAGATACCGATTAGATCCCACTGTTGGAAGCCCTTTGTGTTTCCGAGTCTCCCTAACTTTCGGGTATCCCAAAACGGCGTCGCCTGCGTGAGAGTCCCCTCCCAGCCCATTGCTCGTTGTGCCGCATGCCAAATTTGTAGTGTGTGAGCCGTGGGGCCTGTATATTGCAGCTTTTTAATTCTATTGTACACTGCTCCCATTATCCCCTCGGAATAGAGGAGATGCAGGTACATACAATACGCCGGATCGTCGTGCGGTGTGTGGAGCCACTGGTTTATTACAGTAAATTGCGATGCCCAATAATATGTATGTATGTTCGGGAGGGCGATACCCCTATCATACCATCCCTTTACTAGCTTTTTCATAGAGATACGGGCTGATCCCCATCCCATAGAAGTTTAGTCACTTCAGTATTATGCAACTTGAAAAAGGAGGGGGGATCAGGAAGGGGGTGTTCTGCAAGACATATAAGAATCTGGGTAGCGCCATCATTTTGAAAAGGGCTGCTCTTCCTAACAGGGTAAGTGGTAGTGAGCGCCAGTGCTTCACATCTCGCAAAACCGACCCAGGGGCTTCATAAGGTTTTCTTCAATAAAGAGAGTGACTTGAGGGGTGATATAAATGCCGAGGTATTTAAAACCTCGTTCAGCGATTTGAATCTCGCAGTTTCTCGGTAGTCTGGGCGGGGGACCGTGAAGGACGTACAGCAACGATTTTGACCAATTAATGGTGTAACTTGAAGCTTTGCCATAAGCCGTACAGATATCTAATAGACAGTTAATGGATCGAGATGGGGAGGTCATGTAAAGTAACACGTCGTCTGCATATAGTGATATGTGATCCTCCCATCCCATCATCCACTTTAGCCCCTTGATAACTGGATCCTGGCGGATCCAGGCCGCAAGTGGCTCCAGCACTATTGCAAACAAAAGTGTGGAAAGTGGACAACCCTGCCTCATTCCCTTGCCAAGAGGGAAGTCTTACGAAGTGTGGCCATTTGCTACAACATGCGCCATGGGCTTGTTATATAATAAGTGTATCCAGGCACAGAATCCCAAACTTCGGAGAACTGCAAAGAGGAAGGATCATTCCACCATGTCAAACGCCATGCGTGCGTTCAATGATAGTATTACTGCGTCCTCTGAGATGGTATGTTCCCGCGCTACTACTCCGTGGAGTCTCCAGAGGTTCAGGGCCGTGTTACGATGGGGCATGAAGCCCGATTGGTCCGGATGGACCAATGTAGTTAGTTACGGCTGAAGTCGTGTTGCTAGTGCCTTGGCCAAAATATTCGCTTCAGCGTTAATAAGCGATATTGGTCTGTATGACGCACAGTCTTGCGGAGGCTTGCCCGCTGTATGAATTGCTACTATGGTCACTACGCGTTGATCCCTGGGGAGTTCTCCCACCTCTAAACTGGCCTTGCATATATTTAGAAGGTGTGGCGTGAGCTGGGTCGCCATTGTTTCATATAGTTCCACCGGGATGCCATTAGGCCCCATGGCCTTCCCGGTGGCTAAATAATATTCTTATTAATTTCTGTCAGCTGTTCTAATACTACAATACTATATGGCACTTTACTACTCCTTTGGATACATTTTACGTCTGATGTGTAATATATTAATCTGCATCAGACTGCATTTTTGCAGCCAGGAATAGAATTGTTAAGGAATTGTCAAGAATCCAGAGATGTGGATTATTCGCAGTGTTTTAAATATTCTCATTTTATATAATATTTTATATTCCTATAGTAATATGTGTGATATGTTTTACAGTACTGTATCTTTTATGGGCTTTTGTGACCCAAATAAAGACGAAATGATGCTGATTAGCCTTTAGGTATCACTGTGTGCACAGGAAAGCAAACGTATGCTTCCTAATGTGAGGATATCATTGAAAAAATAAGCAGAAAAGAAGTAACTGTAGCATAAGACTTAAGTATTGACATTTTGATTGTGCATCAGGGCTGATATATTTGAGCTTCCCCAAAATATCCATCTAGAATTCCTTCCATATGATCTCAGTACAACACTTATCGGAGTACAACATGGTCTGAAGCAGGTGGAGGCACTGACAACTGAAATACATTGGACACATTGTTAGTGTATGTGAGTTTATAACCTCACAGGTACATTTATCTAAGAGAACTCTGGCATGATGAAGTTCTCAGGTCAACCAGCCCTCCAAGTAAGGGATGACAGCACCCTTCCCTCTTGTCTAGACGACTCCATTCTTCTACCCACACAAAGTAGAGAATATAATAATAAGGGAAGTTACATACATTCGAAATGTTAGTGTAACAAATATTTTAAACTATTATGTTTGCAATGTGAATTCACACTTTGAACTGATGAGTGTCATAAAAGCCCTATGTTGACATCCTGTTCTTTTTCTCTTTCAGGCGTGCTACCTCAGTGGATCTTTGCTGAAAATTCAAGCCTCATTGATGACTAGGTGTGAGCATCTGTTAGTTTTGAGATGCTCCCTGCCTCCCAGTTCAGCTATTGAACGGTCTGACATGGGCTCACATTTAAATGATTGCAATTAGCTTTATTTGGGAACATCCATGCTACTCATGTGCTTTTCCTGTTCTTGAAAACCTCTTCTGGATATTTCATTACAAACTGAATTTTGAGCATTGACAATGTTCTATAGAATGATAGAGCAAGACTGTCCTCAACGCTCGAAGTAGTCACCGAGTTGAGAACATAGGGTGAGCTATTTAAAGGTCTTGTCTATGCCTCGAGTTCAAATGCACACACAGGGAGCTCACTTCTACTTCTAGAACCACCGCTCGCTAAATATTAGAGTCTCACAAACTTGGAATTTCCAAGCAAAAAGTAAAACTGAAAACACTACAATTTAGTGGGTTCTATGTGTCTCCGAGAAAGCTCTGTTAAGCACCTGCATACTTTCCAGTTTGGGTACTTTATAAATGGCAGATCTGGACTGGACTGCTCAGGTAGGATTGCATAAAAAGAATAAGCCTGTTCAAATCATGGGTTCATGGTGGAATGATGCCCTGTCACTGAGCGGGGGGAGGGAGACCTTTGTTAATGCCAAAAAATGAATTATGCATTTCTAGAAGATGAGCTTTATAATTTTCTGACGGGTTTCAGACTTCAGATAAACCAGGGCTCCCACCAATGGGAATCAAGGGCAGGCTTCCCTTCCACCGTCATCATGGAATGAACTTTATTTGTGTTTTCCATACTGGAACTGTAATATCCTCTGTTCCCGAGGAGATTAAACATCTAGCATTGGATACATTCTTTTCTAGCTCAGGTATCTTTGAAGCAAACTGTATTAGCCATTGAGAGGAGCTCAGTTTTGGACTGTTACTTTCTCTATTACCTCATCCCTGTTGCCTCAACTTGATTGGGTTTCTGGCCCCCGAACCCTCAGTCGCTTCTAGATGAAGCTTATATTAATTAATTAAAGAATTTGTTTGAAACTTGAAGCCTGTGAGAAGCTTGACAGCATTCACAACCCACCGGCTACATATTTTGAATCAACACTGAAAGCTTTAAGAGCTAACCAGCTAGTGTTCAGCATCCTACTGAATACTGCACATAACACTTGGCTTAAACATGGAACTCAATATCCTGATGTCTCTGAATGTGGACACTCTAAACATCACATTCTGTGTGTATTTTCTACAGCTTGTCTTGCCTGCTATGGTTGTGTGCTGGATAGCCTTTTGTCATAACCATTAATTAGAGCTGAAGGGGAAAGCCAGGAATAAGGTAGCTGATCAAGTTTATCGATAGTGCATATCACACATGGGCTAATTATGTCTTTGGGCCCAGATTGCAACTATGGCACTAACTCGCGTGCAAGCCCTTGTTTGAACTTGAAACAGGGTTTCATGACGGCGCTATTTTTCTATGCACTATTAGCACAAGATATTTGTCCATGCACAATTTGCATACCTGGTGCTATTTGCCCACACCTTTAGGACAGGTAAAACCTGGCCAGGATCTTTGTGGCAAATAATGTACAATTCTGATTTGTGAACCCTGTAAAGTGCAATGTAATGGTTTGTACTCTCTATTGTGCTTTGTTGTTATTGTGTTATTTTCTGGCTGGCTATTTCTAAAGCTGTTAAGGGGTCTCCATCAGGTTAATCACTAGCTACCAGTAGCTCACAGCCTGCCTATCAGTAGCTCGCACATAATGAATTGCCTGTCAGCTGGTTTGTTCTGTGATGCCTGGGGAGATCACAGTGCTGGGCACTCTAAGCTGAAAATGATATTTCTTATTTCTTCCTCTATTGGCCTGCTTCTCTCCTTCTTTTTCCTTTCAAGCATTTTTGTGCTCTTGCTTTTTTCCATCTTGATTAATTTTATCCTCACATTTCCTGCTCTTTTGCCTTCCCTTCTTTCTCTTTCTTCCTATGTCAACCTGTTTCCTTGTTTGTCATGCCTCATTTTTCTTTCTTCATTTCATTCTCTTTTTTGCTATTTATCTTTCTCTCCTTTTTCTTTGTTCTTCCCCTTTCATCCTCTACTTCTCTTGTTTTGCTTTCTTTATTCTTTCACTTCGGTTTCTTTCTATTTCCTTGTTTTTTTCTTTTTTACTTTTTTCATTTCTCTTGCTCATTCCCTCGCTGTTTTTCTTACTCACCTTTTATTGGTTCCATTTTATTTGTATTCTTCTTTTTTCACACATCTACTACCTTCTTTTTTTCTGATTCTTTCTTTCTTCTGTACCTCCTTTTTTCTGCTTCTGCCCTAATTTTCCTCTCATTCCCATTTCTTAATTTTTCAAATATATCTTTCGTTTGTACTACTTTTTCTCCTTTCTCCAATCATCTTTCCTATTGCTTACATTTTCTTTTTTCTTGTTCCTTTTTTCCCTTTCTTTCTTTCTTTCTTTCTTTCTTTCTTTCTTTCTTTCTTTCTTTCTTTCTTTCTTTCTTTCTTTCTCTCTCTCCTTTAGGTTCCTTTCATCCTTCTTCTCCTTCCGTCTTTTTACTGTTCTTTCTCCCTTCCTTTCTTTCACCCTTCCTTTCTTACTTCCTCTCCCTTTCTCTTCCTTTCCTTTACCTTCCTCGCTCCCTTTTCTTCCTTTATCCATTGCTTTCTTTCTTTTCTTTATTCATTATTCTTTTTCTATTTCTTTGTTTGTCCTTCTTTGTTTTTCCTCCCTTTCCTCTCTTATTCTCTTCCTTTCTCTTTTTCTTCACCTGTTTTTTTGACTTTTTCTACTTTCTGTGTAGTCCTTCTTTCTTTAGCTTTTATGGTTTAAATCTCTTTATTGAAGTTCCAACATACAAAAATATAACAATGCAGGGTTAGCTATTACGCCAGCGGCTGTACGCAGCATATGGCCCATCTGGCCCAACAAGGTCAGCGAAAACATAACGCCAGGCTTGTAACAAAGCAGGAAACCCTCAGTGAAGAAGAATAAAAAAGGAAGGGGAAAAACTCTTACATCACAGCCCCGCCAACATGTCGCTCCTTGAGTGGGATCTATTGAATAAAGACGCTCCGGGGTATAGTACCAATAAGTCGCCACTTTTGTAAGGGTCTCTGTTAGCCCCATATGGTATGCGGAATGGCGGGCCCTATAATATGCTCCCTCCCACTCCTTGTGACTAAGTGTCCTGCCTAGTTCCCTTTCCCAGCGCGCCCGGCCGGAGTTGTAGGTGTGAGCATTCCTGGCCTGCAACATTTTGTATAAATCTGAAATTAGCTTTTTATCTGACGTGCGTGTGATTAGCCAGCGCTCGTATACGGACAGGCGTCTGTCGGCCTCGGGCTGGACCTGAGCGTGAAGTGCCCAATGCTGTGCCTGGAGGTAGCAGAGCCTTTCGGTTTCAGGCAACCTGTATTCCTGCTTAAATTGGTGAAACGAGATAACCCCGTCCGCATCAAACATGTGGTATAAGAAGCAGCATCCAGAGGTTTTCCATCTAGCGAAGGCAAACGTATCTGTACCCGGGCGAAAATCAGGGTTGTCTAAGAGCGGGGTGAGCGGAGACGGGAAAGTGGTGAGATCGTGCCTGATATTAGTATGATCCCATGCGTCTAGGGTGACTCGTGTGATATGTGAGGCATATACATTAAGGGGCCTATGGCACTTACGAAGAAATGGGATTTCTTGCAAAGGTCTAGCGGCTACCTGAAACAACCAGTGTTTTTCCGACACCCATTTGCTTCACTCTACCAGGTATGGTAATTGGGCCGCCTGGAAGTAGAGTCGGAGGTCGGGGATGCTGAGTCCGCCCTTCTCCGGTGGGAGCGTCGCCAGCATCTGTTTCATGCGCAGCTTCCTGCCGTTCCAGATGAATTGTGCAAGTTCCGACTGGGTTTGCTGTATCCAACCTGGAGGCGGTTGAAGAGGGAGAGTACAAAACAGATAAAGGATCTGGGGCAGGATGGTCATTTTGACCGCAGCTATTTTGCCTAGCCAGGAGAGAGGATAATGTTTCCATTGACCAAGTTCTCAGCGAATCTTCTGACGCAAGTGCGCGTAGTTGGTGGTGATAGTGCTCGGTAGAGAGGATGCCAACTGAATCCCTAGATACGGGATCGAGTCCGCCGCCCATTGAATGGGGTGAAGGCCCTGAAGATGTTCATGAGTGGGGCGCGACAGAGAGAGATCTAGGGCTACCGACCTAGCCATATTCACCTTAAACCCCGCCGCCTGTGCAAAGAATTCTAAATTGGTCAGGCATGCTGGCAGCGCAAGACAGGGGTTGGACAGCGAGATCAAAACGTCATCGGCGTAAAGACTGATCGTATGAGTGTAGCCGCTGAATTTCATCCCGGTGATCAATGGATTATGGCGGAACTTCTGAGCCAAGGGCTCCATATAAAATGCAAAAAGAAGGGGCGACAAGGGGCACCCCTGTCTAGTGCCTCTATCTATGGGAAACCGGGAGGACGTGTGTACATTCACCCAGCCTGCGGCTGTAGGGAACTTGTAGCAGTTCAAAACATAGGTGCGGAACTTCTCCCCAATCCCCGCTCATGCCACCACCTGCTCCAAATAGGGCCAGTGGACCCTATCAAATGCCTTCTCGGCATCGATAGGGAGCATCATGTATTCTCCTTGTGTTCGCGTGGCCTTCTCGATGAGATGGAGGGCTCGTTTCGTGTTATCAGCAGTTTGGCGCTCCGGAATAAAGCCCGCTTGATCCGGGTCTATAAGGCCAGGCATAAGGGGAGCGAGACGGGCGGCTAGGAGCCCTGTGTACAATTTGAGGTCTATGTTAAGAAGGGAGATGGGGCTATATGCCCCGCATGTGGTCCTGTCTTTCCCTGGTTTGGGTATCACCACTATGGAGGCCTCTAGGAGGTCCCCAGGGATTGCACCGGAGTCAGAGAAGGAATTAAAAAGTCGAGTGAGGAGTGGGGCTAGCAAAGCACAAAAAGTCTTATAAAAAATAGCAGAGAAGCCGTCTGGCCCGGGGGCTTTCGTTAGTTTGAGGTGATCTATAGCGGCAATGACCTCCTCGATTCGGATGTCTCTATCCAGGTGGTCGGCTTGAGCCTTAGTCAGTGCTGGTGAGTCGACGGAGTCGAGGAAGGCAGTTTCGTCTGCGCTATCTAGTGGGAAGCTGGCATAGTGACCAGCATAAAAGTCGCGGAATGCCTCGGCGATTGCTCCATCCTCGGAGATACGTCCCCTATCCCCTCTGCGCATCTCCTGGAACCCCTGTTTTTGCCAAGTCTCACTCAACTTGCGGGCGAGAAGGTGCCCACACCTGTCCCCCCGTGTAGTAAGCATGTCGCAGTCGCAAAGCAGCAAACTCAGCCCTATCTTGGTCAAGCGCCGCAAGTTGCTGGCGCATGGTTTTAAGGTAGCGCCACACCCGGTGGGCACCCGTCCCCTGGTGCATTTGCTCCAATTCTTTAGTTTTTGGTTGTGAGTTCGTCACGTTTACGCCTGTGCTCTGCATTTTCCGCTGCCGAGATGGCGGTCAATTCCCCCCGTACCACTGCTTTTAGTGCTGCCCACTGTGTTGCAAGAGAGGTGTCCACGTTAGCGTTGTGGGAAAGGTAATCGGTGATGGAGTGCCGTATCTGTTCTACCACTGCCGGGCGGTGCAGAAGAGTGTCCTGGAGCCGCCACAACCTAGAGGGTTGTTGTATGGGTGGGAGGGTGAGGGTAACAGTGACCGGTGCGTGGTCCGACAGGGAGGCAATCCCGATCACTACCTCCGTCGTGAGCGCTTGTACTGGTGTGGATGCTAATAGGTAATCTAACCTAGCGTAGGTTTGTGTGCCTTGGAATAATAAGAATACTCACGGCTGTGGTGGTAGAAGCAGCGTCATAAGTCCTGGAGGCCTAGGTCGTGCAAACGGGCCAACCCCTCTGTGGGGAGCACACCCGTTTGGTGCATGCGTTGACCTGATCTGTCCTTGGTGTTATTGAAAACTAGGTTCAAATCTCCCCCCAAGATGATATTGTGGTCCGTTGTGGTGGTGGCTTCAGTGAGGGCAGAGTGTAAGAATTGTTCCTGGCCCTCGTTCGGAGAGTACAAGGAACCAATGGTGAATGTGAAATTACCTAAGGCACATCTATAAGTCAAGAGTCTACCCTTAAGTTCAGCTTCCTTATGTAGGACCTTCCCTTTAAACTGCTGGGCAACTAGGATGGCCACCCCAGCTGATTTAGTGGGCCCTGAGGAAAAGAGTTGGATTGGGAACTTTCGTGACTTAAGGCGGTGGCAGTCCCTAGGGAGGAGGTGCGTTTCCTGCAGAAGGCATATGTCCGCCTGGGAATTTTCTAAAGAGGACAGAACCGCCTGGCGTTTCACCGGGTTATTAAGGCCTCTCACATTTAAAGTAAGTATTTTAAGCGTGGTAACAGTCATTCACGGTGATAAGGAACCTGGAAGCATACATGAGGCAGAAGCTCTGGCAGTACAGAGCCGTGGAGCCGCCAGGCAATCTAGAATATCATGATGACGGGGGCCTATGCTATTTCTCAAGAGGAAGTGGACACAGAACCCTAAAACCCCCCCAAACAAATCCCAAATACTGCCCAAGGTAACACCTGTAAAAACCGGGAGAGGGAAAATGGGAAAATCATGTGAAGTAAGTCTTAGTCTGTCATCGTCCGATGATCGTGGAAAAAAATCCATGGGGGACTGTCCATAGCCAGGGCCAATTCTCCCCTCTCCCGCCGGCCAGGCCTAGCGCACGTGGGCAGATTCCAAGACATCAGTGCGCTATGGAGGCATCAACCTGGCTGTGTCTTTGCGATTTCTGCCTGGAGGGACTCCAGCACTTCTCTCTGGCCTTTGGATATTTCCGAAGGGTTCGGTCTGTTGCCGCGGCGCCACCTTCCCTGCTGCCTCCAGCGTGGCTTAGCCCCATCCGCGTTGGGCGCGGGGCTGTCATCACCGCTGTCTTCTGTCGGAGAAGTTACTCCCAGCAGACGGCAGGCCTTTGCCAGGGATCGGAGTTGATACTGCTTTCCGTCCATGTGAAAGATCAGTCGAAACGGATGACCCCAGCTGTACGGGATGTCGCGTTGACGGAGGTAGGCGGTGACCGGCCTGAAGATCCTGCATTTGTGGAGGGTCAGAGCAGCAAGGTCCTGGTATCAGACCGGGGATTGTCCGCGGAATGACAAGGGGTGCATCTGCCGCGCTTTCCGCAAGATCTCCTCCTTGGTGCGGAAATCTTGCACACAGACCAAGATGTCGGAAGGCGGAGCTGCGTTAGAGCGCGGCGGCCCCACTCTGTGCGCTCGGTCCAATTTAATGTCCGTACCTGTCGGGTTGCCCAGGATATGATTGAAGAGTTCCTTAGTACATTCAAAGATGTCACCCGCTTCTTTATTAGTCTTGACCCCCGGGATCCGAATGTTATGGCGTCGCGATCTATTCTCCAAATCTTCGAGTTGGGCCTGGAGATCCACTTGTTGATCGTGGATGCGGATGACTTCTTGTTGCAAGGTGGCCATCTCCACATCCCACTTGTCAGTCTTGTCCTCCAGCTCCGCGACTCGTTCGCCAATACTATCAACGTCTCTGCAAAATTCTTTGGGTTCTGCAGTGAGGTCGCGCTTAAGTGTTTGAATGTCTTCCCGGAGGGCCACAAACAGGGACTCCAGAAATGCATTGGTGATCACCTCCCCCCCCCGTAGCGCCCATAGAGCTGGCCTCCTCTGTGTCTGCTAGGATCTCACCCGGCTAGTGGCTGTGCTGGGCCTTCGCGAAAAGGTCCTTGAGGGTCTTGTCCCTCTGCCACTGGGAGGAGGCCATCGCAGATTCGGGGCAAAAGCCGCTGCTGGCCAGGTAGCTGCAAGCAAAGTTGGTGGGGGAGGCAAGCAGGTGCAGGTTTGTCTGGCTCGCCTAGCAGGGTCCACTCAGCGACTGTGTCCGCCTAAGCAGAATGCTTCCCACTGGTGGGGGTCCCAGCCCCGGCATAAACGTCTGTGGTGACCGCCGGGGAGTACTACAAGACCCGTCCCGGGGTCACCGCCAATGGACTCTCTCTTCATGGGGTCTTGGGTGATATAGCCCACCGCGGGAGCCAGACAGGTCCCCAAGGGTAGGCACTCTGTGGTAGGGACCCACCGCCACTCTGCACCCGCCTCCGGAGAACCCGCTGGGTCTCAGGCCCCGCACAGCTCCTCCCAATCGAGGCCCGACACGGCCCAACACTCCCCTCGCTGCCGCCGGCTCAGCCCCACCACTCGGTCTCCCAGTGCCGACAGAGCACTGCGACTTTTGTGCTGGCACTTGCCTGGGTGTCCGCTAGCTCTTCGGCGATGGGGCATCCGCCGAGTCCTCCTCTGGTGCTAGAGCCATCTGGGTGCTGCTGTCCTTTCTGTCAGGATTGCCAGGCCTTCACTCAAAATGGCAGGGCGTTTGCGCCACCGCCAGCTGCCACGCCACTAAGGGTGCCCCCCAGTAGACCTCAGGCTATTGGGCCACCGCTGCCACCAGGAGGGTCCTTTGCGGAGCGTCCGCCAGGCTCCGAGTGACGGCAGGGGAATGCGGGCAGGTCACAGCTCTCCGCTCGGCCCCCGTCGCTGCCGGAGCCGATCAATCAAGATGGCGGCCCCCTGCTCTGGTGTGGGGGTGCTCTCATGCCCCTGAGCCCGCCAGGCCCCTCCGATGGCATCCTCCATGGGCTTACGGACCTCCGACCGCCAGTCTGGGGGGCAAGTTTTGGCCCCAGCCACCATGAGATCCCCCGACTCCAGGCGCAGCTCCATGCAGCCTCCGCCAGGGAGCGGGAACCAGCCGTGCAGTGTTGTGGTGCGGCAGGCCAGGCACCGTCCAGCTGCCCGCCGCCAAAATGCTGGTGTTTCACCAAGCCCCTACCGCTGCACCATTGATGAGGCGCTGCGGAGGAACCGCCGGTTGCGTTTTACGGTGAGATGCCGGTGCTATGATCGGGCAGCCAGCGGAAGAGAACAAACTGCACGTCTTATCGAGCTGCCATCTTGGCCACGCCCCCCTTTCTTTAGCTCTTATAGATAAATCTCTTCCTACATGACTGTCTGCCTTGGACGTTATATCAAGTATCCCCTGGCTTTCATACATCGGACACACCCTAAACACTCTAGGTCGTCCTAAGCGTTTTATTGAACCAGAATGTATAGTAAGGAGGGATATTTCATGGATAAAGCAGGCCATTTTTGCAAAGACAGCTGCGGACCGAGAGCCAATGGTCCTTCACAAGCACATCATGCGCCATTTTATCATGGTGAAAACTGTCCCTGGGATGGAGCCCTATTTGTCACTCCAGAAGTCTAAGTTTTATCGTAGGTTGTTAACTTATTTCAGATTTAACATGTTTCATCAACTTTTGCTGCCTAACAGGTCTTGGTAAAAAGTATGGGACCTTCCTGCATGTTCTTGTGATTATGTTTCTCTCCCTGACACTCTTAACATTGTCATGACATGACCAAGATTTAACAACCTTCCTTACAAGTTTATCCGTCTGCTCCTTCTGCCTATGAATTTCCGTCAGGCAAGGCCTGCTTTTCTCTTCTCCCAACTGTTAAAATCGCCCACCATCTGTTTTTTCCTGACTTGTTAGGTCAAGCCTAGACAGCACATGCGCTGTCGCAAGACCTATAGTAAATACAATATTGAGGGTAATTTCTCCTGCCGCTTGCCATTGGTTAACTCTGGCATTGCTCTTCTTATCTCGCTTATTGTTGGCTGGCAATCCTATATGTCACTTCCGTTTTTGAAGGAAGCAGCACCGACCAACTACAACATAGTTACGCTGTAGGTCGGTATCTCTTTCTTTCTGGGACTACTTCACTTTCTCAGTGTCCCCGGACTCGTAAACAAATGCATGCAGTGTTACAGAGGAAACATCCTTCAGTTTGTTTGTTCGCGAGGGGCACTCAGGCTGAAGCAGCACCAGAGGGGGTACACGGCAGTCAGTTTCACCTCTCTAAAGCATCTGACAGAACCTGTGAGCTCACAGGAGCTGGCATCCTCACCACACGGGTCACTTAGCCAGCCTGGCGCCCAGTGATATGCCTTAATTAGCGGCCTTACTTAGGGGGCGGGCGAGTGTTTAGAAGTTACATTTAGTAACGCCTGCAATCAGCAAATGAATTGACTAGAATAAATTGAGCCACATACATTTTATGCTCAGCACACCCTTTATTTTTGGCACCATTTATATTTGAAATGCTACTTATTAAACACAGCCAAGAACACAGTGGTTGTTTGTTTCACTTCCTTCACGGTCTCACGGGCCGGAAATGTGACAAGGCCGGGTCCATTTTGCAACAGTCTCGTGATTCACGGGTGATTAACTCATTGGCGTATCTGATCGCCTTGTTCTCTTCCGCACAGGTCAGCAGCAGGGCCAACAGAACAAGGATTTATTGAAAGTCTGCTAACGCCAAACAACGATGATTGGAGAAGGACAGATGAGAAGCAGACTGTTAGCCCCAACGTATTTCTGTGCGTTTTGTGACCACGTATATATTTGTACCTTGTATAATGTACAATTGTAAAGCACATGTTCAGTCACTGCGTATCTTGGCGCCGAATAACTGATGGACCCAACTCGGTGGTACTCACTTTATCTACCTTAGATGGATGAAAGGCAGACTGCCAAACCCACATTCATGGAATGGATCAATTGGTTTCAGGCCACAAAACCCAAGTGGGATTGGTTGCAGCATTTTGTTATAACATTTGTATCTTGCACATTTTGCCTTTGCGCCAAAAATCTTTCAAGTGGTCTTGGAAATACCTGTCACCCGGAACAGCTGCTATTAACCACTGAGGAAAATTATAACACACATTGACAGTGTTCTCCTCTACACAGCGTCTTTTTATCGACCTGGAAAGTTTGTGCAGTGTTCAAACCTCTGTAATGCATTTGAATATGTGTTTTTATGCCTGGGAACTATATGTTTATTAATTACTATGCAATCAGATCAGAACCTCAGCGGCAAACGCACGCAGAAATTCAATGTGCTTTGCTGAAAGGTACCATGGATACCTCTGTGGAGATGCTAGAATTAAATATAAATGACATGGGGGCTTTTATGAGGTGCTCTGCATGGGGGGCCTATTTGAGGCTGTCAGGAGACATGGCAGGGAGAGAGGCTTCTCTCCATCAGATCAAAGTGGCAGCACTCAAAGGACCTGTAGCCAGTGCTTTAAATGGGCCGTGAAGAACCAGAACCTTTTGGGCCTGGCGGCGCAGGGTACGCCTTCATCTCCGGGGTTCTCCTGCTCAGCTACACAGAGACACGGGACACTCTGTTAGGCGTTAGAAGATCGGATTTATTAGCTGCAGCTAGTACAGTTATCCCAGAAGTACACAAGGTAGGTTCTCAGGAGACTGCCACTTCACTCCGTGGCGCACAATCTTATATACCACATATGTGAAATATACATTAACCAAATATACACCCAGAACATATAAGAAAGAGCCAATAAGAAAAGTTGGAAAACAGGACAGAACCAATAGGAAAGGTTTGAAAACAAAGTATCAGATGACTCGAAGAAACCTCTCCTCCAACTGTGTTTGTCACCCCTCCCTCGAACTAATTCATTAACAGGTCTGCAACTAACTTGCAGGTGGCGAGATACGTTTGTGTGTGTTGGAGAACAGTTGTGAAACGAGAGAATGCTAGCAGAGGACAGTGAAGGCCAGACGATAAGATAAAGTCAGAAGAGAATAGTGTGAACCAACAGATAGTTGAGACGGGGATTAGGAAAACCAGACAGGGATTAGTGTACTCGGCCAGTCCTAACACCAGCTTTGCAAATAGAGGCAGAAGGCTTGTTTTGACACGAAGCTGCAGAAAAAGCAGAATAGACTTTGTTCGCCGTGTTGCCTGAGTGAGGGCAACACAAAATGGCGGCGGGGCACAAAAGGGCGGGTCGATTCGATCACGATCGAAAATCGAATTTTCTTAGACCCTCCTTTTGCCAGAACTCAGGCAAGATAGACTCATGTTAATCTGAGTCAATGTCGATGGCCATGAGGTCATCGAGCTGTTGCGGTAACATCATTCTTATGTTCTCTGCTCTTTGTGTTTTGGGTTTAGGGATGCACATAGTAGCACAAAGGTCGCAGATGGCGGGACCACAGTGCATACAAAGGCAACAAGAGAAAATAATGGTCAAAACTATTCCAAGGAATGTCAACGCTTTCCAACCCCATTTGGACAGTAGTCCCCAAAACCACTCCGAAAATGACCAATCTCCTTCGTCCTGATGAATCGACTCAGAGATTATATGCAACTTAGAGATAGCTTGGTATACTTTTGGAGCGTCATTAGGTATGAAAATACAGCAACTTGACCCGATCAATTTGCACACTCCACCACGATCCGCAAGAACAAAATCTAAGGCAACTCGGTTTTGTAAGGTCATAAGACGATCCGCCTGTAGTTCTGCCGTGATATTACTTAAGGCTCCTACAGTGATGTATATTGTGGTTTCTACGACACGAACCAGTTGCCTTATATTTCTGCTGTTGGCCATTGGACCCCAAAAAGGAAGAAATACTTTGAGGAAATCTCCTCCCTCTTGTCCTGCTGTGTCTTTTGAATCGCTAATACCTCTGCCATATCTGTTTCGATTATAGTTTGCAGAAGCGGTGTATGTAGGGGGAAGAAGGAAAGCTATATAGCAGGTACCAGAAAAACCCGTTGGCAACCACGTGTAAGCCCTATTGTGGCAGATAAAATACGTGCCTTGAGATGGCACTAGAGGAGGCGAGTTCTGAGAGGAGTAGACGTATGTGTGGGAACAGTTGTTTCTTTGTATGGTGTCAGAAGACAGATCATTTATTTGCAGAGAGAAATTTCCCTGATGAGGAATAGTCCAAATTGGAGGAGATTTTCTTTGTTTAACTTTATCACTAAGGCTAGTGACATAATGGGTGACGTTCCAGTTTGTGTACGCTTTCCTTTCGTCAATGGAAATCTTACTATTTTCCATGATTTTAGCCATAGCTACCATTCCCTTTATCAATGAGCTATGACTAAAATCTGGACCACCAATATATGAACTAACGGATCGTTTGAATTTGCTTTGGTAGGCATTGGAGAAGATGACAAAATAAGCCCAAGCAGAACCCAGAAAATGGGAGAACTAAATATGGCATTCCTTTTTCTGTGGTATGTGGCATAAGTCCACACACCCAACAGTCAGTTGTATTGATCACTAATTGGTGTTGATGTAATAACTGGACAAAGGAATTGTTATAATATTCAGTTCTTCTAATGAGTTCATGATGAGGAAGGGTATGAAATAGATGTAGGGAGACAGTAGAAGAAGACGAAGAGGAAGAAGGAGAGACAACTTTTTGCTGCAGAGCATAAATAATCCAACTTATAAACGCCAAAAGGATACACAATAATATAATAATACATAAGGTTATACTGAAACGACTGTACATTAATCTACAGGATTCTTTTTTCTTTTCATCCTTTCTCTCTCTTTTGCCTAGTGTAGTTTCCATCTTTCTAAATGGATGCTCACAGCAATCTTCCTCGATCACTGAATTATGATTATCTGCCGTCCTATGACACTGCAAGTCCTGCAAGCCTATTGCCACTACTCAGGTCACAATCAAGACTCCTACCGTAACCCTGCAACCGGGAGAGAATACTACACAGGAGAGAGAAAAATCTTAAGTGTTCTTTGGTCTAGGTCTCAGATTATAATGTTCTTTATCAGGTACGGTTTGGTCTCGGAACAATGTTCGCGGATTTGTCGTATCCAAACGACGATGTGGTGTTATTGCTTCCTGCAGAATGTCGTCGTCCTCTTTCTCAGACAGTGTTCCATTCAGGCGTGCATCGCTAAAAGGTACGAATCGTGGAACCTTCTCACTCTCAGAGTCACCAATGCCCCTACGCACCCATTGATCGAAGGGTAGAGGCAAAGGCACTTTCTTACAATGCACGCCGTGAATCCAATTCTTCTTTCCTTCGACTTTGACTGCTGTTCTCGTTACTAGAAGTACTAAACGAGGCTCCCTCCACCTGGGCTCCAAATTTTTCGTCCTTCGGAAATTCTTTGTACAGACCCAGTCACCTGGTCGGATGGAATGACCTGGGTCTGTGGAAGCCTCCGGTAAAGCACTCTGAACCTGTTGATGGAGAACACGCAATTTAGTTGTAAGTTCATGCAAGTAGTCAATCAACATTGGATATGGCAAGTCTGAGTATTTCTTAGGGCGAGGGACTCCCCATACATTAGCTGGGCGCCCAAAGACCACTTCATAAGGACTAAGTCCCAAACGAGAGTGCACAGCAGTTCTGGTAGACAGGAGAGCCAGTGGCAAAGCATCGGGCCAATTAAGGCCTGTACTAGCTTGGACTTTTGCTAGTTTAAGCTTCAAAGTTCCGTTATAACATTCCACTAAACCTGCTGATTGTGGATGGTTTGCCGCATGGAACTTTTGCTTGATACCAAGACCTGCACAAACTTTTTGCCTGACTTGGCCAACAAATTCGCTCCCATTGTCACTCCAGACAATGCGCGGCAAACCAAACCTAGGGAAAAATTCTTTCAGTAAAATTTTGGCTGCGGATAAGGTTGTATTGTCTTTTAGAGGGTATGCTTCTATCCACCTAGAGAAGGCGCATACTACCACCAGAACATATTTGAGATGGTTGCATCGTTCCATGTGAATGTAATCGATCTGCAACACCTCAAATGGATATGTCAGAGGAGCAAAGTGACCCGCTGGAGTTGGGGTTCCCTTTCTCGGATTGTACATTAAACAAACAATACAGTGTTTCCCTACATTGTCTGCGCATTTTGGGATTCCTTCATTTTGCCACACTGGAGCCAGAAGCTTGTATATACCTTTCGTACTTAAGTGGGCTGGACCATGTGCCATAGTAACCACTGGGAGTACATAGGCATCTGGTAACAGCCAACGTTGGTGTTCAGATAATTCCACCCAACAACCCATCTCATCTAACATTCCCGTACTTTCTTTCCACTTACTCAATTCCTTCTCTGTAGCCTCTTTCTGAATTGATTTTACACTTTCTACTGTATTCTCATACATTCCTCTTTCTCTGACCCAATTCGCAGGACCCGCCACATACATTCGACTTGTAGCGTCTCTCGCTGTCTTTTTTGCTACTTCATCTGCAAATGCATTTCCTCGGCCAACATCATCTGTAATCTTTTTGTGCGCACTACACTTCACAATTGCTATTTGGGTGGGCAAGGCAAGTGACTCAAGAAGATCAGTCACCATCTGACCATGTTGTATTTTAGTGCCATGTGAAGTAAGGAATCCCCTCTCTTTCCAAAGACGCCCAAAATTGAATGCTACACCGAAGGCGTATTGACTGTCGGTGTACACGTTCACTCTTTTCCCTTTTGACAACACACATGCTCTCGTTAATGCTATCAGTTCTGCTCCTTGAGCTGAGTTGTGTCGGATGCGTGCTGTTTCCACAACTGTATGTAAAGTAGTAACAGCATAGGCTGAAACTGTATCTCCATTAGGCATCTTAAAACAAGAACCATCTACCCATAGAGTTCCATCCGGATTCTCTAGCGGCGTATCTTTCAAGTCAATTCTACCTTTTGTCTCTTCCTCAGTACGGAAGAAACAATCATGTTGCATTCGTCAGTCCAAGGAAGAGGCTGAGGCGTATCTTTCAAAGTGAGTGCCAATAAGGACTTGGCCAACAGAGAGAAGTTAGGGATCCACTGCCTACAGTACACAGGCACGTACCTCCCTTTGTGTGGATGGCACAGACATTTGCGTAATCGCCTGAATTTGTTCTGGTGTTAATCGTCGTCCCTCCTTTGATAGGAGATGACCCAAATAGGTAACCTCTCGACGGACATATTGTAGTTTGGAAGGTGAAACCTTGTGATTTAGATTAAACAAATGGCGTAACAATGCAACAGTGACATTTTTGCAGATATCTTCTGAATCAGCTGCGATTAACAAGTCATCCATGTATTGTATAAGGGCAGCACCAGACGGTAAATGAAAAGTATCAAGATGACATTTTAAAGCTTGGCTGTAAATGGAGGGACTTTCAAATAGCCCTGAGGTGCGCGCTTAAACCGGATGCTTCGGCCTCCAAGAGAGAAGCCAAAAATGTCCCTACTCTCTTCTGCAATGGGAATACTAAAGAAGGCATTCTTTAGATCGATAACAGAAAACCAAGTCGCTGTGGAAGGTATCATTGTCAACAGAGCAGTGATATCTGGAACGACAGGAAATTGTGGTACAACAATTTTGTTTACCTCCCGAAGATCAATTACGAAACGATATACAGGTGGCTGAGAAGGATCAGTGCGTTTAAGAACAGGAAGAATAGGACTATTGCATATGTTTCCTCTCGTTTCCTCAACCACACCCTTCTGAATCAAATCATGAATGATTTCCAAAAGAGCTTTTTCACCTTCAGTGGAAATTCTATACTGCGGAATACGCGGCAATTCAACATTAGGCTTGAGAGTGACAACATAAGGTGGAATCTCAAGACAGCCCACATCGTTCGGACCCATGGCCCAAAGCGCTGCCGGAAGAGAAAGCTATTCAGGTGGAAACTGATCTTTGGACAAATACATTGGAGAAATCAGTTTCTGTCCTAAAGTAAGATGTACAACAGAAGGAAAACAATATATCGTAGCATGCATTCTTTTCAATAAGTCCAAACCCAACAGATTCTCACCGCAACCATTCGTCAAAAGAAGTGGAGCTTCCAAATCATAAGGGCCAATTGAGATAGGCAAAGGGCAAGAAACCGGGTTACGAACAGGGGCGCCAGAAAATCCTACAGATACATTCGTTAAGCCAGACAAAGGTGCCCCAGGGAGTTTAGAATGAATGATAGAACTTCTCATTGCCCCAGTATCTAGAAGAAGTGGCTCTAAAACACCCATTGTAGTGACATTAACATAAGGTCCATTCTGATCTACTGGAACCGACACAACTCCCTTACTTTGTCCATGGCTGTCCTAGTTAGCATGAAGACTTTCATTTCTGCTTTCAATATAATGGTCTTCATTGTAGTACTGTGTAGACCTAACATTTTGCTGATCAAAGTAATTCATGGAATTGGGAGGAGGAAGGGCACGCTGTTCTGGAGTCAACACACCTCGACCTCTACCTCTGTTTGCTGACTGGAGGCCAGCACGACCTCGTGGAGCAGATAATGCTCCACTGCGCTGCAATAAAACCGGACAACTATTCTTAAAATGACCTTCTTCTCTACAATAGGCACATTGATTAGGTCCTAACAAAGGTCGCGGAATGTATGGCTCAGGTTTTTGATACAACCTCTGAAACTGCGGAGGCTGTTGAAACTGAGGCTGAGCATAACGAGGAGGTTAAGCTTGTTGCAAGAGAACCTTCGTTTTTAATTCTTTCGTCTTTTTCTCTTGCTTTTCTTTTTCTTCTTTATCTCTGTTTTCATAATACTGTGCAGTAGCCAATATCTGGGCAGAGGAAGAAACAGCCCATGAACTTTCTGAATCTTTCAATTTGTGTGACAGCTCAGGAAGCAAATTAAATACAAATTTGTCCACAAATAATCGCTGTCCACCCTCTGTAGCCATATCTTGACCACTGTGATCAATAAATAACTCCTCGAAACGAGTAAAGAAATCAGAGACTCTTTCATCTTTCTTTTGTTTGCATGCCGCTAATTTATCCCAATTAACTCTCAATGCAGGCATCATCGTTTTCATTAATGTAATAATCCTACCAGGGAGTTCTGAAATCAAAGCGTCAGGCTTTGCACCACCCACTTGGTCTCTATCTGCGGCAGTTATAACATCCCAATCAGCACCTAATTCTTGTGCGTGATTCTCTTTACGAATCCTAGCCCATATTGTCTGTGGGACTACATTTCCCATTAACATATCGATATCAGCTAGGTTCATGATGCAAGCGTCAACTGTCTGTGATAATTCTTTATAATAACCCGCAGGGTTTTTACGAGGATCCGGTAGAGTCTGTTTAAGGGCCAAAACTTCAGATCTCTTCCAGGGGACATGTACCCATATACGTTGAAAATGAGCGGGAATAGCTGGATTAGCACCTACTGCTGCGACCTTTTCCTTCCATACTGGAGGAACCTCTCTCATGGGATAATTTTTCAGTGTCAGTCTAACCGACGGGTCGGAATCAAGGAAAGTCTGAGAGGATAATAAGTTTCTAAAGGAAATAAGTGTCCTTACAGCATTTTCAACTTTGGAACCCACTATAAGTCCTTTATCAAAGTCAGCCTGAAGATCTAACAGGCCCTGTGGAATCGAATTCAAATTCACATCCTCCCATTCTTTAATGAGAGTATCACACATTACATCGAAAACAGATCTTTGCGTGGGTGCATTCCATTGTGAGAAGGTAGGCATAATATCGAGCACACTGTATTGGGGACCCTTTTTGATCCATTTTCGTGCGAGAGATTCCAACCTTTCTCGTTCTTCAGAATCTGGGAACTGACTACGAGATTGTCTTCAAGCAAAAGCCGTAGAAACATCTAAAGCTTCAAAGAAAGGAGATAGAATACCAGTGACAGTGTCCGTGAGTCGCTTACGCATAGACGGAGAATTGGACATGAGAATAGGAGACAAGGTATTAGGCGAGCTAACAGAAGGAGAACCAATAATTGCAGGAGGTGCAGAAGGCAAAGGAGATCGAAGATCAGGAGATGAGGGCAAAGAAGTCGAAGTTAATGGTAAAACTGGCAGAGGCGGTAATACTGGAGGAGGCAAATGCGGAAGAGCCGGAACAGGCAGAGGTACTGCTGGCGGCTGGACAGGCTGTAACAACTGGGGTGCATTGGCACCTTGTGCATAGGGCGGAGGCAATCTCAATAAGTGAGACATTAGGGGATCTTCTTCTAAATCTCTCTTGTTTTCGGAAGGGGAAACAGGCAACACCGGATAGCATTTATCTATCTCCATATGATGCTGTCTCTCTGAGATTTCCGTCGCATTATCAATTTCATCGTCTTTAAATCGTTGGGCAGCCTGTATAATTGTCATACCCTGTGCTTTTCTATCTCGTTTTGTTTGCTTAATTTCTTTCTGTTTGGCTTCCTTACGCCAAAGGCGGAAAGAGTCAAACATTGCCGGCCGGGCTTTTCTTTTGAATAAGACTGCTTCTAAATTATCTAGCACATCAGGCTCAAAGCTACCATTTTCTGGCCATTTTAGAACACCATCTTTCTTCGTGTATCGGGTCCATGCCTCGTTAAAGGCAATGGGGCCAATACCATGTTTTGAATAGAGCTCATATGTGGGAGTTCCAACCGAAGGAATCGGACAAGAGTCCTCAAGCCGGGAATCCCTATTACAACCAAAGCAACAAAGTTTTCCAAACTTAGTCAGACCAGGCATCTCGTGATTTCACCGGACTGTTCACAAACTTCAAGGGGGTAAAACTCAGTTTACGCAGCACAAATGCACTTACCCCTCGGCTTCGGCTATTGCAATAGTCGAATCTAAGAACCAAAGGATCAAAGGTACTAAGAAACAAAATTGTGGGAGCGACCCACCAAATACTTAACTAAGGACGTCTTCTCACGCCAACAGAGGCCCATCTATCGTCTCGCCTTACCATACATCACCAAAGGAAGGGCCAAGCAGGGCGGCAGTCAGGGCAGAAGTCGTCAGTTGCCGTCAGGAAGGAGTAACCACGCTGCAAAAGACCTTCGGACCACTTTCGACATACAGGGGTCGCTTGACGTGGCTCGCGAATCCTCCGGAATTTTCTTGCGGGGTTCCTCACGACCTTCAGGCAGAACCGGTACCACTGAAGCCGCCCCACGTTGGGTGCCAGTTGAAGAACCAGTACCTTTTGGGCCTGGCGGCGCAGGGTACGCTTTAATCTCCGGGGTTCTCCTGCTCAGCTACACAGAGACACGGGACACTCTGTTAGGCGTTAGAAGATCGGATTTATTAGCTGCAGCTAGTACAGTTATCCCAGAAGTACACAAGGTAGGTTCTCAGGAGACTGCCACTTCACTCCGTGGCGCACAATCTTATATACCACATATGTGAAATATACATTAACCAAATACACACCCAGAACATATAAGAAAGAGCCAATAAGAAAAGTTGGAAAACAGGACAGAACCAATAGGAAAGGTTTGAAAACAAAGTATCGGATGACTCGAAGAAACCTCTCCTCCAACTGTGTTTGTCACCCCTCCCTCGAACTAATTCATTAACAGGTCTGCAACTAACTTGCAGGTGGCGAGATACGTTTGTGTGTGTTGGAGGACAGTTGTGAAACGAGAGAATGCTAGCAGAGGACAGTGAAGGCCAGACGATAAGATAAAGTCAGAAGAGAATAGTGTGAACCAACAGATAGTTGAGACGAGGATTAGGAAAACCAGCCAGGGATTAGTGTACTCGGCCAGTCCTAACACCAGCTTTGCAAATAGAGGCAGAAGGCTTGTTTTGACACGAAGCTGCAGAAAAAGCAGAATAGACTTTGTTCGCCGTGTTGCCTGAGTGAGGGCAACACAAAATGACGGCGGAGCACAAAATGGCGGGTCGATTCGATCACGATCGAAAATCGAATTTTCTCAGCCGGTGCTCACCGGTACTGAGTACCGACACGTCTCATTTTTATCGCTCTGAGTACCGGCACTTCTCTGCTGCCAAGGAGAGTACCGGTACTCATCAAAGGTAGGTTCATTGTTGCTAGTGCTCACGAGCACGAACAAGGCTTTCTGACAGCCAAAGCACCTCTAGCCCAAGCTGAGCCACCTCTAAACAATTCAGCAAGGCTCATTTGCATAATGTCTGGTGTTCACCACCAGCTGTGTTTGACAGAGCAGGGTCCATTCAGGCCCTATGCTGTCAATCACATTCACACCATGGCGTATTTGTGCACACACTCCAATCCAGGCATCCCGCTGACAGCGGCAATAGCAGCAATTAAGAAAGCCGCGGGAGATAAGGAGTGTAAAATGGCCATTATCCCACCTGAGTCTTTTGTGTGAGTGTCTGCCTGCTTGTGTCTGGGTGTTTGCCTGCTTGTGTGCACATGTTTGTGTGTGTGAGAAAAGCGAGTGAAAGAGGGAGAGAATCCGGACACTAGGGAGGTATTTTAAGGACATTCTTGGAATGCTTTGTGTGAGCATTTCTGCTTGTTTCTGTGAGTGCGCACTCAAGAATATATAAGTAATCAGCCACATAGTAGAAGTGTCTTATATGTCTTGTCCTTAGCCCCGCCCCTAGCTCCGCCCACTTGCTACACTCATAGCTCATTTTAAGAATACCTGCACTTATTTTTTCCCATTTAAAGCACTGCCTGTAGCTAAAAGGGCCATTCATCATCCGTGTCGGGGGGCCTCGAAATATATGTACCCTCTGTGACTGGTCCAGTACGGGTCTGTAAATAGTACTACTGCGAGTAACAAACATTCTTTAACGCAACCTCGGCTTGTTTATAAATGCCGCTCTTCGTTGGGTTTGCTGGTTGTGTAAGTCAGTTGCATGCAACTGAGTGACTCCTGAGCTAAATCAGCGAGTTATGCCCCCCCCAACAGAGACGAATCCTTTATGATTAGAACCAGGCACACAATGCCCATTGGGCTCAAAGGGCTTCAGCCACCCCCCCCACTGCTCCCCCCCCCTGTCGTGTGGCTGTGCTCGAGCTAATCTATGAATACTATAAGAAATGTCAGTAGACAGACAGTTTCACACTTTCTCTACCATGATGGGCTAGGCAAGGGAAAGATTGTAGCAGGCTTGCTGCTCAGTGTGTGACGCTTCGGTTGACATCTAATATAACACGCATATGCAATGCAATAGGTCTCTCATTTGCGAGAGTATGAGCTATTGGTATTGTATATGACAATGCCTTTTATATATATGTTTGTTTTTAAAACATAAATAAAAAGGCATTGTCATTTACAATGCCAGTAGCTTAAACTCTAGCAAATGCAAGACCTATTGCATTGCAAATGCTTGTTTTTATCTGAGGTTATGCAGAGGCGCTGCATTTGAGTATGTGTCTTTTAAGTGGGTTTTGTCCCTTTTAGCTTGTTTTTATGCTGTGATCTTATCATGGTTTTTACATTTTCACTGTCCACTATTTGCTTCTTTTATATTTCTATTAGTAATTTGTAATTTCTAGTGGATGCGATCTAGAGTTTTTCTTCTGTATATTTTACCATAAATACTTTGAAATTAATGTGAAAAATCGAATAAAGTTTTACTTACTTACTCTTGTTCATGTTCCTTTCTTCCTTCTTTTCCTTTCTGTATTCACTGTCCTTTCCCCTTCCTTTCTTTCACCCTTACTTTCTTACTTACTTTCCCTTCAGTTCTTCCCTCCTCCCTCTTCCTTTCTTTCCTTTCCTTCTCTTTCCTTTCTCTTCCTTTCCATTACCTTCCTCGCTCCCTTTTCTTCCTTTACCCATCGCTTTCTTTCTTTTCTTTTATCTTTTTCCATTTCTTTGTGTTACCTTCTTTGTTTTCCATCATTTGTTTCTCTTTTTTCTTCACCTCTTCTTTTTAATTTTTTCTATTTTCTGTGTAGCCCTTTCTTTTTCTTAGCTTTTATAGAGAAACGTCTACAACAGGTATAGGCTAAGGGGTGACTGCAAAGATATGTTTACTTGTAAACAGCTTTTGAGTTTGCTTGTAGCTTCCAAAATTGATTGTAGACAATGGCCCTGGTTAAGGATGCAATCTATATTTCAAAAAATAATATGTTGACTTTCGTATTTGTTGACATCAACTAATGGACCTCATGACTATTAGCCAGATAGTAAAAGTGTTTTGGGCCCTGGCTCTCTAAACTAGAGCAGTGTCATTATGTATTGGATTTGCAATGAGACCACAAGCCCCAAGGAGACATTCTTTTGTGATACAGCTAATATGACTTTAGTGTATGGTCAATGGAACAAACTGGAGCACTCTGGTGGAGGTGTTTAAGTTGTGTAGCCCATTTGAATCCTTATGTTAGGCAGTAGCTGAAGAAGGGTTTCAATGAAAAGGAGTAGCTTTCACTATATGAAAAAATGGAGATCCCTACACCTCACCATTATCATTACCTCATTGTCCCCTCCCTCGCTTCCCTCCATTACAACGAGGCATTCCTGCCTCACCAGACACCCATACAACTTGGTCTCTATCACCAATAAAAACTACCTCCCCCCTCCTTCCTATTGTTTTCCTTTGTCTTACCTTAGGACGCGCATTCCACGCGCCAGCTGTGTGCGGTGCTGCGTTCATTTAAAAAAAAAAAAAAAGTTTTTATTGATTTTTGACAATTGAATCTTACAATCAAAGAGATCCTTAATACACAATGTGGGCTGATTAGTGGGCAGTAGTATATGATGCAAGGCAGTAGGTGTAGCAACAGTTCCTCTGAAAGAGAACACATGACCAGAGACAAACATTATATACATGCATATATATGGGTTCACTTCTAATACAGGTACATCTGTCAACAGTAGGTCATACATTTCAATCGTCAAGGTCTGGTCCCCGACCTGCCCTGGGATATGTCCATTCCTTCCTCTTCCATCTTTAGGTCTAAGCTGTAATACTCTATCCATGGCTCCCAAATGTTTCGTAATTTCCAGGGGCACCCTCTTGCCTTGTAGGTCACCTTCTCTGCAACCATATAAAGATCCATACATGACCTCCATTCTGTGAGCGTAGGGAGTTGATGAGCCCCCCAACATTTGGCTATGTCTCTCTTAGCTTCCACTAGTCCTAAGTTGGCCAGCAAGAGCTTGTGTCGCGGCAGATCGACATCCGTAGGGATACCTAATATGAGGAACTTTGCGTCCAACCCAAGTTGGTCTCCAAGTACGTAGTTTAGTTCATTCACTAACTTGCCCCAATAGATTTGAATCCGTCTGCACTCCCACAGGGTGTGTATGTATGTACCGCGTTCTGTGTGGTATCTAAGGCAATCTGGGTTATCTGCCCTCCCCATAGAGTGTAAGCGTGCCCTATCAAAATAGGTTCTGTGTAGGATCTTGTACTGTATGAGCAATAGCCTCAGTCTAATCGCTACTTCACGCGGGTGCATGAGGGCTGCATCTCAATCAATGTCATCCAGTGTGCCGGTCGTAAGTTCCCATTTGGCTCGAAGCGGACCGAGTTTGTCAGGCATATTATTTATTTGCGTTTTATATGTCAATGATATGACTTGGGTCAGAATCTCCTCTTGTAGAAGCCTACCTTCTAACAGGGCATACTCCGGCAGTGTCCCTGTGTCAAACCCCTCCGCATGCCAGGAATGTTTGAGTCTGAGGAAGGCATTAGCTTGGGAGTCCCGAAGCTGGTATGTAGCCTGAAGCGAGGCAAACTGTGCCAAGGAGCCTGCCTCCAGTACATCTCCTATCTTGGAAATCCCTATTGAATCCCACTGCTTAAAGCCCCTCAGTTTTCTAATCTCGGGCAATCTAGAACCTGCCCACAAAGGGGTTTCCCGGGTAGGCTTCATATCCCATTTCATTTGCTTTTCAGCACTTTTCCATGCGTCCAGCACTCGTTGGGTAGCCGGTAGGAGATGCGCACTACCTGCTCCTCTATATATGTAGTGCAGTTGAGTGCAGTTCCGGAATTGTAATATTTTCAGTCTATAAGTAGGATGGTCTCCCGGTGCATGGTTCCATTAGTTGATTACTATGAGATGGGCTGCTCTATAGTAGGCTCTAATATCCGGTAAGGCCAAACCCCCATTGTATGGATTTCGCAGTAATGTTTGCAGCGCTATTCATGGATAGGCTCCATCCCACAGGCGTAAACGTAGTTCACTGTTAATGGTGGTGAATACAGTTTCTGGTATTTTGTAATAGGTATTTTGTAAAATATAGAGGAGCTGGGGGAGAGTTATCATCTTATACATAGCGGCCCTCCCCATAATGGTCAGAGGGAGTTTCCTCCACCTCTTGACATCCTCTTGAAAGTTCAAATGAACTTGTCTGATATTATGTTCTATTATAGCTACTGGGTCGGTGGTGATATAAACTCCCAAGTAGGTAAACCCCTCCATAGAAAGTCGTAAACAGCTCAGGTAGGTTTGGGGCTCGGCCATCCCGCTCAGTGGATATAGGGTGGATTTACTGCAGTTAATCTTATATCTACCGTGACTGCCATACTCTTCAAAGATCTGCAGAATTTGGGGGAGTGTCTCAACCGGGTGTGTGACGTAGAGCAAAATGTCATCCGCATATGACGATATGCGTTCCTCCTCCAAGAATCGGGACTCGTTCACGAAGCCACCTAGTTCTTGGCAGGTTCTAACCACACAGGTCAAAGGTTCCAAAATAAGGGCAAACAATAGGGAAGATAGGGGACAGGCCTGTCTAGTGCCTCGTTGGATCGACCAATTCACAGAAACGACCCCATTGACCCGGACTTTAGCCTCGGGGCGTGGTATAACAGTGCCAACCAGTCTCGGAATACTGGGCCAAAGCCCAACTTTTCCAGGGTGCATCTCATAAAGGGCCAATGAATCATATCGAACGCTTCAAGTGAAAGGAGCAGATGGGGATTATCTCAGCTCTGTACCGTGTCCATCCAGTTAGCCAGACGGCATAGGTTAAAATGTGTGGCACGCTTCGGCATGAAATCTGACTGCTCTCTATGTATCAGGGGGGGTGATAACTGTCAGGAGACGCATTGCAAGTACCGTAGCCAGAATCTTCATCTCAATATTAAGCAGGGATATGGGGCGATAAGACCCACAGTCTTCCGGGGGCTTCCATGTCTTGTGGATGACCACCACAGTGGCCATTCACAGATCCTGTGACAGAATCCCTTGGTCCTTTGAGGCCTTGAACAGATTAAGCAAGTGTGGTGCCAACAGTTTGCTGTTTAGTTTAAAAAATTCACCCGGAAGACTGTTAGGACCCGGGGTTTTAACTGCTTTTTGGCGGCCAATGGCCTTGGTCAATTCTTCCAAAGTGAAATCCCCCTCTAGTCCTTCTCTCTCCTCCTGTGAAAGTGAGGGTAGCTCAATTGTATCTAAGTACTGGAGTATTTGTGTCTCCTCTGTCTGAGGTTTAGCTGCGTATAGTTCAGTATAGTATCTTGCAAAGGCCCCTGCTATAGCTTCGGGTGTGGTATGAGTGGTATTGCGGTCTTTAATGGACATTACCCATCTCATCTCCAGTTGTTTCCTTCCTAGCCACGCAAGCAATTTTCCTGCCCTATCCCCTGTCTCATAGAGCCAATGTTGTTTTGCCAATTGTTGAGCTCTCACCTCGTTGGTCGCCAGATAGTCTCTTTTAGTTATTTAGATTTGGCGAAGGGTATGGTCAGTCAAAATGGTGGGGTCACGTTCCTCTAAACTTAATAATGTGCGTTCTAATGCCTCCATCTCCTGGGTTTCTCATTTCTTTATGTGGGCAATTATATTTTGTGCTCTATTGCGGAGCACCGTCTTAAATGCCTTCCACAAGGTGACTGCCGATTGTACCGAACCTTTGTTTTCTCGAAAGTAAAGTTTAGAGTCCACCATAAGCTCTTTAGCAACTCTCTTGTCTTGCAATGCCCATGGGTTCAATCTCCACTGCGCTACTTGGTGGCCACCCCTTCCACCCACCATTAGTAGGAGGGGTGAAGGATCGGAGATACCCCTAGCTAAGTAGTCTATGTTTTCGACCTGTCTGACCTCTCCTACGAGGGCGAGGAGGTAGTCCCGCCTCGAAAATACCCTGTGAGCCCCCGAGAAATAGGAATATGCACGTAGATGTGGATGGTGCCTTCGCCACAGATCAGTCAGTCCCAGAGTCTCTTGGAATCGAGCCAACATTGTGGGTCCGTGGAACCCAGGTCGCAGTTGGGTGCGATCGAGGGTGGGATCATTTATATCGTTAAATTCTCCCCCTAATATGTTTATGGCAGGGCCAGAGTGTAGTAGGAGCTCTGTTAATCTATCCAGTGTACAGTGCTGCAGTCGTGGGGGCGCATATACACTAATAAGCAAAAACGTCTTGCAGTTCTAAATTCCCTGCACTGCAACGTATGTCCCATCTGTATCCACCCACTTTAGAGTGACATGAAAGGGAGGGGCCTTTTTAATGAGGATTGCCACTCCTCTCAAACCCTTGGTGAACCTCGCACGTGCCAGGGCAGTGTATTGTCCCCTTCCCAGGAAAGAACAGCTCGAGCCTATCAGGTGTGTTTCTTGTAGAAATATGATATCGGGATTAAGCCTCTTGAGATAACGAGATACCAGACCCCTTTTGATTTTATTTCCTAATCCGTTGACTTTCCACGTCATTACTGTAAATTTGACTTCTGCCTTTGTGAAACAACTCTTGGTTCATCACCTGCCCGGTTCTCCACCAGAGGCCTGCCCATCCTGCCCCCTCTCTTTTCAACCCCAGTATGCATTCGAACAAATTAAGCAAAACAATCCCCCTCCCCGTGAAACAATCTCAACTCACAACGTGTAACACTATCAAAATTAGCCCCCCACCCCAACTCTTCAGCTACCCACACCACCCCCCAATTCGTCAACATGACAACTCAGGCACAGGTAATCCACTAAGAGATCTATAGCCCTCCCTTCCAACCCGGTCAATTAACTACACAATAATAATGCAGTAACACACAATATACTTCCCTGGCACGGGCCTAAGTCCTGCAATGCCCTCTAAGCTCTAGGGTAGTCTTACTGTCTTTTGGAGGCCACCTGGCCCCTTATCTCAGTCATCTTCGCCATTGCTGGGTAGTTGTTGCTGCTGTGCACTGGCGTTGAGCAAGGTCAGCTCCGGTGCTTCCAGTCGTTGAATGCTTTCAAGTAGTGGGTGCTCGTTGTCTGCGTCAGCTGAGTCTTCCCTCTCCGACAGTTCAGTATGGACAGTGTCATCTGATCTGACCAGGGTTCATGATGGGCGTACCTGCACAGCCGCATCTTTAGACTCTGACAGGTGTTCCTTATTGTCTCTAGATCTCAACGTCCTTCCCGGTGTACCCCCGGCTAAGTTCTGGATTTTCTACACTCGCCTCCGATGTTTTTTTTTGGGTCGTTCTTGGCTTGAGCCGAATCGCTTTTCCGTAAATTGGCCCAAAGCATTGGGTGTCCCACTTCGCAGCTGGGGCCGCTCCTCTATCCAGGACCATGCCTCGTCTGGAGTGAAAAAACAACGTGGAACCTTGAAAAATGACCTTGAGTTTAGCTGGGAACAGTAACATATATTGAAGTCCAAGCGTCCGTAGTTTCGCCTTGATCGGGTCGAAAGTCCGACTCTGCTTCTGCACTTCGTGTGAGTAGTCTGGGAAAACCATCACTTGAGTATTCTCGTATTGGACCTCCCCTTTCTTTCGCAGCTTGCGCCATATCAAATCTCTATCTTGAAAGTTCAGAAAGCAAGCTATCAAAGGTCGAGGAGGGCCCCCCGGCGGCAGCGGGACATTACGCATCCTATGTGCTCATTCTATGACAAAACAGGTCGAGAAGGGAGCATTCTGCAGGGTTTTCTTTAAGAGAGTCAGGAGAAATTGACCCGGATCTACCCGCTTTTTCTGGAAAACCAATAAATCTCAGGTTATTTCTTCAGGCCCTGTCTTCTGCATCATCTACCCTCCAGGCCAACTCCCTCATAGAAGGCAAGAGTCCTGTCACATCTTTCCGTTTGGAGTGAGAGGCATCTTCGAGTCCTCAGATGCAGTGTTCCGCCTCGGTCACTCGTTCAGAGACTTTGCGGAGATCGTGGCGAAGCAGTATCACCTTCGAGCAGATCTCTGCGATCTTCCCCTCCAAGCTTTCCCTGGATGCATGTATGGCTTGCAATATGGTCGCATTGTCTGGAAGAGGAGCAGGACCTCCCTCTGCACCTGTTACGCTGGGAGCACTTTAGTATAGCGGTCCAGTTTCCCCTGTCTGGATGATTTGGGCTCTTTATCTTTCGCCATCGTGAGCGACCTCACGTTAGTGTATGTCCCGGACCATCCTCTCACAGTCACAACCTCCGTCGTATCACTGGCGACTCCACCGCCCCTCATTCCCAGAGCGTCTCGGTTCTTTTGGGACAGCCGCAGCAGCGCTGGACAGGCCGTGTAGGTTGGTGCGGGGATCCAGGGGCGCGCTCGCACTAAGGGAGGTCTAAGGAGTAAGCCACTACTCAGAGTGCTGCCTGAGCCTCCAGTAGTCGTCTTCAGTACAATAGCGATAGGCAAAGTGCGGAGGAGGTAGTGAACTGTTCCCGGTCCACTGGGCCACTTGGTGTACTTCTTTCGGTGCCCACCGTGCATGGGAAGTTAATTGTGCAGGTCCCAGGTCTCAGTCCACACGGCACTAGCGCACCTCTAGGGTTATGACCAGCCTCAAGGAATGGCGGATCTTGGAGTGTATGCGTAGGTGGTGGCAGGAGGTGGGTGAGTCACAGCCGCGTGTCACAGTAAGAGTGCTAGGGCCCAGAGCGCGCATCAAGACAAAGAAGTACGTCCCTCATTGTTGGTTGTGGCCTACTCGACCCCTCTTATGGTATTAGAGTCTGCGGAGAGGGGGCAGACGGAGGAGAGGTAATTTACCTGTGGCCCCACCGAACCTTACTCCACGATAATGCCGTGTCTCCAGCTCCGAAAAGTGTTATCACTGAGAGCAGGAGGGGCCATCACTCACCCAGCAGCGTGAGTCCCAGGGTAGGAGGCCGGAGCACTCCCCAAAGCAGTAGGCACCCAAGCGGAAAGACAGCGGCCTCTGGTGGTTTACTGTCCCATGCAGTAGGCCCAGGGGTCGTACCTCGGTATCCTTTGCGCAGTTCTCCCAGAAAAAAACGCATGTGTCCTGGTGCGTAGTGGCAGAGAGGCTGGGATGGGGTCACAGTGCCACACCGCCTGACTTTCTGCGGAACACACCGTCGGGCCAGCCACGGGGCACAATCCTCATCAATGGAGAGCAGGTGTATCGGCCCTCCAGTGTGCCGTCCGTCGGAATCCAGTCATGGGGCTGCGATCGTGGAGACTGGAGAACTAGCGAGCCGGTCACCCCACCACAGAGGCTCCTGTTCAATCCCAGCAGACGGGTAGTGGCACGATGGCAGCCGCTCCAGCCGTGGAAGTTCTCCCCTCAGTAACAGGGTGTGGGGATGAACCCGTGCTCCCGACTCCCACACCGCCAACTGTGGCCGTTCGGCATCAGCGCAGGAGTCCACCGAGTCAGCCTTACATCGCCGATGTTGCTGCCGCGGCTCAGGATCAGAGAAGCTCACGGTGTCGGATATGGAGATCGTCGCCTTTGTTCTTCCACGTTCACCACTGCCACGCCGGGCGGGAGCACCGCAGCTCCGGCCCCGGGTCCCAGCTATCCTGCTGCAGTCGCCATCCTGAGAGAGACCGCGCGCTGATAATCGCGCTGAAAAGGTCTCGATACAAAGCAAAAGACGCCGCAATACTTCTCGCTGGGCACACCACCGCTTGCCGGCACCATGCGATTGCCAGTGTAGTGTTGCTGCAGTGAAGAGGAACAGGATTATCCCAGGATTTAGACCGGGGCCAGCGGAGCTCGCTATGAACGTGGCTACTTGGCCATCTTGCTGGCCACGCCCCCGCTGCTGTTATTTTTTGTTTTGTTCCCTGGATTTTCTGCTTTTGCTGTAGATCGGCAAAAGTATGTGTGCATGTTGTCGGGCACTTCGGGGCCGGCCTGATCAACGTTGAGGCCATGATGCGCTGTGCCGAGGAGACACGGTGCGTCTTTTTGTTATGGATTGGTTGCTTGTGGGATTTGCTGCTTATTTGACAGGGGAAGCCTATTCCTTGTTCATTATTGTTATGGTGGCAGGGAAGCGATCTTCCAAGCGCAAGCATGTTTTGTCATCTTCGGAGGAACATGAGCCTATTCCTGCTCGCCAGAGTAGATCCAGGGGCCCTGCTGATCCTTCTGCTTTGCTGTCTGCCTCTGAGGTCCAGGATATGATGGAGGCAGTTGTGGCCAGAGCATTGGATGACGGAGCTCAGCCCAAGCACAGGGGCTCACTTCCTGATGTGGGTTCAGTGGTTTCCACCTCTGGAGATTCCTTGGCTTCGGAGACTGACTGCCCATCCACCTATACAGGGAAGTTTGTGCACAGAGAGGAGATCCCAGACATTCTGCAGCACACCTGGGAGAATTTGTTTTTTTTTTTTACTTTCCCATCCGCTGAGGCAGCAGAAGGGATGTTCGCATAATATGTTAAACCTCCCGTTTTTTATATGCCATTTCATAGCAGAATTAAGGACTTGATTACTGGTGAAGGGCGAGACCTGGAACGCTCCTCGGTTCCCTGGGTTCTACAGAAGCTGTATCCATTAGAGGAGGGTGACCAGCCTTCTTCTTCTTCTTCCTTTCGTTCCTCCCGGAAACATTCCAGCCCGTTTTCGGATCATCAGAGGAAGTTCCAGCACAAAAAGTCTTCGGCCTCGGCAGGGGCCAAAGATCAGCAATGTTCCTTCAAGATGAAGTCCTGACAACGATTGCAATTGGGCAACAAATCCTGTGGGCGGCAGGCTTTTGTTTTTTCTCGATGCCTAGTGACGGCATGTGAAGGATCTATGGGCCTTGAACATTGTCAGGAGTGGCTATCGTATTGACTTTGTCAATCTGCCTTCTGGCTGGGGCACCATCCGTACTCCTGTCCCCAGGGATACGGAGAAAAACAGGCTCTTTTGGAAGGTGGTGAAGAGGGCAATTGTTCCTGTTCCCGTGGTGGAGCGGGGAAAGGGTTGTTATTGGATTCTTTTCTGGTTCAGAAGGTACCCGGAGGTGTCAGGCCGGTTCTGAAGGGAGTGAATGGGTGGGTCAGGACCATTTATTTCAAGACGGTGACCTTACAGTCCATAATTCTCTTGGTCGGTGTCTGGGACTTTATGACTTCCATCGACCTCCAAGACACCTACCTCCATGTTCTCATGGCTCTAGATCATTAGAGGTTTCTGAGATTTGTGATTGGGGAAGACCACTTTCAATTCGCTGTATTGCCATTTGGTCTGAAGTCTGTCCCGAGGGTCTTTACAAAGCTGTTGGCCCCTTTGGTGGCAGTGGCTCACTGTCAGTGGATCTTCGTTCATCTGTACCTAGACGATTGGTTGGTTCGTGCTCCCACAAGCCTGTTGGCTCGCAAGCACACGGGTGTTGCTGGCCATGTGTTCAGGCAGTTTGCATTAACAAGTAGTTTCCCGTTTGTTGATTCTTCACTCCAGTGAATATTATTTAGGGCATGTTTTCGATGTCGGGCGGAATTCCTTCCGCCCGACACCGACTCTGTCTCGGGACCACTGACACCCGGTTGGCGGGCCTGACCACCTCATCAGAATGGTACCGAACAGTGTTCAGTCGCATTCCTCTATTTCTCTATGAGAGCATGCATTATGCTCCCATAGTGAAATGGGAGGTGAGGTTCATCCCAGCACCGCGTGGCAGGCACCTCAAGGCACCTGTCACAAGGTGCAGGGAGCAACAGGGGGGCATCATAGGTGCCCCCACGGCCTCCAACTGAGGCCGTGCACCAAAGGGAACCCTGCTGGGGGCCCCCAAACATGATTTCCGACATGGTTGTCATGTCGGACAGGCCAGCATGGAAACCATGTCGGAAATATGCATTGTGATCACAAGGGCAGAAAGGCCCGCCCTTGAGCTTCCGACTGGCGAACGGGGCTCTCTGAGCCCATCAGATGCCAGCCAGAATGACCGGCCAGTTTCCTTTCTGACCACCTCCATCATAATGAGAAAATTTAAATGTATAACCACGTCCACTTGAGGAAGGACCACAATGGTCAGAAATGCACTGAAAAATGGCAATGTTCTTTTCCTTTTGAATTAAGAAGGATACGGACATTGAAAATATATCTATATTTCATTAACTATTAAATCAAATACCCCCTAATAAATGTTTGGTAGACTTTATCAAACTTCATTGGCTGGAGTAATATATTTATGTGTTGAGTTGAGTTGAGTTTAGGGATTACATCTGCGCCTATGAACAGTTGAAGAGCAGACTGTAATGCTAGTCTGTATGTATGTATGTATGTCATTGAATGAAATTACCCCTTTAGAATAATGAAGGGGCCTTCACACAACTTTTTGTTCAATATCCTTGCTTAGAGAATTTGCTTTCATAGCACACCATAAACCGTACAACCCATAGAAAAAGGGAGTGCAACACTAGTAGTGCAACTACAGGGGTACATACTCACTCATATTGAATATGAAGAGACTTCATAATTGTTTGGAGGCAGTTAAATGGGCAACTGAGCCACGAGTGATACTTTCCCCAGAGGCAAAAAAGATGTTGAGTCAATAGAATAGCTATTTAGGTTTCAGGTTTTGAGATGGGTGGGCTTGGATCCTGGGGCCACAGAGTGGATTAAGTTGCTCTCACCTCACCGATGGCAAGCGTGACAGTTAATGGGGTACAGTCCCTCTTATTTCACATGGGAAGGGTAACCAGATGAGTTAGCAAATGGGAAGGCAGAGCTTCCCTGCATGTGAATGATATGCTGTTATGTACAGAAGACCCAAAAGAGTTGATTAGTAGAATTTTAGAAAGCTTTTTAAGTTATAGAAAACAATAATTGGACTGAGTCTGTATTACACTGCATTGAAGGTTCGAGGTTATCACAACAGACAGATTCTGCCTTTCTAATTACAACAGAGAAACCTACCTACCTGGGCATTCATTTGACTAGAAATTAAAATAGTTTTACAAACAGAATCCTAAGAGGCTAGATACACTATCACACAAAGATGCCCCAGGTGAGGAAGGACACACTGTACCTAAAAGAAAAGACTGCACTATTTAAAACTATGGAATTCAACAGTTTCTCATATGATTTGCAGAATGTGCCATTCTGTGTTCTGAATGGTTTATTTTGAACAGTTGAGACAGTTTAACAAAATGTCTTGTGGAGGGAGGGGGGGGGGTGACTCCTAGAATTGTGACTACTGGATATTGGGGGGTGTATGATGGGGCATATGATGGTGGGTTATATCTTTCTAAAGCGTTACTACCCCGTACTCATCATCATCAATACTTTCCTCATGCTAGGCATCTACCCAGAAGCTCTTAAGACAGGCCAGATTCTATCACTCCTGAAGAAGACCACGATAGTCCTTCATGACTTTCCTCAACTACTTGCCCATCACTTACTTATTTTTCATTAGTAAGATCATTGAAAAAGCAGTCTATGCGCTGCTCCAAGATCATATCAATGCCACCAGCAATTTCATGTATGACTGCCAGTGGAGAATGGAGACAGCTACCTTACAAATCTTATACAATGCCCCCCTGACCTCTTATAAAGATGTCCTCCGCCTCCTGAAATTCCTTGGGCTCTCATGTGCTTTCAACACTGTCGACCATCTTATCCTTAGCCAAAATCTTAATTCCTGAATTTGGGCTGATTGGCAACATCCTTAACTTGTATTCCTTCTACCAATCCAACCAACAGCACTTTGTTCACATGGCTACCTCTGGGTAATAGAAGATCACTATCAGCGGGGAATACCACTGGGTTCTATCTTGTATCCATAATCTTCCACTTCTACATGGGGCTCCTTGGGACTTTACTCACTGGTAACAACATCAAACTTCGTCAAGATGCCAAAAACACACAACTCTACTTGAACATCTCCTCCACTTGACATCCAACGCCTCAAACACTTACTTCATCTCAGCCAGACCTTGCTATCCACTATATATCTGAAGCTCAACACCAACAAAACTGAATTGCCGCTATTCGCCAAGAAAGAAAAGTACCAGCTAGTCTAAACAAGACTCAAGCTCATGAATGAGAACCAATTTGAACCCCAATTTTTGCCCAATGCCAAGTCACTCGATTTCACCCTAGACATCAACCTCACACTAAAGAAACCAATTACCAGGACAACAAAGACAGCCTAGTACCAGCTCATTCTACCAAAGAGGGTGAAACTGTTCCTCCCAAAAAGCAATGTTAGAACTGCTGTTCAAGCCCTCCCACTTCTGGATGGTACAAATGCCCTGCTTTCTGGCCTCTCAGACTCCACACTGGCCTGTGTTACATTCATTAAGAGCCTCAAGAAATATAACCGCATTACTCCCATCCTGAAGAACCTGCAAAGGCACCCCTTTCCAGCCTGTACCATCTTCAAAACCAGTTGCTTCATCAACAAAACAAAAGTGGGCACCCCTGCCTATCTGCCTGACAAGCTCACCACCTCCAATGGTACATCTACAGCCAGGGCACCACCAGTCTGGGGACAAAAAGGGGAGAAAAGAAAAAACAAGGAAAGAGGACTTCTTCATGTATGCAACTAGGATCTAGAAAAACATTCCCGTTTCCTTCAGGTCTACCTTAATAATTCTCAAATGTAAGGATGAATTGAAGACACAGTTCTTTAAAAATAAGAGTAGACCACAGTGCTGTAACTCTCTACTTCCACTCTCAAATCCCAGCTATGCCTCCAATCACATGTTGATGGTATCTTTACTTTTGACCTTGTACAGCGGCCCGCAACATTTTTGCTAGTTTGCGATGTACAGTGATAGCAAACATAAATCCATACCTGGTGTCACATATGGTGGTTAATGAATGGACTTTTCTGCCAGTTTCTGTAGTTCCTTTATGGTGGGAAGGCCTGAAGTGATCTTCCATACCCTACTTCAACAGTGATATAATACCAAAAAATAAAACTTATTGGAATGGGCTAGAAGGGGGGCTCTCAAGGGAGCACCTGCATGGGTGGATACATGTCCATGCCCAAAATTGTATATTGGGTAAACCAATTAAGAGGCCCGCCAACGCATGACGCAGCATATGTCCACAATTCGTAAACAGACTGTTAATGCGCCTCTGGTGCACCGTTGGATATTGAAAAATCACAATGTGAACGATCTGAAATGGACTATTCTATCCAAAATAGAAAGAGATCTACGAGGTGGTGACGTGGAAAGGGCACTATTGCAAAGAGAAGCAATGTTATTAGTAAAATACACACGGCTGTGGACGGACTGAACAAATTATCTACAATCTATGAAATCGTCTCCCTTTACTTTTTTCCTAAACGGACATACCAATCCGGACATATATCACTGCAGATGTTAGTGTCACACTAGATAAATCTAGTTTCTTCTGGATATGGAGTGTCCTCACTTTATGATAGTAGTCACATTTTCCTAGTTGAATCATTTTCTCAAATGATTTTATTAGTACCACTGTTTTATGCAATTTAACATCTAAGCTGTTTGTAAGGTGACAGCCCACATTGTTGTGACAATTTTTTGGACATCCAATATTTTTGGGACATCCAATTTTTGGATATCTAATTTTTGGGCATCAATTGTTTGGACATCATTTTTTAGACATCGGCCTGACATTTGTTTTGGTCTCCAAGGTATTCTTTTGGATTTAATGCAGTCTTCATTTAAACTGCATTTAAGTCAACACTCCATGTGACAGCTTCAACAGTGTCGTCACCGGATTGTAAAAACTGTTGGATTGCACATGTTTTTTCTCAATGTTAGCAATAAAGTTGGGTGAGACCAGTGGGGTCACATGACATGGCCCTCGGTATCGTCATAAAAACGCGCACCTAAGTGCCGGCGTTGCTGCTGGCCATAAAATGGATGGGTGTTCCGTACATGGATGCAGAGAATGAAAATACTGGCTCGAGGTGAGCAAACATTGCGCCTCTCTGCTGTTCGGCTTAATTTCGATAACGTGAGTCTCGGCTTAACGTCTTCAAAACAATGCTTTTGCAACAGCACGTCCTGCCTTTTGACCGTTGGCAGTTAAACAGCCTCTTGTTATTTTTCCACTCACCGATTGAAAGGCACGTAAACGCGTGGGCCGCAATAATCTGGATTAAATCCACGGACATTCTTGAGAGGTCGGCTCAAGGTATGTTATAATGCGGTGCTGTGTGGACTATGCTATTCTACCGAACGGACGCTGTGAAGGCTATCTTTGATTCTTGATTGTTCACTTTTCTTCTGGAAGATGCTCTCTTCGTATATTGTTGAAAGAGGCATTATCCATCTCCACCCCTCTTTAAATATCGCCACAAACACTTAAAAACTTCAAGACAATGACATGGACGTCTTGAAAGTAAGTCGATTGAAGTAATTTGTAAATCAACGTTTAGTGCGCTGTCGTGGCGTCTTTACTAAATACTTTCCTTTTTTCCTTACTCTGTCTTTATTTAACAGTGGAGGTTGACACATAATTGACAGTGCACAGCTAGTGCCAACATAGAATTCTGATAAAGTAAAAGTTAAACAGCGTTTGGTGTGAAGTCCGGAGTGCTTACAGAGTGCTGTGGTTTAATGTTAACACGTGCACTTTTTTCTTTTGTTTTTCATTTATAGCTCCCTGTTCCGGGTCTTGAGGATAACACCATTAAAACACTAAAGGGGTTTGAAACACGTCGACCTTTTTTTGTAACCAAACAAGTTCTCTTAAATTTATGTATCAGGTCCAGAGAGTATAAGTACCGTATAAATGGTTAATGAAGTTGATATTTGATGACCTGAATACAGGACTGTTTGGCCAACACTTTCCTAGGGTTAGGTTGTATTTCAGACATTTCTAAACATTGTTACGCCTTAACCTTGCCCTTGGTTTACTCTTTCTCTTTTTTCCAATACTTGTTTGTTTATGTTTTTATTTACTTTTCTTCTACTTCTTTTGGAACTTGAGCTTCTTTACATTTCTTAACTGTTTCAAATGTGATATGTAATGTACTGCCACAAAAAAGTAATGTGTATATAGTTTTATGTGGTCCTGACAACTCTTTGAAAAGTTCATTGAAATAATAACATGAACAAATTGGATTTGAAATCAAACCTTTCAAAAAAATAAGAATAATACAAATTAATATCTTTCAAAATGTATTTTCTCAATCACTATGAGTGTCACTTGTGATTGCGCAGAGTGATTTGTTAAATAGCTATCAGTATTTGCAATTTTGTTGTTGTTCACATTAGTATTGGCCTAGCCTTGCTGATTATGGACCAGAACCCTTTATTGATTTAAACCAAGACAATAGTGACAGCCGACTGCCCCCAACTCACGGTTTTTTGGGAGGGTAGCATAAAAGAGGAAATCTTTGTGCTGCCTTGTTTGCATTCGATTCTCCCTTGGGCTGAGAGGTTATGCAGCACATTACAGATTTGCATATCTTAATAAATGTATTCCAATAATGATCTAAATCTTTACATTTCAAATTTGCAAAGATGCGTAGGTGGTGATGTGTCAATAATCAGTAGACCATCCACAATTTTTCTCTCGGCACAAAAATAATATGGTGTTGCATTTAATTGGCAGAAACTATGCTTATCCTAAACAATGTGAAATTTCCAAACAAAACATATTGGATGTACTCATATTCCGTAAAAGGGAAAGGAAGAATGCAATAAAGTAAACACGAGATGTCTAAATTGTTGATTATAGCTTTAAACAAGGCTGTTAGCCACATTAATGGAGGCTGTATGATTCACAGTGACAAAAATGTAATATAGCAGTACTTCGAAAAACAGTGCTGATCACAGGGACATTCCATCTGCAGGGGAGGAGGAGCTCTGCTGATGAAATGCCGAAAACAGACTGCCTGCAGGGGTTCTCTGCACCTCTCTGAAAGGTTGCCGCTTGCACAGTGAAAGGTGGACTGGCTGCTTCAAACATCCTGCCTGCCTTTCACTAATGTTCTGCCCTCTGAGCAGGCAGGAGTTCATGGATACCAGGGGACAGAGTATTAACTGTAAGAAGGTGCACTGAAGATTTTTGTTCCCGGCGTGCCCTTTTCAATGCGCGCTGAGGTTCAGATCAGGACAGTAAGCCCTATAAATAGATGACCCCAAAAGTCTACTAATATCATTGTGGGTGTTGATTTGAAGTTTGCCATAAAAAACCCAACCCTAGGGCAATTCAGTATTATCTCCCAAAACATAGACAAAATACTGTTTCCTGGAAGAATTAATGATGTGCATAATATCTAAAAAGCAATAACATCAAGGACATCTTATTAATAGACTGCAATACCCATTGGATAGATGTGTCAGTGATCAGTTACATCTTTTGTGTCCTTCCTCAAAGAAAATGATCTCACACAATATTTTTTTAAAAACTTTATTTATCATTTGTTACATCATATAGAAAAAGTCATAGGTGGTAACTGTCAATGTCATCACAATAGATAAAGATAAGATGGAGCTTTAGGCGTCAATACAGTAATCCGACTGAAAAAAGGCTGTAAGGGAAAACCTACAAGGAAGATATACCAAACTCAGTCTTGAAGGACATAATTCCACACCAAGAGCAAATACCCCCTCCACATCAGCGAGTCCACATGCCCACCCGTGCTCAACCATCGCAGATAAAATAACATAATTTAAAGGACAAGAGCATTGCAGAGGACCACAGAATAGAGTCAATTATATGGAAAGGGCGAGGTAAGTCACCCGACCCCCGTAGGGACAATACCCCGTTCCAGTTGGGAGTCAGTGGCCTGTCGAGCTTTTTCTACATAGGATCTGTATGGCCCCCAGATGTCCTTGGGGCGAGAGGAGCCAGGCAGGGTACTGGAATATATTTCACTGTTGATGTTACAGCAGGCCAGACTGCTCATCCAACCTTGCAACGTGGGGGTTGGCCTACGTCCCCAGTGAATAGCAATTGCTCTTTTGGCTAGCAGCAGGCAAATAGCTGCAAACCTCCTAGTAGTTTTAGGGAAGTTGACCACATATCCCAGCTGTGCCACTTCAGGTATGGGGACCAGTGACAGCTCCGTCGTAGCGCCAAGTGTTTTGTGTACCCCCACCCAGTAGGGCTGTAGTTTAGGGCAGGTCCATGTGAGGTGTGCAAAATCAGCATAAGGGGTGTCACATTTACGGCCGTTATGGGGACTGGACGGGTCCAGTCTATGGGCCCTGGCCGGGGTAATATAGATTCTGCGTAAGAACTTAAAGTGTAGTAGCGTATGCCTGCTGTTGAGTGATACTTCTTTGGTTACTGCACAACACTAAGCCCACTGGTCGTCTGTGATGGGTCGGCCTAAATCTTCCTCCCAGAGCTTACGGAACCTGTCATCATTGACCGGTATCATCTCGGAGCATGCCTTATATAGTTTTGAGATGAGGTGAACTCCACTCTCGTTTTCAATGACAAGTGAGAGGGGGTGAACGAGTCCGGTTCGATGGGGAATCCAGGCAGAGTGGCATGATTCGCAGAGCGTATTCAGCCCAGTACAAAGCTGTTCATAAAAGTGGCATCGTGGATGGGGACCTCCTCCGTTGCTGAGAAGATTTGGCCATCTGGAGAAGATTTGGCCATCTGGAGACAAATAGCCCAATTTAGAGATTCCAAATTTGGCCAGTGTGCGCTGCACCAGTTTTTCGCCGGTGACTGGCAGCCAGCGGGCATTGGGGACAGGAAAAGCTGAGGAATAAAGTAAGAGGCGCCGGTGATTCAAAGCAGCTTCTCCCAGGCCCCGCTGGTGGTGGAGACAGTCTGAATATCATTAGGGTCTCTGGGCATGCCCTTGGGTAACACGGTGGATAACCGCTCGGGAAGGGTGAAGTCAGCCTCCGGGCAGAGGAAGGGAATCCTGGCGTCTGGGTGGTACCATGCGAAGGCGTAGCTGCATTGGGCCACCAGGTAATATAAATGAAAATTTGGCACTCTGAACCCTCCCTGCTCATACGGAAGAGTGAGCACCTGCGAGCGCACGCAGGCCTGTTTGCCCCCCACACCAATCTGATAAGATGTGACCGCAACGTCAGGAAAAAACTATTTGTGAGGGGTATGTGAATATTATTGAAAAGATACAAAAATTTAGGGAGCGCCACCATCCTAATGATTGCAACTCTGCCGGTGATGGACAATGGTGACCGCAACCACCTTGCCACTTGAGCCTCCAGGGCGCTGATTGCCTGCCCGTAATTAATGCAAAGGATCTGGGCGGAATCTCGATGAATGTGTATGCCTAGATACTTGACAGTCAGAGCACCATTCGAGGGGGAACTCGCAGTCCCATGATGTCGTAATGGGGGTTAAGGGAAAAATAACCGATTTATGCCAGTTGATGTCTAGGCCAGAGTGTTGACTGAATCGGAGGATATCCCTAATGAGTGGCTCCAGGTTCACCTGGGGATCTCTGACATAAAGGATGGTGTTGTCAGCATAGAGCGAGACCAGAAGAGGACTGGTATTGAATTGAAGGCCTCTCTGCAGATGCCTTTCCTGAAAGTGACAAATTAAGGGGTCCATAGCTAAGATGAACAGTAAGGGTTACAGAGGACAGCCCTGCCGGGTGCCGTGTAAGAGAGAAGGGACGGGAAATCATGCCGTGCAGGCGGAGTCGCGCAGTGGAGAGGCAATATAATAGAGCAGTGGTGGCAATTAATCCTATAGGCATTCCCATATGACAAATAACCGAAATAAAAAAGGGCCATTTTAATGAATCAAAGGCCTTCTCAGTGTCCAATAGGATTACGGCGGCGGGAACATCCAGATTAATTATGTGGAGGACCGAAAAGAGAGTCCTGAGATTCAATGAAGTTGATCGACGGGGGACATAGCCAGATTGAGCCGGCGATATAATATATTCCATCAGCTGGGACAGACAATTGGCGATTATCTTAGCTAAGTTCTTGTAATCTAAGTTCAGTAGGGACAGAGGTCTATATGACCCAAACAACGGGTCTTTGCCCGGCTTAGGGAGGAGTATCACGACCGCCTCACGGAGAGTGGGAGGAAGGATTTGTTTCTCGAGGGCCTCTGCATATACTTCAATTAGTTGCGGCACCAAAAGATCTTTGTATGCCTTATAAAACTCTCCCATAAAGCCATCCCGCCCAGGGGCAGAAGAGCAACGAAGGATATCGATGGCACCAAGGACATCTGCCTCGGAGATTGGTTCTGCTAAAAATCCCTGCATGTTTTTCTCCAAGTATACCAATGAGATCTCCAATAAATAAGCTTCCTGAGCCGTGGAGTCTCGCCCAACCTTGGAGGTATAAAGAGATGTAAAATAATTAAGAAATTCGTCACGAATTTCCAAAGTAGAGCCGGAGAGCATCTGGTTTGTGGAGGATCGCAGCTCCGTAATGTAGGCCCTGTTATAAGGGGGCCGAAGCATCTGAGCCAGTACACGGCCCGGATGCTCCCCCTCGCCGTATCGCCTAGCAGTGTGATATTTGCCTAAGTAAAGGATCTCGCAATCAGCAGTGTCCCTGTATTCGGTGAGGCGGGCCAAACGTTTCCCAGCTGCATCTGGGTTAGGAGAGTGTGTTATAAAGTTGTCCAGTTCGGTCAGGTCACTCTCTAAGCATGCAAGCGTGCTGCGAAGATCCTTGTGAACCCCGGCATGTTTGGCGATACATACTCCCCTGAAGCCCTCCCATAGAACCGCCCAGGTATCAACTGAACCCGTATTGATAGTGAAGTAGTCTTCAATAGCCTCTCGCACTTCGGTATGGAAAAGGTCGTCATTGATGGCGGGGCTTGGGACGCGCCATTGCTGTTCAAACCTTTCAGGTCTGGGAACCCTAAGGAGAAGTTGTACCGGGGAGTGGTCCGAATACGTCCATGGGAGAGTCACAATGGAATGCACCCAGCCGGAGATGGCAGGGGATACGAGCCAATAATCAAGTCTAGTCCAGGTGTTGTGTTGGCCAGCGTAGTAAGTATAGTCAGTGTGGGAAGGGTAGCACTTCCGCCCTATGTCTAAGAGAGAGAAGTGCTCGCAGAGATCGAGCAGAGCACGACACGCACGCTGCTTGACGCCGGGGGAGGCGGCAGTGCTATCTAATGCAGGGTTGAGTTGAAATCTCCCCCCACTAAGAATAGGGTGGGATCTATTTTTGCAAACTAGGAGTGCAGAGAATGAAAACATTCGGTGAGTCAGTGTTCAGAGCGTATATGCACATCAGAGTGGAACTGTGACCCACTAGTGACCCTGTGACAATTAGGTATCTACCCTCAGTGTCCGGTATGACTGAACAGGGGTGGAAGGGGACCCTCTTGTGAATGAGAATGGCCGTGCCCCTAGCGTAGTTGCTGAAATTGGCGAAGTAACTGTGTGCGCCCCAGCTAGAAGCAAAATGACCAGTGTCAGATTTAGGTAAGTGCGTTTCCTGCAAAAAGGCAATGTCCGCGTTATGTTGAATAAGATAATGGACAACATGCTGCCTTTTGCGATTGTCGTTGAGACCCCTGAATTTCCAGGACATCAAGGACAGGCCATCAGGACCCTCAATATTACGCAGTTGAGCCATCTGTTAAACGTAACATGAGTGACAAATATAAGCTCCAACAATTGAATTCCAGCCTTGACAGTGTACCAAACAGAAGAAAACCACAAATGGAAAAACAGTAGCAACGTACCCCCACTCCCCACACCCACCCTTACTACCAATAGAACAAGTCAAACCCATGACAAACCACAATATGTTGAGTACCAATCTACTTTACAGTGGAACTAAGAAACCCTGAAACAGTACATCCGTGTAATCAGAAACAAACCCAAGGTGTACACCGTGAGGGGTGGCAACACCACGTTAGCCAACCAGCTATTTGAAACATGACAGTTTGATGGATAACATTATCCCAATATAGTCCTGCTAGAATAAAGGAGGAACAGTGCAATAGTGTCAACCAGTCCCGGAACCAGAGAAATGTTCCATGCTAGCGTCAGAGCCGCTGTGTGGAGGAGAAGGCCTGCCACCCTCTGCACCCGTCTAAATGGTGGTCTGCCTGTATGCACAACAGAATTCCTGTGCCTCAGAGGGGCTATCAAAGATGCAAGGTCTGCCATTCACATCGATTCTCAGTCTGGCGGGATATAACATGCCATATTTCAGACCTAAGTTCCAGAGGGTGGCTTTGACTCCATTGTATTTGTGACGGGCCTTTTGAACCATGATGGTAAAGTCCGGGAAGAAGGATAATTTGGAGCCCTGCCATGTGGTGTCCCTGCGTTCTCTGGCCAGGCGCAGCGCCGTATCGCCATCCCGAAAGTTCATGATGCATGCAATGATAGGTCGGGGGGGCAGCCCAGATTGGGTTGGGGATCCAGAGTGTGGTGTGCACGCTCCACAACAAAGCCGGGTTAAAGGAGTCCTTCCCATATATGTCAGCCGACAAAAAGGTCTAATCGGCCCGTGGCGGTGGATTCTGGAATCTCACACAATATTTAACCCACCCTACTTACAACAATGGCTTTACTCTGGATCTTATCATTGGTAAAGAAGTTCACTTTAGGTTTAAATCTTTTAATAATATTAGATCTCAGCTTTTGATCCTTTACATCACAATATCGCACCACATAAGGTTGACCAGCTTTATGAGACTAAATTTGCGTGCAGTAATAAACTCCATCCATTAACGTAACCTATCTCAGTAATCCACTCACTATCTGAACACAGTGAGTCTAAATGACCTCCAAAATGGGAAAGAGAAAAACAGACAAAGTCATCAAGGAATAAGAAAGGTCATGTGGTCAACCTTTTATTTCTCCTACCTCCCTGCCCCACAGGAGCTCCTCAGATTAATTTATATATAGCTCACGCTCCGCTGCTTAGAGGGAAGACAATACAATGATCGTACCATCTGGTGCACAGTATCTATGTCTGAGTTCAGGAGCTCCATTGCCAATCCTCATATTTCCTCTGACAGCTTCTCTTTTGTAATATTTGCTGGATTGCCTATTACACTAAGAAGAGGACCATGTGCTAAATTTTCCAATTGTTCCAATATTGCATCGAGCCTGAGGATCCCTCTGCCACCACTGATTTAATGGACGTTAAATCCTTACCTCAGCATCATATGCATTAGAGTTGTTTTCTAGATCCTGGATCCTCTGTGGTGCTCTATGCTGCTCCTGTAGAATTCCCTGCTCCTGCTTGGTAGGCTCTCCATTTTCTCCTGAACTGCCTTCTTAGCAGAGGCTATGGACCCTCTTTTTCCCTCCAGGTCAGATTCCACCCTGGGGGAACACAGAAGGAATCTCTTGCCTAGTGTCATGCTGGCATCCTCTGGATCATGCTGCTCCACGCTGATATCCCTTTTGGGGACCTTTCTAGAAAATAGAAGAAATACCATTCCTTTTTTGTCACCCACCTATCATTGCAACTCTGCAGGATTATGTCTTTCTGTTGTATTTTCTGGGTTCACTCATCCAATTTCTGCTATGGGCATGATGCTGCTGCTTGATGCTGGCAAGATAAAATCACCTGCAGCAATTATTGGTTCCTTTCGTTGTTCACCAACTAGGGATATATAACCTCTCCTGTGGCCTCCCCGACCGCACACCCGTCCCCAAGCATCTCTTGCTGCCTCGCTGGTGAGCTATGGTTCTCAGGTGTTTACTCTGCCTTCTTTCTCTGCTGGAGCTCCATGGTAATTGGTCCTCCCTGTGTGCTGCTGAGCGGGCTATGCAGCCCAGGTTGCTACTGCCACATTGCTTCTAGTGTGCACTACACCCTTCTGATAGTTGACAGGCTGGAGGAAAAAGCAAAGTTAATTTGTATCACTCCCATCAAAGTTGTAGCCTAAGAAATGACCCACATGGTCTTCGTCATCTCATCTTCTCTCTGAGGCCTCAGACTGCCAAGAATAGTGCTGGTGCAAGCAGCTGATAGGAGCTGATCTCGGGGGCTCACAAGAGAAGCAGCCATCTTGGCCTCCGGTCAGCTTCGCCCAAAAGTTCAGTTTACCATTAAAACCTCATGTTGGTTGAACTGCCAGACTATCTACAGATCTTCCAAATTTGGTTTTCCCGCTGTCCCTCTGGAGGGAAACCAAAGTATTGTCTAGGGCAGGCTACTGGTAGCTCTCCAGATTCCAGTCAGTAGCTCCCCCCTGTGCAGCCAAGCTTCATAAATTAGAACGTTTTGCTTGATGTAATTAATATATGTATACAAAATTTGAAAAATGTGTGTATTTTGGAACTCACAAGCTGATGTTCGGAGATAAATAGTTTCCAAAATATATTTAACGCTGATATTTGAATGATGAATCATGCTGCATCTGTTGAGTTTTTACTATTATTGTTACCTTGATGCCACTGGCATTGTGGCTATGGTTGTTGTGTTACCCATATTGAGGAATTCCAAAATGATACAGCATTTTTTTTTACATCACTGCCGCTGCACTAAGGTCATCACTGCTGATAATCTTGCAAAGATTGACCACTAAATGTATTTTATCTGATGTGGTCACTATTACAACACTGACAATATTTTTTAGTACCTCGGAGTGATTTTTAATCGAGCATAAGTCGCTCTTATTAAATAACAGGTCGCAGCCCACTGGCAGAAACCTAATTATTAATTCTGAAAAATAGCCACCAACCTTATTTCTCTTTCTGTTAATAAAGATGTTTATCAAACATTTCCAACAACATTCCACCCGCAGCTCATAAAATTTAAAAAAACAACAGTGTGGTCTTTTAAGAACTCAGGGCCTGATTTCGATTTCACAACCATGATGGATATCCCATCCACTGTATTACAAATGCCATAGGATATAATGCACTTGTAATCCCAAGTACGTGATATCCATCACGTTTGTGTCCCATCTCCCAAACTCTAAAGTTGGCCCTCAATAAGGAGAAGAAAGCAGTTGGAAAATTGGTTGGGATCTGGAGGCAAAGACCATAGATTCCCAATTCAAAAAGTCTCAAATCGGCTAGAAAAACATATTAAAAAACATAAAATCATTGGGCTCGATTCACATAGGTAAACTGCGACGAAAGTCTAACTTTACGACTTTTTGTATTCTTAAAGGGCAGTTACTACTCGTAAATGTCCTATGTGATATAAAAAGTTGAACTTTGCGGCTTTTGGTATTCACAAAGGGCATTTATGAGTAGTAAATGCCCTTTGTGAATACCGAAAGTCGTATAAAGTAAGACTTTTGTCTCATTTTACCTTTGTGCAATGGGCCGAAAGCCTCTTATTTCCAGAATGACTTGAAACAAGGAATAGACCAAACAACTGATCAATTTGATAAACAGATTCACTAAACCACCACAACCAGTCACTCTTGAGTCCTCTAAAGCCAAGTGCAATGGAATTGCCTATTTCTTTCTGACCCAAGAAACAAACAAAAAAAGAAACACTATGGCCTAGATTCGCAAAGACCTTCCGCAATCGTGGCGGAGGCTCTGCAGTCGTGGCGGAATGTTCACACTCGTGCCGGGATCTCGGCAATGACAAATTGCAATGCGGAGTTTCTGCCACGATGCGGAGCCTCTGCCGCCAGTGCCCTATGTAAATCGGGCCCTATCTTAGTAGCACAGGATAATACCTTCAACTCTGAATAAAAGGAAACATCTGACCTAATAAGATACTTTTGAACCCATCTTTACTAATTGCCTAGTAAAAACCTTATAAAATCTAAGGCCCTCATCTAGTGCTAAAGATCCGACTTCAGTTCCCGTAACTAAAAACGTGGCAACTCGCATCCCTCTATACTGGACCAAACACGAGCTGCTCACTGGGACAGAGAGTATTCTCCGACTGCCTAAAAATGGACTGGTCAAACTCTACTGAAAAGCACTCTGCTGCTACCGAAGAAATTCAGGTCACTAACACTGGGTCAATATTTAGGCAAAACAATAGAGAATGTGGTCAACAAACAACTAAAAGACCATATTAAGGATAACAAATTACCAGTTACAAACTAGTTAGCCTTCAGAGAAGGCTGCAACACCCAGACTGCAGACTTAACAGCCATTAAAGATGCAATAACTATTTGAGACAAAGGAGAACATGGCCCTTTAGTTCTCCTGGACATCAGAGCTCTATTTGGTCCAATCCAGTTCTGGCAGCTGGAGACAGAGCTATTCTATGGATCCAAGAAGGCGCCCCCCCCATTGAAGGACCCGCAGCTCATCAATGTACAACGCTGGAAAGCAAGGAATAACCCCTCCACTTCCCAGGGGTAGTGAAACACATGAATCAACAAAGAGAGGGACAGCTGGGGCTTAATAGAGGTCCAACGTACTTGCCCTGAGTTAAGCTAGAAGACAATGAAAGGTGCGGAGTTCCTCGGTGGCAAGTTGGCCACCTGGTGTGGACTTAAGGTAGTGAGGAGGTGGGGGATACCTACTGTCGAAACTAGAACCCTCACACACCCAGCAAGCTAGGTGTCATGCTTCATCATATGGGTCTGCTCCTCGTCGGGCCGGTGCTGCAATGCTCGTCGGGCACCCATAAAGGGGCTCTTTTTCGGAGATCTTTAGTTCCTTGCCGTATAGGTGCCGTGGGTGTGAGGGGCCTAGAGGCGTGTAGATGTGCTGTGTGGATTAAAACAGGTAAGGGAAACCTTTGTGGTCATTTTTATTTATTCTGCAAAGGTCCCAACCTCAATAAAAAGAGAAGAGAGGGGGGTGACTATTTTGTTTTAATGTGACATGTTTCTCGCCTCAGAATGTCACAAAGTGATCAGTTGGCTATTTCCTCAGGACCAGGTGACTAAAAAACTATCTACAGTGGGTGGTGTGGTGCAACGCTACCTACCAATCTTTCTATCCGAGGGTTAATGCTAGGGGTGGGCGGAATTTGCGAAAGCGACTTTCACAAATTATCGCGAAAATGTTAAAAATCTCCGCAAACACGCGGAAATATCGCGAAGATGCGGAAGTTTTTTTCCCGTCCGTTCGCGGTATTTTCTGTGTGGTCGCGGCTCGCCAACTTACCCATGCGGTTGCTCGCGGGCCCGGCCATCTTGTTTTCACTCTTCTCGCAGTGCATGATCGCGAGAAGAAAGACGTGATCGCGCGACGCATGACGTTAATGCGGGCGCGAACTGTCGCGAGACAGCGCAAATGGCTACCAACAATCCAACATCTCGTGGAGAACGCGACCGGATCGGGAAAACTTGTCAGCGAACGCGGGGATTCAGGCAAGGCGATAGCGCGCGCGAGAATGTATTATTTTACAGCGCGAGCAAGAAACAAATTATCGCTAAGCTGCGAAATGCGGAAATTTTGACATTTTCGCGCTCTCCGCGGAACACGAAAATGTCAAATTATAGCAATTTCCGCGAGCGGAACGGAAATTTAGCCCAGGCCTAGTTAATGCCCCGGAGAAGGGCAGCAAACCTCTTTGGTTTTCATGTGCTGCCTCATCAGAACGCAGTGGAGTAATTTGGACACACAGTGTAGTGTCTCTGCTCCCGCTCAGAGCTTCGTGGCTCACCTACCCACTCCGCTGCATCAGGAAGGTGTATATATATATATATATATATATACTGGAGTCGATACGCGTTGTGTAATAAACACTTGGGGCCCGATTCACAGAACTAACTTAAGACAAAATCCTAAACTTACTACCATTTTCGTATTCACAGAAGGCACTTGCTCATTTTGGTATTCACAGAAGACACTTACTCACTTCGGTATTCACAGAAGTTAGGAGTCCTAACTTTAGGACTCCTAAATGCCTTCTGTGAATACCGAAAGTCTTAAAATTAGGATTATTCTCAGTTTAGGTGTTCCTAAACATAGGACACCTAACTTTACTACTACTAAACAGAGAAAAATCCCAATTTTAAGGCTTTTGGTATTCACAGAAGGCATTTAGGAGTCCTAAAGTTAGGACTCCTAACTATACTACTACTAAACTGAGAAAAATCCTAATTTTAAGACTTTCGGTATTCACAGAAGGCATTTAGGAGTCCTAAAGTTAGGACTCCTAACTTCTGTGAATACCGAAATGAGTAAGTGCCATCTGTGAATACCGAAATGATAGTAAGTTTAGGATTTTGTCTTAGTTAGTTCTGTGAATCGGGCCCTTGGAACTTATATTGGTGACCTGTCTGTTTGTCCTGAGAGCGTACGATATTCAAGCTTTTGAGGAACATTGTCATAGCCGGTACGCTCTGCCGGCATGTACGCCACTCTTCACGGGTCCCCGCGCTACGGAAAGAGCAACTCTGGTTTTATATATATATATATATATATATTCACTTAAAAAACCATAGGTTTCACATATGTTATAGTTAGGTGGATATTTCACTCGTAAAAAAACAATGAAATTCCCCCGTTATAGTTAGTTCAGATAACTATAACTCGCGCGCCCGCAATCCTGCTCATGACGTCACATATTACATCACTCATGACATGGTCAGTGGCATCACTCATGACATCACTGATGACATCATCCTTGTGATAGAGTGGCGGTCGCGCGAGTTATAGTTATCTGAACTAACTATAACGGGGGAATTACATTGTTTTTTTACGAGTGAAATATCCACCTAACTATAACATGTGTGAAACCTATGGTTTAAGTGAATTTGCAAGGTTTTTTAAATGCTAACTCCTAACTATAACGTGTGTGAAACCTATGGTTTTTTCAGTGAATTTGTAAGTTTTTTTAAATGCTAAATTATGAATGTATTTTTTTTTATATATATATTCATTTTACAATAAACTACGTATTAAAATTTATTATTTTTTTTATGGTTTTTCAACATGCCGCGATTTAAAAAAAAAAAAAAAAAAAAAAAAAAATCTGCCTTCAGAGACCCCCTGAGAAAGGCTAGGGGGTCAGGAACTCTCTACCCTTCCCCCTTTTCACGTTAGCCACCTTCCTTTTTCACTCTTGCACTGAAAACAAACAAAATGGCGGCCGACACTTCCTGATTTCGAACGTTGACTGGCATGTAACCACCAATCAGAATTACACTCGCGCACGGTGCGCGCACGGCTATAGATATTTATGTGCTTTCACTGCAATTTTCTCAGGAACTACTGAACAGATTGACTCCATATATGCAAAAGGCACATGCCTGACCTGAGGACTACCTCTCTGCCAAATTTCAAGTAATTCTGTGCAGCCGTTCGGGCTGTACCTTCGACTAAAGGTCCTATGGGAAAATGCATGGGGAAAACGCGTTTTGGGACCCCCCTTTTTTTCTCGGCCCCCGCTTGACGAATCCCCCCGAGACTTTCAGGGTAGGAGCTGAGCGGAGCGCCCCATTAGTTTTGAAAATTTCGCGAAGATTCGTCAACCGGCGCCAAAGTTATTCAAAATAGAATTTTGAGATTTCCTATGGAAACACGGTCCTAACTATAACTATCTACTGGCGACCGCCAGTAGATAATAAATATATATATGAAGAAAAGGTTACCCTATGATTGAGAGGCACTCGCAGGAGGCCCATTACAAACCAGGGAAGAGCTCACGGTTGCCGCGCTGCCTGACGCGTTTCGGGCTACGCCCTTTATCAAAGGTATGCTGCGCACAAGTCACCACCAAATGAAACCCAGTATCTTCCCATTTCTTTTATTTCTTTCAGCATGATTAAACTCAGGTGAGTAAATCCGCAGGCATTCTGGGACTTGAAGTCCATCGTAAAACCCATGTGGGCTGCTGATGTCTCGCAAGCACAGTTCTTTAAAAGCACGGCTCCCAAACAAGCAACTTTCCCACTCCTCCTGCTCCGTTGGCCGCTGTTGCCTCCAACAGCGGCGGATCCGCATCACGCAGTGGTGCCTCTCACGACCTGGGTATGGCCGTATGTATGTGAAGAAAAGGTTACCCTACGATTGAGAGGCACTCGCAGGAGGCCCATTACAAACCAGGGAAGAGCTCACGGTTGCCGCGCTGCCTGACGCGTTTCGGGCTACGCCCTTTATCAAAGGTATGCTGCGCACAAGTCACCACCAAATGAAATCCAGTATCTTCCCATTTCTTTTATTTCTTTCAGCATGATTAAACTCAGGTGAGTAAATCCGCAGGCATTCTGGGACTATATAAATATATATATATATATATATTTTTTATCCCACAAGTTGCTCAGATTTGAGGCCGCAACTCGCCAGCAGGTGACTCACAAAGCCATTTTAAAGATCATTGCAGATTCCCATCAAGTATTTTGTCCTTCGGCCTGACGCGTTTCGAAGCCTTTGCGCTTCTCCTCAGAGGCCCCACGCAGGAAATCAGAGCATTTATGCCGCATTTACCCAGCATGCTTTAATGAGACCGCCATTAGTCCCCTCTTTAAGTAAAGTTCAATTTCACACATAGCATGTTGGGAGATGTAGTCACTAGGCAATTCATTACCCTGAATGGGTTCCGTTCCTGCATGTGTTTTAGGACCCGTTTCCAGCCCTCCAGTGGGCTCCCCGATGAGATTCGAACAATGTCAATTATTCTACCTGCTGACGCCACTCAGGGAGGAACATTACCTCTCTGTAGGTCCTGATACGATTACAGGCAGCGCGATCCCTCCACGGCCGGAGCCGCCGCGATATTGATTATCCCACAAGTTGCTCAGATTTGAGGCCGCAACTCGCCAGCAGGTGACTCACAAAGCCATTTTAAAGATCATTGCAGATTCCCATCAAGTATTTTGTCCTTCGGCCTGACGCGTTTCGAAGCCTTTGCGCTTCTCCTCAGAGGCCCCACGCAGGAAATCAGAGCATTTATGCCGCATTTACCCAGCATGCTTTAATGAGACCGCCATTAGTCCCCTCTTTAAGTAAAGTTCAATTTCACACATAGCATGTTGGGAGATGTAGTCACTAGGCAATTCATTACCCTGAATGGGTTCCGTTCCTGCATGTGTTTTAGGACCCGTTTCCAGCCCTCCAGTGGGCTCCCCGATGAGATTCGAACAATGTCAATTATTCTACCTGCTGACGCCACTCAGGGAGGAACATTACCTCTCTGTAGGTCCTGATACGATTACAGGCAGCGCGATCCCTCCACGGCCGGAGCCGCCGCGATATTGATTATCCCACAAGTTGCTCAGATTTGAGGCCGCAACTCGCCAGCAGGTGACTCACAAAGCCATTTTAAAGATCATTGCAGATTCCCATCAAGTATTTTGTCCTTCGGCCTGACGCGTTTCGAAGCCTTTGCGCTTCTCCTCAGAGGCCCCACGCAGGAAATCAGAGCATTTATGCCGCATTTACCCAGCATGCTTTAATGAGACCGCCATTAGTCCCCTCTTTAAGTAAAGTTCAATTTCACACATAGCATGTTGGGAGATGTAGTCACTAGGCAATTCATTACCCTGAATGGGTTCCGTTCCTGCATGTGTTTTAGGACCCGTTTCCAGCCCTCCAGTGGGCTCCCCGATGAGATTCGAACAATGTCAATTATTCTACCTGCTGACGCCACTCAGGGAGGAACATTACCTCTCTGTAGGTCCTGATACGATTACAGGCAGCGCGATCCCTCCACGGCCGGAGCCGCCGCGATATTGATTATCCCACAAGTTGCTCAGATTTGAGGCCGCAACTCGCCAGCAGGTGACTCACAAAGCCATTTTAAAGATCATTGCAGATTCCGTCAAGTATTTTGTCCTTCGGCCTGACGCGTTTCGAAGCCTTTGCGCTTCTCCTCAGAGGCCCCACGCAGGAAATCAGAGCATTTATGCCGCATTTACCCAGCATGCTTTAATGAGACCGCCATTAGTCCCCTCTTTAAGTAAAGTTCAATTTCACACATAGCATGTTGGGAGATGTAGTCACTAGGCAATTCATTACCCTGAATGGGTTCCGTTCCTGCATGTGTTTTAGGACCCGTTTCCAGCCCTCCAGTGGGCTCCCCGATGAGATTCGAACAATGTCAATTATTCTACCTGCTGACGCCACTCAGGGAGGAACATTACCTCTCTGTAGGTCCTGATACGATTACAGGCAGCGCGATCCCTCCACGGCCGGAGCCGCCGCGATATTGATTATCCCACAAGTTGCTCAGATTTGAGGCCGCAACTCGCCAGCAGGTGACTCACAAAGCCATTTTAAAGATCATTGCAGATTCCCATCAAGTATTTTGTCCTTCGGCCTGACGCGTTTCGAAGCCTTTGCGCTTCTCCTCAGAGGCCCCACGCAGGAAATCAGAGCATTTATGCCGCATTTACCCAGCATGCTTTAATGAGACCGCCATTAGTCCCCTCTTTAAGTAAAGTTCAATTTCACACATAGCATGTTGGGAGATGTAGTCACTAGGCAATTCATTACCCTGAATGGGTTCCGTTCCTGCATGTGTTTTAGGACCCGTTTCCAGCCCTCCAGTGGGCTCCCCGATGAGATTCGAACAATGTCAATTATTCTACCTGCTGACGCCACTCAGGGAGGAACATTACCTCTCTGTAGGTCCTGATACGATTACAGGCAGCGCGATCCCTCCACGGCCGGAGCCGCCGCGATATTGATTATCCCACAAGTTGCTCAGATTTGAGGCCGCAACTCGCCAGCAGGTGACTCACAAAGCCATTTTAAAGATCATTGCAGATTCCCATCAAGTATTTTGTCCTTCGGCCTGACGCGTTTCGAAGCCTTTGCGCTTCTCCTCAGAGGCCCCACGTACGGGAAAAGTCCGCCCTGAATGGGCCGCTCCTGTCGAGAGCAGCGAATGCTGGGTCTTGTAGTCCCTGCGGCTGGACCTGCCGCCAAATATCACTGCTCAAGGATTGCCCTCCAAAGGGAAGCACTCCAACACCGTAAGAAGTGTGGTCTAAGGCAACACCAGCACGGGACTACAAGACCCAGCATTCGCTGCACTCGACAGGAGCGGCCCATTCAGGGCGGACTTTTCCCGTACTTAATGAAGGGAGTGCCCGACATATGATTTCATTAACGTCCATGCCCCAGAAGAAGAAGGATGTAAACTTCGAAACGCGTCGGGAAGACGCTAATGAACTGCCAAATGCGATCAGTGCCTCACTGCCTCTCCTATTTCCAATAAAAGGTGTTCACACTACTTATGGTGTTGGAGTGCTTCCCTTTGGAGGGCAATCCTTGAGCAGTGATATTTGGCGGCAGGTCCAGCCGCACGGAATGCACCACCCCTTAATGGGGGCCATGGGACCTTATTTCACTGGTCTCTGTGTTGGAAACATCGTAATGGATCAAAGGAGAAGCGGAAGCACTGAAGCCCATCTGAGGGCTTTAAACTTTTCTGCAGCAGTTTGAACTACGTGTAAGCTGGTCTAAGGCAACACCAGCACGGGACTACAAGACCCAGCATTCGCTGCACTCGACAGGAGCGGCCCATTCAGGGCGTACTTTTCCCGTACTTAATGAAGGGAGTGCCCGACACATGATTTCATTAACGTCCATGCCCCAGAAGTAGAAGGATGGAAACTTCGAAACGCGTCGGGAAGATGCTAATGAACTGCCAAATGCGATCAGTGCCTCACCGCCTCTCCTATTTCCAATAAAAGGTGTTCACACTACTTACGGTGTTGGAGTGCTTCCCTTTGGAGGGCAATCCTTGAGCAGTGATATATATATTCACTGAAAAAACCATAGGTTTCACACACGTTATAGTTAGGAATTAGCATTTAAAAAACCTTGCTAATTCAATGAAAAAACCATAGGTTTCACACATGTTATAGTTAGCTGGAAATTTTACTGATAAAAAACCAATGAAATTCCCCCATTATAGTTACTGTAGGCAACTATAACTCACGCGACCGTAATCCTCTGCTGATGCTAATACTGTATTTAGACACTTATTTGCCGATGTCTTCTTCCATTAAATTTTAGCTATACATATTTTACAAATTTTTTTTTTTCATAAAGACACATATGTCATCACCAGAGGATTACGGTCACGTGAGTTATAGTTGCCTACAGTAACTATAACGGGGGAATTTCATTGGTTTTTTATCAGTAAAATTTCCAGCTAACTATAACATGTGTGAAACCTATGGTTTTTTCATTGAATTAGCAAGGTTTTTTAAATGCTAATTCCTAACTATAACGTGTGTGAAACCTATGGTTTTTTCAGTGAATTTGTACGGTTTTTTAAATGCTAAGTTACTTTACGCCATTCGTGGCGTGCACGCCCACTTAACGCAGTTCGTTCCGTGCGCGCACAGTGAGCACGCGGTGCGCTTCGCGCACCGCGCGCCCACTTTACGCAGTTAGTGCCGTACACGCAAGGTGGGCACGCAGTGCGCTACGCGCACCGCGTGCCCACGTTACGCACCGTGCGCACATGGAGGACATATTATGCGCTTCCTTGTGATAGGTAATCTGTTAAATTTAATTTGTAAGTGAACAGCCAATCAGAATCGCGCTCGCGCACGCCACCGTACGCGTACGGTAAGCGTACCGTAAGCTGGCTCAGGTATATATATTGATTTAAAGGCTATTTTCTCAGAATCTACTGAACAGATTTACACCAAACCTACAAAAGGCACTTCCTTGACCTGAGGACTACCTCTCTGCCAAATTTCTAGTAATTCTGTTCAGCCGTTCGGGCTGTAGCCCTGTCTAAAGGTCCTATGGAAAAATGCATAGGAAAAACGCGTTTTGGGACCCCCCTTTTATCTCAGCCCCCGCTTGACGAATCCCCCCGAGACTTTCAGGGTAGGAGCGGAGCGTAGCGCCCCACCTATTTTGAGAAATTCGCGAGGATTCGTCGACCGGCGCCAAAGTTATTCAAAATAGAATGTTGCGGATTTCCTATGGAAACAGGGTCCTAACTATAACTACCTACTGGCGACCGCCAGTAGGTAATATATATAATTTTTGCTTTACTGCTGGTTAGTCCAGTTTTGAGACAATTATTTTTTAACTCAGAACTACTATTGTAGGTATGTAAACGCAAATTTGTTTTCCTCTCCTTTACTCCAAAGTGAAGTGGTTTGACATCAAGATGATGAGTCCTGCCCTACATAAAATTCATTAAAAAAAATTAAATATATAAATGTGTGTGTCCTCAAAATATATGCTGTACATATTAAGTACTGTCTAATGTGAGCATATCGGCTCTTAGCACCATTTTCTGCAACAGTTCACTGAATCAAGTATGTTTTTCAAAGGGGCAATAGAGGCTCACTCCTTCCGAAGGCGTCTCAGGCAAAGACCCTTTTAGAGACACTTCTGCTTTCCTTTTTCAATCCCGTAGTGGGCCAGAGATACCTCGGACATGGATCCATCCCCTAGTCCACCAAATGTAAGGTCTCCCTGTCATTTCTCTTGCCTTCTCTGACATAGTTACCTTTAGAGCACAAACACCATCCACAGTCCTCGTAAGTTTGTTACATACTACATCTTTGCTTAATTAGTAGGCATTGCTATCCCATTATCAGCAGGGCTTAATTTAAGTTGGTGGTTGCTGGCAGTGTTTAATTTGAGCCGGTGATTTTCGGTGCTCGGCACCAGCACTCAATTGTCAATTCCGGCACTTATGACAGTCTGCCACATGGTAGCACTGTCTGTCTAATTTTGAGATGAGCACAATAACAGTTATTCAATAATTCAATATACCTGCTTCTCAAGCCATTCGTATAGCTTTGGGTCACCTGGAATAGTCTGAATTGTCATACTTCTAGGAGTGTGATGGTTAGTAGTTTTTTGGTACTGTTATTGGCAGCACTGGCAGGGGCAATGGGTGGTGCAAGCTGCAGTGGCCTCTTGACAGTGGCCCTGCCACTTATTTTCTTACAAATTAAGCATCTGTTGCTAGTGAGGGCCACCGGCACTTATTTTTGAGGACTGGCACTAATATTTCAGCATCAGATAATTAATCTTGACAAATGGAGAAAGCAAGAACCTACAAGAGTACATTAAAGGTGCATGGAGTGTCTGGTGGTCAATTAATTTTTTTATTTTTTTTAATGTATTTTTATTTGCTTTTAGAACATTCATACAAACAATGCGATCAAAGCCCAGCACTTACAGGAGGCATAGCAAGGCACAGCTTCGTACCGCCAATTCTAATCTGTACTAACAGTGGTATAGCTCCCCCTACAACCCTGTGGAGTAGTCCCCTGTAATTCATCCAGCCAGTGTCCACCTTCCGGCAGCTGGCTCGGGTATAATTCACCGATGCTTCACTCACAAGGCTCCTTGGTGCTATCGATACCAGTAAACCAAAACCTAGTTACTACCCTATAGTATGACCCTCCCCTCGCCCCCCCATCCCCTTCCCTCCCCCCCCCCCCTCCGGCATGACTTATTGAGTGGATACATGTCAAGGCACCCACTTCTTTCACTCTACCCCACAAGCTCTCCCAACACAGGAGCACCGGCAACCCAAATACAACAATGTCCGACTCTACCCCGCACTCCTAACTCAACCCAGGGGAGGGAGGGACCTGCCCCTCCTCCATTTCTGAGGCCACATCTGTCTCAGAGCCGGCAGCCTTCAAAAGTTCTGTCAGTGCGCCCCAGGCCCGGGCCAAATCCAGCGCCCTATCGCTATGAGCGCGGGTAGCCGCCTGCACCCGAAGGACCGTCTCACAATCTGCCCACCTGGTAAATTCCGCCCTCCATTTCTTCAATCTCGGTCCCCGCTGCGACTTCCAATTAGCAGTAATTTCCCGTTTGACTAGCACCAACCCAAGGTCTATAAATTTACTGGTTATTTTCGTCTTGGAGGTGTGGGGAAACCAGTGCAACAAGCATGGGCCCATATCAAGTTCGAACTCCCTGCCTGTGATGGTACAGAGCAACGACCACACCTCCTCCCAGTAAGCCCTGATCTGTGGGCAACCCCAAAGCATATGGCAAAGATCAGCCCCCTCCGCACGACAGCGGGGGCAGGGCGCCATAGTAGTGTGAAAGTAGCATTGAACCTTAGCTGGGGTTAGATAAGCTCGGTGTAAAATAAAAAATTGTATCTGCTGGAATCGGGCGTTTCTAGAACACTTCCAAGGGCGCTCGACCAGTTCAGCCCACGCTTTATCGGGTATATCCCTTCCAATATCCTCCTCCCATTGCTGTTTCAACCTTTTGAGGGGGACCAACCGTTCGTTAGTCATTCGCAGATACAAGCATGTGACCGCTTTAACGGTGCCCGCTGCCAGCACTACATACTGGCAGGCCAATGAGGTCTGCGGCTCCGATAACCCACTCCTCCACCGGCGCTGAATAGCCGATACTAAGGCCGCATGAAGCAAGTAATCCCCCCGCGGTAGGCCATAATGCTCACAGACAGTCGTAGGGCAACAGCACACCATCTTCGTACAGATCCCCCCCCCTATCGCCGTCAAGCCCGCCTCGCTCCACCCTGTTAATGCCGACCAGTCGCCCCCATGCGGCAGCTGCTGGCACATCAAGAGCTGTATCTCTGGTGCGTATGGGTAGGCGATCCGCGCCCTCCTTTGACTCTTATTCCAACACAACCGATAGGTCTGCACCTCAGTGGACAGATCCCCCGATGCGAAGCGGTTGCTGTAGGATAATCCGGGCTAGGATAGAAGCGGGGGTCCGCCCAGCCGCACCCTCCCCAATTCCTCGGAACTCGTGAGCCACCGTCTGGGTCAGCCATTGGAGCTGAGCGGCTAAATAATAGGTCTCCAGATCTGGAACCGCCAACCCGCCCTCTCCCCGCGGTCTCATCAACTTCTGTAAAGCTACTCGCCGCCGACCGGCATTCCATAGGAACCACGTGATCATCTGTTGGAGTCGTTTAAACAGGGACGCCGGGATCCAGACTGGCAGCGTTCTAAAATAATATAGCAACCGGGGGAGCGCCACCATCTTAAGAAGTGCCACCCTCCCCATCAGGGACAGTGGCAACGTTTGCCAGAAATCCATACTGCCCCGAAGACCACGTATCGCCCTGCCAATGTTGCCCTCCACTAAGTCTGCGCGGTCATGGTATATTCGCGTCCCCAAGTATCCTATACAGGTATATTCCCACCGAACCCCCTCCGTAGTCTGGGGGCCCCCTGCTACCTTGGAGACTGGAAAGAGACACGACTTAGCCCAGTTCACCTTCAGGCCTGCCAGCTCCTTGATACAACTAAGCAGCCTCTTGGCTCCCACCAGGTCGCCCTGTGTATTATTTAAAAACAGGAGGAGGTCATCCGCATATAGCGCTATGTAGTGCGCATCATCATTCACCCGGAGCCCCCCGAACCAACTCCCCGTCCGAGCCTGAGCCGCCAACGGCTCTATGGCCAGGGCGAACAGCAACGGCGATAGAGGGCACCCCTGGCGCGTCCCTCTACCCACCACACAGGGGGCGGATATCGGCCCTCCCGTTCTAGTTCGGGCCGTGGAGTCCCTATATAACAGAGGTCCATGTCACAAAGCGATCTCCTAGGCCAAAGGCACGTAAGACCTGAAATAAATACGGCCATTCCAGGCTGTCAAAGGCCTTTTCTATGTCGACCGAGAAAACGTGTGGGAATAAACCCTGCCTGGTCTCCATGCACCAGTCTAGTCATGTAGGGCAGAAGCCGCGAGGCTAATATCCGGCTCAATACCTTATTATCGGTCGTAAGCATTGCCAGCGGGCGGTAAGCAGTCACATCGGAGGCGGATTTCCCGGGTTTCAACAGCGGTACCATCAACGCCTCTCGCATCGTGGGGGGAAGTCTACCCACAGCCCTCGACTTGTTGTACAAGGACACCAGCCGGGGGGCCAGGACGTCGATATAAGTTGCATAAAATTCAATGGGAAGACCGTCCACTCCCGGAGACTTCTTCCGCGCCATGTGCTTGATCGCGGTCCGGACCTCTCCGATCGTTACGTCCTGACCCAGCAGATCCGCCTCCCCCTTGGTTAGAGCCGGTAAGTTCCCACCAGCTAAGAATCTCCCCAGGTGGGCTTCATCGAGGTCTACTCTACTGGCATACAGTTGCTCATAATAGCCTGCGAAGATAGAATTTATGCCTTGTTGGGTATAGCACACCTCCCCCCGCTGGGTCAGTTAGTGCTAATACGGGGCCCGACTACTGCCGGGGATTCGCCAGCCACGCCAGCAATGCACCAGACTTGTCACGCTCCGCATGTGCCCTGGTCAGATATCGCTTATGGTCGTAGCAACGCAGCCTCTCTACCCCCACTGCCACTGCCTCACGGGCCTCCAACAAGTCCCCCTGCCCCTCCGGGTGCTCTGGGCGAGCACGCTCCAGATCACGCAGGCGCTGATCCGCAGCATCTATGTCCTGAAGGAGGACCCTCCGTACCCCAATCTTCTGCGCAATACAAAGCCCCCTTGCTACCACTTTGAAGGCATCCCACTCTACCTCCACCGAGGAGGCCGTACCCGCATTCTCTTGAAAATACTGGGTGACCCCTTTACCAATCGCCTCCTGAAATACCGGGTCCTCTAACAGTTCCGGATTTAGCTTCCACGCCGCTGGTGGTCAATTAATGAGGCATGAAGTGGATTTTAGACTACTCAGTCTTGGCATTTGGCCCACCGGCATTGAATTGTACCAGCCACGTACTTCTGAGCTGGAGCTTCAGGCACCAGCACTCATTGTTTTATCAATTAAGCGCTGATTACTGGTAAGGACAAACACAAATTCAGAATATAAAACATAATGCAGTGATTGGACTTTATTAATTTCCAGAGGAGCTCTGCTTCTCCATCTTAGAAATACAACAGATTGAGGAAAACAAATAAGGATCTAAACCCATGACTTACAGTTTGCATGCAGCTCCTTGATGCCAGAAAAATAGATCACTGTGCTATATTAGCAGGATTGCACCTTATGAACTGGAAGTAATAAAATGATATCAGTGTCAAAAATAGTTACAAACTTACCAATTTATATAAAATACAAGTGCATGATCTGCATGTTAAATGATGAGCTTTTCAGCAGCCACATTAACTCTCTATGCTACTTTATGAGTCAAAACTGTGACTGGACAAAACACAGAACTCTCCCAGAATTGCATTAACCACCAGAGTTATCTTACCACTATTCTAATCCCCACAAAATTGCTGTGGACACACAGATTTCTGAAGCAGGTGTCTTAACCCTGTAAAATGCATTAAAATGCATCCTCTTTGACTAATTCAGTAAGCTAGAACTGTCCTTCTTGCCAATTTCTTTGCAGCAGTTAAAAAATATATAAATGCATAAGTTAACTGTCAGACTTTGCTTTTTAAGCTCCACTTCTCGTGACTCCACCCCCTTTCCTCTGCCACACCTAGACCCCCAATTTATGAGCTCCCAGAGTAAATTGTTTCCAATTTCAGCATTGAGAATACGTGTAACTAGTGAAGGTGCAATAACGGTGAATGGTGGAAAAAGTGATATGTGCACTAGAAAATAGATACTGTGTACATAGGTCACATAGGAAAACATTTAAACACCCAGAATTGTAACAGCTCGGAGGAATGATGTCCACAGTTAATGCATGACCAAGTTACAAAGTGGGACTCCATAGGAAGTTTAACCAACTCTTCTTTTTCATCTGTAGTCCTCAGAGGGATGAAGGGAGTGATGCACAAAACCATTTTGTGGTCACAAACCTTGCAATTTGCAAAATGACAGGGTTTGTGACAGCAAAATGGTTTTTACTATGTGCTCATCGCACTTTGCAAACCGGAAAGCATTTCAGACTCACAAATTGGGTTTTGTGAGTCCTTCTGAATTGCAGTTAGGAGGGACATGAAACTGTGTCCCATCATAGGTGCGATTCGAAATAGTATGTATCAATGTTTTGCAACCGCAATTATAGTCATAAAACATTAGTAAATTGGCCCCTGCTCAAAGGAGGTGTTAACCCAGCTCGGCATTGTGTTGGGTGAACTCAAGGATAGCAGACCGCTGGGTAGTAGGCAGTGGTCCAGGAGACTACTGCCTGCTCCCTCTGATGTATTTCTAAACGGGAAACATGTTTTTTAAGCAGCTTGTTTTGTGTTTGGGAATGCAAAAAATAGCAACAATAGTTTGCTGTTCTTTTTAGTTCACTATTCCTTTGTGTGTAGCCAATCACCTGGGGTTGCAAATAGTAATCTGTCTCATTAATATTCATTAGTCAGGTCATTATGCGACTCCTAGTGATTGGAGATTTTGCTACATGATCTAGGAGTACATAGGTCGGTATGCAAATTCAGAGACATGTTGCAAAATGTTGGTGTGCATTTTGCATCCTGTTTCAAGGAGCAAGTGCCAAAATACTGCTGACTGCTGATTGACCCTACATTTTATGTCACATTACCAAATACCAATGTGTTGCCTTGCATCACTTAAACTATTGACTTTGAACTACATCTTGCATGTCCAGTTTGTTTATATCGGTATGATGAAGTGTAGAAAAGTGGGTTATTAGTAGGTGGAAAACCTTTAGCTAGTATTATTGCCACAGTCACTAATAAGGTTCAGTCAAGTCCCAATAAATTAATCCTTGCTCAACCCTTAGTACCTTGACAACGAGAAGTAAGGCTTAACTGAATAGACAGGCAAGTAAGTAAGTAGGTAAGTAAGTAAGTAATTAAGTAAGTAAGGCATTCTTTTTTGCTTGATTAATACACATAATTGCGAATAAAACATCTTAAAAACAATACATTATATAAAACATTGTCACATTCATATAATTAATTTATAATCGCCCGTATTTATACGTTTCTTTTCACAGCTTCACCAAGATGTCCGTAACGTTTTGTAGTTTCATTCGTAATCATACATTGAAGCAGTGGTGGCTGGTGACATTTGAAAGTGGTGGGCGTAAACTTTATTGGAGGGCACCGTGGCGAGCGCAGCAAGCGAGCCTGAACATCTTAAGCTTCTCCCCCGAGAAAATTTTGAAAAAGTGTGGGTAAATGGTGCATTTTCAAGAAAATCTGAGACGCAAGAAGTAATAGTGAAAGTGCAGTTATTACATTAATAAAAGGATGTCATATTTCCCTCTGCCTTTCCACAAAGTCTGTAAAGAATTATCCCGGAGGTAAGTTTGAGTCCTTCCTCTTTTTACTTTTATCAGTCTCCTATTACAAAGGCAGCGATTAAGATTTTAATAAATATTAAAACTTTCCATCCATAAACTCCCTCCTTTTCTTTCCTACCCTATTTGCGTAAATCCTCGGAAAGGTGAATTCCTGTTAGTGCAACAGTCTTTCAAACCACAAGCAATTTAAAGATATATGAAAGGTCTGGATCTAGGAAAATCAGAATACAGTTGTCAGGATACAATGCACCAAAGAGCAGGAAGCCCTGTGGAGCAAACGAGTGTGAGATGTGTTTGAATAGCAAATGACTCCAACTTCCTGCCATGCTGTGTATAGATGTTTATATATATATGTGCCTTTTGGAAATGTAGTTGACCACTGCGAAGGCCTAAGTTCCTGTAACGCTCATTATATCTGCACATGATTGGGAAATGTGCTTTGGCACCTCTGGAGACCCAATAGTTTCTTTGTACTGAAACCTCCCCAAAAATGTCTCTTCTCTTTTACAATGAAGGAAAACATTATGATAAATTTGTGCCAAAGCAAGAAACACCATCAAATCAGGCAATGCTATAGAAATGCAGAGATTAAAGTGCGCTAGCGAACCTTATGCTTGCAAGCAGTGACCTTGAGCTATAGACCCCATATGCACAGCATGCGAGGGCAGTGGGATGTGGTTCCTGACATTGTCTCAAATACTCGGAGCATTAGTATTACACATCTTGCATAGGACAGAGAGAAAGGAGAATGACGGAGACCGGGGAATAATCACACCATCCTAAAGCAAAGTAACTTGTGGCATGCAACACTTTTCAGTTCTCTTAAAATGCCAGCTTGTATAACTTTACAATGCAAGCTCCTTGCACTCAGGTTTCTATTTTCACAGGTTTTCCCAATAGTACACACATATAACATTGGGTTTCCCTGAGTGTATTTACTTTTTAGATCGGAAAAATACGAAAAGTAGTTCTTCTTTTGTGTAACTAACTCTCCTTGATGTCGATCATCGCTGCTAGGCCAACATCTATGCGCAGCAACACTACTGCAAAGTGAATTAAAAAAGAATGAGATTTCCATTAAAAAAAAAAAACCAAAGGTGTGGCTGTTTGAATTGCAAATGTGAATATTTTCAGATGTCTGTTTGTGTGCATTATACAGGACTGCACATGGTGCCAGGATCTGGCCAGCATCTGAGTGCACCAACGTAATTTCTTTTAACATAAAACAAAACATAAATATTAATAACGATAAGCAGAAATATGGAAGAATACAGAAATGTAACAAAACAAATACATAATACAAGCAGTATCCCTACCTACCAACTAATTGGAAGAAATCATTTGGCTCCGACTGTTTTTTTTTTTATCTTGGCTCTACTTTATGTTTCTTGTCAAGCTGATTCAAGGTTGTAGAGCCCGCTTCAAATATTGTCTGCTATCAGCACTCACAGAAAAGTCAAGATTTAACATCTTTGATTAACTGACATGTCCCCGGGTAAGTTACAAGGCTCTGCAGATTCCAATGCTTTCTAATTCTAAAATGAGTATTTCTTAGCTTCGTTAATCTACGTTTAGCCTCGGATTTAGTACACACGCAGAGAACAGACCTGAACATATTCCAATCAATCCCCGTGAAGCCCTGTACCCCACCTGCCTCCTAAATACTGGACTGACAAAGAACGAGATGTGCAGCGTGAAGGAAGCTCGATCTCCTCACACCCTTACTCCACAACAACGTTTGCATGCACTTCCCTCAGATCATTGCTGTGACAAGAAAAGCCTGTAGTACCCACACGAACACAAACAAACGCCGCATCTCATCAAACTGCTCTTTTCTGTGGACATACACAGCACGTCCCCGGAACTGTGGCTATCCCAGCCGGGGGTGGAAGTTACTCATGGAAAACAGCAGAGTAAATTGTAGCAGGCCGAGGTCTCATTCGCTGACGTCCAGTCAATTAGACTAAGCATGAGCATCCTGCGTGGGTGAAGGAATTGAGGGGCTACATTGTGCGTGCGGGGACTCTCTGAATCCACGGAGCACAGGGTCAAACGAGGCCAAATATAGGGGCATATTATCAAGCACGGCGTTAAAATTATCGCCGCTTTAGCGGCAGAAGACTACCGCTAAAGCGGCGATAATGGGCTTGATAATATGCCGCAGAGAATTCCAATAGAAGCCCAGGTTGACACCAGAAGATGGGCTTCTATGGGAATTTTCAAGGGCATATTATCAAGCCCATTATCGCCGCTTTAGCTGCAGTTCTCTGCCGCTAAAGCGACGATAATTTTAACGCCGTTTCTTGATAATATGCACCTTCATCCGATAAGGAAACAAATGAACAATGTTAATGCCTCTCAATCCTTGGCCTTCACACTACACTGCAATTTACTTTACTTCCTGCTCGCGCTGTGCAGGATTTCTTCCCCAAATCTCAGCCAGCTGGTAACAATAGTTCTTTCTCCCTCGAGCCCGGGCTTCCTCCAAGGCTGCTGTGTGGTGATTCATCACGCTTGCGCTGCTAGTCGCGGCCCGTGAGTCATGATGCCGCCGGCCGGGACTTAACATGGGAGCCAATCACGAGTGATTGATGAGGCACTGTAGGAGAGCGCCCCAGCCGCGCCATTTTCTCCATGTAGGTAAAAGGGAGAGTGGGTGGTCCTGCTCAAGGGCAGGGGGTCCAAGGCCGACCAAACAGTCAGTACCCACAACAGTGGGCAAGCCACTTCCCCCCCCCCCCCCCCCCCCCCTGCCGTCAAGCAGGACCGCCCACCCGCCCTCCCACAACCAGGCACTTCTGCTTTCGGGCAGTGCAAGAAGCAGAAACATAAAATGGTGGTTTTTACCATTTTATGTTTATGCTTCTTGCACTGTCAGAAAGCAGTGGGGCAACGCCCATATAGAGGAGCCGCCACTGCATTGAAGTCTGATTGACCTTACAGATCGTTGTGCAAGTCAACTTTGTAATTCATTGAGACCTAGACCAAGTTTAAAGTGCAAGTGTGCGGTACAGTAACAGTATTTTCTTTGTGCAAGCAGACTAAAAGAGTGCATCAGCGTCTTCTGTTGTGCAAACAAGGCTATAACAGGGCATCAATATTTTGTTTCAATAAATTACTATAGCAGCATAGACACTAGGCCGTAGTGTTGCTCTTACCTGCTTGCCGCTCCCTTGCAGGTTTCGACTACCAGCAACAACAACGACAGCATTGATTTGTTTCCAGTTGCTTAGAGCCATTAAAAGATTGACCACACTAAAAGAGAGAATCCACTTCTTCATAAAATCATGTTAATACATTTAAAATACCCTGATAACTTTAGGCAGTTTGAGCCGCGGTTACTGTCCCCAGATTCATTAAAAAAAACGCATAGATAAGCTCAATTATACAGTAATTTTAAACCTTGTTAATGTAGCCTAAAAGTATAATAGTATTTGAACAATTTTCTCTGTTCAGGACAGAAGCTTTCAACCAAAGACTCAGAAATCAATTAGATTTTAACCAGATAAAGGTTATGCGGCTAGTTCTAAGTTGGTAGTAGTCACAGACTTTTAGCCACTTTGTCAGTTTGCTGCTGGATTTAGCTTTGTTTTTGCTGCACTCATAAAACGGACCAGGCTACAGGCTAGTTGAATGTCCCCGCCTTCAAAACAAACGTTCACTGCTTGTCTGCATGTTCGAATCTGTCTTTCCTTTAGGAGTGGTTTCAATAGTAATCTTCGCTCCTTATCTAAACCCTTACAGATACACAGTAAATGTAGGACGTCCTCTTTGGCTGCGCCACATAGTCTGCACTATGTTATTTCATTTCATTTAAATGGTGGAAGGTGCAGCATTGTCGGTAAAATTCCCAGTCTCAAACGGAGGAAGCTTTCCTTCACTGCTCTCGTAAAGCCTGTTCCCAGATATGTTTGTGGCAGGCTCCACGAATAAGTCTAAATAACGAGCCATCCGTGGGCCCTCCCTCTCAGTGTAGCCTTATTTACTTCGAGGAATAATATCTTTACAGATTTATTTGCTAATCCTTTCAAACTGTTATAGGACCCAATGGTTTCCCAGAGGTCCTGTAGGCACATAATATTTAATGCTAATTGGAGGTAAGCCATGGCTGGGCTATCTTTTTTCTGTGTCAGCTCCTTCCATAAATATGAGTTCAGTGTTCCAGACTCAGCCACCTTTATTTTGTGCCAGCATTTATTGTAGGCACCTTTGCGTGCTATTTGCTGCTTTTGGAGTCCAAACTCTAGCCTTATTTGTGCCGGCGAGGTATACTGTGGGAGGTTGTAGATTATTCTCATTGCCTTGGGCACCACTTTATCTAAGGTACTCTCAACTCTCCCTCTCATACATTCACTACCATATGTGATAGTTGGTAGAAGCCTTGCTCGGATCACCTCTAATAAAGGGGTAAGGTTGGGGCAATTTATTTTATGCTTTATGTTTTTTAGTGCAACAGCCAGTGCAGTCCCTCTGCATCTAATAGCCACGTTTTTGTTGGAGGAACGTGCCCTTCTTGTCAAAAATTATGCCAAGGTACTTGAATTCTCTTCCGGTTTCTAGCCGATGGCCTCCCAGCATCCATCGATGTTGATGTTTGTTAATCCTCTGATTTAGTACCATCACTTTAGATTTTTCTAAATTTATACATATCCTGTTCTTATCTGAGAAGTTACTTGTGGTACTTATAAGATGCTGCAAGCCGATTGGAGTTCGACTGATTAGTATTAAATCATCGACGTACAGTAAGTTTGAAAGAGTAAAAAAAAACAAATTCGGGGTATGACGGCTGCATTTGTCGAGCTCTGTTGTAAGTTCAGACATAAAAAGATTAAACTGGGTACTCCCTTCCAGCAGATCACAGAACCAACCCCTCCTTTGTGATCTTTAAAAAAAACTTAAGGATCTCCTCCTCACCCAATACCTCTAACCTTCGGACCAACACATGGTAGTACCTTCCCGAAGACTTTCCTTTTTGCTTTGCCCCATCTATTCTGCTCTCTCCTGTTTACATTGTGTACATGTTGTAAAGTGCTCTGATACCCTTGGGTCTTGTCAGCGCTATATAAAACTCTCTAAATAAATAAAATAAAAAAAGGGTAGGAGCCAAGACGCAACCCTGCTTCAGTCCTTTAGTGGTCGGTATTCTCCTCAATAAGTATCGCCTACCCCCAGCTTTATTTGGACCCATGTTTTTGAATGGAGTAAATTTAATTAGGTTTTGGGGCCATTTCCCAGCCAGACAGTTTTACCCAAAGTTTCTCCCTGTCAATGCTGTCGAAGGCGGCTGTATAGTTGATAAAGCAGACAAATAATGGTTCACTGATGTTTTAGTAGCATCTATTAGGAGCGAAAGCGCAAGGATGTTTGTTGTTGTCCCCATACATTTTTGGAATCCCATTTGGTTGATGGGGATTAAGGCTTTTTCAGTTGCCCACTTTATAAGTTCTTCCAGTAGGAGGCCCGCATAATATTTGGCTTCAATATCGATTAGTGCAATGAGCCTATAGTTCTTAGCTTCGTTCCTAATGCCTTTCTTATTGATCAGTAAAATGATTGATCCCTTCCAGGAATCTGGAATTCTTTTGGCTTCCATAATGTGGTTGAAGAGGGGCAGTAATGCTTTGACCCAGTAGTTTGAGTCCTGCTTATATAAGATTGGAGGGACGCCATTAGGGCCGGGCGCACCCTCCTTTCTGCCTTTCGCAATTCTATTCTCAATCTGTTTGATTGTAAGAGCAGATTGAGTCTCCAAGGCTTGCATTGTTGGGATCAGCTGGACACTTCGACACACTACGGCATCTTGTTTGATTTCATCTACTTCGTTATTGAAGTGGTGCCATAGATACTTTGCCCCATCTTCTTCAGTCACATGGGAACTGATTGCAGGAGCCCTTGGGTTCTCTATGCTATTAACTGTCTGCCAAAACCTGGCGCTGTTATTAGTTTTAGCATCATATAATAGTTTAGTCCATAACTTGTCCGCATTGTCCTGTTTTGCTTGCCAGATGAGCTTTTTCTTACTGGACTTTAGCCTCCTTAGTTCCGTCAGTATGTTATCGTCAGAACCCGTTTGGCGAAGACTTCGAATTACTCTGTTTATGTCGGACTTTATTTGCCTTAATTTGGTGGTTTGAATTATAGAAAGATAAATACTTTGCTTGCTAATGAATGTTTCATGATGGACCATTGGCTCCACACATGTTCTGGTTATTTAAGTCTCGCCTAGGCAGCACTTGCGCTGTCTCTTCCAGACATGCAGCATATGCTATAGTGTGGAAGCTTCATGGAAGTTCCGCCCACTCTCCGCCCATCTTTTTCATTGGCTTAGGTTGTAAATGCTACTATTAGAAAAAAGGTTATCCCCAGTTACTTTTAGGTCCAAGAAGAGGGAAAAGGACAATTATATAAAGTTGAAGCCTCTGTCATGCCACGCGATTTGGCCCCTACAGGTGGCAAGTATATAAGGGGCAAAGAGCGTATACACGCCGCTTCGCGCTCTTGCATCGAGCCCCATTTCCGTCACAAGCGCTGTTGCCTGACTTCCTGTTTTGTTCGTTCCGGTTTCCTGTTTGGTGTCGGGGACGTTCCTCGGCGCTGATGGTTGTAGCGTGTGGATCCTGTCGTTACTGACAGTGGAAGGTGTCCTCTCTCTTCAGGATATTCACGAGGGTTGCTCCTGGTTATGGCATCTTCACCCAAGTAAGGTCGGCTGGGTGGTTGGAGTTCCAGGGGTTTCCTGTCTCGCGTTTCCTCGTGTTGAGAGGTCTGACATTGACGGAGCGCTTTCTTCATTCCTAGCGCTTTCTAGCGAGGTGTCCTCTGTCGATCGCCTAGCTGGTTCATGTGTCATTCTTGAATATCATTTAGTATTGTTTTTGCCTGTTGTTAAGGTACTCCAAGTTTGGATTAGCTGGAGTCTTTTCCTTTGTCCGGTTTTCACGCCCCCAGTATACTTTCCTCCCGTCACCTTTACATCCATTCCCTTCATCATCCGGAATAGCTACCTGGAATCCGGTGGTGATATATTGCGAGGACCATTGAGCAGGGGGGTTAGGTTTCCCGCTCTTCTAATTATCAAGCAAGGTACTAGCTCTTCCCCGCCTTCCTCAGGTGTTATAGGGATACTCTACTTTCCCAGGAGAATAATCTTGATATACTTATTCCCTACAGCTGCACCCTAAGGAACTACTACTTAAATCACACCTGTTGGTTCATACAGACTTCTACTTAGCAGCAGAAGATATACCGGTAGGTGTTGGGGGTCCAAGGAAGTAGGGACACAGGGTGGGCGTTACTGAGGTACACCACTAACTACCTTTATCTTACAGCGGGGAAATCTACTTGTTTGCCTTGTGGAGATCTCTTACGCTCCTGTTGTTCCTCCTGACGACATCACCTATCCAGACCTACCGGATCCCCCCACCTATCCTTGTTTTGTTTCCCTGTTTTCCCCAGTGGATTCCTCGCACTCTAGAGTTTGATAGAGTCGGGGAGACACGGGGGACGGCTGTGGACTCATCTACACGACTCCAGACGCTCCTGCAGAACATCCGCGATCCTTACAGCCTCTTAACCGACCTATATCTCTTTTGGCGCCAATAAATGCTCAACAAAAATCTTAGTATGAATACATCAATAATTCCCCATAACCAATAGACTCATTGTCTACAAAACCGTTTTCCTTTTTGTCTTTTGTTTTTTATTTATCAAAAAATATCAAAATATATCATTATTTCATTTCTATGTTTTCTTTTGTAATTTGCAATTAATCATGAAACATATATGTACATACAATCATTAATGTAAACATAGTACACAGAAGTATCAAGTCACAGTTATTTAAACAAATAAGAAAACACCGATTGGCACCATAAGTTCTACATTCTCACCTCACAGCCGTTCTTGCATTCCAACAGTCATACCGCACAAAAAAGGGGAGAAAAAAAGAGAGAGGAAAAAAAACCTTAACTATCAAACAGTAGAAAATGTAATGGAATAGATCAACTGGGATATCATTATTTTTGATTTTTTCCCAGAGTCAAATATAACAGATGGAACGTCAAATAGTATCTCCTCCTTTGTTCTGTTTTAGTCGATCCTTGTAGGGTTTATTGTCCAGTTATGTTGTAGCTGGTCTACGTACGTTTCGGTGAACTGTATTTTGGTATCCCCTTCTTCAGGACCAATGAACAAACAGTTTTTTATTTCTGTGTATTGTATTGTATAAAATATTTATATCGCGCAACTATCACCCCACGGGTATCCTGGCGCAACAAGGGGGATTCTTATTGTAGGCGAGGCATCAGAAGTCTTCATATTCTCATCGCCCTATGGCTTCCAATAGGACAGATATTATACCACAAGTTTGCCCACAAATAGTGTATTCTCTGGTATCGATCTATTTGAACTTTGATCAGCAGAGGAAGAATCTCCAGCCGCGGCTGTCATTCTGTTTCATGATTCAAAGTATCACCATTTCTCTGTCCTCCTGCACTGCAGCTTGACGAGGTCACTCTCATGAGACTCGCGTTGATGACAGCGATGTCCAGAAGGTGCCGAAAAAGCCAAGGTTGTAAATGCTGCCTTCTGATTGGTTTAAGGCTTGTTAGTCCCTCCTCATGACGATCATGTCGTCATTTGTATCCTTCCAAGACTACTGGCCCCTTTACTCCGCACGTTCTTCTGGCGCTGACGGTCGAAGGTCACAGCTTCTCAGAATGAAAGGGGGAGGGCGGGCAAGGCATGCGATGACGTGCTTTCTTCCTGGCCAGAAGGCAGCGCACAAGCTGATTATCGGATCCCCACAGGAATCCTCCAAATATTTAACACAGTATTCCCCCATTCACTTTCACACGGAGTACAGTGAAGGAAGGAAAGAATAATGTTGTCGGTACAAGAAACTTAAAAATAAAACTTAGATCACACCAATGTTACGGGGGTATAAATGCACCTTAAACGTTTAGTAGGCACGGGGAGATGAAGTGATTTGCCCAGGATCACAGAATGTGGAGTGGACCCTGAGGTTCGAAGCTTGGTTAACAGCTCCAAAGTCGGTACGGTGACAGTTTTCTCCTCTCTAAACAGACGCAGGTTCCCGCCCTAGATGTACATATGGAGCCTCGGTAGGATCCTAGGTCACCCCTGTCGCTGAAGTCTAAAGCCGGCCCTTCTTAAAACGACATAGATGTCATATTTCTAGCCCTCCGAGGGCGGTCCTCGTGCTCGCGTGCTCATATGCAAGCAACCAGAAGGAGCCCCAGAAAAGGACAGAACTGTGCATGCCACCTGTGGCGCATGGTCAGGTTTTGGACGCAGACCCCAGTGCGGGCACAGTTGGTTTCAGACGTCGGTGCTTGTGGGCCCTTTGCAAAGTTGCACTTATACTGCTTTCCTGGTTCCTTGTGCTTGCATATTCTGTAGTTACACACCTTGGACTTTATTTGCAGGTTATTTAACACGCACACCCCTGTAATGTGGAATTTTTAAACGTAAGGCAGTGCACGAGCTGATTAGCAGATCCCCGCAGGAATCCTCCAAAATTTTAACACCGTATCTCCCCCTTCACTATCAAATGGAATACAGTGAACAAAGGGAAAAAGGTTGTCATTATTGAAAATTTTAGTGATACAAGAAATTTACAGATAAAACTTAGATCACACCAATCTTACGGGGGGTATAAATGCACCTTAAACGTTCTGAAATATAAATAATGAACAAAGCTGAAAACAAAATTATTATCACATGATATACTCTTAAAGAATGTAATCATGCGAGAATAAAACCGTGACTGCTGTGTTGCAAAAGATTGTGGGAATGCTAATTTTCCAGGGAGTATTGTGCTTCCTGCAGACGCCGTTTCCTGTACTACTATCTTGTAATGGGACTTAGCTCTCTTTATTAATTAGCTGCATAAAGTGCTGCTCCTCTCTTTTCGAATTGCTATAAAACATGTCGCTGCAAAAAGGATTCATTCCTGTTACGAGGGGCCAATGAGTTTTAAGGCTATGGTTGGATATATAAGTTAATCTTTCAATGTTTATTTGTGCCTAGGGGGCAAAACCATGCTTGACCAAAAACAATCATTAGAACTGTACCACTGTGATTGAAACTAACACGGCAATGACACTCTTCAAATGATGCCCTCATTTGAGACATTTAAATATGTTTAATTTTATCCAATTTACTTTGTGTGCATTTTACTTTGTCTTCAAAACATTCATACTTAACTCAAAATATTCAGCAACGTTAATTAACAAAAATGATAAATGTTTTCAGCATAGGTAATTTTTTTTGTTTTTTTGTTCAGGCTCACAAAATATATTTCACTCACTGAAATCTCACCATCAGCGGCCCAACCCAAAAAATAGCGTTTCTCTTAAGAACTGTTTGTACACACTGGACTTTTTGTTTGCATAAGAATCTTAAGCTATTGTTTTCAATGCATTTGTTTAAATGTAAACGCAGCACGTTACACAAACTATTGACATTGTAAATGACAATGCCTTTTATTTATGTTTTTTTACAAACTGCAAGCGGTGTGTAAACACACACTTTGTACTTATAGTCGTTGCTTAGGAAAAGCAAGGCTGGCAGTAACTGCACCTCTTTTACTGACAGCCTTGCTTCTCGTAAGCAAGGATTATAAGTACAAAGTACGTGTTTACGCCCCGCTTGCATATTTTCAAAACACATAAGTAAAAGGCATTGTCATTTACAATGCCAATAGCTCAGACTCTCGCAAATGCAGAAGCACTCCATAGCAGCAGCAGGAGGGTAACTGGACAGAAGCACCAGTGAATGGACAGAAGCAACAGTTAATGTAAAAGGGAATCTTATAGAAGAGCAGAGGTTGATAGCGACATTGGTTGCAGTGCAGTAAAAGTTATCGTGGCAGCTATAGAGAGGAGCTGAAAGGACTATTGGTAGTCTCGAGAGAACCAGATCACGTTAGAACTAAAATAGAGAGAAAGTTGAGGAGGAGAGTGTCACCTTTAAGTAGAGATGGATTAGATACAGCCAGGGGAAATTCAGAAAGTATAAAAGAGTCCAAGGGACAATCTAGGGAGGTTCCTATAGGCTTATGTTGTTGTTTTATAAGCTTTATTTCGACAGCTCATGTCATAAAAGCTTGTTTGATAGAAAACTACCAGTAGAGGTCATTAAATTACCAGAATTGCTTTCTGCTGAGGGCTTTCTTTTTTTTATTTTCTGGCAAGTTCCTCTATTTAACTTTCTTGATAGAAAACGATCAGCAGAGGTCAGTAAAACAACAGCATCACTGTAGCATTCTCTAGATTCCATTCCATAGAAACTGTCTTCCACGAGCACCCATAGACAATAATATTTTTTTCAAATCATGTATTTTTAGTGATATGACCACCAAAGGCCCTGATTTTATATTAAAAACAGAGCTTTGGACTATACCATTCCCCTCTGAAAGGCAAGATTTCTCTACATGTGTTCCCATACCTGGCATGTCACACAGTTTGGTGCTTACTTTCCCTCCATATTAAAAAATAGTAGATGTTTCAGCTCCCAGGCTAATATGCTGCATTGCTAAATACATATAAGGTCCCAAAGGCGAGACCGATGCATTGCAAATGCTTGTTTTATTTTAACTGCACCAAGACTTTTAATACATTTTTTCAAGTTATTCAAGATATATTCATTCAGCAGCTTATTTCCTTCCCACCAAATTTTTGCCTCTCCCAAAAGCTTTTCCGGGTCGCAAGTTTGACATTTAATTCTCTTTTAATTTGATATTACCATTGTACTTGGGTCCTTATCTGGGTGGGTAAGTGCTGTTCCCTGTACAGCAAGTGTAAGTTCTTGTGGTAAATGGTTGCTGTAGTCTGACTTTCCAATTCTGAAATCTTTATTCAATTTGAAAAGTGGTAATAATATGAAGGTGTAGTCTATTGCAGTGTTTGCCAAAGCGTTATGAAAAGTTGTTGTTTGCGGGTGCTCGTCCACAAAACGACCATTTGATGCTACCAGGTTCAAACTTTCTAGGTCCATTAACAGATCTTTAGATACCCTTGTTTGTTTGCCCCTCTTGCAGTCGTCCTGGGGTGGAACCCCCCCATGTAGACAGCTGGTCTTCTGCAGGGTGGGCCTTGTCTGCGCAACTTAAAAGGACCATATTAAAATCTCCTGACACAATCTAATTCGGGGTTGCCTCTTCCGTGATTAGCCTCGTCAACTCGGCCACCAGACGTTTTGCGCCGTTTTTTTCTCTCACGTGGATATATATAAATATTTGCAAGTATTAACCGTTGTTTGTTTTTTTGGCCTACTATGTCCATCTGTATTATTTTTATACCATTATTTGGTGTATTTTTGCTTGTCAATTCCTTGACTGTATTTATGGTTTTTATTGAGGCATATGTTGTGAGATCTCCTTTTAAATGGCCAAATTTAGAGCTTCTGCTTGTCGGTAGATGATATGATTTGTAGCCTTGTAACTGGACTGGTTCTTCCAACCAAGTTTCTTGAAGTAAAAATAGGTCGAACTGTTGAAAGTACATCAATAGATCTTTAGCCATGATTTTAATTCCAAGAACAGATTTTTAATTGTGGTTCATTTTTTAGGTGTTCCATGATCTGTCATGGGGTCTCGAATCTGGTATTTATGGTTCTTGCTATCCAGGACTGTTCTATTGTTGTATTCTTGTGACCTATATCTCGTAGGCTTGGGATATTGCTCTCCCTGCCTTCTGCTGAGGTACTACGGGCCCCTTTGAGCACAGATTTAATGGAGCCATTACTCCTTATATTTCTGGGCCTGTTGTCGTTATGCTTTTGTTGATGTCCAAGCAGTGGCTCTGAGTAGCTGACTTTGTGGTAGAGCTTTAGACGGATCCCCCAGGCTTCTACTTGTTGTTCCTCCTTGAGGATTTTCTCCGCTATTTCCTGTGTGGCCCAGGTTGTTTTAGTTACCTCTTGCTCCGATAGGTGTTTAAGCACTTCGAATTCTACAGATTCCAGATCATGTGATCCTCTCCCGGCCAGGTTGCTGATGGAGGTTAGTAATCAGAGAATGTTTCCTCTATTTGGGATATCGTCCCGGCCTTTCGATTTATATTCTGGAATGAACATGATTGTCTTAGAATCCGTCCGTCGAAAGCTGTTTTGGAGTGTTTCTATACTTGGCTCTGTTTCCTTCCTCCTCCAATGTAGAGGTGGGCGTGATTCAATACTTGGCTCTATTTCCTTCTTCCACAAATTTCGGGGTGGCAGTGATTCGCTTCCCTGTTTGTTTAATATTTCCTCTTTCATTGGCTTAGTGGGCACAGTAACTGCACCTTTTGTTGCTTCGACTGACCGAATTCCCGCTACTAAATGCCTATTTGGGATGAGCGAAGTGGCTTTTGTTTCCAGGGGTATCCGACAGTGTAACTGCCGGATCATTCATTGCACGCTGGCAGTTCCAAATTATAATATTTGGCTCCAATGGTATTCCTAGAGTCTCCTTATGATCTGTATCTGCTGGGCAATTTCCCTATTCCCTTTTTCGATGTATTTGCCTGTGCGATCCCTTACTTGCGCCGCTTGCCCCTGATCTTGGTCTAGTCTCTCTTCTTCGCTTCTGTCAGTTTTTTGTTCCATGTTGTGTTCTCTGCTACTTCCCAGTGTTGATTTGAGTGATACACCTGTTCCTGTTGGAGCTGCCATTTCTGGATGTAAGGGGGAAGGTAGCCCCTTTTGCTTGCTGTTGCTGGCATTTAGTACAGCCCCTGCATCCTTCACAAATGAGAATTTTTAGTATATTTTGGGTTGGTAGCAGATTTTTGTTAGCTTTACTGACTTTGAGGTGACGGTATTACTCTATCTATTTCTACCAGTATGTCTTGGTCTCTATAGGCGTTGACCCCAGTTGTGTCCATAGGTTCGCCCAGGATTTTCTTTTTCCTTTTTCTATTATTAACGCTTGTGATAGACCGCCTTTTTTCCCAGACCTCATACTCCTCTGCAGTGTAGTGCAGTGCAGTCTACTGGTCTGCTGGTCTGCGGGAGAATCTTAATGTGTGAGGGAGTGGGAGGTGGTAGTCGTGGGTGTCACGATCTCTGGGTCTCCTCAGGCTTCTTAGGCTCCCCGTCAGACTTTTTATCGGCTAGTGGGGCCACGGAACCTGCGCTGGTTGCACCTGGAACTAACCAGGCCGTCTCCGCGTTGTTCCGGGTGCGCTCTCTGCTGCTGCCATCTAACTGCGTTAAACTCGCTCTCGCAGTTGGCGTCTTACTGCCTCCGCGAACTACCTGCAGACTGGTCGGCGAATCTCCGTACTTGCCGTTTGCTATTTTGCTTTTCTTTTTTCGCGTTTCCTTATTCCACGGTTGTGGAGCAACGGTAACAGCACAGAGCTCCAGTTCCAGCTCCTGCCCCGATTACGCCCCACTTTCTCTCTCAACGTGCTCTCGGCGTCTCAGGAACCAGAGCACCTCAGCCAGCAGGCTAGTCAAGTCAAATCTCCTGGGCGTCAAAATTCGGTGGTTTCTGGGTGAGCTAAAGAGCAAGGGAGGCGACTTGGGTCCTGCACCTAGTCCCGGTCCTACACCTCCGCCAAACCCTGAGACGCCTGTAATGGTGATGTTTAGCGATATTAAAACGATGGCAGAACTGACTCCGCTGCTCCAATCGGTAAACACCGAGGTAATAATTAGGAGCAAATATGGGAATGAGGGGCTAAGGCAAGCGGGGCACTCCGGGCGGAACTGCAGGCTACACCTGATCTAATAAGGCCGCCTCTGCGGTGCCACCAAGGGCTCATGCTCACTGCAGCCACCAACTAAACGGCGGCTGCGCTAGCCACCAGTAACCGCCAGGCACCCTTTCCTTCACGTCCTTTCCAGCTGCGGCGCTCAGGATGGGTGGGACAGCAGGACAGCAGACACAAGAGCGATGGGAATGATTGGAAATTAGGCGCCAAGCCCGTGCTCCCTCACTGGCTCCCGCTCGCTCACCTCTCTCGCCTTGCATCCCGGCTCACGGCTCTGTCTCGCTCCGTCTCGCTCTCACAGCTTCTACTTCCGCTTCCGGCAATAGTACAAAGACAGGCAAGTGTAAAGCATTTAAGATCACAAAAACAGTAAATAAGTAAAAAAAACACAACACAATAAAAATCCAACACCAATTTAGAATATTTTTATCTTTAAAACGACACCAAAATGACAAAAATCCAATGCAGGGAACTGGAGATATGAATTTTCAAAGATTAAATAAAAAATATGCATTTTAGCTCTGAAAAGCTTCAAAAGCCACTCATGGCTATCTGGTTGCGCTGGACTGGGAAAAGTCAAAGTTTCAGGCTGACCACGATGGAGCGTGGGTCAGATAAGTTGAGCAGCAGGTTCCGGTCAAGATTTTATCGTTGCACGTTGTCTCTTTTTTGGAGCTTTTTCTCTCAACGTTGAGCCCTCTGATCAGGATTTCACATTGACAATGGCGGCTTGCTGCAGTACGATGCCTTGGTGAGCCCTGGAAGTCTTTGTCCTCAGCATCGACAGCAAGGATCTCCGAAGCTGTCAGTTGGACAAATCAGCACGATGAGGCCGATTCTCGAGTCAACGCTTGCGGCTTGGCTCTCAACATTGAGTTGGCCTTGTTCTGGAGCTTTTCACCAAATCTCTGCAAGAAGTTCCCAAACTTTCAATAGTTCTTCTTTTATGGTTCATGTGTGCAGAAAAGTGTCCAGCAGCACCATTCAAGGTTTCAGAATCTCTGGATTGCCTCTTGGGGTCTGGGACTCAGTTTCCCACAGTGCACCTTAGCATTCCAGGAACATCCAGTTGTAGATGGTCAGCTGGAGCAGTCATCTCTTGGTCTGCTGCAGGTGGCTTCTTCCAGCACTTTTCTACCTGTTGCTGCTCAGGGAATAAGCTTTTTCCTTTGAGCCGGCACAGTCCTTTCTTGGTGGAGCCTTGAGAGTGCAGTAGGTCTAGTCCGTCTGAGTGCAAGCCTTCTGTAGTGCAGTCCAAAGGTTTATCAGGGCAATGTTTCTTCTCCAGATGCTCCAGGCAGTGATCTGAGGGGCTCCAGTTCAAGTTGCCACACTCTGCTATGACCACTTACCGCAAAGTGTGGCATATTTTTGACCCAGAATGCACTGTTCTACCAAAATTAAAATGGAGAAATGTATAGTGTGTGTCTGGCTAACTCAACACACAGGTGTGGCTAACATTTCACTACACTCCCCTTCCATCTTTTCTCCTAATCTAATTAGGAGGCTTTCATCTTGCTGGGGATCAAGGAAGTCCAGGCTGGCCTGGGTCCCATGACATCTGCTCTTCTGCCTTTGAAGTCCAGCTTATCTCCCCAGCCCCTTCCTCTCCCTGGCATCTCCAAGAAACAAATCTCCTCCCACTATATTGTTTCAGCCCCAGACCTCTTCACACCTACTCAGGGAGCTGCTTGGCCCAGGCTGTCAAAGACTGACCAATCAGAAGAGGCTGCTACAGGGCTGTTTTAGGTAACTTCAGGATAGTTATTTCTAAAACTACTTTCCTGTAATAGTTACAATAAATCTGATCTTGACAAGTTTTTTGATTTATTGTAACTATTATTTTGATACTATGAATCATATTGCTAGCTAGTACCCATCAAAAGTAAGACTTTCTTAAGTTTAATAAAGCCTTCCCATGTAAGCCTATGGAGCTACTTTGCCTACCCTTCTAAAAGGCTTGCTTCAATCTGATTAATATTTGTCTTCTGTCCCTCCTTTTGGTATCTTGCTCCCTCCCATGGAGCATGGCCCTATTACTTAAGATTTCACTTTCGTCCAGTTCTGTTTGTTTTGATGAACTATTTTGTTTGTTAATTTCTGCCCGTAACACGAGCAAACGTATTTTCAGACGCTCCGTTCCTGTTTATTGTCACATTTACTGGGACAGATGTCGCTCTGAGCTCTGTTCCTGTTTATCGTCACATTTACCACAAATTTACACAAGCGCTTCGTTCCTGTTAACTGTTACATTCCCCGTGAAAAGTTTTGCTCCGAACTCTGTTTATGTTCATTGTCACATTTGCCTATTTGTTTGTTATGTGTTGTAATTTTGGTTTTTACTTTCTTTTAAGCATAGTTTTATTTTTAAAATGTTGGCAGGTGATGTAACTATTCTTTGCTCATTTTGATCCTCATAATGCTCAATCCGTTAGTAGAACCAGAGCACCTTGGAGGATTGTACACGGGAGGGACGGAGCAAGCACCCGACACACTACACATGAGCATAATCTCTGTGTGTGGCTCGTTACTTCAGCTGGCGCCGCAGCCATTTTCTGTAAAGGAGAGTAGAATGCTTCACACTTTAAGGCGGCCTCAGCCACCAGTACTTCTAAAGCATTATAACAAGGTACCCTACCCTTGGGGCACCTAGGGCAGACCTTAGGGGTGACTTACATGTAATAAAATGGTAGTTTTGGACTTTGGAAGTACTTTTATTTCCAAATTCGAATTTTGACCCAGTTTTAATTTAAAACCAGCCTGCAAGACAGGACTGGCTTTAAAATAACAGACACCACAGCAGTGCACACTTAAGTGCATTAAGTCCTTTGGGGTCTCTAAACATACATGCCCTACCGTATACTAGGGACTTATAGGTAGACTGTCTTGGCCAGCAAGAATTCTACTTATTACCATACAATTTTTAAGGACAGAGCACTGGCCCTGGGCTTAGTTAGCAGAGCCCAGAGCACTTTCATAGTCAGTAACCACCAGTATCAGTTTCAAAATAGGGGTTATCGGGGCAAAAATGATGACTTTCCTACACAAAGTTATTTGAAATGTTGGCTACAGCTCTTTTATTTTGAAATGATGTTGTTTATTTAACTTTCTAATCAAAAAAATGAAAGGGAACACACACTGTAATTTCAACGATTAATCTCTGTACTCAGTTTGTAGCGTGCTATAAAGGGTCTCACTCTCTGATCATAGAGCGTGTGTAACAAATCAAGTAGCCGTGTACCGTGTTAGGGTCGGTCCCCTTTAGCATCGCGAATGCCCCTACATCCAGGGGTTGTTTGAAAATGGAGAATGGTGAATTTCGAAACAAGCAATGAGCTGCAGATCACAAATTTGAATCTTGGGAAGGCCAACTGTGAGCTAGTGGCTACCCTGCCCTCCTGTTACCAGATACTGTGGAGACTGTATAGAGGGTGTCCGATCTTTTATTGAGTCAGGCGCACCTATCACAATGAGTCTTGGGTCGGTATGTCTTGTCTCAGACTTGGGAGTGTCAAGTAATATAAGTCACAAAACAACAATGAAGGTAACATGAAATGTAATCCACGTCCACGGGAGGCTATTTTCTTCCCCTGTTGGGGCTTCATCTCAGCCTTGCTTTTTCCTCTGGAAGGGGGGGGGTGGGCTTTACCGGCAAAGTTATGTTATGTTATCCAGAGTTTTGTTAAGCGCTCAGCTACTCGGACAGAGTGTCCCGGCGCTGACAGACCCTAGACCACAAAGCATCTACAGAGAGGAGGACTTACATGCTGAAAAGCCAAGTTTTGAGCTTCTTTCTAAAGGTCGTCAAGTTATCACACTTTCTTAACGCCAGAGGGAGGGCATTCCAGGCGAGTGGCGCTAGGTGTTTAAAGGAACGCCCTCCGATCTGGGCACGCCTAATTGCCGGGACCACAGTGAGGGACAATAACGCAGAGCGCAAGGATCTGGTGGGTCGATAGAAACTGATCCTCTTTCTCATATAGAGAGGGCCAATGCCATGAAGCGTTTTAAATGTCATGGTAAGTGCCTTGAATTCAATACGCTTCTTAATGGGGAGCCAGTGCAGGGATTGCAGTAGTCCCGTGGCATGGGAGCGATGGCTAAGGCCGAAAATAGCTTGCGCGGCCGAATTCTGCACGACTTGTAAGCGCGAGAGAAGGCACTTAGGGAGACCCAGGTACAGGACATTGGCGTAGTCCAGCCTGGAGCCTATCAAGGCCTGCACCGTAATCTTCCTGTGGGCGATGGACAGAACACGAAGAAATTTTCTTAGCATTTTTAAAATGCCAAAGCATTGGCCAACTAGGCTCTGGATCTGCGGTTTCAAGGTGAGACAATTGTCCAACTTAGCGCCGAGATTTTTGGCCACCGAGGCCACATCCGCAGGGGGAAACATGTCAGCAGGCCACCAAGACCTCCAGCATGGATCAGGAGGGCAACCAAAGAAAACAACCTCCGATTTATCAGTTACATTTTAGCTGATTGCAATGGAACCATGTAAAGACCGCGGCCAAGCAGCTCTTAGTACGGTCTCCATTGAAATCCATATTTTTGCTGCACGTGAAAAGAAGCTGAGTGTCATCGGCGTAAGAAACAATCTGGGCTCCAAAAGACTCGACCAGTGCAGCCAGAGGGGACATATAAATATTGAAAAGGATCGGACTTAGTATAGATCCTTGAGGAACTCCTACTTCCAGAGGCGGCACTGTCGTCGAGTACGGAGGTGCCCAGACTCTGTTGGCGGTTGGTCAGAAAAGACTTAAACCATTTAAACACCGTACCTCCAACCCCGATCTCCCCAAGACGGGTCAAAAGGCGGTCATGAGGAACGGTGTCAAACGCCGCCGAGAGATCGAGTAACACCAACAGTGCTTTCCCCCAGAGTCCTGAACTTCCTTGATGGCCTCCACCACCTCTAACAGAGCGGTCTCTGTGCTCATGTTCGTACGGAAGCCGGATTGGGTGTGGTGTAAGAGGCCGTGGGCCTCCACAAAGTGAGAAAGGACAGACTGGACGTGCTTTTCAGTCACTTTAGCCAAAGCGGGGAGTAAAGAAATAGGTCGATGGTTGGCATGGACATCCCGAGCAAATGATGTTTTTTTCAGGAGCGGAATGACCATTGCCTGTTTCCAGGCAGACGGCACAGTCCCTGTAAGCAATGAATAATTTAGAATAGGGTTCACCAGGGGGTTAATAGCACAAGCTATTTTAGCTAAAAACTTTGCGGGACATGGGTCCAGAGGAGAACCAGATCTATTTTGGCAAGGAGTTCCAGTGAAGATTGGGGTGCAATCGTTGGGAAGCTCACCAGACTAGGATTTACCAGGTCCGAGGTAGCGGCCTTAGTTTCAGGACCAAGGGCTCCTCCCCGTGCGAGAGCAGAGAAGGTAGCCTGAATGCTTTTAATTTTATCCGCAAAAAAACTTGCTAATTGCCGAACCCAAGGTTCCGAAAAAGAGCGCCTAGGTGTAATAGCCACTGGAGAGGTAAATTCTTTCACAATTGTGAAGATTTCTTTGCTGGTGTTAGCAGCCTCCTCAATCCGATGAGCGAAATAGGTTTTTTTGGCTAGGAAAACATCCTTATGATAGGCCATGGCGCAACTTCTGTATGCCTCCTTCAGCGGGTCCAGATACTTTGCTCGCCAAGCTCTTTCTGCTTTTTTGCAGAGCTTTCTACTAGAGTTAAGCGCAGGTGTAAACCATGGGGCTGATGCACGTTGGGATTTTTTTGACAGCTGCCTAGGCGGGGCTAAAGCCTCTAGGCACCGTACAAGCCACTCTTGAAAGCACGCAAGGTCCGATTCTAGATCGCCCGTGAGAGAGCAGGGGTGGGTTAGTCGATACTGATCGATCATTTCCACGGTTACTAAGTGGAAAGGACGCGACCGCAGGGCTAGACACCCCGCACCTCTGCTAGTCTTACTGGCTTGTGCCTGGATATTAAAAGCCACCAGAAGATGGTCGGACCATAACACTGGGAGAGGGGGCACAACTGTCACAAAAGTGGTGGAAAAAATCTGATCCAGGGTGTGTCCTTTGTTGTGGGTGGGCAGCATGACATAGGGGAAAAAGGCCCAGTGGGCTAGTAATATCTAGAATTTTGATAGTATCAGACGCCTCCGTCTTATCAAAGTGGATATTAAAATCACCCAGGAGAATAAAATGCTTAAATTGAACGGTCATGCCTGAGATTACAGCGTCCAGCTCCTCATTAAAAGATCCAACCGGGCCAGGGGGTCTATAGACCAAGAGACCAGCGCAAGATTGGCCGGGGGAGAGTGTAAGACAGAAGCCGAGTGCTTCCGCCCCTCGAATGTCGTCAGTAGGTATAATAGAACACTATGGGAACATAAGGGAACAAAAAAAACAAAAAGGACACAGTCCGATCACTTTTGGTCTGGTGACGATATCATGGGAGAGTGTTCCCGTCACCTGTGCTCCCTAACGTGTTGTGCCTAGGTGCCAGGAAGATTTAGTGCTTTGGGGTGGTGTGGCACTTAACCCCCGCCCACCAACCCTTAAAAGAAAAGAACCCTGCTTGGGGCACTTGCCTGGACCTACGACCCTCCTGGGCCATGGGAGTGGAAGTCACAGCCTCCCCTTCTCCTGTTGGAGTGCTGGACTTGAGAGCGTTGCTCCTAGAGTGGTCGTCTGTCTGCTGCTCCTCCTTGTTGGCTGGAAACAATCCTCCAGTCTTCTTTCCCTCGTCTGCTTCTCTCTTCTCCTCGCCTTCCTCGAGTTCGATACGCGGCATCCTCTTGTCATCCGTGGCTCTGCCCAACTGCTCTCTGGTTGGTGGTCAGTCACTTTCCATTTGGACCACTAGACCGCATACCCTGTTTCCGGTCTGAAACATGGCGGCCACCATGTTGGAAAAGTCAGAAGGATCCGTCGTTGTGGGAGGATCCGTAGTGGCGGGAGGGAAGCCCTCACACCAACGTAGGGCCAAATTTATATTTCTCTGCCAGAGAGATGGAGTAAATTACTCCATCGCTCTGGCCGAGGGTGCGCCTGCCAAATTTAGAAATTACTGCCAAGCAAGAGATAATTTCTGAAACATTGGCAGGAACCGTCATCATTGTGGTTCCTGCCAATGCTGTTTACAGTTTGTTGTAGGGCTCTATTTACCATGCATCAGTGTTGTCATAAATGATGTAATTTGAGATGTCATGAGTGTAATTATGAATGCTATGATTTAACATGCTGTTAGCGATGTTAAATGAAAAGGTATAAGCAGTGCATAGAGAATGCAAAAGTTCTAGTTAATTTAGTCTGGGTAGCAAGTTTACAACACTTTATACAGAGGTGCGCGAGCTATAGTCTGTTTCGCTAGGGATGCAAAATTAAAACTAAGTTATAACTATAGCTTTTCAATTTCTAAGGTTTGTTTAGTTTAAGTTGGTTTTATGTAGTAATAATAAATAGATTTTTTAGAACTATAACTAATCTTAAACCTTTGTTTTTTTAATTGAATTTTGTCTGGTTTTTGTTTTATAGAAATGTGTTTCTAATCATAAAATGTTGTTTATTATGGTAGTAATAAAAAAAATGTTTTGGTCCTGTGGTACTTTCGAGAAAGTTTATAATTCATTATGAGCATCAGTGTTGTCTGCATGATTGTTTGCTTTCACTTGTGCTTCCTTGAAAGTAATGCGGTACCTCTATAGATTTTAAAATGATATTTACACAACAGAAATATTTTTTATTTAAAATATGAATCAAGAGTTTATGGCTAGTTACATTTTTAATGGCATATGTGTTATTATTGTAACTGTAGGTTGTGTTTGTGAACAATACAGGTATCCCAGTGGTGTTGAGAAACTACTGCGGTACTTTCACTTTTGTAAAACAGCATTCCATTGGTTTAGAGCTCCATCGAATGTAGGAAACAGGAAGTTTATACGTCCTAGCACCATTAAATTTGATATCTTCAAAGGAGAAGGGTGTGCTCCTTTGTTGAGGGAGTATCTTTTGTTCTGAAGCCACCTTTGAACTTTTGGAGAACTGCAATGGCTCAAGAAGATGATCCTGTGCTGTTGCAAGAGAAGGAAGCAGAGGTGGAATGGAGGAAGAAATAAAGGAATCCAATCTATGGGATTTTCTTTCATTGCCACCTGGAGAGAGAAAAATGGATTTAAAACATTTTACCTGCAACCTATTTAATAAAGTTATTTCCTGTGGTAACGTGAAACAATACTTATTTGATACCACAGGAAAGAAGGAGATAGAAGAGATAGAAGCAGGGACATTGACACCGGACATTTCTTTGGGTAGTGTAACACATTTTACTTTTTCTGCTTCATCAGCATCTCGAACCACAACCTGGTGCATCTGTCCCTCTAGTATCACCTTCTAATTCTTCTGCTCCATTAGCACCTCCACCAACACCTGGTGCATCTCTCCCTCCACCAGTACCTGCTCCTGGTATAGCGGTTCCAATACATATTTGTTGACAGATTTGGGAAATTATAGAGCAATATGGCAGTACAGCGAAGTAGTGTCTCATCTGCCATACTGTCATTACTGCGGGAGAGAGAAATATGACCATTAATTGTGAGGTTGGCATGGGTCACCAGTGTCCTCCCCCAAAAGCCTTATTTTTATATTTACTTTTGTTGTCCTCCTTTTAGACTATTGTTTTGGTTGGTCATGTTGACCTTACAAAAGAAAATGTTCCAAAACAAGAAAGTAAAGTTTTTTTCAGAACTAATCAAATATCTCAAAAGAGTTTCTGCCAATATTAACCCCATTTTTCAGGTATCATAAATACTAAATTATAATTAATATAGAGAACTAGTAAGTGTGACATATGATTGTATTTAATAAACATAATACAAAGCCAATCCTTCATTGTTTTCTTTTTTATGTGTTTCGGACAAAACTACCATTTCTGCTACAATACCATGTCATCATGTAGAGCATTTACAGTTCAAGATGATCATATGGTAGTAGTCATCATTAACTTTTAATTATTTAAGGACTCTACCAAGTTCTTTGCATGAATCAGCATTTAATGTTAAGTATTTCAGTATGTTGTCATGCTCAACAGGTAGTAAGAGTAGATAATGCAAGGTAATTCCTTTTATGTTATGTGCCGCTAAGCCAGTAGGAGCAGTAACTACACAAGATAATTCAGAGAAGGCAACTTTCTGGACATAAAGCAGTAATTACTTTAATAATAAAGCTTTTCCTTGTGCCTGCTAGTCCACTTACGTATTGTAATGTAGGTTCATAAGAAGTACATTCACGTTGTATGTCAATTAAATAACGAACAACTACAAATTTAAAAATACATAAAAGGATCTATAGATCATGCGCTTCCACATGAAAATGTAATTTTCATGTGGAAGCCCATGATCTACAGATCCTTTTATGTATTTTTAAATTTGTAGTTGTTCGTTATTTAATTGACATACAAAGTTATCTAAATTATGCCTTCCTTTTTGACGTGGTCTATTGCATTTAGAACCTCGTCCATGGTAACCACACTTTAGTATAAATAATTGGTTGTCCAAGCGGGTCAGCAGTCCTGAAAGTAGATGGATTATTAGCAGATGGAGCATTGCATTGAATTTCTGCATTCATGTTGCTTTCTTCTATTTCTTGATTTGGCATTTGTAAACATGACAATGCAATGTAATTTTTATAAACATTAAATGCTTCTTCATAGCACTGAAAGAGACATACAAGTTCTTCTTCTTTGAGTTGTGGTGTAAATAGTTAAAGAAGTGCTAAATAGTAACATTCTTTCACTTCTCCTGTGTCACAATTTAGTGTACGATGATAAATAAGAGTAGGTTTACTATGATGAATGAAACAACCAGGGATACCTTCTACTCAATATTTACCACTGTTGACATTTTCGTCACACTGTTTTTATGTGTGTAGAACTGAACAACTGTATAGAGGCATAGTTTTTCTAACAATGGACTTCTCTTTGGGTAGAATGTGTCCAATATTTTATTTTCAGAATGCCTGCATGTGTGTGATCAAAATTAGGCGTGGGCATCACTCATGGAGCAGAATTTTGTGGAGTTACAAAAAAAAAAAACAAAGGCAGCTGCTTATGAAATTGATTTTGCTGCTGCTCGAGTAGATTTTCTACTCAAGCAGCAGCTTTTTGACCATGAATGGTGGCGATCACCTTCAACCACCTTTGATGGGGAAATCTCACCAGGTGCCCTCCTAGCGACCGAAAATCACACTAAGGGATGCCAAATCATGCTTCCGCTTGCAAACTTACCATGTGGCATAAGGTGGAATTTTGCTGGAAACCCTTGTTGCATATGTAACGCAGAGTGGCCAAAACTCTGTCACCTACACCGGTAGAGCAGAATTTGTCGCCCATCCCTAATCAAAATGTCTAATGAACAGTTTTGTGTAGATTTTTCAGAACGCTACGGTTTGATGATAATACTTAATTTTATTTCTTATCTAGCTTTTCTTGTCATGTGACCACAAGTCTGTGTCAAATGCCTTTCTAATACTTGTTAAACCTCATTGCTGCAGACTAGTTATTTTCTTATATTATTTTGTTTTTGGTAGTATTGTGCTACATTTATAGCCCAAAGTGTATTTAAGCCAAAAATTGTCCTCCTTTCAAAATAAAGTTGGTGGTATGATGTAGTTTCCCAATGGCCAATCATATAACTCTTTATAATTTTCTTTTGTCTGCCTCTACGTCCCTTATTCTTGTATGTCAGTGTATGTGCAATATTGTTAGGGTTTGGTTTGTTGGGCAGAAAGTATGGGTTGAAAATTATTTAGGTTTGAAAATAGTTGAACTAGCATGCATTGGTGAAAGAGGTTTGACTTTGAATCAATTACTCCCTCTAATTTCCTCTGTTAGTAAATGGTACCATCCCCACTTAATAGTTATCAACTGTTTTTATTATGTAACTGAAATTAGATTCGAAATTGAGATGGAGACATTTTCCATCCTAATGGCTATGGGCCTGATTTATATAACGGCAGGTGGCTCGCCGCTCCACCATGAAGGAGTAAATTATTCTGTCCCCATCACTGACAGACCAGGCGGTCATTTATAAAAGCATTGGCAGTAACCACTGTGATGGAGGTTTCTGTCAGTGAATTTTACTCTTTGCCACAGGGATGATCAGAAGGACGCAGACGTGTAGCAAATAGTGTTGTTTTTTCTTTTCAAAAAGAAAATCCCAAAATAGGATTTTCTTTTTCGAAAGAAAAAATAGATTGCCCCCCTCGCTTCTCTGCTGGCAGAGGAGCGCTTTATAGATTTTACTGTTCCTTACCGGCAAATTGGTGTGGCGGATATGCACCAATTTCTCCAAAAGCACTTATTCCCCAGCGCCTTCAGAGAAGTTTGGCCATGGCAAAGACAGAGTAGTGTTCACCGTGGCTAAACTTTGGGTCTGCCCACTATTAAATTTGGAGGGTGGACCACTATATTGGGGCAAAGGGAAGTCCATTGCAACGGAGTACCCTCTATGCCAATATATAAATCAGGCCTTGTATTTCCAACCAAACATTTTGCACTCTCAAATATTTAGCAGAGTCACAAGTGGAAGTGGTCTTCTATAAATACAGCTACATTTGAAAGTACTCAAAGACAGGTGAACAAGGCAGTGTCAGCAATCCTTCATGATCATAAAATGTCTTCTATTTTTCAGCTAAATATAAAATGGCAATGCAGCACGGTATAATCCTGATGGTGTACATTTTTCTACCTATGGAAGCCATATTTACATTTCAAATCTAAAAACTTGGCTTGAAAAACATAAATAAATGTGTTTATTAAAAAAAACAAAAAGCTCTTTTAAGAGCCACCCAATATTATGTCTAATTTTATTTTGTCATATACATATATTTTTTATTTCAATAAGTACCGCAGTACTTTATAGATAATTTTGAAGAAGTACCTTGGTACATCGTAAACTAATAAAAACATATAAATCAATAAAAATACTTTTCCCTAACTATCCAGACTTTGCTAAACTGCCTCATGTCCTACTATACATTACAAAAAGAGTAATAAGCTATATTTGGAGTTAAACAAAGACAAAGTGTGGTCTAAACAATATGGCTGCCTTTTTATTCTGCAAGGGTTATAATGAATGTGTTTATTCATTATCATGTACCGCTGAATGCTTTGATGGTCCCAAGGTATACTACAGCCCAATATTTCACTAAGATTTTGCCCCCTGCTACTTAAAAACAACTGAACAAATTCAGATCAAATATCAAAAAGGACCCTTTCCACACTATCATCGATATACCTGCCAAATTTCATATAAATCTGTTCAGCCATTTTGCCACTACGTCTTTTTAAAAAGTCTATGGAAAATGCGTTGGTGGAAAAAGGTGTTTTGGGACCCCCTTTGTTCTTTGCACCCCCTTAACTAATGACCACAAAGCTTTGCATCATCAGCCAATGTAGAAAAAAGAATACTTCTGCAAAGTTTGTGGAGATTCATCAAATGGTGACAAAGTTATTAGCAAGCAAATATCTTTGCAATTCCTACTTCTCAGAATCCTAACTATAATTCGAGAGTGGCCACTGCAACTCTCTAATATGAGTATAAATGCATGCACACACGCACGCGCAAACACACACATAAATAGCCAGAACCCCTTTCAGAGGGCCTTGGGGTCCGAAGGGGCTACAGCGCGCAACAGCGAGGGTTGAGCCCTTTTACTCCTGATGTCTCAGGACTGAACTACTATTGATCTTTAACAACTGGCCAAAATAATCCTTCTGCACTTGACTTTCAGGGTATGTGTGGTCAGAGCAGCCAAGGCCACTTCGGGGGGAGAGTGGCGGGTGGATACAGGATAGTGAACACGGACTCATAACTTAAAATACATGCTGCTGCAATAAATCAATGCCCAGCCAAATACTCACTTGTAAGAAAAGAAAGAAGCATTTTACTTTTGAATGACTTTCTAACTTTACCCACACAAAAGAAAAATACAACACCCACAGACAATTACATAGTCCGTCCCTGAGGTCGGGGCTCTAGTGTTTCTTTGGTGGTTCCCTCACCCACTCACTCCTTGTGTTAGTGATTGTGGTTATTCCCAATTGGCTATGGGTAACAACCTGGGTATGTGCCACTAGTAGTTGAGTCTCAATCGCACACGTGCCACTAGTAGTTGAGTCTCAATAGCCCACTACGACTCTAGCTTAAAGTCAATCGTTTTCAAGACTAGCACGTCAAATAAACAGCAAATTCCCTCGGGCCGACAGGCTCAAAACGAGTCTTACCTGCACCAGCAAGTGTGAAGCATTCAAAGTTCCTAAGTGTGCCCCGTCTGCTGGCATTCATAGAAGCTGCAGGCAAAATCACGTAAATCACCCGCGTGATGACCAGACTGCTGCAGTCAATGGGTACAGACTCGCTCACTTGCGGTCATGCTCTAGAACCGACTGAAGGTGATCTGCAGCTCTTCCTGCGGGGTAAGTCTTTGTTTTACTCCCGATGCGGGGTAGATACAATGATCCTGTCTTGGATCCTTCACCTCAGTGAAGGAGCATGGGTGCTCCCATTGCATCCTCACTTATCCGGTAGGGGTGTAATAAAAGTGGCAGTCCTTGGTGTTCCCAGTGACCCCTTCCAACATACGGGGTCACTGCAACTCGCTGTAGGCAGGCTCCTGCCCGATCCGCACGATGAAGTTCTCCACAGCGGCCACTCCTTGCATACGGGGTCGCTACTGCACAAAGCTTTGGCCCTTACCGCACAGCAGTCTTTTCCACAGTGGCCCCTCTTGGCATACAGGGTCACTGCCATGCCACGCCACTGCACAACACTTTGGCCCTTACCGCATGGTAGGCTTCCCATGGCAGCCTTGCTACTACAGACGGGCTCCAGCCCGATTGGTGCAGCACGACACATGACTAATTTCACAAAGGCCTTCGCTTGGCATACAGGGGTTGCTGACTCTATTCTGCATAGGGCAACAACGTGATTGGCGCAGCAGCCATTTCCTCATACCTCCCATGGGGAGTCCACTCAACAGAGCTTCGTACGTGAACTCACTCCCTCCAACCTTCTCCTCTTCCTCACAGGTCATACTGGACTTGGCAAGCAGGCAGGTGCTGGTGCTCCAGTCTCCAGGGTAGGTGGTCCTAGATTCTCTGGATGATGTCCCCTCACCCAACAGGAAGACTAGCAGGCCTCGGACCCAAATCCTGGTCACAAGCAGAAGTCTTTCAGAGCTCCCCCTTCTCACACAGCCCATCTATCTGCTTGGCAGATGACAACTGTTTGGGGCTCAACCTCCTCTACTTATAGTCCATTTCCAGACACCAAGTGTGATTTAGTTTCTGAGCTTTGAAGTTTTATGTTGGGGGGGGGGGGTCTGCTTCTTTTGAAGTGCCTACTCCTCTGCTCTCTCTTCTTGAAAAGCAGTCTGGCACAGGAGGAATGTCTCCAAAGCTTAACACAGGCCCTGAATGTGACTAGAGTTCACACCAGGATGTCAGCCACAGTTATATGTGCCTCAAAAGGTTAGCCCAGGGCCCCAGCCCTACTCTTTATGATTCTCTTATTATCCCTATCTCCTTCACAAGCCCCTTGATTGTGACCTGAATCAAAGAGCACCCTTTGAAGTGTACAGGGGAAGCCTGGCACTCCCATCCCGAGTGTGTGTCCCACCCAGCTTACAGGAATGCAATGTTTCACCATGCAGGCCTGGGTCTCCCAAAATATAACCCAGGGCCCTCCTTCTAGTATTCCATTCACAGGCACTCATACACCCAATGCATGGTCACGCACGACAGTACTGTATCCTCCATGTACTGTACCACTCAGAGGAACACACACATCCAGCGCCTACATTTAACATGCACACACTCCATCCTTCATATATTGTACTACTCACAGGTACACATACACCAAGCACATACACTCATCATGCACTCACTGCATCCTTCAAGTATTGTTCCACCCACAGATACACATGCACCCAGCACATACAATTATCATGAACGCACTGCACATCACTACATCCTTCATTCACTGTACCACTTATAGGCACTTATATATCCAGCACATGCATTCACCATGCATGTATTGCTTGGTAGTGCAGTATTCCTCTATCGTACCCTTCCAGCACAGATACGCCTTGTCTGCGCTACCCAGCACTTCACACCAATCTGAGGTAGGCTAAGGATGAGCTAAGCACACAGCAGCAGAACTTTAAAAAGTGAGTTTGCCTGTCGGCCTCGCTCCAGTGACAAAGGTTATAAAGGACCTGTTCACTCCTACTGATCACTACACTGTATGCTGCCATCACAGCCCTTATGCTGCTTCACTCCTAGTGAAGGCGGTAGCCTTACACCACTACGAGGGTATCGCTTTGGGTGCCATTCCCGGTCCAACAAAACCGCAATCCGTGAGACACGCCCATGTCATGGTACACACATGCGATCCGTGTCTGCCTAGGACAACAAAAATCAGCATCGGGGATCAGAACTCAGTACAGATGGGCACTCAGGACAGGGGTTCATGTCTATTACCATGCAGAATTCATATACACATATATGTATACAAATTTATATGGAAATTGAAGTTAAAGTACCATCTACTTCAAAAAAAATCAACAAAATAGTAAGAGCAAAGAATCACCAACCACGGTTCAAAATACAATGGATTTAACATCAGGTGACCTCTCCCTGTTGCAGGATCTTTATGATCTGCAAAACAAAAATAGAAGTCAAATCAACAGAGAAGAGGAAAACACAGAAATAAGTACCCAAAGTGTATCACTGCAAACGGCTTTTGTAAGACCTAATACTCTTTTAAAAACAAGTCTAAGTTCAACCCAATCATGCCTCATGATTCTCTGGATACATTTCATGAGCAGGTGGTAGCGCAAATAAAAAAATTGAATTTTGCCCTTCAAAAATCCAAACCAAGGTACACAAATCGAGAGTGGAAATATCACCAACTAATAATGACACTATAAAAGGATAAACAAGTGGTGATCAGAAATTCGGACAAGGGTGGAAATATAGTCCTCTGGTCACTCAAGGACTATACGGAGGAGGCACTTTCCCAACTGAATGATCCTGAGTGTTATAGAAAAAGCTTGATGCAAGCCGTTAAAAACACTCACAATAAATATTGCATGAAACTTTTGGCATGGAAAAGTGCCGGACTGCTAAGATTAAAGGAATATAAATTTTGAAAAAAGGAATATTCAATCATGTCAGCCATCTATTTTATTCCCAAAATACACAAAAACGTGAAGAAACCGCCTCGTAGACCTATATCGGCATGTGATGGTCCCTTTGAGAATATCTCTTGTTATATAGACTATTTTTTACAAGAGTATGTTAAGAATTTGGAATCCTATATACAAGATACTGGGGACTTCCTCCGTAAAATACAAGACATAAAATGGCACAAAGAATATAACCTATTGATGTTACATCATTATACACGTCATTATACACGAGAATTAGTCATGAAGACCGTATCCGGGCATTTGATCACTTCTTCAAGAACCGACCCATGAAGTTTTCACAACACACAAAATGCTGACAAATATCACCTTGTTTTGCCTGGAGAACAATCTATCTATGTTTCAGAGCCAGATTTACCAACAACTAGGTGGGGTGGCTATGGGGGCCAGCTTTTCTCCCAGCTATGCCTGTCTACATATGGGCTGGTGGGAGGAGCTGGTCCTTAAAAAGCAGTTTAGTCATCAGTATCCACACCATGTAGTTACATGGCTCAGATTTATTGATGATCTATTCATTATCTGGCGTGGGACAGAACAAAGTGCCTTGGATTTTGTCTCAAAAATCTATGTGAATGACATTAACCTTAATTTTACAGCTAGCATGAGTATTGAAAAGGTTAACTTTCTTGATGTTGAAGTGAAAATTGCCAATAACAAAATTGAGACAACTTTACATGGAAAGGATACAGCAGGGAATTCAGTGTTACATGCCACCAGCTTGCAATTCGGCACATCTAAAACAAAGTATCCCTTATAGCACAGCTTTCCAAACTTTTCATGTTAGACACACTTTTTGGAGATGCATCATTTTGGGACCCAGTAAGGCAGTGTAGCGAGCGTAGCAAGCAAGCCCGAACCACTTAAAAGGGGTCTGGGGGGGTTCTCCCCCGGAAGACCGACACGCACAGAAAACAGGGACCTGAAGCAATAGAGATCTCCGCGACCGATGCGTATGAAACACAGAAGAAAGTCAGCGTGAAAGACCCAGAGAAGCCCGCACGAGCCAACATCAGCATCCGTCTCAGTCAGAAGAACGTCTCCTTCGTGCCTAAAAACCAAAAGGAAAAAATACAAAAAAAAGGACCAAACAAGCAATGACAAAGTCGATAAATATTTTTTTAAAAAACCTGGAACAAAGACACACCCACAACTCCATCTATATAAAGGCTACACATCACTGCCATGATCCTTTGTAAATTCAAGAGAACAGCCAGCAGAGAACACCATCAGACAGCAACCACAGACACATTCACAACTCACCCATCACACAACCTTCACACCATTAGCACCTCTCCAAAAGCACTCCCACATACACCTTGCAAAACTGACACTCACCCACCCTCACTTGCACCCTCACACACACATCACTCACCACCACCACCCATCACCATGCCCCCAAAGAAGAATCCAAAGTTCACAGATAGTGAGTTAGAAGTCCTGGTAGATGAAATCATCAGAGTAGAGCCGCATTTGTTTGGTACATTGGTCCAAAGGACCCCCATATCACAGAAAAAAAAGATGTGGGCGAGGATTGTGGACAAGATCAACGCACAAGCACCAATGTTGCGCACAAAGGATGACATCCAGAACAGATGGTATGTTGTGCGCAGGAGGGTCAAGAAGCTCATCGAGAAGGATCACGCCTTGAGTCAGCGCACTGGTGGTGGCCCTCCTGCCAAACCACTATACTTCAGGTCCTGTGAGGAGAAGGTGTGGGACATCCTACCACCAGAGAGCCTCCATGGTCTATCAGACATACCAGAGCCTGGTGAGTACACAACCAATATACTCATTATTGTGTGGCAATACACACACATCACTGTCAAGGGGACAGTGAAACCATGCACCGTTAGCAAAGCCACAGTAACCTATAGATAATCATCCCAAGATGTGTATGCTAGTCAGACAAACACAATACCTGCCATCGCATAGTAACTTGTGACTGTGTCATGACATGTACAAACCTACCAACAAATAGAGCAAGGCAGTGTCACAAATCTAAATAAACACTGTCAGACATTTTGCCACTACAAACACACTACCTCACAGTGACGCTGACTGACAGGAATGAATAGTGGGTATGCTGGTGAAGTGAGTATATCCAAAAGCATAATGCGGTTTGTAGTCACAGATAATGCGCCCCCACCCAATTGGCCCATCAAGACCTCTCTGAACCATGCTCACATCACAGGGAGTGGAAAATAACTGACAAGATGGCTGACACTGGGTCCTGCTGTGGGGAGCACAATGCCCTGGTAGGGGTTGTGCTCAAATCAGAAGCAGGACACCACTGCCTGACATCCTGAAAGCCAACTTGCATGCCCTGCAAAGTAAGCACGTTTCATGGTGGGATGTCTGGCCGGGTAGGAAGGAGGACTGACAGCTCTGACCATACTTACCAGCATGTTTCCTCACACACACCCCTCAACACAAACTCCACACAACTCACCTGGGACAATGCATTGACTCACACTCTAATGAAATATCACCCAAACGTACACCACACAGGATTCCGCTGTGTGAAGAAAAGGGGCTCTTTTTGGACTTGTAGCCAAACAAACACCAGGACTGCACTGTCAGCCATCTTGACATTGCTGTCACACTCCCTCACAGAGAAGCAGAGTCAAAAGGAAGGAAGTATGGGCATGCTGGGAAGGGGGGTGTAGCCAAGAACATGATGGGAGTTTTAGTCACAGACAATCCCCACCCACCTACATGGCCCAGCAAGCTCACACTGAACCATGCTCACCTCACAGGGAGTGGAAATGGACTGACAGGATGTCTGACACTGGGCTCTGTTGTGGGGAGCACAAGGCCCTGCTGGGAACTGTGCACCAACAAACAACAGGACTGCACTGTCAGCCATCTTACCATTGCTGTCACACTCCCTCACAGGGAAGCAGAGTCAAAAGGAAGGAAGTATGGGCATGCTGGGAAGGGGGTGTAGCCAAGAGCATGATGGGAGTTGCAGTCACAGACAATCCCCATCCACCTACATGGCCCAGCAAGCTGACACTGAACCATGTTCCCCTCACAGGGAGCGGAAATGGACTGACAAGATGTCTGACACTGGGCTCTTGTGGGGAGCACAAGGCCCTGCTGGGAACTGTGCACCAACAAACAACAGGACTGCACTGACTGACATCCTGAAAGTTAACCTGCACCCACTGCAATGGTGGCACACTTCATGATGGGATAACTGGCCTAGGGTAGAAGGAGGTCCTGACATAAAAACAAATAACACCGATGCTGGTCATACACACAACTTCTCTGATCAAACACATTGCACACGTGGTACCAGTCACTCACAAAGTAAATGCCCGGGCAAGATGGCTGACACATGAGCCTGATAAAGATGTGGCTGCAAATCACACATATGCACTGGCCAACTCAAACACGTCTGCACTCAATCATTGCAACTGTATGTTCAAACTCACTGTCTGGGGATGCAGTGTCCAGGGGTGCCCCCTGCCCTGGCTGTAGAGGTGTGTCTTGCAGATGACAAGTGTGGAGATCCATATATAGTACATTGCACAAAACACACAGGAACTCACATATACATAATTGACAGGGGACATCTGACAATGAATGGAATGGACACACCAATATAGCTGACACTGTAGCATGGTCTCATTCACACTAGGTCTGTTGTGAGCTACATTCCATTCCTACATCGTTCTGCAACATATGCATCCTTCACACAACACACCACTCGCTGTCATAGACACTGTAGACACAAGGTCTAAACTGGACTGCATTGGAGGAGACATGCTACTCGCAGCAGCAAAACCGCAACAAACACAACACTGGCTATCACTGTCATGAGCATGGAAAAGCCAGAGAGCTGCCTTGCTCAATCCATATCACCATGGAGAACATTGACAAGTTAAATCACTTCTGCATGTACAAAACTCAGCACCAGCCTCATTAGCTACGGTGACATCATCACTTGTATGAAATGAGATGGGAACTAGGAATACAGGGAAAAAAACACTTTCCCCCAAGAGATCACAGCCATACTGGACTGTGACCATGTCGTACCAACACACCAATGTGACGCACAAAGACTAGCAAAAACTGCTACCACACATGCCCCAATCTTGCAATATATCCTAAGTGGAATTGCACGTATGTCCTCGTTAAAGGTCAAATGTGTACAGGGATGACACACCTGTGTCAGCCACGTGATGGCCCTTGAGTAGCAATGGCCTTGTACAGTCAAATCTATACATAAGCTGGTCATGCACACACTTCGACATGCACATTGAAATGCTTCATGTTGGCTGTACAATGTGCTACAACAATATCAATCTCTGTCCATGAAAACTTTGGACAATGCAGTGTACAGGCACGCATCCTGACGTACAGTTGCAAATGTCATGTATGTGAACCATTGATGCCTGTAGAAACATAACTTACATTGTGTGTCTCTTCCAAACACAGGTGGTGCTGGGGACACAGCAGCAAACGAAGAGGAGTCCCTGTCCCAGACTCCGGTGGACCCTCCGCTCTCTGGTGTGGATCAGTCTCTGTCCACTTCGGATGACTCTGGTGTGAGTCATCATGCAGCACCACCAGTACAAACATCTGCACCGATGCCTCCAACATCTGGCAACAGACAGAGCACCCCCGCCAACATGGTCAGATCAAGGAGAATTCCGACAGCACAGGGACACAGGCCACCCAGGAAGCTACGGACAACACCACCAGTAACAACACCCAAGGGGGCCCAGGGTCACCTGTGCGTGCCACCGCAGGTTCTGCCCGTGTGGCTAGGGGTGGTGGGAGGGGTGGAAGGCAGAGGTCATGGCTTGCAGAGGGGTCTGGACTGCATGATGACCCCCAACTGGCACGCATTGTAGATGCATATCAGGATAGCACCGGAGGATTCGGCCAGGTAGTGGGGATCCTCAAGGACATTCAACAGGAGCAGGCTGCCCATCATGCTCGCATGGAGTCCAAGTGGGATGAACTTACTGCGGTGCATAGGGACATACTGACATGCCTCCGCCAGATAAGCACCAACATGTCCACAGTTCCCTGTGTGCCCACAACATCTGTTGCCGCTAGATCTGCTAATGCCACAGGGAGGGAGGATGACTCTGGTGGAGAGTCCTCTGCACTGTAGACGCCTGCACCTGAGAATCCCCCCCCCCCCCCCAGGAGAAGAAGAGGGGTCGTCCGAAGACAAGTGAGACGCAGATGGCCATGCACATCCCCCAGGGACACAAACCTGTTCTAGAAAATGTTCTTTGTGTGCAAACCGTTCACCTTGTTGTATATAATCCAACTCGCCAACATGACATGGAGGGTTTATGTTGGTCTAATGTAGCAGATGACTGTGGACTTTACTCTGGACATTTCAGCTACCAACACTTCCAACTCATCTGTGAACTTTGGATTCAAAACCCAATGTAAAGCACCCACCATCCTGTGCACTATCCTCACACATGTTTGTAAATAAACTCACTATCACACTATACTTGCCTTTGTTGTGATTCCAACTTGGTATGTGTCATGGAGATGATGATCTGCTAAAGAACACAGTGCATGCTAACTACTACAGCAATGTGATCACCGTTATGTGAGTCATGGTGATGTGACACATGTGAGGGAGACGCACCACTAGGGCACCACAACACATACTCACCATGGCCATGTAACTCATCGTCTACATTGATGTTGACCAGAAATACAGTGGAATGCACAGACACCACACCTATCCACAGTCCGTGGTAACAAGCCCACTGGTGAGGTAAGCAAATGTCAGTCAGATGTTGGAAGACAGACAACGCACATAACAAAGGGTAGCACAGGTTCATTACACATCAGCAACATGTTTATTCCACAACAGTTGCAAGGTAATTCTACGTGACAGTGGACACGCGGTCACCAAGTGTCAAAGAATTGAAGTCCAGAGGTGTGTGGTACATCACTTGATGGGAATCGACAACTTCCACCCTGGGATTGGATTCTGGGTGTTGGAGGTCAGAGTTGACCAAACAACAGGCAAAGTACCCTGGCAAGGACAGACATAAGACACAGTCAAAAGCACAGCAGAACAGGATAGAAATGCAATACACATGCACAAAACATGTTATAAGAAACCTACACAGAAACAAGTTAGCATGTCAACACTATTGTGGAGTACAGATTACCTGAAAGGACACATCACTGCACGCATCCAGTCAAGTAGCACACAGACACACTCAAACAGCAACAGAGCAGCACAAACACATTTCAGGCTAACTCAATACATTGACATAGCAACCCTGTAAACTCACATTCAGGTGAAGAAGTTGTTGATGAGCTGTGTGCGGACGTCAACCTCATCATCATCACTGGCATCGTGGCCCAGGCCTGGATCCTCCACAGGCGGCGGATGTAGGTCATCGTCATCCTGGATGAGAGGCAACTTCTTCCGCACTGCCATGTTGTGTAGCATGCAATGATAATTTTGCACACCCTTACAGGGTCATATGGGAGGGCCCCTCCGCTCTTGTCCAGGCAGCAGAAGCAGCTTTTCAGGAGACCAAATGTCCGCTCGATCAATCTCCTGGTTCGACCATGTGCCTCATTGTAGCGCATCTCGGGTTCCTGAGGGGTGTCAGCAACCACGGCATGTTCGGTTATCCGGAGTCACCTACATACAAACAATTGAACAATTAGCTGAGTTTTGAAAGAGGGTGGAATACAACATTGCCAAACACACACAATGGTAAACAGTCAGTACACACCGACAAGTCAGGCACGCTGGTTTGGCATCTGTGACATGATCGTTGCAATGCGACCACTCCTAATGATGTAGGCATCGTGCGCAGAACCGGGGAAACATGCACACACATGTGTGATACACATGTCCGCTAGACATACCACCAGAGCATTGATGGAGTGGAAATGTTTCCTGTTCCGGTATGTCTGCTCATGTACCCGTGATGGTACCAGGGCCACATGTGTACCATCAATAGATCCGATGACGTTCGGCATCCTCCCGAGTGTCTAAAAAGCGGCCTTTGTCAGTGAGTTGACCTGGGCTAGGAAACTTGATCTACAGGTCAAGGAAATGCAACATCTCCTCCAAGACATCGCGTAGCACACGACTGAACAAAGTTTGCGACATACCACCAGCAGTAGCCACAGTGTACTGGAAGGTACCGGTAGCAAAGAAGTGCAGGGCTGCAATCACCTTCACCTCTGGGGTCAGTGCTGTAGGATATGTCCGGCAAGGTAGCAGATGTGGCGCCAACTGCTCCGCCAACTCCTCAATCAGTGGCCTGGTGGAGCGTTACCGTCAGATGCAGTCGCGTTCCAGCATGATTTCAAGGTCTGGGAATGGTCTATGGACAGCTGGTGCCCTGCAGTATAGAGATGAACAAAGGAAGATTGTCGATTCATCCACCCATGTGGCTATGACCAAGCAAAATATCACATGATACATCATGACAATACACAATGTACTGAGGTGTGTGCTGTTGGGTATGGGCACATATGTCACCTACATGCCCATCATCTCACATCTCAAGTCCACATGTCTACATAAGTTCCATGTAGTGCAATGGCAAATCATTAGGCTGTGTCACAGTACCGATGTACTGCTGTCATGTTCCAAACGCACACCACAGTGACAAGTGAGGACTGATGTCTCCCAGGCATCACATCTCTTTGACGAGCAGACACCCAGGGTCCCTGTATTGCCACATGGACACTGGCATGACATGATGTATCATGTACATGCCACAAAACAACCATGAGTCCCACATGTAGTGGCCCCTGTTGTCTCTGCAGGCCATACATGGACGTCTCTGAGACACACACACACACACATCATCAATGTTGATGCACAAACCACATGGATGTGGAGACTGTCTACCATTGGGCACATGGGATCAGACACATCTGAGACACAACATGCACACAGACTGTGGGTGTACATCAGAAGTGTGGCTATGGGTCTCACTGTGACGTACATACCATCCCACCCAGGGCTCAGGGTGTATGTGAAATGTCATAAACATATCCAACCTGCAACTGTGTCCATGACTCATGCCCATAACTGTACAGTTGCACATCACAGTGGTAATGTGCACAACACACAAAGGATTCTGTCTCCATGAACCCGTGCACAGCCTGGGAGTGGCTGCACCAAAGTGCCACACAACAAGCCAAATGTTGCCCCCCCTAAACACACAGGTAATGCAGCCTTACATGCCATGGGATACAGTGTGGCACATGCTGTGGTGTGGTAGGTGTGCACCTGAGTCCCTGGCAAGTATTTGTGTGTGGAATCCGTTAACAAGTCACACCAATGTCAACCGACGCGGGTGACTTCTACAGAGACGCATCGCACAGTTGTGGACCGAGCCGTGCGCACGCCTTGGCCAGTGACTGCAATGTAAACCGACGCGGGTGACTTCTACAGAGACGCATACCACAGTTGTGGACCGAGCCATGCGCATGCCTTGGCCAGTGACTGCAATGTGAACCGACGCGGGTGACTTCTACAGAGACGCATCGCACAGTTGTGGACCGAGCCATGCGCACGCCTTGGCCAGTGACTGAAATGTGAACCGATGCGGGTGACTTCTACAGAGACGCATCGCACAGTTGTGGACCGAGCCGTGCGCACGCCTTGGCCAGTGAGACTGCAATGTGAACCGACGCGGGTGACTTTTATGCATACGCGTCGTGCAGGCATGGACCGAGCAGTGCGCACGCCTTGGCCAGTGACTGCAATGTTAACCGACACAGGTGACTTTTAATCATACGCATCGCACAGTTGTGGACCAAGCCGTGCGCACACATAGCCCATTGAATCATATGGAGACGGGTGCGTGTGGATTTTCAAATTACGCGTTGTACAGTTAGTTGAACGAGCCGTGCGCACTTCTTGGCTATGGACTGTCATGGAGACGGACGCGAATTCAAAACTTGTACGAGTCGTGCGCTGGAAATTCAGTTGGCTGCCTACAATAATGTTGCAATTCCTAGGGGGTCATGAAGTTGAAATTTTGAACGATGCGGAAGATGTGTACGAGTGGTACAATTCCATGGATTGGCCAGATTCATAGGATGCAGCCGTGTTGGACCTATCACTTAGGACACATGGCACAGATTCTGCCTCTGCAGCACAGATATAAGGCTGGCTGGCTGGCCCCCAGGAAGCTCACTTGCCTGCACTACATGCTACTGGACCACATCTCTGCTATCACTGCTGCTGTCTCTGCATCCTCTGGCTACTGCTATGGCACGTACTCTGGAGAGAGCCCCAGCCTTCACAGAGGAGGAGAACCAGGCCCTGCTGGACAGGCTCCTTCCACAGTACTGCAAGCTGTATGGGAAACCAGGGAGCAGGTGAGTGTGCAGTCCATTGCCTTCCTAATTGTGCATGTTGTCTGACTAGCAGTACTAGCAGTGTGTACACCAGTGGCATGCGTACCCACTGAGTACTTTCAACCCCCAAAGTGTCTAGCTACATGTGATGAACAGGTGTTCTGCAGCAAAAGTGCATTTTTGCAAGCATTAACTTCCCAGGCAATGTTACCATGTCAGACGGGCAGGGCAATTGTCCATTTCCATGGGTGCACTACCTGTGTACCTCATTTACCTTTGTGATGACTACATGTATATCCAACTGTGTGCAGCACAAATATGTGGCATGTGTGGTAATGGCCTTTTCACTTTGTCATCCTCACAGGTTGATGCCCACCAGAAGCACGAGATCTGGCTGACCATCACCCAGGCAGTTAGATCAGTGGGGGTTTACAAGCACCGGATCCGCAACTGCCAGAAGAGGTGGCAGGACCTTTGGGGCTGCACCCGGAGGATTGCAAGGGTCCAGCTGAAGCTGTTGCCTCCTCGCAGGACACTGACCCCCACATGCTCAGGATTCTGGCGGTGGTCTTCCCGGACCTGGATGGGCAGCTGAAGGTCAGACAGCAGCAAGGAGGGGGTAAGTGCATGCCTAATCTGTGAACTATGTCTGACATGCTATTTGCAGTCTTTTGGCCTGGTTACACTTCCACATTAAGTCGGTCTTGTAGTCCAGGACTCATGTCCCTCAATTGTGTAATGCACCCTCCTCATCTGATCCACAGGTGTGGCCCCTACAGTCTGTGACTTGTTTCACTTGGGCACTGTGTCCCTGCAGTCAGCTATGCTTAAGGTTCCGGACAAAATCTGTTACCGGGATTCTGTTGTGTGCTTCGTGGGTGGGTCAATTGTTTACACAATGCCTGGGATATGACATGTGATCTGTGTGTGCCTTTGATATGTGTATCACTTGCTGTTCTGACTCGCCACATGTGCCTAGGGTATTTCAGACACACCAATGCAGCAGGTGACTCCAATTTTGGGACCTCAGGAGTATGTATATCAAGTGTGTCACACTTGCTTAGCCACCTGCCTACTGTCCAGGGCTATACACTGTTCCACGTAGACCTGGGCAGTCATGCTTACCCCAGGGCATTTAAAAACACTCTGTACTCCCACTCCCGTGTATCAACTTACAGATTGTGCTTAGTGACATGTGCCCTCAGGTGTCTGCCTCTGTGTCATTGTGGCGTGGCTTCCTTTTCAGGACAACTGGGGTGTTAATGAGTTTGAGGGTCAGCAGGACATCTGAGATGTGACTATAGGAGACGAGATCTGTGTGACATATAGGTGTGTGATCACTTGACAGTGCACAATGGTGTATGCAACTGTGAAGTTCAGGAAGCTGTGTTTCATTCACAGCAGACTGAGGTGCTCATGTTCAGGGGGTTGAGTACGCAGTCACTCATATGTCTGATTTGTATGATGTGGGGTCATCAGAGTCCGGAAAATGTTTGCAGGGGATGGACAAGTGCACTTGTCAGCTGCAGAGTTTGCTTTACCCATGACCTATGATTGTGACACAGTGCAGACTGTTGGTGTCTGGATGCCCTGCCCCTGTGACAGGAGACAGTGATGACTGACTTTCCAGGCATGCCTGTGCCATGGCATTTAACTTGCTATGAGGGATCCTGCATTGGAGACAAATGTGCTCCATGCACCCCATTGTGGCATTGACTATCAGGACATGAGAACATCATTGTGTGTGGTGCTGGAATGCATCGCAAGCATGTGAAATGAGACTCTGGCCATCCCTTCTTCCTGACCCCTGTACTGAGTCAATGGCAAGAGATGTGATGTGTGTATCGTGACAAACTTCTACATGTTCACTTGCATTTCCAACAACTGTGTAGGTGGTGCATGTCTGCCCATTGGCGCATTAGCATCCAACATGCAACAGACATATGGGTGCAAGTCCAGGAGGGGTATGAGTGCCAAGGGTTGATGCTCAGACTGACAATTGGCTTATTAAAAAGTGTGAGCACTTTGAGCAATGTTCAGATGATGATGCTAGGGCTTGCCCTGTGATGTGCTGTACTCACTGTGGTGTGTGCGGTCAGTGCAGGTGACTGATGTTGGTCTGGTTTTCCTAATTCTATCCAGATACATCCACGACCACAGGAGGGGACAGCGCCACGGACCAGGAGGAGCCGCAGAGCCAGACTGGGACAGCAAGCGAAGAGTTGGAGGGACCCAGTGGCACAGAGGGCGAGGGACCCACACCGAGGAGTCCTCAGCACCATCCACCCCAGCTGAGGACCACAGCAGCTCGGAGGATGACTCCCTTGTGGAGGCGGGTGTCAGCAGCCACCAAACCCCAGCTCATGAGGCTGTCCCCACCACCACCAACACCACCACCATCACAACCCTCCCATCGGCTCCTATCCCAGAGGTCCGTGGAGGCTCCTTTGTGCCAGGCACTACACCCCCTGCCCCTGTGTCCCCTGCTGCCCTGAGTGTGGAGTATGTGGACTTGCTCCTACAGATCCATGTAGGGCAGACATCAATGCTGAGTGTCCTACATGCACACACCAGTCTCTTGACACAACTGGTGTCATTCATGGAGGGCATGTCATCAGGCATGTCTGCCCTATAGAGGACCAATCAGTCCATGGCCTCCTCCCTGACTGCAACAGTGTCCCTCCTCCAACAGTCCCTCACCCCTCCTTACTCTTCCCCATCCACAATTCCTAGCACCCTACCTGTTCCAAGCACACACACACCAGCACAATAACCCAAACCCACAGACACGGGCAGCACACAAACACCCGAACCAATGTCTAGACATGCACACAAGCAACCTCAGGGGACTGATACCACACTCACAGGGGATGGTTTGCAAACACACACACAGGCATCCACAACCACTCCGCAGTCCTCCGATACCACTCCCTCCAAGACCCCCTCCCTTGCCTCACCTGCAACCACATCTCCCAAGAAGCTCTTCCTCTGTGACCTTGGCCTCTTCCCCACCGACCCAGCAGATCCAGCGTACAAGGGGAAGAGGAAGTCCCCACACACAGAGGGGAGTGCCCCTCTCATCCAGACACCCTCCCCCAGGCACAGGCAGACTGAGGCCCCCACCCGCAAGTCTCCCCGGACCCGGAAGAGCAAGACCCCACCCCCGCCCCGCAGCTCCACGACACAGTCTCCGTCCTCCATCCCCCAGGTCACCACTCCACAGGTTCCCCTGCCACACCCTGCCCCAGGTTCCCCCACCCACAGATACACCATCCCCAAAATGCTGAGTTCCTCCCCCCTAACACTTGCTCTTCCACCCCCACCCCCGGTCAGCCTGTTTGTGCCACTGGTGTGGGGACCGTGGCCCCCCTCTGTCCTGCCGACCTCACCTGAACCCCATTCCGCTCCCATGGAGTTAGGCACTGCAGTGGAGACCACGACCACCCGGTCTGATTTGGGCACTGCAGTGGGGACCCAGTCTACTCCATCTGACCTGCCCACTGCAGTTGTGCCGGCACCCACCCCATCTGACTTGTGCCCCACAGTTGTGACTGCACCCACTATGTCAGACACCTCCATTGCAGTTGCCAGTGACTCTCCTGCACCCACCACCCCTTCACTGCCTCCTTCTGCTAAGCCCTGATCTTGTCCCTGAGGTGCCTGGCCTGCCCGCATGTATGCCCAGCTGAGTGGATGTCCTCTGTCCTTAGCAGTGCAGGCAAGCAACGTGTGACAGTTCTCACTCACACCCTATTTGGATTTTAGATAGGGACTGGCCATTGGCCTTTGTTTTGCATGGACTTTGCATTTGAATTTCAAATTTGCTGAATAAAGCATTTGTTGTTATCCTTGTGAATTTGATTTAGCTGTACATTATGTTGATGATGTTTACCATGACCTTGCTGTTATAATGCTGAATTTTCAATGTTGAATACTGAGGTGTTGATGTTATGTACTCCATGTGGTCCATGAGATATGTATCCTATTCTGGTCGGTATCCATGTCATCCTTTGCTGCAAACTGGGTGTGACATGATTAGTGCAATTTTTGCACATAGATGTAAACATTTCATTTGCATGGTCACATCTGTGGCTTGCACCCATGCACATATGATGTGCTTCCCATTGTCCCATTTATCTATTTCCCTGACTGTGGGCCCATCTCCACTGGACATGCAGGTGTGGGCATCATTGGTGTAGGAGCAACTGTGTCCTCTGTGCAACTTAGTAGACATATGTATTGAGTATGAGCAGATTTATTTATTTATTTGAAAGTTTTATAGAGCGCGGACAAGACCCTTGCGGGAATCAGAGCGCTTAACAGTAAATAAAGTTTTTATACATAAACAAAAGACGAATTGAGGCATCTATACACAAAACATGTTACAAAAGCAAGGTGATCAGGTACAACCGGACGCTATCCTCATGCGACAGGCACCAGGTAGATGGCATGTCCAGCTTGCTTAGCAAGTCCCTTGTCCTAGTCAGGGTAATGGCCACGCTATAGTAGTTCGTCACAAAACATTGGGCTTTATTCAGGTGAATTTGGCCATGAAGATTGATTTTACTTCCTTTTTGAATGAGACAGTAGAGGGGTTAAGTCTGGTTTCGGATGGTAAAGCATTCCAGATTCTTGGTGCCATTCCTGAGAAGGTACGGTTGTATGTTTTTTTCTTGTTGAATCGCTGTGGTTTTAGTAATAGTTTTTCCGCACTTCTGGAAGATCTGAGCCCACCAGAGATAGTCAGCTTCTGTGTTAGATATCTAGGTGCGTTGTGGTGCATGGCTTTATGCGTCATACACGCTATCTTCAAGTGAATTCTGGCTTCCAGGGGAAGCCAGTTCAGTGATTTGAGGTCTGGTGAGATGTGTACATTTCTTTTTGAACCGGTGATGAGTCTCGCTGCGGCATTGATTGAGGCTCTTAGTGGTGCCGTAGTTGCTTTAGGAAGGCCGCAGAGATAGACGCTTCCGTAATCCACTCTGGGGATAACTAGTGCTTGTACTGCTTGCTTGAAGTCCTTGCTTGGTAGGAAAGGTTTCAGCTTCCTCAATGTGTTGATCTGGTAGTTAGCTCCCTTTGTAGCATTGCTGATATGTTTTTGCATATTGAGGCTACTGTCAAGAGTTATTCCCAGTGATTTAGCTGAGTCAACGATGGTAGGTTGACCATTGAGTGCCGTCAGGTGTTTTATCCACTCTTGCATTACAGGGACTTGGGCGGGTGGAGCTATAAGCAGGAATTCGGTTTTCTGGGCATTTAATTTGAGATGTTTTTTTGCCAGCCATATCTGGGTGTCCGCAAGCGTTGAGTTGAGCAGTTTGATGTCTTCTAAAGTGTTGATCTTGAGGAATAGTTGCGTGTCATCCGCGTACATGTGGTAGTGCACGTTAGATGCTTGAAGAAGTTCGGTGAGGGGTTCCATGAACAGGTTAAATAAAGTCGGGGATAAAGAGGACCCTTGCGGTACTCCAAGTGTAACTTGTACGGGTTTTGACATGGTGTTGTTGGCCTTGAATTGTTGTGTTCGATTTTGGAGAAATGAGGTAAACCAGTTTAACACTGCACCTGATAAACCCATTCTATGTTTCAGGAGATCCAGCAAGTTCTCGTGCTTGACCGTATCAAAAGCTGAGGATAAGTCTAGCAGGATGAGTAGGCAGGCTCTGTTTTGATCCAGGATTTGTAGCGCGTCATCAATTATGTGTGTCATGGCTGATTCAGTACTGTAACCTACTCGGAATCCTGATTGGAATTTATTCAGCAAGTCAAAGTGGTCAATATGCCTTGTCAGTTGGAGGTGTACACATTTTTCCAAGAGTTTGGCTAGTGTAGGGATGTTGGAGATAGGGCGATAGTTGTTTAGGTCTGTCGGGTCCGCCGTGGGTTTCTTTAGAATGGGTGAGACCTGCCCCATTTTGAGGGTGTCCGGGATGCAGCCTTGTTGAAGTGAACTGTTTATGATCTTAGTCCAGAGGGGCAGAAGTAGTGGTGTTAGGTCTTTAACGGCGTTTGCGGGTAGAGGATCGGCAAAGTGATTGGCCGGGTTCATGTCCCCAAGTATTTTACTTATGGCTTCTTCGGAGTATGACGCAAAGGATGACCAGTTGGCGTCGTTTTTCGGCTTAGGCTGTGATGGGAAGTGGTACAGTGCAATTGGTAATTCAGGGGAGGACTTCGTGTGCGATCCCATGTGTAGGGTTAGATCATTGAGGAGGTCCATCTTGATGTTATCTGTCTTCAGGGTGAAGAAGGCAGAGAATTCTTCACAGTTGGGTTGCCTGCAATCTAAGTGTTGTGGACGTTGAGGGGTGTCCTTACATTGGGTTTCAATTAGTTCGAAGAGTTTTTTGGGACGATTTCTAGCCTGATCTAGTTGGTGGCTGAAGAATTCTGCTTTAGTGCGCTTGATCTTTCTGAAGTATGCGTTTCTCTTTTGCCTTAGTGTATTTAGGTGATTGGCTGAAGGAGTTGACCGCCAGGTGCGCTCCGAGGCTCTGAGGGAGCGTCTGTCATTGTTGAGCGTACCATTGAACCACGGTTTGGAGTCTTTTATGGAGGCTCTCTTTAGTTGCAGGGGGGCTACCTCATTTATTATCCTGGTCATGGTATTAAGGTAGTGATTGGTAAGGTCATGGACTTCCGACGATCCAGTGGGAGGCAGGAGTAGGTTGTAACTGGACGATGGGAAGGTGTTAGGGTTTATTTTTTTTGTATCTCTTTTCCAGACTTTAGGTCTTGTGGATTGCATCGGGTTCAATTTCACTACTTCCTTGATAAAGAAGGTAATGATATGATGATCTGACCAGTCACAAGGTTGGATCGAGTCGAGCTGAGTGCAGTCTCTTTTTGAGATTATTATATCCAGTATTGAGCCTTTTTCGTGTGTGGGGCTGTTGCATATTTGGGTACGGTCTAGGTCCTCTAAGAAGTTTTTGAGGCTATTCACCATTACATCATTGGGGTCGTTCCAGTGGAGATTGAAGTCGCCTAAGAGTATTTGTGTATTTTGGCGCCCGGTGTTTGTTGATATCATGTCCATGACGTGTTCAATGAAGGCAAGGTTGCCACCTGGTGGATGATATATCGTGTGTAAGGAGCAAAGTGGTTTGTCATTACTGGTGATGTTGAGGCATATGTATTCGCAGGAAGGGAATACCGGGGTAAGTTATCTGTTTACTGATATACTACTCCTGTGTATACAAGCGATGCCCCCGCCTGTTTTATCAGTTCTATCCAGATGACTTAAGGGACACTCTCGTACCCAGGCTGATGTGACCAAAGCCTTCATTGGGTGGTAACTGATGGCTGACTGACCAAGTGTTCTGCTGACATGACTGAGACCTGCTAGGACTATGTTTGGCACAGCTCAGCTTCCACAGGAGTTGAGTCCCCTCAAGTAAGTGTGTTGTTCCGTGACATTGCCTGGGCCCAGGGTGTGTGTTGTGTGAGCATGTGCGTGTGTCTACATCCCTTTTTCTACACAGGCTGTGTTCCCTTGATATGTTCCTGTTGGTGATGCTTGCTGAGTTGTCATGTGTTCATCCCACATCTTTGTCCTGGGCTACCAGATATGTGGGTGCATGACACACTACTGTTCATTGGTGTGTCATCATTGGGATTTGTCAGTTCTGAGTGGTGATGATGTGGCCAGATGCAGATGGGTCACAGTCAGCGGTCCCCATGGCACTTGTTTGTTCGCAATATCATGTAGTTGTCCCTAGGTGGTACCTTTCAGTGATTGAGACATGAGTATGTGTGTTTGACTGCTCCCACTCGTCAGGTTCAGAGGTGCAATGTTGGCAGGTGTCAGCATGTGTGCCTTGTGGTTCTCCTTGGCTTCTGCATTGTCCTGGGACTGTGGCAGGGATTCCGAAGGTTACAGGAGCTTTGACGTCATGGCCATGTACCGCATACTTTGCAGTATGTCTGTCATTCACCAGGGTTGTAAACTGTCCTTGTGTGATGAGTCTGTGCACCTTAGATCCTCCCAACATGACTGTGTTTGTCATGGGTGCATGTGCAATGTCACATGTCCATGTGGGCTTCACTGATGCACATTGGTGCAGTTCAGGGTGTGTGGTGGTGAGAGTGGACAGATGTGAATGTTTGCATGGCTTGGCCCCTACCTCCCTTTTGTCCCTGGATGACGGGCCATGCTGAGTGATTTGTGTTTGTGTAGATGTGATGTACGTTTGTGGCACAGGACACATGTCTGAGTTTCACAGTTTGAAGGACATCTACCTTTGTCATCACAGTGGACGTATCATGCAGGCTTGTGTCACCCCAATGTATGGTCCTTGGGGGTAGTGCTGTTGTGGGTCTGTCTCTTGCTGTTTTAGTTGCTGTTCATTCCAGCTTGTGTCACATGTCTGTTGGGATCCCTCTCATCTCACAATGCCTGATTGCCCACTAAGGGGTGCCCAATTAATGGGTTACTTTTGTACGGCACTGTGTCCACATCTGTGTCATTGTGGTTCAGCCCCCCTCATGTGTTGTGTAGTTTCCTGGGGATCTGAGATACACACACACATGTTGTGTCAGATGTGCAGTGTGATGTTGCCTGTTTGTGTTTGTGCATCTGCACCAGTGCATTGGTATTGCTGTTGTGGGCCATTGGCTGGATGTTGTTTGGGTGATTTTCCCTGCTGTCCCTGTGAGTCATATCTCATCATTCTGCACATTCATCCTGGTTGTTAGGTCCCATTGCTGCCATGGAATGGGAGTTTGTGACCTGACACCTACAGTCTACGCAGGACGTATTGATTTGTGTGCCTCACCACATCTCTTTGGGTATGGGACACAACCACTTCTTTGCCACATAAGTGTTTCATGTGTTGGGACCAGGAATCATACATGCTGTTTGGCATTTGCAGCTTTTACCATGATGACACTTACCTTTTGGTCACTGTGATGATGGGGGTTTAGACCCCATTACCACAATGCTCAACATTTGCTGCAGTTTGGAACCCCACACATAACTTTTGTTCTACACAGTGAGGGGGGTTAGTGCACATTGACACAGTGCTATTGTGATGCTTGACTTGTGTAGGCCCTACTCAGTTTTTGGTCACACATGTGATGGGAGTTACATTGTATGTTCAAAGTCATATTCACTGTTGTGGGCATTTGTCACAGACTACACACTCTTGTCATTATTTTGGGGGGGATGTATTTTGCTGACGTACCTAATGTTGGTGTATGATGGATGTGTGGCGCATCACCCATTCTATGGGTGTGGGTGTTGATATTGATGGTCACACAGCACCCTATGAGTGGGGGTGGCAGTAGTGATAGGCAACATACCCCCTATGAGTGGGGGTGGCAGTAGTGATAGGCAACATACCCCTATGAGTAGGGGTGGCAGTAGTAATAGCAACATACCCCCTATGAGTGGGAGTGGCAGTAGTGGAAGGCAACATACCCCCTATGAGTAGGGGTGGCAGTAGTGATAGGCAACATACCACCTATGAGTGGGGGTGACAGTAGTGATGGACAACAGGTCCCCTATGAGTGGGGGGGCAGTAGTGCTAGGCAACAAGTCTCCTATGAGTGGGGGTGGCAGTAGTGATAGGCAACATACCCCTATGAGTAGGGGTGGCAGTAGTAATAGCAACATACCCCCTATGAGTGGGAGTGGCAGTAGTGGAAGGCAACATACCCCCTATGAGTAGGGGTGGCAGTAGTGATAGGCAACATACCACCTATGAGTAGGGGTGGCAGTAGTGATAGGCAACATACCACCTATGAGTGGGGGTGACAGTAGTGATGGACAACAGGTCCCCTATGAGTGGGGGGGCAGTAGTGCTAGGCAACAAGTCTCCTATGAGTGGGGGTGGCAGTAGTGATAGGCAACATACCCCCTATGAGTGGGGGTGGCATTAGTGATAGGCAACAAGTCCCCTATGAGTGGGGGTGGCAGTAGTGATGGGCATCAGGTCCCCTTATGAGTGGGGGTGGCAGTACTGATAGGCAACAAGTCCCCTATGAGTGGGGGTGGCAGTAGTGATGGGCATCAGGTCCCCTTATGAGTGGGGGTGGCAGTACTGATAGGCAACAAGTCCCCTATGAGTGGGGGTGGCAGTAGTGATAGGCAACTTACCCCCTATGAGTGGGGGTGGCAGTAGTGATGGGCTACAAGTCCCCTATGAGTGGGGGTGGGAGTAGTGATAAGTAACAGGTCCCCTATGAGCTGGAGTGGCAGTAGTGATAGGCAACAAGTCCCCTATGAGTGGGGCTGGTAGTGGTGATGGCCATGCAACCCCTATGGTGGCCTGTTGCTAGTGGACAGGATATGGATCCCCTGGGTGTGTGTGACATTTGGCGGGTACGTGTTGTTTGTTTGTGTGGTGGGTGTCTGACTTACCATCTGCTCCGTCCGCGTCTGTTCCTGATCCGGTCATAGATGTACTGTACTGGTATGACCTGCGCGATGGGATTCATGATGTGTTCGTCTCGTGCACGCTGCTTGTTGCTCCGTCTCGTACCCGTTGCTAGCTGGTCCGTCTCATAGCTGTGGATTGTGTTCTGGCGCGAATCGTACCTGATATGCTGCTTTCCCAGATGCTATGATGTGCTGTACGTGGTGACCCGTCCAGCGCGTATGATTTGCGCATCGTACTTGTCCAGCTGGAAACTGCTCTGGGAACTGCTTCCGGGGGACTCAAATCAGCGATCGGAGGTACGGCTCGTACGGGAAATGCGGCTGGAATCGCAGCCTACGTGTCGGTCAGAATTGTGTCAGTTATGCACATCGTACTTCATTGCCAGGACGGACCGGCTCCCGGAACGTGTCGGTCGTAAGGTAAGGCTATGAACAGCTCTCGGAGGGCTGTCCAACCCAGATCGGAATCGACTCCTAAGTGGAGAAACAAAACGCAGGTAGAGAAAGATTTCTAGCAAGAGGCTACCAAGCAAAAACAATTGACGCAGCCATGGTCAAATCTAGATCTCAGACCGGGTCTGAATTATTACTTAGTAATACGAAAGATGCACACACAGAAAGAGACACTATGACCAATCAGGAAATGGAACCCACTAGATTAATTCTAACTTACAATAAATCAGAAAAACAGTTGAGGAGTATTGCAAAACAAAATTGCCCAATCGTGTTAGATGATCCTATTATAGGCCACCTCCTACCACAAACACCATCAATCACATACAGAAAATCAGCGTCTATGAGCAATGCTCTGGTGAAGAGCAGCCCAGAAGTCACTGCAGTGGGTTCATGGCTCACCGCAAGAAAGGTTTTTTTTAAATGTGCAACCTGTAAAGCATGCAAATTTGGTATTCATAAAACCTCTTATTTAACACCTTTTAGCGACAAAATGCAGCTAATTAACAAACATCTTACATGTAAAACAGATTTTGTCATCTACATATTGTAGTGCACATGTGGACTCCGATATATAGGAAGTACAAAACTACAGGCACACAAAACTAACTAATATACCCAAATGAAACAACCAGGAATTCGACATGAAAGTTATATTTGAAGTTTCGCCACAAGGCAGTTTAGAGCACGCACCTCCGTACCCCTTATATCCAATAGACTGAGATATTAGCCTTCCTCTTAGTAGGGATATACACCCTCAGGGGAGGCAAATCCCAGTTCCAATGCAGCAAGTAGCCACTTGGCGGCGTGCTAGTATTGTGAATATCTGCCTTAAGCAGACCGGTAACATAGTCGGAAGGTGATGTAACCACTTTGGTTATATTAGTTAGTGTCACGCAAACACTTTCATATCTTTAGTTACTGTCATAGATGCCGTAATTATGGTATCAAATGGCACCACTGCATTTGTGAGTGGCAAGTGACGTAACACGAAGGAATCTGTACTTAACTTTCCTTTTCTGTTTCTGTTTCTCTTACCTTTAATAAATGCAAATACATCTGTTTGTGCACATAAGGTTTGTAACACGCTCCGTTTCAAACAGGCATATGTGACATTAACATTGCTGTAAATATAAATATGTAAATATGTCAAATGTTCCAATATGGCCTCCATAGCTGAAGTGCAGCCCAGGGTGATTTTGACTTTAATTCCCCTTTCTGTGCCAAGCACCTTTAGCATGTATGTATAGCACCTCGTCACAACGCTCAGTGTTTGATCAAGGAAGTGTAACGTTCAAAATGCGTAACATTCTGAGGAAATAAATCAATACTGCTTTCCAAACTGTATCTGGGAGTGCGCTATTATTTGCAGGTCTGTGGAAGATATATATATATATATATATGTATATATATTCACTGAAAAAACCATAGGTTTCAGGCACGTTATAGTTAGGAATTAGCATTTAAAAAATCTTAAATTCACTGAAAAAACCATAGGTTTCAGGGGTGTTATAGTTAGCTGGACATTTCACTCGTACAAAACCATTGAAATTCCTCCGTTATAGTTAGTTCTGCTAACTTTAACTCGCGTGCCCACAATCCACTGCTGATGATGTCACATATTACATCATTCATGACATGGCCAGTGACATCACTGATGACATCACTGATGACATCACTGATGACATCTCAGATGACATCTCAAATGACATCACTGATGACATCATCCAGTGAATGTGGTTTGGTTTATTTAAATATGTATTATATATATAGCAATCTGCATTGAAGAATGAGTAGATATATAAATATCTGGGTGGAGTACTTAGTAGCAGTGTGATTGACTGTTTACTTGACTAATTTATAGTGTCTCACTAAATATATTGGATAGTGATTAAACTGTGTGAATATCTGTATCAGTTGTTGTGTAAACTGCTGCGCCAGTTGGGTACTAGCTACGTGAAGGTCTATATTAGTTATTGATTAGTATTTGTATGGGAGAGTAAATGTGTGTGTGGTTCGGTGGGGGGTGTGTGACTGCCCAAAGATGTGTGAATAGTTGATTCAGTAGGTATATGAGGTTAAGACTGCATGTTATAAAAGTTGTTTGGGTGAGTGAATATCTTTATGGGTGTGGTGATGAGCAAATATATCTCTCAATGGTACATGTCCAACAAACTAGAAAAATAAAAGGCAGTGTATGTGACAGTTGTATATAAATACGTGTACATAAGACTCAGTGATTGTATGAGTGACTGTATGGATAACTGTATACTTGTAATAGTGATTTTATAACACACTAAGTATGAGTTACTATCTATATGAATAACTGAAGTGGTGTTTGTATAAGTCTGTAGCTGACTAAATGTAAGTATGATCCATTGTTTGGATAAGTGAGTAGGATGACTGCATAAGTGAATAGGATGTGTGCTTGTGTGTAATGTCGATATAGGTGTATAAGTATATTTGATAGTGTTCTATTGATCATTGACAGCATGTATGAGTGAATCTATAGGTAAGTGATTAGATGTGTGTGTAGATCTAGGAATCACTGAGTGGGTTTTGGTGTGTCAATAGATTCAAATATGGTACTCTTTTTTACAGTGAGTGATGAAAGGTTATACTAGTGTATGATGAGGTGTATCTGATTGTCACGTGGATGATGTCATCAGTGATGTCATTTGAGATGTCATCAATGATGTCACTGACCATGTCATGAATGATGTAATGTGTGACATCATCAGCAGTGGATTGCGGGCGCGCAAGATATATTTAGCAGAACTAACTATAACGGAGGAATTTCAATGGTTTTGTATGAGTGAAATGTCCAGCTGACTATAACACCCCTAAAACCTATGGTTTTTTCAGTGAATTTCTAAGGTTTTTAAATGCTAATTCCTAACTATAACGTGCGTGAAACCTATGGTTTTTTCAGTGAATTTTAATGTTTTTTTAAATGCTAATTTGTAACTATAACGTGCCTGAAACCTATGTTTTTTCAGTTAATTTTTAAGGTGTTTTAAATGCTAGTTTCTAACTACGCCTACAGAGGTAGGACATGTGAAGAAAGAAGAAAAAACACACAGAAAGAAGCAAAAGAAGTCCACAAAGAAAAGTGAAGGAAGACATGCAGAAAGAACAAACAGAGGAGCAGAAAGAGGCCTTGTTGCAAAATCAACAAGTACCCTCAACTTTTTCAGATGAGTACTGGTGGTAACTGACTCTGACTAACCAGTCCTAGAGCCAGTGCTATGCTAAAAGACACTTAGAATACAGTTAAAACACCTTCATACACTAGGGAACACTATGCGTTGGGGTACCCCTGTGATTAGAATGACCTCCTCTGTAAGCCCCTAGTACATAATAGGGCAGGGGGATTAAAATTACCTCTTAAAACGCACCACAGGGCGCGTTTGCACACTGGTGAAGGGAGGGGGACTGAGCTGATGTGTGCAAACACGCCCTGAGTCTGATCTAAGTTGGGAAATTAAGTCCCCTTGAATCCTAAGGGTCCCTAGGGTCAAACTAGCCCACTAGGTACCTCCAGTAAGCGCCACAGAGCTGCGTTGCAGAGAGGTGGAAAAAGGGGCGTGGTCTCTGAACACCTGTCTGCAACAAAGCTCCCTGCCGCATACTGGAGATACCTGGTGGGCTAGTTGGCCCTCTGGGACCCTCAGTATTGAAGGGGAATTAATTCCCCAACTTACAACTTGCCAGGGGGTGCATTTGCACAATGGTGAAGGAAGGGGGCGGGGTCTGAGATGACGTGTGCAAAAACGCCCTGTGGCGCATTTTAAGTTGGGGAATTAATTCCTCTTCAATCCTGAGGGTCCCTGGGGACCAACTAGCCCATCAGGTATCTCCAGTATGCGCCAGGGAGCTGCGTTGCAGAGAGGTGTTCAGAGGCCACGCCCCTTTTTACAACACTAAGCAACGCAGCTCCGTGGCGCTTACTGGAGGTACCTGATGGGCTAGTTAGCCCCCAGGGACCCTCAGGATTCAAGCGGAATTAATTCCTCAACTTAAAAGGCGCCACAGGGTGTTTTTGCACACATGTCACCTCAGGCCCCGCCCCATCCCTTCACCACTGTGCAAACACGCCCCGTGGCACGTTTTAATTTGGGGGATTAACTCCCCTTGAATCCTGAGGGTCCCTGGGGTGCAACTAGCCCACCAGCTACCTCCATTAAGTGCCACAGAGCTGCGTTGCAGAGAGGTGTAAAAAGGGGCGTGGCCTCAGAACACCTCTCTGCAACGCAGCCCCCTGGTGCATACTGGAGGTTCCTGGTGGGCTAGTTGGCCCCCAGGGACCTCCAGTATTCAAGGGGAATTCGTTCCCCATCTGCAAACGCGCCAGGGGGCGCGTTTGCAGAGTGCAGCAAGAAGGGGGCGTGGCCTCCGCTATCCAGTTTTTCTTTTTTTTTTAAGAAGGGGGGCTGTGTGGCCTACCTTGTTTTTCTAATTTATTGGCCTTGGGGACCCCATCCCCCAGGGCCTGCCTCCTAATTCTTAAAAAATAAAAACAAAATTTGGAAGGGGGCCGCGTGGCCCCCCTTCTGAGGCCTTAATCGGCCCCGGGGACCCCATCCCCCGGGGCATGGCCTTTAATTATTTTTTTTTATCTTTCGGAGGGGGGCTGCGTTGCCCCCCTCCTCGGGCCACCTATGGCCCTGGGGACCCCATCCCCCGGGGCCGGCCTTTGATTTTTTAAATTTATTTTTTATTTTGGGGAGGGGGACCACGTGGCCCCCCTCCTGGGCCACTAATAGCCCCGGGGACCCCATCCTCCGGGGCTGGCCACCTCGTTGGGGACCGTGGGGGGGTCCCCAATCCCCCCACGGTCCCAGCCGGCTCCCCGCCTCCTGCGGGAGGCGGCATTGCTTTTAAACATGGGGAGCAGCTATCATGCTGCTCCCCATGTGGAAAAACAATCTGCTTTGCTTCAATGAAGCGAGAGCAGGTTTCCCTGCTCTCGCTTCAATGAAGCAAAGCAGTTTGCAATGACATGGTGAGAGCCGCGAGGCTCCCGCCCTGTCATTGCAAACTACAGTGTCCCGGGGGTGGGCACCCTGGGACACTGCAGGAGCTGGCCCTGGGGGGTGGCAGTCCCCAGGGCCACGACAAGGCTCCAGGAGGGGGGCAGTGCGGCCCCCTCCCACTTAATTTAAAGTCCCGGGGGTGGTGGTACCCGGGGTTTGGGGGTCCGTAACGGACCCCCTATGTTAAATATTTAGTGCCCTGGGGAGGTGGCGGTCCCCGGGGCATGTGGGGGGGCTCAAGCCCCACCTACACAGGTTTATTTTTTTTTAAAAAAGCCCTGGGAGTGGCGGTCCCCGGGGCTGCAGGGGGTCAGTGAGCCCCCCGCATATATTATCACAAAGCCCTGGGGGTGGCGGTCCCTGGGGCTTGGGGGGGCCTTTGAGCCCCCCACCTATGTATATTAAAGCGGTCCTGGGGGGGAGCTAAGAGCCCCCCCATAATGCAGAAAAGCCCCGGGGGTGGCGGTCCCCGGGGCTGTGGGGCCCCTCTGGGCCCCCCATTACCATTGTGCATATTGCCCCCTGGATTGGCGGGATGCGCGGGTCCTAAGCGCATCCCGCGATTTAAAAAAATATATATATTTATTTTTTTGGCCTCGGGGGTCCTTGTGGGACCCCCTGAGCGGGCCTAGGGGGTCAGGGTGTTTCTACCCTGCCCCCTGTTTGCGTTTTTTTCACTGCTTTCTTGTGCCTCGGTAACCGATATGTATGAATGAGTAACAGGAGGTGGTGAAATTAATCATTTATACACCTTGTTTTTCCCCCCTGCAGCACTCACAGAACACCCGGCAACCCCAGCCAGTCAACTATTGGGTCAAGTGCATTAGTGTCGAGGGTAACGTCGTGAGACGACAGTCCAGTCTTGTTTATCATTTTGTCCAACTCCCCCATTCCCTTTATTGCAACTCGGACCGGCATCAATGTGGTTCTTGGAGCTTTAGGGGGGTGGCCGAACTATCAGCGGGCATCGCTCCCTCTGGGTCAAGGAATTCAGTTTAGTGTATCTGAACAGTTTAAAATTTGACACAACTGTATGCTATTACACTGTAGCCAATGACACTCTACACCACTCCACTGTACGCCTCTCCAGTCTTTTCCACTCCAGTCTATGCCACACCACTGTATGCTCTTCCTATGTACAAACCTACACTCTATGCAACTATACTTATGCACCTCTGTTCACAGTATATTCAATCAATCAGGGGGCTTATAAAGTGTGCTACTCACCCGTGAGGGTCTCAAGGCGCTGGGGGAGGGGGAGAGTGCACCTCCGGATCAGTCGAATTTCCAGGTCTTGAGGCACTTCCTGAAGGTGTGCAGAGTGGGGGAGCGTCTGATGTTGACTGGGAGCTCGTTCCAGGTCTTTGCTGCGACGTATAGGAAGGCACTTCCGCCTGCTCTGGTTCTGCAGATGCGTGCGGTCTCTGCCAGGGCGAGATCGGCGGAGCGGGGGTTCCTTTTGGATACGTGGAAGGAGACTCTTTAGTTGAGGTATTTGGGTCCAATATTGTTGAGAGATTTATAGGCGTGGGTGAGAAGCATGAAGGACACTCTCTTCTAGATGAGGAGCCAGTGGAGGCCTCGTACGTGCTGGGTCATGTGCCCGTGTCGTGGTGTTCCGAGGACAAGTCTGGCTGTGGTGTTCTGTATGGTTTGGAGCTTGTGTAGCAGAGTTTTGATGATTCCGGCTTAGAGGGTGTTGCCGTAGTCCAATCTGCTGGTTATGAGTGTTTGGGTGACGGTCTTTCTGCATTCGGGGGGATCTACTTGAAAGTCTTCCGGAGGATGCGGAGCGAGTTAAAACAGGTGGAGTTGAAACAGCTGAATATTAAACTCAGTAGCCACACTATATTAACTATAACTCGCCACTCTACCATGCACTGTGTTCTCACAAATGAGGTGATTTGCTATGTTGTGTTATTGTAAATGCTACTATTTTAGATGGTATATTTGATATAATAGATTAGAGTATAATCAGTGCATGGAGAAGGTGCGAGTAATAGTTAATGCAGTTTGGCTGGATGTATGACGATACATCACGCACACTCCCATCGCGTGCGTTAACAACGCGGCGAATACATCACAAAATCCATCACATCGTCATTTAGAACATCGTGCGCCGTTGCAACGCGAATGCGTTGCTGCTTATAGCCAAGTATGAAACCTCGCCAACGTTAACATCGGACGTCGTAACATCGGACGTCATAACATCGCATCCCCCCGCCCCCCTGCGGCCCCCCCTTACCCATGACGGACAAACGCTGGACAAACATTACAATTACAGATGCTGTGAATTCAGAATTTATTTCCCACAAATAAGTTTTGAATACTAATTTGTTGTTATAAACATTCCAAGTTTACCTATTGTACAGCGCACGTAAATAAATGCCCAAATAAATTGAGAGATCATTAACACACAGTTTTTCTTTGGACCCCCATGAATGTGAAAAGTGTCAACTTTGGTGCGAAGTAGCTGAACTCCCTTGTGTCCTCTGATTGCGCGTCATTAGAACACGTCCACTACAGAGCGGAGACACCTACGCTCAGCAGCTGTGATGAAAAGCCAAGAAGGCGGTCCCTGCGCCGTAGATGATGATCCATGGGTTTCAGTCGGTTTTTCAGTTTCTGCTCCACCGTGCTATGTACACACGTGTGCATGCTGACGATGTGTTGCTTCTGTGGCACCTCACAGGCGGGTCTAACCTGGGATATCTCGAATCCAGGGGCGTAACACAGGCCCCCGCAGGCCCCGCGGTGCGGGGGGCCCCCTGTGCTCCAGGGGCCCCAGCGCAGCCGTCAGCTTCTCTTTCTTCTCGCTCCTCCTCATTTAGTGAAAACCGAGACTTCAAGAAACAGGTATTACCTTCTCTTTCCTCCTTTCGTTTATTTGCTCCCCTGTGAAATGGATCTAAAAAAGAAAAACTGTTTTGCTGGAAACTGTGTCTTTTACTGTCATTTTTCAATTTCTACGTGCAGCCTCGGGGTGGAGAGAAATAAAACATTCCGAATATGAAAAATAAGCAACTAACTAAGGAAAGCAAGACAGAGTGGTTGCAAGGTGGCCACATTGATTTTTTCACACTTAAACACATTAGCGCCACTTTACAGTGTTTGCCAGAGACGCGCTACTTTTGTTTTCTCCTCTCTTTGAACAACATTGTTTTCCCTGAGTGGGAAAGTGCACATTTCCTGGAGGTACTGAAATACCTGCTTGATGTGTGAATTGGAAAAAAATGTGTGCAGCGGCTGTGTGTTCACAAATGTGGTCTTTTCAAAGCAGACTGCCTATGTTTTGTAAGGATATAAAAAATGGACACTGAAACAGGTCCTTTCCATGCCCTTTAGTCATTGCCTTAACTTTTTAGGCAAAAGCACTCACTAATTTCTGAATAATGAGTGTAAAAGGAAAAAGGTAACCATGTTGTTCCTGCTTACATTTCACATGCTTCACTTAATCTTGCATTCCCTGTGAGTGTTTGCTTTTTCTAGGATGTTGTTAATTTTTTTTAGGCGGCATATTGCTCTTGTCTATTGCGTAATTTTAATTGAGGCACATCCAGGTGTTTATAGCGGGTCAGTGCAGTGCAAGTTTCTCTCAGTGGGGCAGTATGGTGTTCAGTGGGGAAGAGGTTGTGGCGCTATGGCCAGAGCTACTGAATTTGGAACTGGTAAACCAGGTTCAGCCTTTATGACCAGTCTCCCAGACCGCTCTACTGAGGGAGCACATTTCCATGCTAGACCTTAGAAGGCCCGCAAGACCTTAGAAGCCCTGGTGTCTTAGCACCAGCAGGTGAACCCTAGCGGTGGCAAGTGCGGGTTAACCTTCTAGGCCTGTCCACCACGATCCAAGAAGTTCACCTCCAGTCTTGGGGGCAGGCCTATGAAGCAGCACACCCTAGAGTGACAGTGACTCTGTCACTGAGGTCACAGGACCCTGGAGCAGGGTGGCTCTAGGGCAGTGCAACCGCACCGGGCACTAACCTCGGGTGGGGGCGTCGTGTTTATAAGTATAATATGGTTTTTAAAGAACTTGCTGCCCCCTTCCTGGCCTCCAACAATTTTCGGCTACAATAAAAATGTCATGATAACTCCAGTGATTAATGTTCTTAGTAGAGAGAGATGGTGTTTTGTCTAGTGGAAGTTTTGACTCATAAAAAGGAAGTGCAGAGGGTTAATGTGCCTGCTGCTAAGAACATGTACCATGCAGATCACAAAGTGCACATAATGTAAATAGGTCAGTGGGTTACTACTTTGTCAGAGAGACCCTATTGTTACTTGCAGTTAATAAGCAAAAATCCTAACATAGAACCGTGAGATATTAACTGTCATGTAAGAGCTGCATGCAAACTGCAAGGTATAAATTAGAGCGTTATGGTTTTTCCCCCAGTCTTTGATTTTCCTAATGTTGCAAAAAAGGGTTCATTTGGCTAGAAATCAATTCTGATTATTAAAGAGAACGCCCAACCATGGAATTACATTTTGAATTCTGAGTTTGTGTTTCTCCAGACCAATCACTATTAAACTATGCTGCCTACTAGTATGCTTGTCATGTGACTCCTACACCTTGTAGTCCTTTGTGGTATGTAACATTTCCTATACAGTGATTTACACACGTATGAATGATTGTCTCTGTGTAATATGTATGATGAAAGTGCTCTGACACCCTACACTGGTATTAGTGGTGCTATACATTTTCTTTGTTATTTTGACATTTTTACACATGCTAACAGTCTCTGCAAAGATCTTTCCTTATTAGTACCAGTGGAACATACAACTGCAGCAGTGAGAAAGGTGATCAGTCAACCTTTGCAAAGGGCCCTCCACTTCACAGCAGCACAAGTCACATTTGTTGTAACATTTGATCCGTTTGAGCTATGAACAATTTATTAGTTACATCGTCAGATTATGCAGCAGATGATGTATTATGTGGCAAATATGGCAGAGCCATAATTATGTGCAAAACATTTGCAAACTAGGATATTTTGCCATTCATGTTTGAACTGCTCTTGTGGAAAAAGGGAGCAGAAGTGCTGATGACAAAAACTCCATGTCTGGGAGAGAAATGGCTTGTGATTCCACTTTTAAGGATATTTGGGACATTCTGTGATTGGAAACATATCCCACTTGGTGAATGTATTTTAATGTCAAAAACTCATATTAAACCTTAAATAAACATGTGTATCTATTGGTTAAATTAAATAACATAATAAATAATAATAATAATAATAATACTGGATTTTATAAAGCGCGAACAGCTACCTCACGAGGAGGTGTCCCGGCGCTAGAGGAACCACAGAAGTCCTGGGGCAGAGATAGAAGACCTAGCGTGGCTGGGAGAAGAGCCAGGTCTTTAGCATCTTCTTAAAGCAGGGTTCAGATGGAGCCTGCTGGATTGCTTGAGGTAGGGAGTTCCACAGAACGGAGACGTTTGCTGAAAAGGTACGACCGCCAAGGCGGGCCTTTTTTGCTCGTGGGACGACCAGTAGGACACGGTCATTTGACCGTAATGCTCGGTTTTGGGAATATCTTGGAAGGCGTTTTTTTAGGTAAAGTGGGCAGGAGCCATGCAAAGATCTGAACGCAAGCGTCAGAGCTTTGAATTTTATCCGGTTGACCACAGGGAGCCAGTGCAGGGTTCGAAGATGCGGAGAGACTGACTGCTTGAAAGGAATTCGCAGTAGCAGCCTCGCAGCCGCGTTTTGAACTACCTGCAGTTTATGGGTTAGGAATTTTGGGAGGCCCAGGTATAGACCATTGGCATAGTCAAGCCGTGAGGTGACCGTTGCATGGACTACCATTTTTCTGCAGCTCTCTGGTAGAAGTTTAAGAAATTTTCGGAGGTTTCTTAGTTTACTTAAACAGCAACCAGCCACTTGTTGGATATGGGAAGTGAAAGACATTTTATCATCCCATCTCACTCCAAGGTTTTTTGCCGAGTGACTGGGCAAGGGGGGGGGGCCCATCTCCACCGGCCACCATAGCTCTGGGGCGGGGGTGGGACTCTTACCGAAAAAGATAACTTCGGTTTTATTGGCATTTAGTTTTAGTTTGTTAGTATTCATCCAGTGAGCAATGTCCTGGAGACAGCCTTTAAAGTTTGCGAAGGATTCCTGTGTCATCTCAGAGTATGGAAATACCAACTGGGTGTCGTCGGCATAAGAAATTGCCTTAACACCCCAGTTGGCAATTAGCGTAAAAAGGGGGGCCAGATAGATATTGAACAAGAGAGGGCTGAGGGCCGAGCCCTGCGGGACTCCACAGTTGAGGGTTTTAGGTGTGGAAGAAATCGTCCCAAGTGCCACCTTCTGCGTTCTCTGAGATAGGTAGGAGTTTATCCACCTCAACGCGTTGTCTTGAATGCCTATCTCTGCCAGCCGGCTGAGTAGTCTAGCGTGGTCCACCGTATCGAAGGCGGCCGACAGATCCAGGAGTACCAGCATAGCTGAACTTCCTGCATCCATCGACCACCTCACTGACTCGGCTACCTCTAGGAGCGCTGTTTCTGTGCTGAAACCGGGTCGAAAGCCAGATTGAGTTTCATGGAGAATGTTGTTGGTTTCCACAAATTTACTCAATTGGCGTTGTATCACTTTTTCCAGCATTTTTCCCGGGGCGGCTAGAAGGGATATTGGGCGGAGATTCGTGAGGTCATCTGGGTCCCCGTTTGGTTTTTTCTTTAGGGGAAGGAGAGTGGCATGCTTCCAAACGTCAGGGAATATTCCTGACGTGATGGAAGAATTCCAGATACTTTGAAGTGTGGGCGCTACAGAGTCCGCTATGGCACTCCATAGTTTAGCAGGACAGGGGTCATCAGGGGAGCCGGATTTACAGCGGCTGAGTTCTTGCCTCACCTCGTTCAGAGGGATATGCGCGAACTGGGTGAGGGTTTCTCCTGTCTCGCCATTGTTCGCTGTGTCCTGTTTCACAGTACTTATTACTGGGCCAAAGGAGTCATATACTTTCTTAATTTTATGATCGAAGTATTCTGAAATTTGCTCGCAAAGTAATGGTATGGGAACAACCTCTCTTTCAATGCATTGAGGTTTGAGGAAGGACTGTACTACTTTAAAAACTTGTTTGCTGGACTGTTCTGCCTGTATAATCGAGTCCGCGTAGAAGCGCTTTTTATTATTCCTAATGGCTTTTCGGAATTTTTTTGATGCTTCCTTATATCTAGTTTTTTCTTCTAAGCCGTAGTTTTCTCTCCAGAGTCTTTCCAGTTTTTTACAAGCCGCTTTCTCCTCTCTAAGTTCCTGCGTAAACCAGGGAGCTGAGGGGGATTCTCTTTTTGATAAAGCCCGAGAGGCTGGGGCAATAGAAGAAACCATCCCTCCTATCCATTCATTGAGTAGTAAAGCATCCATATTGGGATTATTTGTCAAGGGGGGGGTGGTTTGCGCCAGAACCGGGAACATAGACTCAGGGGTCAGTTTTTTCCATTGTCTTTTCATAAAGAAGCATTTACTTGGTGCCTTGGTATCACTTCGAATGTTCAGAGTGAATGGGACAAGTGAGTGATCTGACCATATCAAAGGGAGAGGTTTTTCAGGCCGCACATCCTTGATATTAGCAAAGATGAGATCAATAGTATGGCCCCCAGTGTGTGTGGGGCCTTCATTGATCAGTCTGAGGCCGGCAGCGTCTAACGTTGTTCGGAGCATCTCTGCCATGGCGCAGTCTGCTTTATCCATGTGGATATTAAAATCACCTACCACTAAGAAAAGGGGGTGGAGGAGCGAGCTCTGCACTATCGTGTCTAATAGGGTAGTTAGAATGGGGTCCGCGCTGGCCGGGGGACGATATATCACTAGTCCTGCTAGTGAGAGCTGAGGGCTCACTTGGAAGCAGAAGTGAAGACCTTCAATTCCTTGGATAGCCGTGGCAGCCGAGGATGTCAGTACTAGATGCTCTTTGAAAATAATAGCTACGCCACCGCCTCTTTTTGTCCCAGGCCGGTTGGCGAGGCATATTTTAAATCCCGGAGGGATAGCAAGAGCGATAGAGGTCAAGTTGTCCTCTTTGATCCATGTTTCAGTTAGGACCAGGATATCCCAATCCTTCTCTTGTAGTAGGAGCCAGACCTCATCTGTGTGTTTGACGAGGGATCTACAGTTTAGTAGGCCCGCCCTGAGGTTAGTTTGAGGAGGGGATTTAGGGTTGGGGGGTATTGCGGGGGCAGCGCTGTCAAACGTTATCCCGCAATTGCTACAAGTTTGGGCGGGGTCAAAGGTTGCTGGGTCTATAGAGTGAGGGCAGCAATTGGATGGTGGGTTGAATGCCTTTAGGTCCTCACCTGACCAAGATATCTGTCCACCATATGTTCCGATTTCGGCAGCATGTCTGGCCCCGGCCGCAGTCTGGTCGCGGACGGGCGCAGACGGGCTTGCCTTAGGCGCGCCTTCAGCGCGCGAACGGCGCTCCCGCTGCGCTCGTCCGCTGCGCTTCCTGTGCATGCACATTTGTAGGCGGGAGGGGGGGCGTGGCCTCCAGTGGGCGTGTCCGTCGAGTGCGCCTGCTCTAATGGCGGCCGCTATGTCAACAGGGAAAGCACAACAGCGTCTGCACCGCTGTGTGCAACAAGAGGTCGTTGGCAAAGATTTAAAAGCAGTTTTCACAGCAGGTAAATAAGTGACACCACACAATGTTTTTTTTTAAAAAAATGGTTTTGCCAATGCTAGGTGAGAGTACCTCCAGCTCCCGGCTTCCGCCTCAGGACTGGGTCAGTGGTCTAATCGTTGCGCTGAAGATCAGCGTTTAAGTAGGGAATGAGAAAGGGGCGTGGCCTCCAGTGGGCGTGTCCGTCGAGCGCGCCTGCTCTAATGGCGGCCGCTATGTCAACAGGGAAAGCACAACAGCGTCTGCACCGCTGTGTGCAACAAGAGGTCGTTGGCAAAGATTTAAAAGCAGTTTTCACAGCAGGTAAATAAGTGACACCACACAATGTTTTTTTTTTTTAAAAATGGTTTTGCCAATGCTAGGTGAGAGTACCTCCAGCTCCCGGCTTCCGCCTCAGGACTGGGTCAGTGGTCTAATCGTTGCGCTGAAGATCAGCGTTTAAGTAGGGAATGAGAAAGGGGCGTGGCCTCCAGTGGGCGTGTCCGTCGAGCGCGCCTGCTCTAATGGCGGCCGCTATGTCAACAGGGAAAGCACAACAGCGTCTGCACCGCTGTGTGCAACAAGAGGTCGTTGGCAAAGATTTAAAAGCAGTTTTCACAGCAGGTAAATAAGTGACACCACACAATGTTTTTTTTAAAAAAATGGTTTTGCCAGTGCTAGGTGAGAGTACCTCCAGCTCCCGGCTTCCGCCTCAGGACTGGGTCAGTGGTCTAATCGTTGCGCTGAAGATCAGCGTTTAAGTAGGGAATGAGAAAGGGGCGTGGCCTCCAGTGGGCGTGTCCGTCGAGCGCGCCTGCTCTAATGGCGGCCGCTATGTCAACAGGGAAAGCACAACAGCGTCTGCACCGCTGTGTGCAACAAGAGGTCGTTGGCAAAGATTTAAAAGCAGTTTTCACAGCAGGTAAATAAGTGACACCACACAATGTTTTTTTTTAAAAAAATGGTTTTGCCAATGCTAGGTGAGAGTACCTCCAGCTCCCGGCTTCCGCCTCAGGACTGGGTCAGTGGTCTAATCGTTGCGCTGAAGATCAGCGTTTAAGTAGGGAATGAGAAAGGGGCGTGGCCTCCAGTGGGCGTGTCCGTCGAGCGCGCCTGCTCTAATGGCGGCCGCTATGTCAACAGGGAAAGCACAACAGCGTCTGCACCGCTGTGTGCAACAAGAGGTCGTTGGCAAAGATTTAAAAGCAGTTTTCACAGCAGGTAAATAAGTGACACCCCACAATGTCTCTTTTTAAAAAAAAATGGTTTTGCCAATGCTAGGTGAGAGTACCTCCAGCTCCCGGCTTCCGCCTCAGGACTGGGTCAGTGGTCTAATCGCTGCGCTGAAGATCAGCGTTTAAGTAGGGAATGAGAAAGGGGCGTGGCCTCCAGTGGGCGTGTCCGTCGAGCGCGCCTGCTCTAATGGCGGCCGCTATGTCAACAGGGAAAGCACAACAGCGTCTGCACCGCTGTGTGCAACAAGAGGTCGTTGGCAAAGATTTAAAAGCAGTTTTCACAGCAGGTAAATAAGTGACACCACACAATGTTTTTTTAAAAAAAATGGTTTTGCCAATGCTAGGTGAGAGTACCTCCAGCTCCCGGCTTCCGCCTCAGGACTGGGTCAGTGGTCTACACTGTAACCGGTTAGTGAAATGGGAAACAAATACTAAAAATTGGGATATTTTGCTCTTTCTGCCACACCTCTGACTCCGCCCACTGACCCAATCTAAGTTACTCCGCCCTCTGATTCTCCGCCCACAGTTCCTCTACTTTTTTCCCCCCACTTCACTTCGACCACCGCTTCCATTGTATTTCCTATTACAGGAGGGGCCGCTATCTGGTTCTTGTAAAATGGAGTGCGCGGGAATCGGCTCATTTCTGGAATGGTACAAGCTCATTAACATAGCGCCACGGGCCACGCAGACGAGAGAACCCCTTATAGGCGCAGGCAGAGGCGCAACTATAGAGAGACACATTTCGGGGGGGTGGGGGGCTACCATCAATTTCGGGGGGGAAGGGGGCCCACCATCAATTTCGGGGGGGAGGGCTAATTCTTCCAGTGATAGCCAGAGTGGAGATGCAGGGGCTCTAAGAAGGTGTGAAAGAACAACAAAGTCTCGTTAGCAAGTAAATGGTCTTTTAGAGACTTGTGAAGTACTCGGGTGAGGCTGTGTGTGCGCCAGGGAAGCCGTCTCAACCCGGGCTGACACACACAACGGGAGGGGGGTGGGGGTGAGCTTTGAAGCCCTTTCAGCCCAATGGGGGTTGCACACCTGGGCTCAGGTACATGTTTTCATTGTGTGTAGGGGTCAATGCAAGATAGGGAGTTTTAGGAAGATGAAAGTGCAGGGTGGAGCTGCGGTTGAGTGGGGGATGGTGCCATTGGGGGCTATGGTGACTGAGGCAGATGGGTAGCAGCAATATTTAGATGTAGGGGACACCCATCTGATACCGCTGTAACTGGGAGGTCAGTCACACTGTGAGACATAAGCACTGCCCATGAGGTGGAACATTGTTTTACTCCTTGTGGAGGTGGGCTGTGTAGAAGGGAGGTGAGATTTTACAAAGCGTTTGTAGCACAAATTGTGGAAACATGTTTTGCACTTTAATTTCCAGCCTCTGTGGTGCCTCTCTTCACCATCACCCCACCCTTCCTTCTCCCAGTCTCACTGGCAACCATTAACCTATTCAGAGTCGTCACTAGCTCGGGCAGAAAGCACACTGGGTGCATTCAGCTGCGGCATACTCCACACTCCATTCCATTAATTTTAGGCCTTGCTATAGAGAGTCCTTGCTGATAGCTAAGGTTCACGTCACCGATAAACAAAAATCCACAGAGTGGGCTTTAGGTCACCTGCCTCCAGCCACTGAATTGTTTGGGTCGGCCCCCTTCAGCATTGCTTACTTAAAGAGTATTTCCAATTTGAATGAGCTGCCATCCTATCACGTTCATGCACACCAATTACCCTCACGTGACAACTTTCTACGGCAGTTTCTGTCTTTTGCAACTTCATATTACACTATTGCCACACTGCTATGATAACCAGATCGTGCGACCCAAAAACTAGGACATTTCGCAAAAATAGAGGAAGGACTACAAATTTACAACAATAAAGTGGCAAAGAATGACAGTCCTCATCCCCATAGACACACATAAGAGGCACTAGGAAAATAAATAAAATGTAATTTTTAAAACCAGCATCATGCCTGTTAATTAAATTTCTTACTCATAACAGCTGCTTACTAGCCATGCTTTGGAACACCTAAAAAAGAGCCTCACACTGTTTCCAGTTTACCCTCTCAAAAAACCAGGACATGAGGCACTTTTACCGCAATCTGCCTGGACAACTGTTGAAAAACCGGGACCATCCGGGCAAATCCGGGACGCCTGGTCACCCTAGTGTCACACTACTCCTGTTTATGTTGTACCAAATGTGATTTTGCACCTCATTGAATGGGCGTAACATAGGCCCCACAACTCCTGCGGTGAGGGGAAGCCCCCAAGCTCCAGAGGGCCCCCTCAGCATAGCACCCAGAGCTCCTGATTGAGTCGGAGGGGGCCCCTCCACATACCTTGCAGGGGGGCCCCCTCAAGTTTCGTTACGCCACTGCTCGAATCCCTTCCTTGTCAACTTACTAAGTAAACACCGTCAAAGCCAGTTGGTCTTGCCTTTCCTACCAGGCGTTGTACTGTGACTTTTTGTTGTTGCAGTTTTGTGTAGCGCGAACTCGACCCAGAGGTATTGGAGCGGGGAACAACCTTTACAACGCAACTTTTACAACGCACTACCATTACAACGAAACTGTTACAACGCGAGTGCATTGACAACGCAGGACATTACAACGCAAGTCTTTACATCGACTTGCACTAGATGGCGTGCTAACATTAAAAATAGTGTAGTTTACTATCCCAACACCTTCCCTACTGTTACGTGGACTGGAGTTGGAATAGTAAATTACACTTTTTTAATGTTAGCACGCCATCTAGTGCAAGTCGATGTAAAGACTTGCGTTGTAATGTCCTGCGTTGTCAATGCACTCGCGTTGTAAAACTTTCGTTGTAACATTATGCGTTGTAACAGCATGCGTTGTAACGTCATACATCCTATTGGAGCCCATTACAAGAGCACCAGTTATACATTATTCAAGGTGACATACATTTGAGAGGCGCATAGTGTTTAAGTTTCCAGAATCACTGGATTTTGAGCCGATGTTGAGAGTTGAACTAATCTCACAGTTCGAGTCGGCAGCTTGGGCCGAAACGCCACATCCTCCCCAACGCGTGACTGTCCGTGCGTGTTTTTATTTTTTTACTGCTCTGCATTGTGCAGGAGGCAAAACATGGATCAATAGCGCCAGCGCCCAGCAGCAAAGGCGAGACCTAGTGGCTTTCCCAGTCCTTATTCTTAATCGCAATTGAACGAAAACTAAATGGACCCTGTGCCCTCAAGTTTTTGAGGAAACATAATTTCCACGTCATTGTAAAATAGCGAGAGGGAGTGTTTTTGTGGTGAATGAGTATGCACTTTTATTTAGTCTGGAACGCAATAGTGCCTGAGGTCAAAGGGCTACTTAGCACTCCTCAGCTTGCTATTCGATTCTTTATTTAACATGTTTTCACACAAGAGATGAAAATTGCTTGCTGCACACGTCATTATTTGTTTTAAAAAGCGTCTTGCTGGGCGAGGGTTGTCGAAGATCTGCCTTTCCAGACTTCGTGCTTGACTCTGATTGGCATAATTGCCACTTGTATCCAACTCAAGATAACAGACAGTGTCCAGTAAAACACTCAGTGCAAACATATCAAATGAGCAGGACACGCCTAAATGCTGTCTAGAGAAGAGTGCATAAGTAATACTGGAGGTTTATGTTACCAACAGTCAGACCTGCCAACTTGCACTGTGGCACTGAGTGACAGACGATATTGGCTCACTTCACTGTCGCCTGATGAAGAGCAATCAAAACCGTAAGGAGCAATCCTGAGTAACCTCCTGCCGATATGCGCCTGTCCTGACATCCCCAAGTTTAAAGAAACTACTAAAAACCTGTGTGTTTTTATTCTTCTGTGCCGCCACTGAGTAGCAAGTGCCGAGCAGATACCATAATATAACAACTGCCACGCGTGCTGATCAAGCTGCAGGTAGCGCAAAATACAGCAGCACGATTATTCTGCAACCTCCACCTGCAGATATGCGCCTGTCCTGACATCCCCAAGTGTAAAGAAACGATGCCACTTTCTGTCTCAAAATTATGCAAGTTTAGCAAAGATGCAAAACAACTGGCACGGGACATTTTCGTCTCCATTCGGCCAGAGATTTAAAATTCAACCATGCTACGCACGAGTTTCAGCGTTGCAACTGCACGCGTTGTAAACGGTAGCGATTTAAATGTGCCTGCGCATTACTAGCATGCGATGTAAAAGCATGCGGTGTGAAGCCTCCAGCGATGTAAAATACGCGTTGCGATGGCAGCGCGTGAACACGGAGTCGTTGTAATGGGTGTTTCCTTTTTGGCTACCGAGTTGAATACACTGTATATGGAGTTGCAGGAGTTAAAATAATTTGAAGGTTTTGCATAAAGAATAAATTAAAGGTATCAGTATAAGTTTAGAGTTTATACTTTTTGTGTAGCTTACATCTGGTTTGTAAAGAACAAATAAAGTTATAGTAATTTAAATGTGGTGTATACATTATAAATGTAAGGTATAACTATAACTTTAGAATTGTAATCCTTGTGTAGTTTAGGTTTAGTTTTTAAAAGAATATATAAAGTGTTCCTAACTCTAACAAAGCTTTAACCTTTGTTTTTTTTATTGTGTGTGTACACACATACATACATATATCTCTCTATATATATTTTACCTACTGGCGGTCACCACTAGGAAGCTCTAGTTAGGTCTGCTTTTCCATAGAAAGAGTGTTTGGTGTGCTAATACCGTTTACCCCGTTTGATGAATCTTCACGATACTTTCCAAGGAAAAAAAGTTAATCCACCTCAGCTCATTCCTGGTGAGGTTCGGGGTGATCTGTCAAGCGGCCCTTCAGCCAAATCCCCTATAAGCAGCTAACACCTTGCTGCACACGACCTTTGCCGTGCACAGCATAAGTTTGGCCTTTGACCTCATCTGAGGCCAAATACAAGAAAAAAGAGGAGGGGGCCATATCAGGTCGGATGATCCCATTACCGGGGTGATACCAATACAAAACAGGAAGGGGGCTGTGTGTCCCCCCTCCCGAGCCTCCTTGACCCTGGGGACTCCATCCCCAGAGCCTAATATATTTTAAAGGGGAGGGGGCCAAGCGACCCCCTCCCTGAGCCTTATTTAGCCTGGGGCCTCAGGCCCCATGTCCGTTATCTCTTCAAAGGAGAGGGGGGCCATGCAGCTCCCCTCCCTGAGCCTCAGAATGCCCTGGCAACCCCATCCCTTAGGGCCCCATGTATTTTAAAGGTGATGAGGCCACATGGTCACCTCCCTGAGCCTCTTTAGGCCCTGGAAACATCAGGGTCATTATTTATTTTAAAGGGGAGGGGAACTGTGTGACTACCCTTCCCAAGCCTCTTTAGGCCCTGGCGGCCCCATCCCCAGGGCTTTTTTTTTTAAGGGAGGAGGGTTGCATGGCCCCTCACCAAGCCTTATTAGGCCCATCCTTCAGGGTCTTTTTTTATCAAAAGGCCCTGTGGACCCCATCCCCAGGGCCACTACTTATCCTCAAAGGGAGGGGGCCACACAGCCCCCCTCCTTAAGACGTAAAGAGGCCCTGGGGACCCCATTCCCCAGGTTATGTACTTTTTAAGGGGAGGGGGCTGTGAGGCACCCTTCCTGAGCTGTTTTTGGCCCCAGCGATCCCAACGCAAGGGCCCACATTATTTCGAAGTTGGTGGCCTGGTGTCTACCAAGGGCATCCGCCATCCACAACGTTGAGGGCCATGGGAGGAGCCCCAAGGCCCCCGCTTCTCCAGCTTGCTCCCCTCATGCTGAGGGAACCAACATTGCTACCGCTCGCAGAGAGCAGCTACTTATGCTGCTCCTTCCAGACTGGAGCAATCTCTTAATCTCATTCCCTTAACGTAACAGTGCAGGCAGAGACTTAGGGATCGATTAGGATGGCGGGCTGACTTTAGTCTGCCCGCCACCCTAGCGATGCTGGGACCAGCCTCCAGTGGTGCGGCGGTCCCACACCTGCAATTGAACAAAATATACAACCACATTCAATCCAAGCAAAATGAATGAAAGAATGAAAAAAGAACAGTCATTAATTCCATTAACAGAAATGAGCAAATAACCAAATGTAAAACCAAGAAAGGTTAAAATTACGTACACTAGTATATTAAAATATCATAGAGCATGAATTGAAAAATATTAAACATTTACCAAACCAAATGCATTTTACATTTTCACAAGATGAAGAAGCAGATAAGAGGGAGACAGAGAAAAGAGGGCAAGGAAGGGAAAAGAGGGAAAGCGTATAATAAGCAACAGCAACATTATCTAAAGAACATTATTAACCTACTAAAGTTTTATAACATTTATGGTGGTTCGTAATTGGTAGCAGTGAATATGGATTGAGCAGGTTGTCTGGATAAGAAAGACGTAAGTGGTGACCATAATAGATCCTTTTTAATAATAAAGAAATTGAGGTAGCATATGCACGGTCCAATCTATGATGATGGCATAATAAATTCCACCAACCAGTAAAAGAAATTTTATTGGAATCTTTCCAGTTTGAGGTGATAATCTGTAGGGCAATAGCTATAGTCAAGTCTATGAACTTTCCTACCATACCCTGGGAGTGCCATATAGGAGAGGACCCTCCTACACAATTTGTAAAATATCAAAAGGAAAGGACATGGACAAAATGTTGTTTAGCTTCTCCCAGATGAGCATCCAAAGCTTCTTAACCAAAGGGCATAGGAATAACATATGTAAAAAATCATTCTTATCATGCGAACAAGACCAGCATTTTGCATCATTTGTCAACTTAAATCTGTGAAGATCCGTACGGGTGAGAAATAGACTACTGTAAAAATAATATAATGTATGTGTTGTGCTTGCAGAAAGAAATGAAGTATGAATTTTAGCCCAGAACGATTCTCATGCCTGAAGAGAGAGCACTTTGTTACGGACCTCTTCCCACAAGAGCTCCACCTTGGATTTAGTTCTCAAATCCGTGAGGCAAGACAAAATCCCATGTACCCAGAAGCTTTCATACCAGATGAAAAGTCTAAATTGAGAGATGGGGTTGACCTGCTGGGACGGGGCTGTAAGCCTGAGATAGAAGAGGAAGAGTCTTGAGATGAAGATAATGTGTAGCATAATAAGAAGATATGTCATACTTCTCCTGAATCTCGGAAAAATTCATAGGAGAGCCCCTATTAAGTATATGGCCAATGGTAATGATACCTTTGTTAATCCACTCTCTCCAAAAGAGAACTCTGTTATTTAGTTTTAGGTGCTTATTGTACCAAATCGGAGTTCATGACATAGTGTCCATATAGGAATTAGAATAATCAATTAATGTTTTAGCAATGGCTATGGAATGGGTGAGTATTGGAAAGAAAAGGCCCTGGGAGATAAGAACCCCTTTATTCAAAGAAAAAGGTGGATATTGGGCTTGTTCCAGTTAACCCCAAGTAGTCGATTCTGCTTGAGGGGTTAACGAAAGGGAAGGCCAAATTTGTTTCAACGTAAAGGCAGAATGATATTGTCTAAGATTGAGAAAATTGACCCCCCCAGATTCCTTTGATTATTGCAAACGTACTAATGAGATTTTAGACTTATGACTATTCCATGAAAATTTGATAAGGGAGCGATTAATAGTTTTAAAGAAAGAGAGTGGAATACTGACAGCATGGATAAGTAAAAATTAACTATCGGTAGCAACATCACTTTAATAGTTGCAAGTGTACCCCACCAAGAGAAGAATTACGGGGACCAACCCTCTATCAAAGCCGAGATTTTTGTATTCATTTCTTTAAGATTAATTCTTTAATGTTGTTTGTATATAGAATACCTAAACATTTTATATTTTTTGAAAGCTTGTGTCCTTTAACGTGTCTGGAAGGCAATATTTATTTATAGGAAGGAACTCGATTTGCCTACATTAAGTTTGTACCCAGAAACCTTGGAATAGTCATGTAATAATGAAAAACATTCCGGTACAGATATACCTCGGTTAGTAAGGTATAGTAAAATATCATCCGCATAAGCAGTACATTTAATGTGTATATCTTTAAATTGGAAACCTGTAAATTGCGAAGAAGGGCATTGGTATGTCCATTGTTTTGAAAATTTTAGTCTCTATTTTTGAATGTGTGTATCAAAGGTTATATTAGGGTGAGAGGAGGTCTGCCACTCTATCACAAGGATGATGTCATGAGTGATGTCATGAGTGATGTCATGAGTGATGTCATGAGTGATGTCATTTGAGATGTCATCAGTGATTTCATGAGTGATGTCACTGACCATGTCATGAGTGATGTAATATGTGACGTCATCAGCAGTGCATTGCGGGCGCGCGAGTTATAGTTAGCTGAACTAACTATAACGGGGGAATTTCAATGGTTTTGTACAAGTGAAAAGTCCAGCTAACTATAACGCCCCTGAAACCTATGGTTTTTTCAGTGAATTTCTGAGGTTTTTTAAATGCTAATTCCTAACTATAACGTGCCTGAAACCAATGGTTTTTTCTGTGAATTTCAAAGGTTTTTTAAATGCTAATTTCTAACTATGCCTATAGGACATGTGAAGAAAGAAGAAAAAATGCACAGAAAGAAAAAAAGAAAAAAAGAAGTGCAGAAAGAAGCAACAGAAGTCCTCAAAGACGAAGAAAAGTGCAGGAAGAAAGATAACGTGCAGAAAGAACAAAAGAAGAGCAGAAAGAAGCTTTGCTGCAAAATCATCCTGTACCCTCAACTTTTTCAGATGGATACTGGTGGTAACTGAGTCTGACTAACCAGTCCTAGAGCCAGTGCTATGTTAAAAGACACTTAGAATACAGTGAAAACACCTACATACACTAGGGAACATTATGCGTTGGGGTCCCCCTGTGATTAGCATGACCTCCTCTGTAAGCCCCTAGTATATAATAGGGCAGGGGGATTAAAACTACCTCTTAAAACTGGCCACAGGGCGTTTTTGCACACGTTAACTCAGGCCCCGTCCCCTCCCTTCACCACTGTGTAAACACTCCCTGTGTCCGTTTTTAGTTGGGAGATTACGTTCATTTGAATCCTGAGGGTCCCTAGGGTCCAACTAGCCCACTAGGTACCTCCAGTAAGTGCCACAGAGCTGCGTTGCAGAGAGGTGTAAAAAGTGGCACGGCCTGGACCACCTCTCTGCAATGCAGCTCAGTGAGCTTACTGGAAGCACTTGGTGGGCTAGTTAGCCCCCCAGGGCCCTCAGGATTGAAGGGAAATTATATCCCCAATTTAAAACGTGCCATAGTGCGTGTTTGCACACGTCACCTCAGGCCCCGTCCCCTCCCTTCACCACTGTGTAAACGCGCCCTGTGGCTGTTCTAAGTTGAGAGATTAAGTCCCCTTGAATCCTAAGGGTCCCTACGGTCAAACTAGACCACTAGGTACCTCCAGTAAGCGCCACAGAGCTGCGTTGCAGAGAGGTGTAAAATGGGGCTTGGCCTCTGAACACCTGTCTGCAGCGCAGCTCCCTGGCACATACTGGAGATGCCTGTTGGGCTAGTTGGCCCTCAGGGACCCTCAGTATTGAAGAGGAATTAATTCCCCAACTTACAACTCGCCAGGGGGCGCGTTTGCAGAGTGCTGCAAGGAGTGGGCGTGGCCTCCGGCACGATGCCAGTCTTTAAGAAGGGGGGCTGTGTGGTTCCCCTTCTTATTCTAATTTATTGGCCCTGATGACCCCATCCTCCAGGGCCTGTCTCCTAATTATATTTCCTTGAGAAAAAAATTTGGAAGGGCGCCGCGTGGCCCCCCTCCCAAGGCCTTAATCGGCCCCAGGGCCGCCCACTGTTTTTTTATTATTTAAAAAAAATATATATTTATAAACACACCTAGGACATGCTGGACAAACCGTACGTACCTATCACCATGACGATTTGCGTGATATTCATTAAAAGGCGACTATGCATACAATGAATCCACGTGGAATGTATTTACACCACAAGTGAACCTCTGACATGTCTGATGCCCTACCGTGCCTAATCCCGGTAGACACCCTTGTCGTTTATTTATACAAACATGGGTAGCTATTGACGGGCACATTTAATACACACGCACACCAAGCCATTCAAAGGGGATTCGACAAAAATTCGACCAAATCTATGCAAGAAACCCCCCTCATGGTTAATAAAACACACATCCACTGCCGGATGTGTAATACTTTTTATTTTACTCTCTGGAAAGGGGACATACATCACTTGAGAGTCACAGCGCGCTCCTGGCAGAGCCCAATGCTGTGTTACACCCACCATTGCCTGCCGAGTGCCACACACCTCTATGTTGTATTCCACTAGCTAGTGCATATGCTATGACACTCTCTAGCCCATATGCACTGTAACACCATCCCGTGAATATGTCATGCCACACTTGTCTTCGCACGGGTTATATTGCCCCATCTAACGTGCCTTCCTCGATGCCTATGTTATAACGCACAGCGCTATGCCATACATATTACAATCTGGGATCCATATCTTTGTCACAGTGCATATGCAACATTACACTCCCCAGCACATATTTTATATTACAACTTTAGAGACTAGTTAGGTTACACAACACTGCCCTGTGCATATTACACTCCAAGGCACATATCGCATAGCACGCGCTAGTACCTGTGCTGTCTCGCGCTCTCCAATGAATCTGTCACTGCGCACAATGTATTGCATATTATATTTCACGCCCGGTTCATCTTATATCACACTTTTTGGTGCATAGTTTATACCATACACTATATCTAGTTTTCATTTTCAATCGTGCTCTCAGCACTATGTTCTATATAACACTGTGTTCACCTACCCTTTTCACGGGCATTACATTTTGCGATAGGGGGTGGAGGGTCAGGGTGTGTTTCTGCCAAGTGAGCCCGGAGTCACAGTCACAAACGTCCCCTTCTTCCTGAATAAAAGTGAGATTATGCTGCATACTTGTTCATATTTTAAGTAGTTCTCACAGACACACATTTTAAAAACAATAAAGTTCCTAATACCCACCTTCTATGAACAGTTAGCTTGCTGCCCCATCCACCTCCTCCCTATCCTCTGTTGTCTGAATCCATGGACTAGCCTCCTCCCTCCTGCCATGCATGGTCTGATGTGCTGCCACTGCCCTCCATTTAGCATGATGTACCAGTCCACTCCTCCTGCTCTCCATTGCCCAATTCTATGGGCAATCATTGACCTCCTGCTTAGCCTCTGTGCTTAGCTTGCTGCCCCTATTCTCCTTCCCCCTGCCCTCCGATGTCTTTGTGCATGCCCCTGCTCCATCCTTTTTGACCACCATGTTCCATGGACCTGCCACTCCTATCTACTCTGAGTGTTCTGTTGAGCTGCCACTCCCCTCCCACCTGCCTAGCATTGTCAGATGACTGTAACCTGTCCCTGCCACCTCCACCCTGCCTGTCCACATGCCATGCCCCTATCCCCTTACTCCTGTCCTTCATGGTCCATTTTACTGCCACACCCTTCTGCCCTCCCTGGTCTGTTGTGCTGCAACTGCTCCTCCTGCCTGCCCCGCGCGGTCTGTTGTGAGGCCCCTTCCCCTGAACTCTCTTGTCTGTGCCCAGGTCCTGACCCTCCCTTCTATCCTCCATGGTCCTTTGTGCATGCCCCTGCACCCTCCTTCTTGCCCATCATAGCCATTGTGCTGCCACTAACCCTCCCGCTTGCCATGCATGGTCTTCTGTGCTGCCATGGCCCCTCCCACCTTCCCTGTGTGGTCAGCTAGCTGCTCCTGACCCCCTCCCACCTTCCCTCCATGGTCTGTGTGTATGCCATCAGTCTCACTGTTGCTCTCCATGGTGTGTCTTGTTTCTAGTGCCCATCCTGCCTGACCTCCATGGTCATCTTGCTGCTCCTGCCCTGCCCTATTGCCCCCAGCCCTCTGTTTCCATGTGCAGACCCCCTATTCCCTCCTTCCTGGCTTGTCGGTTCCATTGTAATGCCCCTGATCCGTCCCTCCTGCCCTTTATGGTCTGTTATGCTGCAGCTTTCTCTCCTGTCTGTCCATTATGGTCAGCTAGCTACCATTGCCTCTTTCCCCTCTGTTGTCTGTTGTCCATGTGCATGGTCCTGTCCCCTCCCTATTGCTTTCTATGGATTGTTGTGCTGCACTCCCGTCCCGCATGCCCTGTTTGGTGTATTGTGCTGCTGCAAACCCTGATGCCTGCCCTGTAGGGTCAGTTTGGTGCACCTCTCAATGTCCCTCCTGTCCTCTGTTATCCGAGTCCATGTCCCTACCCCAATTCCTCCTGCCTACCATGATCCAATGTACCATACTTGCGAACATTTTGAACTTGGTAAGAGGGAGATTTTGAAATAAAACTGGGGTATTGATTTTCCCCTTTGAGTTACATTGAAAAAGAGAAGATTGTAGACAGGAACCAGATCAAGTAAAGCCCATTTGAGCTTAAAAACATTGGACGTTTCCTGGCTGAAACGGGTCTGTTGGCAGGTATGGTTGCATGACCACTGCCTCTTCCTTCTGCCCACAATGGTCTATTACATCACCACAGCCTCTCTTGCCAGTCCTGTATTGTTGGTTTGTAGCCCCTGCCCCCCTTTCCACTGCCCTCCATAGTCTGTTGTGCTGCCACTGCCCTTCCTGCCTGCCTAGTGTGGTCAAATTGTTGCCTCTGCACTCTCTTACCTGCCTTCAATTTTCAGAGTCCGTGCCCCTGGCCTCTGCCTCTCAACAGTATCCCAATGAACAACTGGATTGCTAACATTCTATATTTATTACAAAAGTGTGGAACGCCTGACGTCATCTTGATGTAATCAAAACTGTAATGCCTAGAGCATTTCCTTTAGAAATTACATATATGAGATGGTCTTATTTGCATCAAAATTATGGTTAGTGCTCTAAAAAACTAAAATGAGGACATATTTTTCTGAGTTTTCAAATAGCGACAAAGAACTTTTAAATTATTTGTAATCTTAGTTTTTTTATCCAGTTGACCACTTGATTAAATGTTGCATCCACGGGGAGAGGGTGTGGTGTTACTTCCAGAGCTGCAGACTTTGCAACTGGGGAACCAGGTTGGAGTTTCTGCTTCAGCACAACATTCTGTGATTCTGGTCAAATCACTTAATCTCCCCATGTCTACAACCAAAATGAATTTGATATTGTATGATGTAACCAATGCTCATGTAAAGCACTCCAATACCTGACAAGTCTGCACTATATAAAACTGCAAATACACAAAAATTAAGTGTTTTGCACACTTCTGTCATTGGGCTACATTTGGGCTACATTTGGGTGATATTTGGGCTACATTTGGGCTACATTTGGGCTCTTTTGTCTCTGGTGGCCATTTTAGGAGATTTATTTGTTATGAAGTTTCCTGATTTCCTCATTTACTGCAGTCTCCTCAGTAGGAAATGCTTTCAGTTTTTTACTTTGATTCCATCAAGAAGGTATTCAGATATGTCACACATTTGCCATAAATTCTGAATGTTAGCACTCTAGTTGCTCATTAGATCACTGTAGTAAAGCTACTGCTCACCATGGAAGTCTGCTGCTAGTATTAGAAGTGCATGTTTCAGTCTGCATATCAGAATTTTTTAATGATATAGAAGAGGATTTGAGAAGTCACTCAAAATATGCCCTAATTTTTCTTTCTTCAGCACTAATCATAATTTCTATGGCAAAATGAACCCCCTCATTGTGTTCCGTTTTAAATTAAATGTTTTAAGTGTTACCAGTTTATTCCAATCAAGATGGCTTCAGGTATGCCATACTTTTGTCATAAGTAAGACAGTAAGCGCTCTAGTTGATCTTAAGAACACTCTGGGACGTTCTGTCATTGGGATACATTTGGGCTACATCTGGGTGATATTTGGGCTACATTTGGGCTACATTTGGGCTCTTTTGTCTCTGGTGGCCATCTTGGGAGATTTATTTGTTATGAAGTTTCCTAATTTCCTCATTTACTGCAGTCTCCTCAGTAGGAAATGCTTTCAGTTTTTTACTTTGATTCCATCAAGAAGGCATTCAGATGTGTCACACATTTTCCATAAATTCTGAATGTTAGCACTCTAGTTGCTCATAAGATCACTGTAGTAAAGCTACTGCTCACCAGGCAAATCTGCTGCTGGTATTGAAAGTGCATGTTTCAGTCTGCATGTCAGAATTTTTTTATGAAATAAAAGAGGATTTCAGAAGTCAAAATGTGTTTTTCTTTCTGCAGCACTAATCATAATTTATATGGCAAAATGAACCCCCTCATTTTGTTCCTTTGTAAATTAAATGTTTTAAGTGTAGCACATGCCCTGCATTTACCACAGGGGAATGAGCCATGCAAGTCCATCAGACCACGCTGTGGTTTAACCATGGTCTCTTGACCAGGTGATCCTTAATGGATCTGGATCTCCTAAAAGTTATTCCTGGCTTTTCTGGTAGATCGTTCCCAATCACTGTGAAGAACCAGAACCTTTTGGACCTGGCGGCGCAGGGTACGCCCTCCGTCTTCTGAGTTCACCTGCTTCACTACACAGAGACACGGGACACTCTGTCGGCGGTAGAAGTTCAGGTTTATTTAGCTGCAGCTAGTACAGTTATCCTAGAAGTACATAAAGTAGGTTCTCAGGAGACTGCCACTTCACTCTGTGGCACGTTGGATTAAATATCACACAACACAGAATTATTAACAAAACACACGCCCCAAGCAAAGAAGAAATGAGCCAATAGGGTAAGTGGAAAACAAAGCGGAACCAGTAAGAAGGGTTCGAAAACAGAAAGATCAGATGACTCGGAGCAACCTCTCCTCTAACTGTGTTTGTCATCCCACCCCCGAACTAATTTATTAACAGATTACAACTGACTTGCAGGTGGTGAGATACGTTTGTGTGTATTGGAGGACAGGCATGACACAAGAGAATGCTTCCGACATGGAAAGCTTGTTGGAAAGTGACTTTAGGGGCCCCAGCATGGCCCGCTTGCCACAGCGTCCTCCAGTTTGGGGTAGAGGAGGGCCATTCCCCCTGTGTATCCCTGCACTGAGTGGCAGGCACCGTGAGGTGCCTGCCACACAGTGCAAGGATTCACATAAACTCCCATTTCTCTATGGGAGCTTGTGCTGAGGCCAATTTAAGGCCGCCACACAAACTCCCATTGGGAAATGGGAGTTTGCGACCGCACCATGTGCGGTCGCATTGTATTTAGGTATGCGAAACCGCCAACCAATGGTTGGGCGGTTCCCATACGGATACGGTTGCGTCCTCCCGACATCGTAATAAGGTCTTTAGTGGTAAAGGATGTTTCCCACTCTGCAGCAATGACTTTAGGCTAAATATAGGTTTTTGTTTTTGGATTTGCTTCTTCAATGGATCAGGAAGTTTTCTTGGTGTCCACTTTCTCTGGCTCAATCCAGATCTAGCACGTCAGTCTATGCCCTGAGAGATGACACATCTGAATAAAGGTGGTGGCTGAGTGTGTGGTCACTGCAATGCCATCCCCTATTTCATGTTTCCATGTCTGACCAATTAGCAGGGGCACAGAAACCACCCCAGATTAGATAGCTGTCGCATGAACCTAATATACATCAGAGTGGACATTATGAACGCCTGCCTTTGCCACAAAAACACAGATTGCCTGCAAACTGTTTGGTTGCTGGTTTCCCTGGAACTAAACAGTGCCAGTAGAAAAGATGCACTTTGTGGTAATGGATTTCCCTCCAGAGTTTTGGGGGTAACTTTTAATTTGAGTGGCCAGATGGCACTGGCCTATCTCTCACTGTTTCTAGATATAAATTGGCCATGTGACCCATATCAGAGATCACTTTTTACTTGGAGAAGCTCTGTTTACACACAAAGAAAGCACAGTAACAGAGGCAATAGATAAGCATGTATCCACTGAAGGATTAAAATATATACTTCAAGACTAAGGAAGAGGCTTTCTGCTCCTGTGACCTGAATAAGAAAAAGGCTGGCATCATACTATGTTGAGACCCTGTCCAATTTTAAGCAATAAAGTGAAGACCCACCTGCTCTATAAGCTGCAGTGAGAAATGTGTAATGGCTCTGAATGCCAAGATGAGACACCTGTTGCTGCTAATCAGCTTGAATCATGATTGATGATACAGAGAAAATAACTCTTTTCCCACTAATCAATTTTCCACCAAGGGAGATTGCAACTTGCTTGACTTGCATGACTTTGTCCACTACGTGAATATAAGGTGATGACTGAAGCATTTTCTACCTACAGCTGTGTTTCCTCACAGTGAGGTGTGCAGCATTATCCTGGTGATTCCCTAGTGTCCATTGGTCTTACTGGCCCTGATCTAACTACACTGCTGCCCTTCAATTACACCCTTCTTTGTCAAAGGCACTGTGAGTAGGATTGTGTGGGTGCTGCAGCACCCCCAAAATTACAATGCTGCAGTTTAGAAGGTGAGAGAGTAGTTTAATTTAATCCATTTGTAGAGCGCATGGTGACACCACCGGTGTATCCCCATGCTAAAACAGACTCACTAAAAAGGAAGGGAGACAGGTTCTGCTAATAGGACCTAAATTCTTGGGGAGCTCTAATATTCTGAGGAGAATAACCAAGTCTTCAGGTGTCTCCGAAACCTGATTTCTCAAGGCTCCATTCTTAGATCCTCCGGTAGCGTGTTCCACGTTTTGGCAGCGAGGTATCTGAATGAGCGTGCCTCCATTCTTGCTTTGTTAATTCTCGGTACAGTTACCAGCGCCCTACCTTTAGATCTTAGGTTTTGGCTGGGAGTATTTTGAGTTATTAGAGAATATAGATTTCGTTGGCTTTTTATTAACAGTATTCGATGACAATAGTACATTGCTTTGAACATGATTCTTTTCTCAACCTGCAACCAGTGCAATTCTGCCAAGGCTTTCTTTGTAGATGCTCTTCTAGGGAGGCTTAGTACCAAACAAGCAGCCGCATTTTGTACTGACTGAAGATTAGTCAGCCCTTTCTTTGATGCCCCTAAGTATAGTATATTGCCATAGTCCAGTTGGGAGGTCACTAAGGCATGTACAATGGTTTTCCTGGCATTGGTCGGCAGTAAATCGAGGATCTTCCTAAGTATTTTTAGAGTCCCAAAGCATTTCCCTGCTACGGATTTGACTCTCAAATGACAATTTGGAGTCAAACCACACTCTGAGGTTTTTCACCTCAGTTTTTTGGGTAGGTAATTGGCCTAAAGACTCCGACTACCAGGCAGATGTCCATATGTTTGGGGCCTTGCCCACAATCATTACCTCAATTTTGTTCCCATTCAACTTTAAGCAGTGATTTGACATCCATGCTGCCACACCCTCCAAACACATGGAGAATTGGAGAGCTATCTGTTCACCATTTTGAGACAGCATCACAATCAACTGATTGTCGTCAGCGTACGGCACAATTGTAACATTGTACTCCTCCACTAGATCGGCCAATGGTCCCACGTGTAGATTGAATAATGTGGAGCTCAGTATCGATCCCTGTGGAACTCCCTGAGGTAGAGGGATGCTCTTTGACAGGTATGATTGCTGGGCAACTTTGAAGCTACGTGAGGAAAGAAAAGATACCATCTATCGTAATGCAGTACTTCTGATACCGCATTCCTCTAATCTATGAAGGAGCAGCCCATGTGAGACGGTATCAAAGGCCGCGCTGAGATCCAACAGGATCATTGTCGCCGTCTGCACTTCATCCGCGTATTGTCTCATTGTATCCATGGCCATGAGTAGTGCTGACTCTGTAGATTGTGCAGCTCTAAAGCCCGATTGTGATGGGTGCAGTAAATCGTTCGCTATTAAATCGTTCTAATAGCGAAATAGGGCGAAGATTATCTAATACTGCTTTATCTATCGATGGTGCCCGAGATCCAGATTTAATTCCTGTTGCAGTAGCTTTTAGTTCATCTAACTCCTGTACCATGAATACGTCAAGGGTTTCACTTACGAATGTAATATCTATTTTACGCTCTGTGCTCGTCCCCAGTCGGGCTTCCACTGGGAAGGCATTGTATATTTTCGTTACTTTGTCAGCAAAATATTCAGTTACTTTGTTGCAGTTCTCTAATGAGGTGCTTGTCTCATTATTTGAATTATCGCGTGCTTTTAGTGTCTTTAGTGTGGAAAACATTTCTTTGGATGAATTATCTGCTCTTTCAATCTTTCCTGTGTACAAGTCACACCTGGTTTTCTTAATTAGTGCATGGTACTTTTTTAGTTACCTTCTATCGCTCTCTTTGTCCTTGCTACAATAACCCTTCCGCCATGTACGTTCATACCGCTTACACTCCTTTTTAGCTCTCGCCAATGTTTCATTAAACCAGGGCGCCGATGCCTTGTGTCTCTTGGGGCTCCTGGTGCTCAAAGGCGCAATCTCGTCATGTGCATCCGTTATCCAAGTCTCAAATTGCCTATTGGCTATGTTTATGTCCTTATCTAGTTTAAAATTGTTCCTCAATAGTGCCTGAGAAAAGGAGCTAGCATTGAATTTAGTCAATTTCCTCCTAGTAACTTTCAGTGCTGGTCTCACTGTCCTAGGTCTGTGCACAGGTATTGTAAAAAGGACTAGATGGTGATCTGACCAAGGAATCGGCCAAGATGTCCCCACCTCCATCGCCATTGAGTTGGGGAATATTGGGTCTAAAATGTGCCCCCCTTGGTGAGTTGGTGTTTCCACTTTTTGGACTAGATTAAGTGTCCCCAGATCCAGACAGAGGGCTTGGGCATCTTGGTTTTCTTTATTATCAAAGTGTATGTTCATATCCCCCAGTATGAAGAAGTTATTATACCGTAGGGCTAGTTGAAACACTATCTCTCCCAGGCTCTCAATAAATTCGGCTGCTGGGCCTTGTGGCCGGTATATTAAAAAGCCCGCTATGGACTTGTCCTCGGCCACTGACAGTGTAAAGAGGAAGGCCTCACAATTTACTAAGTTAGCTTCCTTTATGCTACACTTCATTGCAGATTTATAAATAATTGCAATTCCGCCCCCTCTTTGTCCCACTCGATCTTGTCTTAGTATCTCATAGCTATCTGGGAGCGCATCCAGAACATCAGGGCCAGAGCTCTCGTTTAACCAGGTCTCAGTAAAAAATAGGGTATTGAATCTCTTTTCTTTCAAAACGTCAAAGCGTCAAAACGTCAAAGGCCTCATATTTATGTTTGGGGAGCGACCGACAATTCAATACAAACATTTGTAGATTACACTCCAGACTCCTTGTGTGATTACTGGCCGTTAGGTTTAGGTTGCAGTACGCGCATGTTAGCGGTTTCCTCTCTACATTGATGTCGTGTTTATAGCATAATGTGTGATAGCTTGTGTAGCTTATCAGCTAAATACATTATCCTGCTTTGGGACATCAAACCTGCAGGGGTTCTGGTCCTTGGGCCCTGCCTGGCGCAGACGGGCGCATTCGGGCTTGCCTTTGGCGTGCCTTCAGCGTGCCAGCAGCGCTTCCGCTGTGCGTCCGCGACAGGGCTCGCATTGTAAGGAGTATCTCCCCCGAGAGACTAGCCTGCCAACCTCCCCAAAATGGCAGTTGTGTGGCGTCCAGCCAAGGAAACCAGCCTCACCAGCACCCTGCAACACGCAGTAGCGCCGGGGACCGACAGCACGCACCAAGAACCGTAAATGTGCAAAAAACAATAGTACAGTCGATAAAGTGTCAATGCGATAAATCCTAAACCTAAGAACAGTTATGAATGCAATAAAATCCTTATCTAAGAGCCGTGATAAAAGATTTAAATATGATTCAATCATATTTGTAAAGCAAGTCCGATATGTAGCTTCAAGCCCCCTTCCTTATAGGAGACCGCTGCACGTCCGCGACAGGGCTTGCATTTTAAGGAGTATCTCCCCCTGAAAGACTAGCCTGCCAACCTCCCCAAAATGGCGGTTGTGAGGCGTCCAGCGAGGAAACAAGCCTCATCAGCACCCTGCAACAGGCAGTAGTGCCGGGGGCCGACAGGACATGCCAAGAACCGTAATAAAGATGCCTTTACATTTTTTTAGCTTGTCACATTAGATGTGTGTTCAAAAACTAAACTCAAATGTCAGGCTTTGTCTTCTGACAATTGCTATTTATTCTTTTACTATGGAGATTGGTATTTACTTTTCTTTCTCTGCCAAGTGAGATTTTTTTTGTAAAGTGAACTATGTGACAATGTTGCTGGGGCACAAGAAGCATGAAAGGAAAGGCTGTAGGATGTAATTTTTTTCTAACAAACAACATCATTTAAATGCCTGTAAATAAACTGTCCACATATTTTAAAATACTTCGTCAGTTAGGAAAGTACAAATGAAGCACATTTTTGTGATTCTGAAGTGTGATGAAGACAAATATTTTAATAGGATCAAACCAAATCAAGACAACTGGAAATACGCAAATGATAAACATTCACTAAAGCTCATTTTCCCCACATTATTGTTTGTACCTAAATGGTTTGTATTTTCAATTTATAAAGCAGAACGGTTACCCAATGATCTATTGGAAGTACAAGTCAGGGGAATTATGCCCAGCAGAAAACAGAATAAACGTTGACAAGAAAAAAGCCAAGTTTTTAAGTCTTTGCAAACAGGAAACAGTTGATCAAGCAGGCATATAAACAGATGAAAAGAATTCCAAGTTTTAGCACTTTGGTGCCGATTTTGATGTCGGATGAATCTGAGTTCGTCCGACATCTATCTGGTACTGGGACCGACCGACCTCCTGTCAGCGTTCCCAAACCAGCAATTAGGATGCAGCCAAACACTGTCCGGTTGTAATCCTATTCTTTAAAATGGTAGCATGCATTCTGACTGGAATGCATGCTCGCACTGTAAAGAGCTGAGGTGCAGTTCATCCCTGCACCCCGTGGCAGGCATATCATGGTGCCTGACAAGGAGTGCATGGATCAAAAGGGGGCACCGTCCGGAGGCCTTGCACCCATGGGGCCCTGCTGTGGGCCCCCAAAGTCGGATTCCGACAGCCTTTCTCTGTCTGAAAGGCCGGCACAGAAACGCTGTAGGAATCAGCCATTGTAATCCCTCAGGCGGAAAGAGCCACCCTTTGGATTACCGGCCCCTTTCCAAATGGCAGACGAGCTGTCCGAGCCCATCGGAAGCCCTTTGGAAAGGCCGTTCGGATTCCTTTTCGACCAACCACATCATAATGGGTCAGTCAGAAAGGAATCCGAACTGGACATTTTGATGCGGTTGGAACCGTCGGTCAGAGCAGTTTCCGACTGCATCGAAATTGGCCCCTAGGATGGAGAAAGCATGCCCCCCAGAGCCTGGTTCCTCTGAATCTACGTACCATGAGCAGGCTGGCATCGGCAGACCTGAGAGACCGAGAGAGGCATAGTGAAAGAACTTGTTCTGAAGATACCTAGGACCTGTTACATTAAAAGCACAAATGGGAATATAGAGAGATTTAAACAGTACCCTTTCTGCTGTAGGTAGCCCGTGAAATTTGTGGAAGGCAGCTGAAGAAGAGGCCTAATGATGAAGTTGCAAAGCCAGCCTTTGCCGTCCCCACCTATATATTAACAGTAAAACTTCATATCTGTGCAAATTTAGTGGCAATTCCAATGGAAAATGCGCCATTTGTAAATGACCGTTCACTACCGTGCCATGCTTTAGTAATATATTTCTACCAGTGTGCTTTAAAAAGCACCACCAGCTACATACCTAACTCCAACCACTCTGATGCTTGATGACGGTGAATCATTTGCTACACTTGTTCTGTGTGTGAGCATGGATTTTTCACAATCTCCATGGCATTAGTGATGGAACATTAATGGTAGCACCACCACTCTGGAAATTGTTCTAGCACCACTGCCCTTTGTAATAAATTGTTTGAGCTGCTTGCTCACCCATTTCGACCATTGCTACTGTGAAAGTTTTAGATTCCTGCCTCACTGTCATATCCCTGCTAACCTGTGCAACTCGCCACGAGTGAAAGTAGAGTCAACATTAACTCTTAAGCAACCATTGCTATGCCTGCTGCACCACCACTGTAATTACTGTTCCCCACATAGTAAAAGAGGGTTGGTGATGGATGGTGCCTACTTTTTTCCTGATTGAATTGTGTATGTGCAACTGAACTGAATAAGACTATCATGTGCATGCTCCTAACAGATCCTGACACTGTGCTTAGGTTGTCCCTTTGCAACCCTGATCAAACTCTCTTTAGTGCATAGAGAACACAGCAAAGTGTTGTAAAGTGCTCATCTGTCTTTTATGTAATGGAATGTGAAGTATGGACCGCTTACATATTTTCTAAGCAACGTAAGTTAAGAGAAATAGAGTCTTACTTCAACACGTAACCAGACAATAGGTTTATTAGACTGTATATATGTGCTAGTTAAAGAGCAGCCTTCAAGAGTATGCATTGTCTAAACCTCCTCGCTACTCACTTAAAAAGTCAAAGTTTAAAAAGGAGATTCTAGGTAATTCTCTGACCCACAGAAGGGTGTTTGAACATAATATTATTCCAAATAGATAATGTTGGACTTTAAAATCATTGTTATATTATGTGTATTTGCAAAGTACACTATCACCATCAGAGGTATCCTGGTGCTGAGCAGGTATATGTGCCTAGCCCTTCCTATGTCAGTATGGTTATATAAAAAGCCTGGGGTTTGGCTTCTTGAGGAATTCAAGAAGAGAGGAGGAGCCTCTGATGTGGAGTGAGAGGCTGTTCCATGCTTTAGGAATGATGTAAGAGAACACCCGTCCTCCTTACCTGATTCTGTGTATGTATGGGGTGTGCGTAAGTAGGAGTCCTGCAGAGCAGAAGTGTTTAGGTGGTTGGTGGAAGGAGATAAAACTGCTCAGGTAGGGTGGCCTAATTTTTTTTTTGCCTTGAATGTGTATGTGAGAAGTCTGAAATTAGCGTGTTGATGTATCATGAGCCAGTGGAGCTCCACGAGGTGTGGTGTGGTGTGTGAGTTCTGAGTGGGAGGTTGAGGATGAGTCTGGTTGACAAGTTCTAGATGGTCTGTAGTCTTCTGGTGAGTTGCTTGGTGACTAGGTCATGAATGAGGGTTTTTCTAGTTTTGCTTGGAAGTTATTTGAAGATATTCCTCAGCACTTTCAGGCTGTGGAAACAGGATGTAGTGGCGACGTTGACTTGTGCGGTCATGTCCTTTTTGCTGTCGATGATGATTCTGAGGGTCCAAGTTCAGCCAGCCACCAGTTGAAGCCCCATGGTGAGATTTTTTTGCCATGAATCACTACTTATGTCTTTCTAATGTTGAGATTGAGACAGTTGGCTTTCATCCAGTTAGTGTCATAGGTCATGTTGACATGAATGTATTTCGGGTCTTTTCCGAGGGCGAGAGTATGAGTTGCATGTTGTCATGGAAAGAATATTGTAAAGTCCAGAATATTGGGGAACATATTATTGAAGGTAAAATTATTGTTTGTTTTTATTTTGTTAATAACATAACATTTTGAATATTGTTTTATTTAATATTGCAGTATAAAATGACATATTTTCTTTTTTTTAAAAGTATTTTATTACTTTGAGTGTTATAAGTTATTATTATTTTTTCAATTTTTTTGCATAGTTTGTTTGGTTTGGGGATGTATTGAAAGAGTTGTATCTGATTTAATTTAAATTTGATAGTTTTTGTCGGTGGGTTGCTCGATTTGTAGCGGAGTTGGTTGGGAAGTGTATTTTTTTTTTTTTTTGTCCTCATTTGCCTTACCCTCAGTATGGGAAATTTCAACCACCTTACATGGCCCAAAAGCGTAGAATGTTATAATGGTGGCGTACATGACCCATTACCGGAGGGACTTTCAACAACTCCATCTAGGTATGTTACAACCTACAGGACCATTGATGGACCTAGGCAAAAACTCGGTCTAAGGAGTATTCAACGCATAATCATAGGATCCGGGGGAAAAAAAAAAAAAAAAAAAAAACCCCGGACATTAACGCCAATTGATCAGAAAATTCCAAAAAGCTAAATTTTGTTTGCTACAAGCTCTGTTAAGGTCCGCTTTAGATGTTTCATATAGAGACGAGAGCCACCCAGAGTGTGATGGGGCAGTTTTCTCTGTCCAATGTATACAAATTTGCCTTCTGGCTAATAAGATTGCGTAGAAAAGAAAGGATCTTGCTCTACCAATGATGTTATCTTCCAACCCAAAGATGATAAGTGATAGGGTTATTGACAGGGATACCTTTAAGATAGAATTTAAAGTGTTCTTCACTTCCTCCCATAATCCAGCAATGACCGGGCAATCCAAGAACATATGAACGTCGCAGGCTTCCATAAGGTCACATTTATTGCACTTCTTATCTGGAAGAAATTTGGAAAGTCTCAACGGTGTTATATATGCCCAATGCGCTGAGAATAGATGGTTTCGTTTTAGCCATGATGGTTTCACAATTCGATGGAGGAGGCCGAAAGAGTTTAACCAAAGCTCTTCACAGTGAAGACCGGTCTCCGCCCCCCATAACTGGTCTGGAAGGAGAAGCTCCCCATCAATTTCCTCCAACAGCTGCCAATACTATGTGGCTACTTCTTTCCCGCCCTGTGGTCGTTCCACTAGCCGTTGCTCCAGTATACTAGCCTTTCCCATGTGGGGGTCTTTACGCCTTTGGGATCTCGCCCAACTTTCCAATTGAATGTATTTAAAATTAGAAAGCCCAGGGCCAACCTGATCCTGTAACACATCCCAAGTTATTAGTGCTCCTTCTTTAAATAGCTGACCCCATCTTATAATACCAGCTTGTTGTATTATGAAAGACAGACTATCCCTCAAACATGGTGAAAGACCAGGCGAGTCCCAAATTGGAGAAAAATTGGAGTAGTAAGACAGCCCAAATCGTTTTCTAATACTAAGCCAAGCTGTAGTCCATGACTGCAAAATTTTTAGTTTAATTTTTTTGAAGAATTTCTGACTCCCAAATTTGGACATGAATCCATCCGCAGTTAAATTCGCCCCCATTAACATAGCTTTATACATTGATCCTGTAGGGAGATTAGATGGTATTTTTAAAAGCATCCTAGAGTGTGACAACAGGAATGCCCAAGCATAATATAATAGATCTGGCAGAGCAAGCCCACCCTTCTCCCTTCTTCTCCTTAACTTTTTCCAAGCTATTCTAGTAGATTTGTAATTCCATATGAAGGAGTTGATTTCTTGTTGACATTTTTCAATTATTTTATAATCAAGTGCCAAGGGGATTGCGTTAAAAATAAATGTAAACTTAGGGAGAATGGACATTTTTACCAAATTTACCCTACCTGTTATGGAGAGTGGCAGATGCGACCAAGATTTTAAAAGTTTTTTAGTCTCCATATATACTCTGTTCAAATTGGATTGTCCGATGCTGCCCACATCTTGGGTAACTCTTATTCCTAGATAGCGCATGGATGTCGAAATATTTACTCCCAGTTGTATATCAGGAAGGTTCCAAACCATTATCTCGGTCTTACTCGAATTGATATCGTAGCCCGAGATATGGCCAAACTCTTCTGCCCATTTAATAACCGCAGGAAATGCTTTTGATGGGTCGGATGTAAAGATCACAATGTCATCCGCATAAAGTGCGACCCGCCTTTCCCATTCTAGAAAGCTAAAAGATGGAATGTTAGCATCCTCTCTCAATAACTGGGCAAATGGTTCGATGTATAAGTTGAAAAGGAGAGGGGAAAGCGGGCAACCCTGCCTTGTACCTCTGGTTATCTTAAAGGCATCTGTCAGAACGCCATTAATCAGCAATCTGGCCACAGGGGCAGCATAAAGCTGTTTTATAGTTCTACAGAAGCCATCCCCACAATTGAATTTTTTAAGTACATCACTCTGGTAGAGCCAATTGACCCTATCGAAAGCCTTAGTTGCATCTAAGGTAAGAGTGGCTAAGGGTATGGAAAAGGCTGTAGCGATGTCTATGGCTCCAATCAGTTGATGTGTTAAATCTGAAAGTTGTCGTCCTTTAATGAAGCCTTTTTGGTCTGTATGAACTATGGTGCCAATGACACTGGCCAGTCTAGCTGAGAGAATTGCTGTAAAAAATTTGTAATCATTATTTAATAATGATATTGGTCTGTATGACCCACATTCAAGTGGAGATTTCCCTGGCTTCGGGATAAGTACAATTGTAGCCTCCCCCCAAGATTTAGGTGGCACCTCTCCTTTTATTAGGATTCCATTAAATAGGGTCGTCAGGACAGGGGCGATAACATTTTCCAAAGATCTATAAATCTCCCCCGGCAGACCGTCTGGACCAGCCGCCTTACCTTTTTTTGATTGTCGAATAGCTTTAGTCACCTCAGCCTCTGTGATCTCAGACTCTAAAGCCTTACTTTGCGATGTCGAGAGGGTAGGAAGCTTAATAGCTGCCAGCCATCTATCTCTTGCCTGCTGATCGTTGGGGAGGTCCTCCCTATATATTGCCTCAAAGAATTCAAAGAAGGCAGTACCTATATCTAGGTTAGTGGATCTTGTCACTACCTCCCCTTCTATCCTGATTTCTTTAATAAATTTGAGGGCTTGATCAGATTTTATCTTCCATGCTAGCACTTTCCCTGCGGCTTCGCCAAATTCAAATTGGGAGGTCTTATGCACTTCCCATCTCTTGTTTACTCTCTCTTGTAGGATATTATTAAGTTGTACCTTCCGCTCATCCAATTTTTCTTGATCCTCTGATGTTCCTGAGGATGAGCCAATCCTTGACTCTAGAAGTTTCATATCAATCTCAAGGCTGGCCACCCTGTCTCTATATATCTTCCGCCTAAAAGAGGCTCTGTTGGTTATCTGACCTCTTAAAAAGGCCTTAAATGTTTCCCAGACAACGGCCGAGCCTGCAGAGTCACTATTTATATCGAAAAAAATTAGTGACTCAGCTACCAAGAATTTGACCTCATCCTCCTCAAGCAAGAGAGTCCGGTCAAAAGACCAAGATGGATAGTTAACGGTGTTTCTAAGTCTCAAGGAAAATGCTAGTGCAGAATGGTCAGATAAGTGCGCAGGTAGATAATCTATCATAGTCAGGGTGTCCTTTAAACAATAACTGAAAAGGGCGTAGTCGATTCTAGAATTATGTTTGAAGCGACTATTCCGAAGAGACACCCCTATCTTATTGCCCGCTCTTTCTCTCCATACATCGGCCAAGCCAAGTTGTGTCATGATTGTAATGAGAGTGTGTCTAGATTTGACGGAGCTACTAGATCTAGATTTTACAGATGTATCCAACCTGGGGTTAAGAACGATATTAAAGTCCCCCATCCAAATCACTGGATCTTGAGCTAATACTAGTTGGTTTCTGACCGCATCCAAATATAATGGATCATCAGAGTTAGGGCCGTAATAACCAACTAAAATATAGATCTGAGCATCCAACGAGACTCTCACTAACAGCCATCTCCCTGAGTGATCTTCTTTACAATCCAGGATTTGAGCTTTTGCGGATTTTTTAAAGATGAATATGATCCCCCTAATATTAGCATTGTGGTCTGTTGAACAAAATTTATCAATCCACCTCTGTTTTTTAAGGAGGGTAATGGCTTCTGTTTTAAGAAGATGTGTCTCCTGGAGAACTATGATCTGCGCCTGGGAATCTCTCAAATATTGTAAAATACAATCTCGTCTACCTCTCACGCGCAGACCATTACCGTTCCAGGACAGAAAATGTATAGATGTCATGCTCTGTATATTATCCCAACTCCTTCATTGTTATGCCCCTTGATTAATAACATCTTGATTATTAAAATATTGAATGGTCCAATTGTGAAAGAAATTGCCTGAGAAGGTAGACAAATGAGGTTTTTTAGATATGCTACCTTACCCCCCCCACCACCGCCCCCCCACCCCAACCCCCCTTGGAAAACCCTCCCCTGTCTATTCTAGCCTGATGTCTGGCCAGATTTACGCCCTCCTAAAGCCCTACCCTTTGACCCCCCTGCTGCTCTGTTGTCAGAATGAGGTAGGAAACTGCTGTTGCCAGCCGATAAAGGTTGGGAAGTGTATTATATACATATGTTTTTTCCAGTTTAAGTGGTTAATGGAATTATTACTTATGAACAATAAGTAATCAATTTGGATATGTACACTTTTGTGTATTTAATTTTTTAAGTATTTTATATTTGCATTTATTAATTAGCACATTTTAGTGTAATGTTTGTCTGTTTTTAATATGTGATTAATTAATAAATGTTTGGTGGGTATTTATAATTATTAGGGGAGTAGGGTAACTGATAAATATATTTTGAATTGGTTAACTTGATTATTGAGAAATGCAAACTATTACCAATTCTTTTCGAAAAATGATATGACTATTTGATTGGTTTAAAAAATTGTAAAGCATACATATTTTGTTAATTTTGAAATGCATTTTTTTAACTATTAATTGGTGAAGTCCTTTATTAATTTTGTTAGCTATGTGTTTAAATATATTGTATTGAGTCAATAGTTCTTGTTTATTGGTTAAAGATTTTTATTTATTCATATATTGCTTAATTAAGTAGTTGTTTTTCTGTTCTGTATAGTTATTTATCAATGTATATTTATTTATTTTTTACACTTATTATTTATTGATCTATATTTTATATTTTATTATTTGCCATGTTGTGAATTGTTATTACTAATTTATATTATAATTGATTAAGATAATGCATCTGATAAGATTGTGATGGTAAGAATGATTGAATATTTGTATTTGTTTATATTTAGTTGGATTTTACTTTGTTTCTATTAATTACAATTAGGAATTGTAAATGTGATTTTCAAAATTCCTAATTTTTATGTACTACTGGTCATGTCGCATTCATCCCTCCAAAGACCATCACTTTCCCTGTTGTTTATCAGTTTGAAGTAGATGTGACGTCTCCAAGGTCCAACACTTTCATTAGTGATGTTCAGGTTAGAATGAGAATAGTATGTACTTTTCTCAATTTGAATGCTACTATGATCGTATATATTTAATATGCATTTTTAAAATGTTTTTTTAGATAGGAGATAAAATTGTAAATACTATGCCCTTATATCCAAATGATATATTTTTATTTTTATTAATGCTTGACGGATTTTATTTATAATAGTATTTGTGAATATATGTAATAATTATTTTTGTTATTGTTTGTATTTGTTTTATTATTGGTAGATATTTTTCATAATTTAATTGCAAATTATATATTTATTCATTGTTTGATAAATGTTAGTTTCAGTAATGTATGTTATATTTATATTTTTATAATGTAACAATTTATTGCATACATTTTAACATAATTGTATCATGTTTTAATAACATGAAATTTTGTATTTGACTTTTTATTTTATTTTAATAGTTTGATTAATTATTGTATTTATTTATGATATTAATTTTTGTACATTTCTATTTTTTGTTTACATTTATTTTAAAGGTAAAAATGTTATAATATTTTAAGGTTAATACATTTATTTTTACATTTTCTTTATTATCCATATTTTTAAATTTAATATTTTTCAAAGTGAATTAATATGACATTGTTAAGTATTTTTAACTATATATACTTGCAAGCACACCTCACCAAAAGCAGCCCAAAGGACCGAAAGAACAAGTCAACCCTTTGATGTATATTTGATTAATGTTCCCAAAGCTCAGAGGGCCCACACTGAAACTCATGAGGGGTTGGTGAACAAGGTAACCCACTGGATACGCTACAAAAGAGGATGCAGATCCATAATAAGAGAGGATATATTGGATGTCAAAAGGTTTGCTTGTGGTAATCAAGAGAGGGACTACATAGGAGTAGCCTTCAGGGATAGAGCCCTTGCAGAAGGTCTGGTTGCATTGGAACTACGTTTCAGACCAGACAATGACATCCAAATAAGACTGAAACTACAGCCCCCAGATTTTAGGTCAGATATTAGGTATAAAAGAAAGTACAAATCTCTGCCTAGGATGGGCGAGACAATCCCAAGGAAAGTATGTACCACTTCCAAAACCTCAGATGTAGAGTGACTTCATAACGCCAGTTCCGATTTCCTTTTAGAAGCATACAAGTCTCCTGCTATCGGTGGGCCCCTTTCTAACATACCACCTATGATGTGTGGCATTGGTAGTCCGGAGGAAACTGATTACAGCACTAATATCAAGGATCACATGTTATTGCTGGGAGGTTGCATACAGCCAAACATTTGTAGCCAAGGCCTGACAGAGTGTGATTGTTTAAGATTGTTATCATGGAATGTTGCAGGTATTAAGTACAAACTTTCAGATCCTGAGTGGGGTGCATTTTTTGACTTACATCCCATTATATTTCAACAAGAAACGTGGGTCACTGATCCAGTACTTCGCCCTGGTTTCCTGACATTGACTGAAAATGCAGCTCCCTCCCCGGCTGGACGCCCATCTGGAGGTCTCCTGATCTGGCTATGTCTAAACTTATTTTCTGAGGTAAAACGATCCCCACTAACTCTAGAGATCTATTGGCCCTGCAAATTAAAATCACCATCCAAACAGGTACTAGATATATAGCCCTGGTGAACATATATATATTAGATCAGTTCCCCCTAATGTACAATCCCTGACTGTAATTAGACTTGAAGAACTGATGGGTCAGTTCCACCCTAACGCGTTAAAAATTGTAGCTGGAGACAGCAACACCAATATCCCGACAAACGCTGAGTGTATTCCCTCAGAACAACTCCCCAACAAGAGTATAAGAAGGCAACGGAAAAATCCAAAGTGTGTGCCCAATTATTAGATTTTACTATTTTCCGTCGGTTAAGAATTGTAAATGGCAACACGGATTCTGATTGTACACCCCGTTCCACTTTTAAAAGAGGCCTTAGCACCTCTAGGGTTGATAATTGATATTTGTTTGGAGTATGAATGTGGCTGCAATTTTGGCGTGAATTGCTTTATATAGGTCTTGGCCAAAGGAATAATTTATTTTTAACTTTTCAGTTATTGGGATCTCCAGCCCTTTGGATCTCAGAACCCCCTTTCCTTGATTTCAAGGCCAATTTAATTGATATGCAGGTTGCCCCTCGACCAGATAGTGATCACCAAGCATTAAGTGCAACCTTTCGATGATCCCTTTTAAATATGTAAAGATGGAAATCGTTGTAGCTGCCTCACTAATTGATACTAATTGATACTACAAACAAACTTAGAAATGTTAAATGGGCAGACCTGATAACGGACCCAAAGAAAATGCCATCTTGGTTTAATAAAACCTGCCGTCTAGGGAAAACGCACTTACTGAGAGCTGTCAAAGAGGGATCAAGGCTAGATATTTTCAAGGCTAGGCACAGTTATAAAACTCTGTTATTTAAAGCAAAAAGGGAATGGGAGGAGAATCAATGGTTGACCATTGCTGAAACACTAGAGAAGGGAGACCTTAAAAGCTTCTGGAAATTATTATCAGTCAATCAGGCCACTGGTAACAATCTAGACCCGGTATTTAAACCTGACACCTGGGTCACCCATTTCAGCAGCCTGTATAGTGGCACACATCCACAAAGTAATGTAATAAGCCTTCTCTTGGACGGGGCTTATGGCCATGCCCCAATGCAATATGAGAAGGAAAATCCTGCTATAGGTGAAGCTCAGCTTACCTTTACTCTATCAGAAACTTACCAAACAGGGAAACTAACAAAAAAGGCAAGGCCCCAGGAATGGATGGTGTCCCTGGTGACCTTTTCCTTTCCCAGCCTGACATCTGGTGTGCATATTTGAATGTTTTATTCAATAGTATATTAAAAGGCATTTCATTCCTCCAACATGACACGGTGTCGTCATAATACCTATTTACAAAAAAAGTGACAGAACAAACCCTTCCAACTACAGACCCATAAGCATGCAAGACAATACACAAACAATATTCTGCAGACAGGTCCTCTTCTAATTGAATGAATGGGTTGAACAGAATAACTTCCTTGATAAGGTGCAAGCAGGGTTTAGAACAAAGGTCAGCAACCTGGACCAGGTCCTCCACTTCAAGGTGATATATGGAAATACGTCACCTTGAAGCTAGACCATCTATATGTCGCTTTCATCGATATGAGAGCGGCATTTGACCTGGTGCCAACAAATACCCTGTGGGAATCATTGGCAGGATATGGTATCCCCCCAGAGCTACTAAGAATACTGATAGCGCTTCACGCTACGACCTATGCATGGCTTAGATGGAACAATGTTGGCGATCTGACAAAAAGGATAAAGATCAAGCAAGGAGTCAGACAAGAGTGTATCCTCCATCACTTTTTTGTTTATATATTAATAGCGCAGCGAGGAAGCGGAAGGAATGCACAAATGATGCCCCTACACTAGCTGGTTTCCCTACCCCTACCCTGATGTTTGCAGATGACGCATTGTTGATTTCTCGTATGCCTATGGGCCTGCAAACAGAATTGAAAATTTTTGCAAAGATAGAGGACTTGAATTAAATCCTTCCAAATCAAAGGTTCTGATTATAAACCCCCACAAAAATATAGAGGCAACCTGCTTATTGAGGGACTTCCTCTAGGAAAAGTGTCCCATTTCGATTATCTTGGGGTGAGGCTAAGCAACAGCCAAACAAGGGGTTCGCATCTGGAAAAAAGCAAAGTCATAGTCCATCAAAAAGCCTCAGCAATAGTGAGAAAATACAGGGCCGTATCAGGAGGTGCGATGTCCCCTGTTCTTATGGTATATGGAGTAGCAGTCGTACCATCGGCGATATATGGACCAGAGATATGGGGCTATGCTACTTCGGTGTCCCTAACAAAGATTGAAAATAAGTTTATTAAGAGCCTATTTAAACTTCCCCCAAGCTCGCCCACCACCCCATTACGACTTGACCTAGCACTTAGTCCCATACACCTAACAGTCCTAATAAAACCATTGTTATATTGGATTAGATTGTGTTCAATGCAAGAATTAGGAACCTATAGAGACTGTGTTAGAGACCTAATAGGTGTTGATAGGTCACTGTGCACTCCATGGCTGAAAAATATTAAAGAAATATCACATAGAATAGGCATGGATGAACTATGGACATCTCCTGAGTCGATTGTTAAGGGCAATGCACAAAAAGCAAAGCAGCTACACTGGGAGGCAGTTTTGATCCAAACATGGGAAACATACCCAGAAAGCACCCTGACAGACCAGTTCCTGAATCATAAGTGTCTCCCAAAGCTTGACCCCTATGTGGATAGAATGTACTCTTTCCAATCCAAACGCCTATATGTTCAGTTCAGATGTGGGCTTCTCCCCCAAATAATTCATACTTCGGCATTGACCAATGTACCTTCTCCATCTAAATTTTGTCCTAACTGCCCTAACATCGAAGAATCGGAGGTTCACTTTATGTTTTTCTGCTCTTCTTATAGTTTTGCCCGAAAGAAATGGCTCATAGCTGTATGAAAACTTGCGGGTCTGAGACACTATTGGAAAGCCATGAGACTCTTCAAGAGTGGCACTAGTGAACAACTAGCCTTTGCAGTATCTCGGTATCTGCATTGTGTGTGGAAATTAAGAAAGAAGGCCATAGATAAAACCTAATTATTATAACTAAACTGGCGATCAACACTCAAATAGGCTGCCTAGTGTCTGCCTTCTCCTTTTTTACACTCAGGATATTGATTGATGCAATATTTTTATGAACTGTTTTTTAGATTGACATATGAATGTGTTTCATTTCTATAATATGATATCTTTTCTTGTTTGACTGTTTGTTGTACGAGAGGATACATTCTCATTTTATAGGGAAGCAGAATTATTATATAGCAGCGATATGGCCATGATCGACTGTATTAATAATGATTGTTAGCTACTATTTTTCCTTTTCAATATGGTTTTATCTGTATATCCCCATGTGCAATAATTTTGTATGTATGATATTTTTTGTTAGTGTTCTTATTTATGCAAACTTTTTATGGCTTGGTGCCGAAGTAAAAGATATCTCTCTACTTGCAATGTCGATATGTTTGTGCACTGTATGTTTGTAGTCACCGTTTTTATACTTTACATAGAAAACACATAGGTGCCGATTCCAATCCTGTAAAACCCGGGTACGAAACGCCGTACGGAGCGTATTCTCCGTCCGACACGTACCCGGGAAATCCACCGTACAATCCAGCAAGTACGATTCGTACAGAAATACCATTTCCGTACGAAACGTACAAAACTCCGTACGGCTAAAAAATACATACAAGTCTGATCCGGGACAGCGCGTACACGACGTCCTTAGGGAGTCAGCCAGCGTTTTACGGACCAGCAAGTACGATTCGTACCTACGTCATTCCGCACAGCAATTTTTTTACGGCAGCTAAAAAACCCCGGAAACCTGAGTCTGACGCGAAAAGGGAGCCCCGGTACGCAACGGACAGACATGGACCCCATCCTACGTGTCATCCCGGCCCTCTTAGCCTACGACCTGGTGCACCGAACCTGACGCACACGCCGCAGAAGGTGAGAACAACACCCAGGGGTCAAGGGGGGGTGAGGGGCATGAAACATACCCCCTACCCAAATTAAAACATACAATATGGAGGACCTACATTACCTCCAGGGTCTGGTCACTTCGGGGGGTGTGTCCACCAATCCCTGCTTACCGCAACAACGGAAGTGGACGTGTATGCGTACCCCTACGGCAACACTACAATAGTGATACGTACCGTACTCACACATACATTGCGTGGGTACGGTCCGTAGCACTATATTAGTGGTGCCATGGGGGTACGCGTGGTACGGACCGTACACACGCCCTCAGAGCGTGTATACGGTCCGTACCACGCGTACCCCTACGTCACCACTACAATGGTGGTACGGACCGTACCCACGCTCTGAGGGCGTGTGTACGGTCCGTACCACCATTGTAGTGGTGATGTAGGGGTACGCGTGGTACGGACCGTACACACGCCCTCAGAGCGTGGGTACGGTCCGTACCACCATTGTAGTGGTGATGTAGGGGTACGCGTGGTACGGACCGTACACACGCTCACAGGGCGTGTACGGGCCGTACCATGCGTACTCCTACGGCACCACGACTATAGTGATACGGACCGCACCCACAAATACATAGTGTGGGTACGGGCCGTATCACCATTGTATTTGTGCCATAGGGGTACTCGTGGTACGGACCATACACACCCCATGAATGCGGGGGTACGGTCCATATTACACGTACCACTACGGCACCAGTACATTTGGGATACAAGGCGTACACACGCCACAAATGTTGGCCTACGGACAGGTGCAGCATATTACCTCTATATTGGTGTGTGTGTAGGCCCAGGACAGCAGTGTACAGCACCAAAGGGGTGGGTGGGTGGCTGCATAGGATTCCCAGCAGTGGACAGACATGTGAGGAGTGGGTGCAGAGGACTCCCAGCAGTGGCCTGCAATATGAGGGGTGGGTGCATATCACTCCCAGCAGTGGACAGACATGTGAGGGGTGGGTGCAGAGGACTCCCAGCAGTGGACAGAGACATGGGGGTGGGTGCATATCACTCCCAGCAGTGGACAGACATGTGAGGGGTGGGTGCAGAGGACTCCAAGCAGTGGACAGAGACATGGGGGTGGGTGCATATTACTCCCAGCAGTGGACAGACATGTGAGGGGTGGGTGCAGAGGACTCCCAGCAGTGGCCTGCAATATGAGGGGTGGGTGCATATCACTCCCAGCAGTGGACAGAAATGTGATGGGTGGGTGCAGAGGACTCCCAGCAGTTGAAGAACCAGAACCTTTTGGACCTGGCGCCCTAGTCTCCGGAGTTCTCCTGCTCAGCTACACAGAGACACGGGACACTCTGTCGGCGTTAGAAGAGTAGGTTTATTAGCTGCAGCTAGTACAGTTATCCTAGAAGTACATAAAGTAGGTTCTCAGGAGACTGCCACTTCACTCTGTGGCGCACAGTCTTATATATCATATGGAAACACATTCATTAACAGAGTAAACTCCCAGAGCAAATAAGGAAAGTTGGAAAACAGGTCAGAACCAATAGGAGAGTTTGGAAAACAAAGTATCAGATGACTCGAGAAGACCTCTCCTCCAACTATGTTTGTCACCCTTCCCTCAAGCTAATTCATTAACAGATTCATAACTAACTTGCAGGTGGCGAGATACGTTTTTGTGTGTTGGAGGACAGTTGTGAAACGAGAGAATGCTATCAGAAGACAGTGAAGGCCAGACGATAAGATAAGGTCAGGAAAGAATAGTGTGAACCAACAGATAGTTGAGACGGGGATTTAGAAAAGCCAGACAGGGATTAGTGTACTCGGCTAGTCCAAACACCAGCTTTGCAAACAGAGGCAGAAAGCGTATTTCGACACCAGGTTACAGAAAAAGCAGAATAGACTTTGTTCGCCGTGCTGCCTGAGTGATGGCAACACAAAATGGCGGCGGGCACAAAATGGCGGGTCGATTCGATCGTGATTAGAAATCGAAGTTCCTCAGACCCTCCTTTTGCCAGAACTCAGGCAAGATAGACTCATGCTAATCTGAGTCAATATCGATTGCCATGAGGTCATCGAGCTGTTGCTGTAACATCATCCTTATGTTTTCTGTTACTTGTGGTTTGGGTTTTGGGATGCACATAGTAGCACAGATGTCACAGATAGCGGGGCCACAGTGCATACAAAGGCAGCAGGAGAAAATTATGGTCAGAATTATTCCTAGAAACGTCAACCCTTTCCAACCCCATTTGGACAGTAGTCCCCAAAACCATTCCGTAAAAGACCAATCTCCTTCGTCCTGGTGAATAGACTCAGAGATTATGTGCAACTTGGAGATAGCTTGGTATACTGTCGGAGCGTCATTAGGTATGAAAATACAGCAACTTGACCCGATCAATTTGCACACTCCACCACGATCGGCAGGAACAAAATCTAAGGCAACTCGATTTTGTAATGTCATAAGACGGTCCTGTAGTTCTGCCGTGATGTTACTTAAGGCTCCTACAGTGATGTCTATTGTAGTCTGTACGACACGGACCAGTTGCCTTATATTTCTGCTGTTGGCCATTGGACCCCAAAAAGGAAGAAATCCTTTAAGGAAATCTCCACCCTTTTGTCCTGCTGTGTCCTTCGAATCAATAATCCCTCTGCGGTATCTGTTTCGATAATGGTTTGCGGAAGCGGTGTAGGTAGGGGGAAGAAGAAAGGCTATATAATAAGTACCAGAGAAACCCGTTGGTAACCATGTGTAAGCCCTATTATAGCAAATGAAATAGGTGCCTCGAGACGGCACTAGAGGAGGCGAGTTCTGAGAGGAATAAATATACGTGTAGGAGCAGTTATCCCTTTGTATAGTGTCAGAAGAGCGATCATTTATCTGTAAGCAGAAGTTGCCCTGATGTGGTATAGTTCAAATGGGTAAGGACTTTCCTTTCCTAACTTTATCACTAAGACTAGACATATATTGGGTGACGTTCCAGTTAGTGTACGCTTTTCTTTCATCAATAGAGATTTTACCATTTTCCATGATTTTAGCCATAGCTACCATTCCTCTAATCAAAGAACTATGACTAAAATCCGGATCGCTAACATGTGAACTAATGGATCGTCTGAATTTGCTTTGATAAGCATTGGAGAAGATGACGAAATAAGCCCAGGCAGAACCTTCATAAGAGAACGGGAGAACTAAGTATGGCATTCCTTTCTCTGTGGTATGTGGCATAAGTCCACACACCCAACAGTCAGTTGTATTGACCACTAATTGGTGCTGATGTAAGAGCTGGACAAAGGAATTGTTATAATATTCAGTTCTTCTAAAGAGTTCATGTGGAGGAAGAGTATGAAAGAGATGTGGAGAGACAGTAGAAGAGAACGAAGAGGAAGAAGGAGAGACAACTTTTTGCTGCAGAGCATAAATAATCCAACCTGTAAACGCCAAAACAATACACAATAATATAATAATACATAACGTTATGCTGAAACGACTATACATTATCTTAGAGAATCTTTTCTTCATTTCATCTTTTCTCTCTCTTTTGTCTAGTGTAGTTTCCATCTTTCTAATGGATGCTCACGGCAATCTTCCTCAATCGCTAAATCACGATGGTCTACCGTCCTATTACACTGTAGGTCCTGCAGGCCTATTGCCACTACTCAGGCCGCAATTCAGACTCCTACTGTGACCCTGCAACCGGGACAGAATACTACACCAGAGAGAAATTTTAAGACTTCTTTGGTCTAGGTCTCAAATCATACCTTTTTTTTCCAGGAATGTTCTGATCTTGAAATAATGTTCGAGGATTAGTCGTATCCAAGCGACGATGTTATGGTATTGCTTCCTGCAGAATGTCGTCGTCCTCTTTCTCAGATAGTGTCCCATTCAGGTGTGCATCACTAAAGGGTACGAATCGTGGAACCTTTTCACTTTCAAAGTCACCAATATCACTGTGTACCCATTGATCGTAGGGCAAAGGCAAAGGCACTTTCTTACAATGCACACCGTGAATCAAATTTTTCTTTCCTTCGACTTTAACTGCTGTTCTCGTAGTGAGTAAAACCATCCGGGGCTCTTTCCACCTCGGTTCCAAATTTCTCATCCTCTGGAAATTTTTAACACAGACCCAGTCTCCTGGTCGGATGGAATGACCTGGGTCTGTGGAGGCCTCCGGCAGAGCACTCTGAACCTGTTGATGGAGAACACGCAATTTAGTCGTAAGATCATGCAAGTAGTCAATCAACATTGGATATGGCAAGTCTGAGTATTTCTTAGGGCGAGAGACTCCCCAGACGTTAGCCGGGCGTCCAAAAATCACTTCGTATGGGCTAAGTCCCAAACGGGAGTGTACTGCAGTTCTGGTGGATAACAAAGCTAATGGCAAAGCATCGGGCCAATTGAGTCCTGTACTTGCTTGAACCTTTGCTAGCTTTAATTTCAAGGTTCCGTTGTAACATTCTACTAAACCCGCTGACTGTAGATGATTTGCCGCATGGAACTTTTGCTTGATACCAAGACCTGCACAAACTTTCTGCATGACTTGGCCAACAAATTCACTCCCATTGTCACTCCAGACAATGCCCGGCAAACCAAACCTGGGAAAGAATTCTTTTAGTAGAATTTTAGCTGTGGATAAGGCTGTGTTATCTTTTAAAGGGTATGCTTCTATCCATTTTGAAAAGGCGCATACTACCACCAGAACATATTTGAGGTTGTTGCATCGTTCCATATGAATATAATCGATTTGCAACACCTCAAATGGATATGTTGGGGGAGCAAAATGACCTGTTGGAGTTGGGGTTCCCTTTCCCGGGTTGTACATTAAACAAATAATACAATGCTTCACTACATTGTCTGCACATTTTGGGATTTGTTCGTTTCTCCACACTGCAGCCAGAAGTTTGCATATACCTTTTGCACTTAAGTGGGCTGGACCATGTGCCATAGTAACCACTGGGAGTACATAGGCATCTGGCAACAGCCAACGTTGTTGTTCAGATAGTTCTATCCAACAACCAATCTCATCTAACATTCCGGTACTTTCTTTCCACTTGTTTAACTCCCTCTCTGAAGCCTCTTTCTGAATCGCTTTTACACTTTCCACTGTATCCTCATACATTCCTCTCTCTTTAACCCAATTCGCAGGACCCGCCACATACATTCGACTTGTTGCATCTCTTGCTGTCTTTTTCGCTATTCCATCTGCAAATGCATTTCCTCGACCAACATCATCTGTAATCTTTTTGTGTGCACTACACTTCACGATTGCTATTTGGGTGGGTAAGGCAAGTGATTCGAGAAGATCAGTCACTAACTGACCATGTTGTATTTTGGTGCCATGTGAAGTGAGAAAACCCCTTTCCTTCCAGAGACGCCCAAAGTTGAACGCTACACCAAAAGCATATTGGCTGTCGGTGTATACGTTCACTCTCTTTCCCTTTGACAATGCACAAGCTCTTGTTAATGCTATCAATTCTGCTGCTTGCGCTGAATTGTGTGTAATGCGTGCAGTTTCCACAACTGTATGTAGAGTAGTTACAGCATAGGCTGAAACTATTTCCATTAGGCATTTTAAAGCAAGAACCGTCTACCCATAGAGTTCCATCCGGATTCTCTAGCGGTGTGTCTTTCAAATCAATTCTTCCCTTTGTCTCTTCCTCGGTACGGAAGAAACAATCATGTTGCTCCTCAACACTTTTCTCATCCGGAAGGGGCAACAGAGTAGCTGGATTTAGGGTATTACATTGTTTAATGTGTACGTGACTAGCCAAAAGTGTCAGCTCGTATCCAGTTAGACGAGCACTCTTCAGGTGCTGCGTTTTTGTTCTGTTTAATAAAGTATCCACTGCATGTGGTACCATGACAATGAGATTGTTATCCAACACCACTCCAGCAGACTGTCGAATAGAAATTGCTGCTGCTGCTGTCGCTTTAAGACAACTGGGCAATGCTTTAGCTACAGGATCTAACGTAGCCGAAAAATAGGCACATGGCCGCTGTTTGTCTCCGAACTGCTGTGTTAGAACTGACAATGCACAACCTTCTCTCTCATGAACATAGAGCGTAAAAGGCTTAGTGTAATCAGGGGTGCCTAGTACAGGAGCAGAACACAGAGCAGTACGTAAGTCAGAAAAGCTCTTTTGGCACTCATCAGTCCATGGAAGGGGCTGAGGCGTATCTTTTAAAGTGAGTGCCAATAAAGGTTTGGCCAACAAAGAGAAGTTAGGGATCCACTGTCTACAGTAAGAAGTAATACCCAGAAAGGCATGTACCTCCCTTTGTGTGGTTGGCACGGACATTCGCGTAATCGCCTGAATTCGTTCTGGTGTTAATCGTCGTCCCTCCTTTGATAGGAGATGACCCAAGTAGGTAACCTCTCGACAAACATATTGTAGTTTGGAAGGTGAAACCTTGTGATTCAAATTAAACAAATGACGTAATAATGCAATAGTGACATCTTTGCAGATATCTTCTGAATCAGCGGCGACTAACAAGTCATCCATGTACTGTATAGGAGCAGCACCAGACGGCAAATGAAAAGTATCGAGATGACATTTTAAAGCTTGGCTGTAAATGGAGGGACTTTCACAATAGCCCTGAGGTGCACGCTTAAACCGGAAGCTTCGGCCTCCAAGAGAGAAGCCACAATTGTCCCTACTCTCTTCTGCAATAGGAATACTAAAGAAGGCATTCTTTAGATCAAAAACAGAGAACCAAGTCGCTGTAGATGGTATCATTGTCAACAGAGCAGTGATATCTGGAACAACAGGAAATTGTGGGACAAAATTTTTGTTTACCTCCCGCAGATCAATTACAAAACGATATATAGGTGGTTGAGAAGGGTGAGTGCGTTTGAGAACAGGAAGAATTGGACTATTGCATGTGTTACCTCTTGTTTCTTCAACCACACCCTTCTGGATCAAATCATGAATGATTTCCAAAAGCACTTTTTCACCCTCAGTAGAGATTCTATACTGCGGAATACGCGGTAATTCAACATTGGGTTTGAGAGTGACAACATAAGGTGGAATCTCAAGACAACCCACATCATTCGGACCCGTGGCCCAAAGCGCTGCTGGAAGAGAAAGCAATTCAGGTGGAAACTGATCTTTGGACAAATACATTGGGGAGATCAATTTCTGTCCTAAAGTAAGATGTACACCAGAAGGAGAACAATATATTGTAGCATGCATTCTTTTCAATAGGTCTAGACCCAACAGATTTTCACCGCAACCGTTCATCAACAGAAGTGGAGCTTACAAATCATAAGGACCAACTGAAATATGCAAAGGGCAAGAAACTGGATTACGAACAGGGGCGCCAGAAAATCCAACAGAAACATTCGTTAAGCCAGACAAAGGTGCCCCAGGGAGTTTAAAATGAATGATAGAACTTCTCATTGCCCCAGTATCTAGAAGAAATGGCTCTGAAACACCCATTGTAGTGACGTTAACATAAGGTCCATTTTGATCTTCTGGGATCGACACAACTCCCTTACTTTGTCCATGGCTGTCCTAGTTAGCATGAAGACTTTCATTCTCACCTTCAATGTAATGGTCTTCATTGTAATACTGTGCAGACCTCACATTTTGCTGATCAAAGTAGTTCACGGAATTGGGAGAAGGAAGGGCACGCTGTTCTTGAGTCAACACACCCCGGCCTCTACCTCTGTTTGCTGACTGAAGGCCAGCACGACCTCGTGGAGCAGATAATGCTCCGTTGCGTTGCAATAAAACCAGACAACTATTCTTAAAATGACCTTCCTCTCTACAATAGGCACATTGATTAGGTCCTAATAAAGGTCGCGGAATATATGGCTCAGGTTTTTGATACAACCTCTGAAGCTGCGGAGGCTGTTGAAATTGAGGCTGAACATAACGAGGAGGATAAGCTTGTTGCAAGAGAACCTTCGTTTTTAATTCTTTCGTCTTTTTCTCTTGCTTTTCTTTTTCCTCTTTATCCCTGTTTTCATAATATTGTGCAGTAGCCAATATCTGAGCAGAAGAAGAAACAGCCCATGGACTTTCTGAATCTTTTAATTTGTGTGACAGCTTGGGGAGCAAATTAAATACGAATGTGTCCACAAATAATCGCTGTCCACCTTCTGTAGCCATATCTTGACCACTGTGATCAATAAAGGTCTCTTCAAAACGAGTAAAGAAGTCAGAGACACTTTCATCTTTCTTTTGTTTGCATGCTGCTAGTTTATCCCAATTTACTCTCAATGCAGGCATCGTAGTTTTCATTAATGTAATGATTCTACCAGGGAGTTCCGAGATCAGAGCATCAGGCTTTGTACCACCCACTTGATTACTATCTGTGGTAGTTATAACATCCCAAGTAGCACCTAATTCCTGCGCGTGATCCTCTCTACGGATCTTAGCCCATATTGTCTGTGGGACTACATTTCCCATCAACATGTCAATATCTGCTAACTTCATAATGCAAGCGTCAACTGTCTGTGATAATTCTTTATAATAACCTGCAGGGTTTTTACGAGGATCCGGTAGAGTCTGCTTAAGGGCTAAAACTTCAGATCTCTTCCAAGGGACATGTACCCATATACGTTGGAAATGAGCAGGGATAGGTGCATTACCACCTACTCCCGCAACCTCTTCTTTCCATACTGGAGGAACCTCTCTCATAGGATAATTTTTCAACGTCGGTCTAACCGACGGATCAGAATCAGGGAAAGCCTGAGAGGACAATAAGGATCTATAAGAAATAAGTGTCCTTACAGCTTTCTCAACTTTAGAACCCACAACAAGTCCTTTATCAAAATCTGTCTGAACATCTAGTAGATCTTGTGGGATCGGACTCGAACTCACATCTTCCCATTCTTTATTACGTGTATCGCACATTACATTAAAAACATATCTTTGCGTAGGCGCGTTCCATTGTAAAAAGGTAGGCATAATATCGAGCACACTGTATTGTGGACCCTTTTTGATCCATCTACGTGCAAGAGAGTCCAACCTTTCTCGTTCTTCGAAATCTGGGAACTGACTACGAGACTGTCTTCGAGCAAAAGCTGGAGACACATTTAAAGCTCCAAAGAAAGGAGATAAAATACCAGTGACTGTGTCTGTAAGACGCTTACGCACAGACGGAGAATTAGACATAAGAATTGGAGACAAAGTATTAGGAGCACTGACAGGAGAAGAACCGATAATTGCAGGAGGAGCAGAAGGCAAAGGAGATCTAAGATCAAGTGATGAGGGTAAAGAAGTCGAGGTTAACGGTAAAACCGGCAAGGGCGGTAATACTGGAGGAGGCAAATGCGGAAGAGCCGTAACAGGCGGAGGTACCGCTGGCGGCTGGACAGGCTGTAACGGCTGAGGTGCATTGGCACTTTGTGCATAGGGCGGAGGCAACCTTAATAAATGGGACATTAGGGGATCTTCTTCTAAATCTTTCTTATTATCGGAAGGAGAAGCAGGCAACACCGGATAGCATTTATCTATCGCCATACGATGCTGTCTTTCTGAAATTTCAGTCGCATTATCAATTTCATCGTCTTTAAACTGTTGGGCAGCCTGTATAATTGTCATACCCTGTGCTTTCCTATCTCGTTTTGCTTGTTTAATTTCTTTCTGTTTGGCTTCCTTACGCCAAAGGCGGAAAGAGTCAAACATTGCCGGCCGGGCTTTTCTTTTGAATAAAACTGCTTCTAAATTGTCTAGCACATCAGGATCAAAACTACCATTTTCTGGCCATTTTAGAACACCATCTTTCTTTGTGTATCGGGTCCATGTCTCGTTAAAGGCAATGGGGCCAATACCATGTTTTGAATAGAGCTCATATGTGGGAGTTCCAACCGAAGGAATCGGACAAGAGTCCTCAAGTCGGGAATCCCTATTACAACCAAAGCAACAAATTCTACCAAACTTAGTCAGACCAGGCATCTCGTAATATTACCAGACTGTTCACAAACTTCAAGGGAGTAAAACTCAGTTTACACAGCACAAATGCACTTACCCTCGGCTTAGTTTATTGCAATAGACAAATCTAAGGACCAAAGAAAAACAAAGAACCAAAATTGTGGGCGCGACCCACGAAAATACTTAACTAAGGACGTCTTCTCCCACCAACAGACGCCCGTCTATCGTCTCGCCTTACCATACATCATCAAAGGAAGGGCCAAAGCAGGGTGGCAGTCAGGGCAGCGGTTGTCAGTAGCCGTCAGGAAGGAGTAACCGCGCTGCAAAAGACCTTCGGACCACTTTCGACATACAGGGGTCGCTTAATGTGGCTCGCGAACCCTCCGGAATTTTCTTGCGGGGTTCCTCACGACCTTCGGGCAGAACCGGTACCACTGAAGCCGCCCCACGTTGGGCGCCAGTTGAAGAACCAGAACCTTTTGGACCTGGCGGCGCAGGGTACGCCCTAGTCTCCGGAGTTCTCCTGCTCAGCTACACAGAGACACTGGACACTCTGTCGGCGTTAGAAGATTAGGTCTATTAGCTGCAGCTAGTACAGTTATCCTAGCAGTACATAAAGTAGGTTCTCAGGAGACTGCCACTTCACTCTGTGGCGCACAGTCTTATATATCATATGGAAACACATTCATTAACAGAGTAAACTCCCAGAGTATACAAGAAAAGAGCCAATAAGGAAAGTTGGAAAACAGGTCAAAACCAATAGGAGAGTTTGGAAAACAAAGTATCAGATGACTCGAAAAGACATCTCATCCAACTATATTTGTCACCCCTCCCTCAAGCTAATTCATTAACAGATTCATAACTAACTTGCAGGTGGCGAGATACGTTTGTGTGTGTTGGAGGACAGTTGTGAAACGAGAGAATGCTAGCAGAAGACAGTGAAGGCCAGACGATAAGATAAGGTCAGGAAAGAATAGTGTGAACCAACAGATAGTTGAGACGGGGATTTAGAAAAGCCAGACAGGGATTAGTGTACTCGGCTAGTCCAAACACCAGCTTTGCAAACAGAGGCAGAAAGCGTATTTCGACACCAGGTTACAGAAAAAGCAGAATAGACTTTGTTCGCCGTGCTGCCTGAGTGATGGGAACACAAAATGGCGGCGGGCACAAAATGGCGGGTCGATTCGATCGTGATTAGAAATCGAAGTTCCTCACAGTGGCCTGCAATATGAGGGGTGGGTGCATATCACTCCCAGCAGTGGACAGACATGTGAGGGGTGGGTGCAGAGGACTCCCAGCAGTGGACAGAGACATGGGGGTGGGTGCATATCACTACCAGCAGTGGACAGACATGTGAGGGGTGGGTGCAGAGGACTCCCAGCAGTGGACAGAGACATGGGTGTGTGTACATCATTATCAGATGACCACAACTCCATGGGTGTATATACGCATCCCTAAATTTTGACGATGATGATAGTGCCATAACAACACATCACTGACAGCAGTGTCCCACTCCCAGGAGGATGGATGTCTTTCCCCCACTGCATGACACACCACATGTGGGTGTGAGGACAAATAACACATGCATACCCACCCCAGGCGGATGCAGCACAATACACACACTGAGATTATGCCACAAGACTGTATAGTCATGTCACTGGCTACTAAACTAAGAGAGCCAAAGGGAACACACACTGTCACGCACATCCCAGGACTGATAGGAATGTACAGGTGCTGGGACAGCCACCAAGATGTTGTCTCTCATGGAAGGAATAGGGTGGAGTTCCCACATATACAATGCCCACAATTGTGAGTCAGGTTCCCAAATACCCTGCAGGACAAGTACCATATGTGTGTTAGGCCGGGATAACACACATGCATAGTGCGGAAAAGGAAGAATGTCTCCATGAAGGCATTTCAACATACTCAATACACAAGTACAGTGACTAGCAAGGATGGCACAGACGATTCAGCCGGAGACATTGCTGAGCAGGCATGGCCATAGTTGAAGGGATCCGTCACCAACAAAGGAAATGTAGAGACAGGTCAGCACAACAATTGTGCAACACTTTGCAGGGAAGATGTCAGGTGCCACAGAGGAAGGAACACTCCTTGGGACAATGTCTCCAAACCAAAATAACACACTCTACTAAGGATTCTTTGCAGAGATCTTGTGATGGCACGCAGATACCCTGGTCCACCTCATGACCATCAGACTAGAACATTTCTCAGAACCATAACACATTACCACAACATCCAACTCCTGGAGCCTCAGCACCAACATCAATACCTGAAATGCAATAGTGGTCAAAGTAAAAAGAAAATGTTTTATTCAGCATAAAAAAAAAATGAATGAAATAACACTATACACAAAGGCCAATGGCCAGTCCTTAATAGAAGTCCTTGGGGGGACACACGGGCACGCGTCTCCCCAAGCTTGCCTGCACAGTGGAACCCTCAGGTTCGTCGACCGGGGGGGCATCATGTGGGGAAGGACCAGGCACCGCAGGGACAGGAGGGGGAAGGGTAGGTGTGGTGGGTGCAGGGGTGGACGTCTCCACCACAGGGGGTGGGGCAGCACCAAAGGTGGAGGTGAGCTCGGCGCTGCACACTTCTACAAGGGCGTCCAGAGTAATCCCTACACCGGAATAAACCCCAGCCCCAACGGAGGGGGCGGTGGGCCGAGGGATGGGGTGCAGCACTCTTGGGGGAGGGGGTGGACATGGGGGGGCTCAACTCCCCTGCCCGGGGACTTCCTCGGCCGCTTGCGGGGTGGGGTCACAGTGGGGCTGAGGTCCAGCAGCCACGTCGATCTCTTTGCGTGACATTTTGGCAGGGGAGCCAAGGGGAGTGCTTTTGGAGGGACTGGGTTGTGAGGCATGCGGACTCAGACTTTGGCTGCGTGTAAGACATTTTGCCCCAGACCCAGTGGGTGTGCCTACCTCCCCCTGAGTGTGCGTGTCAGTAGGTGTGCGCTTGCCCTTCCTTGGTGGTGTGCTGCCTGTGTGTGGTGGGGTGCGTGCATGGGAATGTCTGGGTGTGCATGGGACAGGTATGGGAGTGGGAAGTGTGGATGGTGCTGGCGTAGGGGGGGACGAAGCGCTGCAGGAGACTCACTGCTGCCATTAGTGAAGAGCCCATGGACCGCAGAAACATCCGTTGGTCAGACATCGTTGCTGACATGACCTCCATGAACGACACCATCTGTGTCAGCAGTGTGGTGTGGCCATGGAGGACATTCAGCATCGATGTCTGCCCAACCTGCAACTGCCGCTGAATGTCCACAGACTCTGCAGTGAGGGCAGCAGGGGTGACAGGGGCAGGGGGTGCGGTGCCTGTCCCGAAGGAGACATGGTGGTGCCCTGCATGGACAGAAGGGACAAGAGCAACTGGGAGGGCGGTGATGGGAATGGAGGAGGCGGTGACAGATGTTGGGCTGCTGCCAGGTATTGTAGCAGCCTCCGCCCCCTCGCTGAGGTCAGCCTCGGACCCGTCTGCGTCGTAGTTGGGCTCGTGACCAGACAGGTCCTCCGACTGACTCTCCTCGCCCTCCGTGCCACTGGCTCCCGCAGACTCGCCAGCACTGGTGGCACTGGTGCTGGATCCCTCCTCCAGGTCCGTGCAGGTGTCTCCCGCGGTTTCCTCCTATGATGCTGTGGGCAAGGTGAAGAGACAGAAAAAATCAGTCACCTGTGTACATCTGACACATGAGTCCATAAAAAATAGGTCACAGTGCATATCAGGCAATGCATCATGAGTAACATCTAGATTACTCCGCACATATGTAAGCCCTGTACTCCCCAGTTGGTTGACCCACCATGCCACTTGGACCCAAGGAAAAATAGGAGACACCAGCCAAAAACTTGAATGAGAAATATACTGAAAAGCTAGTGTCTGGGAACAGTTGAGCACAGCAATACAATGGAGTCATGCCACCTCTTGTTTACCCGGAAAGAAACAGTATTGGCGCACCCAAGGCTAAATAACAGACCTGTAAGTACTTTGGAACACAAAACGAAATACATTTTGGTCCCTTGGGAATCACACAACTTTACACAATCGACATGTGTAGAATGTGGGAAGGTGCCATTTTGTGAACAGAACACACATGTGCCTGTATAAAAGATGTCTCCCTAGGAGGTGCACACAAAATGAAGAACCAGAATCTTTTGGGCCTGGCGGCGCAGGGTACGCCTTAATCTTCTAGGTTCTCCTGCTCAGCTACACAGAGACACGGGACACTCTGTTGGCGTAAAAGATCGGATTTTATTAGCTGCAGCTAGTACAGTTATCCTAGAAGTACACAAGGTAGGTTCTCAGGAGACTGCCACTTCACTCTGTGGCGCACAATCTTATATACTATATAGATAACATATACATTAACCAAGTATACACCCAGAACATACAAGAAAGAGCCAATAAGGAAAGTTGGAAAACAGGACAGAACCAATAAGAGAGTTTTGAAAACAAAAGTGTCAGATGACTTGAAGAAACCTCTCCTCCAACTATGTTTGTCACCCCTCCCTCAAACTAATTCATTAACGGATTCGTAACTAACTTGCAGGTGGCAAGATACGTTTGTGTGTGTTGGAGGACAGTTGTGAAACGAGAGAATGCTAGCAGAGGACAGTGAAGGCCAGACGACAAGATAAAGTCAGAGAAGAATAGTGTGAACCAACAGATAGTTGAGACGGGGATTAGAAAAACCAGACAGGGATTAGTGTACTCGGCCAAACCTAACACCAGCTTTGCAAATAGAGGCAGAAGGCGTATTTTCGACACCAGGCTGCAGAAAAAGCAGAATAGACTTTGTTCGCCGTGCTGCCTGAGTGATGGCAACATAAAATGGCGGCGGAGCACAAATGGCGGGCCGATTCGATCACGATCGAAAATTGAAGTTCCTCAGACCCTCCTTTTGCCAGAACTCAGGCAAGATACTCAGGCTCATTTTAATCTGAGTCAATGTCGATGGCCATAAGGTCATCGAGCTATTGCTGTAGCATCATTCTGATATTCTCTGTTCTTTGTGACTTGGGTTTAGGGATGCACATAGTGGCACAGAGGTCGCAGATGGCGGGGCCACAGTGCATACAAAGGCAACAAGAGAATATGATGGCTAAGATTACTCCAAGAAAAGTCAATATTTTCCAACCCCATTTGGACAGTAGTCCCCAAAACCACTCCAATAATGACCAATCTCCTTCGTCCTGATGAATCGACTCAGAGATCATGTGTAACTTAGAGATAGCTTGGTATACTGTCGGAGCGTCATTTGGTATGAAAATACAGCAACTTGACCCGATCAATTTGCATACTCCACCACGATCTGCAAGAACAAAGTCTAAGGCAACTCGGTTTTGTAAAGTCATGAGACGATCGGCCTGTAGTTCTGCCGTGATATTGCTTAAGGCTCCTACAGTGATGTCTATGGTGGTTTCTACGACACAAACCAATTGCCTTATATTTCTTCTGTTGACCATCGGACCCCAAAAAGGAAGAAATCCTTTGAGGAAATCTCCTCCCTCTTGTCCTGGTGTGTCTTTCGAATCAATAATCCCTCTGCCATATCTGTTTCGATGATGATTTGCGGAAGCGGTGTAGGTAGGGGGAAGAAAGAAAGCTATATAGCAAGTACCGGAGAAACCTGTTGGCAACCACGTATAAGCCCTATTATAACAAATGAAATATGTGCCTTGAGACGGGACTAAAGGAGGCAAGTTTTGAGAAGAGTAGACATATGTGTGAGAACAGCTATTTCTTTGTATAGTGTCAGCAGACTGACCATTTATCTGTAAACAGAAATTGCCCTGATGTGGTATAGTCCAAATCGGTGAAGATTTTCCTTTTTTAACTTTATCAATAAGGCTAGTGACATATTGGGTGACGTTCCAGTTAGTGTACGCCTTTCTTTCGTCAATGGAGATCTTACTATTTTCCATGATTTTAGCCATAGCTACCATTCCCTTTATCAATGAACTATGACTAAAATCCGGATCACTAACACGTGAACTAACGGATCGTCTGAATTTGCTTTGATAGGCATTGGAGAAGATGACAAAATAGGCCCAAGCAGAACCTTCATAGGAGAACGGAAGGACTAAATACGGCATTCCTTTTTCTACGGTATGTGGCATGAGTCCACACACCCAACAGGTAGTTGTATTGATCACTAATTGATGTTGATGTAACAACTGGACAAAGGAATTGTTGTAATATTCAGTTCTTCTAATGAGTTCATGTTGAGGAAGGGTATGAAATAGATGTGGAGAGACAGTAGAAGAAGACGAAGAGGTAGAAGGAGAGACAACTTTTTTCTGCAGGGTAATAGCAATCCAATTTAAACATGCCAAAAGAATACATAATAATATAATAATACATAAAGCAATACCACAACGACTATATATTTCTTTGCAATAACTCTTTTTATCTTTACCTTCTCTTTTGCCTAATGTAGTCTCCATCTTTCTAAGTGGATGCTCACGGCAATCTTCCTCAATCACTCAATTATGATTATCTGCCGTCCTATGACACTGCAAGTCCTGCAGGCCTATTGCCACTACTCAGGTCACAATCAAGACTCCTACCGTGACCCTGCAACCAGGACAGAGTACTACACAAGAGAGAAAGATTCTAAGTGTTCTTTGGTCTGGGTCTCAAATTATAGTGTTCTTTTCCAGGGGTGGTCTGGTTTTGGAACAATGTTCGTGGATTGGTCGTATTCAGGCGACGATGTGATGGTATTGCTTCCTGAAGAATGTCGTTGTCCTCTTTCTCAGACAATGTTCCATTCAAGTGTGCATCACTGAAGAGTACAAATCGTGGAACTTTTTCTCTTTCTGAGTCACCAATACCTCTACGAACCCACTGATCAAAGGGTAGAGGCAAAGGCACTTTCTTACAATGCACACCGTGAATCCAATTTTCCTTTCCTTCGAATTTGACTGCTGTTCTCGTGGTCAGAAGTACTAAACGGGGCTCCCTCCACCTGGGCTCCAAATTTTTCATCCTTTGGAAATTCTTGGTGCAGACCCAGTCACCTGGTCGGATGGAATGACCTGGGTCTGTGGAAGCCTCCGGTAAAGCACTCTGAACCTGTTGATGGAGAACACGCAATTTAGTCGTAAGATCATGCAAGTAGTCAATCAACATTGGATATGGCAAGTCTGAGTATTTCTTAGGGCGCGGGACTCCCCATACATTAGCCGGGCGTCCAAAAACTACTTCGTAAGGACTAAGTCCCAAACGAGAGTGTACTGCAGTTCTGGTGGACAGAAGAGCTAATGGTAAAGCATCGGGCCAATTGAGTCCTGTACTAGCCTGAACTTTCGCTAGTTTTTACTTTAAGGTTCCGTTGTAGCATTCTACTAAACCCGCTGACTGTGGATGATTTGCCGCATGGAACGTTTGCTTGATACCAAGACCTGCACAAACTTTTTGCATGACTTGGCCAACAAATTCGCTCCCATTGTCACTCCAGACAATGCGCGGCAAACCAAACCTGGGGAAGAATTCTTTTAGTAAAGCTTTAGCTGTGGATAAGGCTGTGTTGTCTTTTAAAGGGTATGCTTCTATCCATCTTGAAAAGGCGCATACTACCACCAGAACGTATTTAAGGTTGTTGCATCGCTCCATATGAATATAATCGATCTGCAACACCTCAAATGGATATGTTGGAGGAGCAAAGTGACCCGCTGGAGTTGGGGTTCCCTTTCCCGGGTTGTACATCAAACAAATAATACAATGTTTCACTACATTGTCTGCGCATTTTGGGATCTCTTCATTTTGCCACACTGGAGCTAGAAGCTTGCATATACCTTTTGCACTTAAGTGGGCTGGACCATGCGCCATAGTAACCACTGGGAGTACATAGGCATCTGGTAACAGCCAACGTTGATGTTCAGATAATTCCACCCAACAACCCATTTCATCCAACATTCCCGTACTTTCTTCCCACCTACTTAATTCCTTCTCTGTAGCCTCTTTCTGAATCGCTCTTACACTTTCCACTGTATCCTCATACATTCCTCTCTCTCTAACCCAATTTGCAGTACCTGCCACATACATTCGACTTGTTGCATCTCTCGCAGTCTTTTTCGCTACTTCATCTGCAAATGCATTTCCTCGACCAACATCATCTGTAATCTTTTTGTGTGCACTACACTTCACAATTGCTATTTGGGTGGGTAAGGCAAGTGATTCAAGAAGATCAGTCACTAACTGACCATGTTGTATTTTGGTGCCATGTGAAGTGAGGAAACCCCTTTCCTTCCAAAGACGCCCAAAATTAAACGCTACACCAAAGGCATACTGACTGTCGGTATACACGTTTACTCTCTTTCCTTTTGACAATACACATGCTCTCGTTAAAGCTATCAATTCTACTGTTTTAGCTGAATTGTGTCTGATACGTGCAGTTTCCACAACTGTATGCAAAGTAGTTACAGCATAGGCTGAAGCTGTATCTCCATTGGGCATTTTAAAACAAGATCCATCTACCCATAGAGTTCCATCCGGATTCTCTAGCGGCGTGTCTCTTAAGTCAATTCTTCCTTTTGTCTCTTCCTCAGTACGGAAGAAGCAATCATGTTGCTCCTCAACACTTTTCTCATCTGGAAGGGGCAACAGAGTGGTTGGATTTAGGGTATTACATCGTTTGATGTGTACGTGACTAGCCAAAAGCGTCAGCTCGTATCCAGTTAGACGAGCACTCGTAAGATGCTGCGTTTTCGTTCTGTTTAGTAAAGTATCCACTGCATGTGGTACCATGACAATGAGAGTATTATCTAGCGCCACTCCAGCGGACTGTTGAATAGAAATTGCTGCTGCTGCTACTGCTTTGAGACAACTAGGCAATGCCTTAGCTACCGGATCTAACGTAGCCGAAAAATAGGCACATGGCCGTTGTTTGTCTCCAAATTGCTGTGTTAAAACTGACAACGCACAACCTTCTCTCTCATGAACATAGAGTGTAAAAGGCTTAATGTAATCAGGGGTGCCTAGTACAGGAGCAGAACACAGAGCAGTACGTAAGTCAGTGAAACTCTTTTGACACTCGTCAGTCCAAGGAAGAGGCTGAGGCGTATCTTTTAAAGTGAGTGCCAACAAAGGTTTGGCCAACAGAGAGAAGTTAGGGATTCACTGCCTACAGTAGGAAGTAATACCTAGAAAGGCACGTACCTCCCTTTGCGTGGATGGCACAGACATTTGCGTAATCATCTGAATTCGTTCTGGTGTTAATCGTCGTCCCTCCTTTGATAGGAGATGACCCAAGTAGGTAACCTCCCTACGGACATATTGTAATTTGGAAGGTGAAACCTTATGATTCAGATTAAACAAATGGCGTAACAATGCAACAGTGACATTTTTGCAAATATCTTCTGAATCAGCAGCAATTAACAAGTCGTCCATGTACTGCATAAGAGCAGCACCAGACGGCAATTGAAAAGTATCGAGATGACATTTTAAAGCTTGGCTGTAAATGGAAGGACTTTCACAATAGCCCTGAGGTGCGCGCTTAAACTGGAAGCTTCGGCCTCCAAGAGAGAAGCCAAAAATGTCCCTACTCTCTTCGGCAATGGGAATACTAAAGAAGGCATTCTTTAAATCGATAACAGTGAACCAAGTCGCTGTGGAAGGTATCATTGTCAACAGAGCAGTGATATCTGGGACAAAAGGAAATTGTGGTACAACAATTTTGTTTACCTCCCGTAGATCAATCACAAAACGATATACAGGTGGCTGAGAAGGATCAGTGCGTTTAAGAACAGGAAGAATAGGACTATTGCATGTGTTACCTCTCGTTTCTTCAACCACACCCTTCTGAATCAAATCATGAATGATTTCCAAAAGTGCTTTTTCACCTTCAGTGGAAATTCTATATTGCGGAATACGTGGTAATTCAACATTGGGCTTGAGAGTGACAACATAAGGTGGAATTTCGAGACAGCCCACATCATTCGGACCTGTGGCCCAAAGCGTTGCCGGAAGAGAAAGCAATTCAGGTGGAAACTGATCTTTGGACAAATACATTGGAGAAGTCAATTTCTGTCCTAAAGTAAGATGTACGCCAGAAGGAGAACAATATATCGTAGCATGCATTCTTTTCAATAGGTCCAAACCCAACAGATTCTCACCGCAACCATTCGTCAACAGAAGTGGAGCTTCCAAATCATAAGGGCCAATTGAAATGGGCAAAGGGCAAGAAACCGGATTACGAACAGGGGCACCAGAAAATCCTACAGAAACATTCGTTAAGCCAGACAAAGGTGCCCCAGGGAGTTTGGAATGAATGATAGAACTTCTCATCGCCCCAGTATCTGGAAGAAATGGCTCTAAAACACCCATTGTAGTGACGTTAACATAAGGACCACTCTGGTCTACTGGAACCCATACAACTCCCTTACTTTGTCTATGACTGTCCTAGTTGGCATGAAGACTTTCATTTCCGCTTTCAATATAACAATCCTCATTGTAGTACTGTGTAGACTGAGCGTTTTGCTGATCAAAGTAATTCACGGAATTAGAAGGAGGAAGGGAACGCTGTTCTTGGGTCAACATACCTCGACCTCTACCTCTGTTTGCTGACTGGAGGCCAGCACGACCTCGTGGAGCAGATGGTGATCCATTGCGCTACAATAAAACTGGACAACTATTCTTAAAATGACCTTCTTCTCTACAATAGGCACATTGATTAGGTCCTAACAAAGGTCGCGGAATATATGGCTCAGGTCTTTGATACAACCTCTGAAACTGCGGAGGATGTTGAAACTGAGGCTGAACATAGCGAGGAGGATAAGCTTGTTGCAAGAGAACCTTCGTTTTTAATTCTTTCGTCTTTTTCGTCTTTTTCTCTTGCTTTTCTTTCTCTTCTTTATCCCTGTTTTCATAATATTGTGCAGTAGCCAATATCTGGGCAGAAGAAGAAACAGCCCATGAACTTTCAGAATCTTTCAATTTGTGTGACAGCTCAGGAAGCAAGTTAAATACGAATTTGTATACAAATAATCGCTGACCACCCTCTGTAGCCATATCTTGACCACTGTGATCAATAAATGTCTCCTCGAAACGAGTGAAGAAATCAGAGACACTTTCATCTTTCTTTTGTTTGCATGCCGCTAATTTATCCCAATTAACTCTCAATGCAGGCATCATCGTTTTCATTAGTGTAATAATCCTACCAGGGAGTTCTGAAATCAAAGCGTCAGGTTTTGCACCACCCACTTGGTCTCTGTCTGTGGCAGTTATAACATCCCAAGTAGCACCTAATTCCTGTGCGTGATTCTCTTTACGAATCTTAGCCCATATTGTCTGTGGGACTACATTTCCCATTAGCATATCGATATCAGCTAGGTTCATGGTGCAAGCATCAACTGTCTGTGTTAATTCTTTATAATAACCCGCAGGGTTTTTACGAGGATCCGGTAGAGTCTGTTTTAGGGCCAAAACTTCAGATCTCTTCCAGGGGACATGTACCCATATACGCTGAAAATGAGCAGGAATAGCTGGATTAGCACCTGCTCCTGCAACCTCTTCCTTCCATACTGGAGGAACCTCTCTCATGGGGTAATTTTTCAGTGTCAGTTTAACCGACGGAACAGAATCAACGAAAGCCTGAGAGAACAATAAGGATCTATAAGAAATAAGGGGCAGATTTATGTTGCCTGGCGCATCCCTGCAAATCAGCAAGGATGCGCCAGGAATGATGCGTCACGCAAGTTTACCCTTGCGCCACACATGATGCGCCGCATTTATAATGCGGCGCATCATGGCGCAGGAATAAACAGATGCGTGACGCATCCAATGGCGTAAGGTTGGCGCAGTGCTTCAGTTGCGTCGCAAGCGCGACGCAACTCCAGCACTGTTCCAACCAACCCTATCCCTAACATGGTGCGTCAAGCCTTACGCCTGCTTCAAGCAGGCGCAGGGTTTTGGCGCATCAGCGTTGGGAAAGTGACTCAGTCAAATCTTATAGATTTGACTGAGTCACTTTTCAGGGGCGTTCCTGCGACGGAACGCCCCCCCCCCTATGTCGACACGCCCACGTGAAACCTGACGCAGGTTTTACGTGGCGCAGGGCTTTACATCGTGACGCATCTCCATAGATGCGTCACGATGTAAATATGGCGCAACGTGGCGCAGGGTTTACACCGCCGCTGCGTCACAAAAGTGACGCAACGGCGGCGTAAAAGTGGCGCATCTCCGACATAGATCTGCCCCTAAGTGTCCTTACAGCTTTCTCAACCTTAGATCCCACAATAAGTCCTTTATCAAAATCAGTCTGAACATCTAACAGACCCGGAGGAACCGAATTTAAATTCACATCCTCCCATTCTTTAATGAGAGTGTCGCACATTACATTAAAAACATATCTTTGCGTGGGTGCATTCCATTGTGAGAAAGTAAGCATAATATCTAGCACACTATATTGGGGCCCTTTTTGATCCATTTTTGTGCGAGAGATTCCAATCTCTCTCGTTCTTCAGAATCTGGGAACTGACTACGAGATTGTCTTCGAGCAAAAGCCGAAGACACATTTAAAGCTTCAAAGAAAGGAGATAGAATACCAGTGACGGTATCCGTAAGACGCTTACGCACAGACGGAGAATTAGACATAAGAATAGGGGACAAAGTATTAGGCGAACTAATGGAAGGAGAACCGATATTTGCAGGAGGAGCAGAAGGCAAAGGAGATCGAAGATCAGGAGATGAGGGCAAAGAAGTTGAAGTTAAAGGAAAAACTGGCAGAGGCGGTAATACTGGAGGAGGCAAATGCGGAAGAGCCGGAACAGGCGGAGGTACTACTGGCAGTTGAACAGGCTGTAACAACTGGGGTGCATTAGTACCTTGTACATAGGGCAGAGGCAACCTCAATAAATGGGACATTAGGGGATCTTCTTCTATATCTTTCTTATTATCGGAAGGGGAAACAGGCAACACCGGATAGCATTTATCTATTGCCATGCGATGCTGTCTCTCTGAAATTTCAGTCGCATTATCAATTTCATCGTCCTTAAATTGTTGGGCAGCCTGTATAATTGTCATACCCTGTGCTTTTCCATCTCGTTTTGCTTGCTTAATTTCTTTCTGTTTGGCTTCCTTACGCCAAAGGCGGAAAGAGTCAAACATTGCCGGCCGGGCTTTTCTTTTGAATAGAACTGCTTCTAAATTATCTAGCACATCAGGCTCAAAGCTACCATTTTCTGGCCATTTTAGAACACCATCTTTCCTTGTGTATCGGGTCCATACCTCGTTAAAGGCGATGGGGCCAATACCATGTTTTGAATAGAGCTCATATGTGGGAGTTCCAACCGAAGGAATCGGACAAGAGTCCTCAAGCCGGGAATCCCTATTACAACCAACGCAACAAAATTTTCCAAACTTAGTCAGACCAGGCATCTCGTGATTTCACCTGACTGTTCACAAACTGCAAGGGGGTAAAACTCAGTTTACGCAACACAAATGCACTTACCCTCGGCTTCGGCTATTGCAATAGTCGAATCTAAGAAACCAGAAGATCAAAGTACTAAGAAAACAAAATTGTGGGAGCGACCCACCAAATACTTAACTAAGGACGTCTTCTTACACCAACAGAGGCCCGTCTATCGTCTCGCCTTACCATACATCACCAAAGAAAGGGCCAAGGCAGGGCGGCAGTCAGGGCAGCAGTCGTCAGTAGCTGTCAGGAAGGAGTAACCACGCTGCAAAAGACCGTCGGACCACTTTCGACATACAGGGGTCACTTAGTGTGGCTCGCGAACCCTCCGGAATTTTCTTGCGAGGTTCCTCACGACCTTCGGGCAGAACCGGTACCACTGAATCCACCCCACATTGGGCGCCAGTTGAAGAACCAGAACCTTTTGAGCCTGGCGGCGCAGGGTACGCCTTAATCTTCTAGGTTCTCCTGCTCAGCTACACAGAGACACGGGACACTCTGTCGGCGTAAAAGATCGGATTTTATTAGCTGCAGCTAGTACAGTTATCCTAGAAGTACACAAGGTAGGTTCTCAGGAGACTGCCACTTCACTCTGTGGCGCACAATCTTATATACTATATATATAACATATACATTAACCAAGTCTACACCCAGAACATACAAGAAAGAGCCAATAAGGAAAGTTGCAAAACAGGACAGAACCAATAGGAGAGTTTTGAAAACAAAAGTGTCAGATGACTTGAAGAAACCTCTCCTCCAACTATGTTTGTCACCCCTCCCTCAAACTAATTCATTAACGGATTCGTAACTAACTTGCAGGTGGCGAGATACGTTTGTGTGTGTTGGAGGACAGTTGTGAAACGAGAGAATGCTAGCAGAGGACAGTGAAGGCCAGACGACAAGATAAAGTCAGAGAAGAATAGTGTGAACCAACAGATAGTTGAGACGGGGATTAGAAAAACCAGACAGGGATTAGTGTACTCGGCCAAACCTAACACCAGCTTTGCAAATAGAGGCAGAAGGCGTCTTTTCGATACCAGGCTGCAGAAAAAGCAGAATAGACTTTGTCGCCGTGCTGCCTGAGTGATGGCAACATAAAATGGCGGCGGAGCACAAAATGGCGGGTCGATTCGATCACGATCGAAAATTGAAGTTCCTCAAAAACTACATTTACCCAGTCATTGTATGAGCAGGCATCCTTATTGAAAGAAGTCACTGTCCAAAATAAATGGTGTTGCAGAAAGTACATATACATGCGCCCACGGAGGTCTGGATGACTTGACACTCGTAAGTTGGTATCACCACCAACCAAGGACTTACACAAATTCCACAACACTGTGGAAACATGTATTTGTATAATCTGAAAAACAGTCTCATTCGAACAGTGCCTTTTTTTTTTTAAATGTGACAGTGTGTTCCCTGAAAGTGTAAAGGTGGTTTCTTGTGCACTTCCTTTGGAGACATCTGTCATGCAGGCACATTATTGTTCTTCACAACAAAACATCAAAATATAGCATTTAAAACATGAAGACATGTTGACGAGTGTAGAGAGTGCCAAGGTACAATACTTATTGACTAACAACTTGAATTATGCCAGTTGTCACATGGCCATTCGTTCCCTGATGACACAGTTGGGAACACATCTGACCCACTGCCTGTCATGTGGAGTGGCACACATGTCCAAACACAGGACAATGCATAAGCTAATGGGCCTGCAATTGTGTTGTAAAAAGGCATACCTGCACTGAGGAGACACCCTCATGGCAAGCCAGAATGTCCACACAGATGTCAGCACACAAAGACAAAACTACGTAGCACCTGGACCACACACTGGTGCCAAAAAGGTATGAGCAGGAATCATGTATTTAAACTATTGACACATGCTGCAAAGCACACACATTAAACCCTGCACAACATGACTGGGTCAGTGCACGTTGAGTCTCTGTCAAGCCAATTCTTGCACACAGGTCAGACCTGGCAAGGAGACATAAGGTTTGGCCATGTAGGCCTAGCCCGCACAAACCCCCCATCCCTGAGACAATGTGATTGAGACAGATCAAGAAGTGACACCTCTTAATCAGGCTTTACAAAAATGTTCAGCAAGAATTCCCAAATGTACTCCACATCACCTCGTGAGGCTGCCAACACATATTTGTGACAAACAACCATCAACAGATAGTTGCGAATAGACACACAGGCACTGCCCAGTGTGAGTATGCACAAGCCAAATGGGGTCTCCCTGTCCAGTGGACACATGTAGCACACTTTGGATAAATACAAATGAGGCCAGGGAACAATGCCACAGAGGCAAACCAATGCTGAACACACAGAGAATGGGCATAGTGTTGGATGACACACATGATTACGAGGCAAGGGTGTCTCAGGGGACTGTAGTGGGCACACTGCTCATTGTTCCTGGAATGATCTGACTGTAACATGGGCAACCGTCCGGGCACTATGCATATCTCCCACTCATGCACATCATGTCTGAGGCCACAACATCGGTCATGCATGCTGCAAGTGTGTTCATTTGAAACCTCACACTCCTATGTTGAGACTCATCATCAGTGCCAACAAATATGGACCCCCAACTGAGTGAACAGGACAGGGCACAGGCAAGGTACCAACACATGTCACAGACCACCCTCACACATGATGCAGAAAGCAATGTGCACTTGGATTAACTGGCAGCCTAGATGACCATGTGCAATAGTGATTACACACAGACCAGGGGACACATGTCAAGGAGGGGAAGGGATGAATAAGAGCACCGTTTGACTTTGGGGAACAGAATATGCACTGCACATATAAACCCTGGCAGTGTATCCAGGCGACAGAGCACTTCCAAAAGCTGGTTACACACAACACAACAAACACACATGTACCTACCCCCTCCTTGCTGCTGTCTCTCCTGTAACTGCCTATCCAGGTCAGGGAAGACCACCGCCAGGACACGCGTCATGTGGGGGGTCAGGCGTCGGCACCCGCCATGGGGGCATGGAGGTGAGAGCTCCAGCTGGACCCGGGCGATCCGCCGGGTCCAGCACCGGATGTCCTGCCAGCGTTTTCGGACTTGGGCTAGGTGCCGACAGCGATCCCCCGCCGATCTCACGGCTCTGACGAACCGCTTCCAGATCATCCCCTTCTCGTAGGCAGTTACCTGTGAGGATGACAAAGTGAGACAACATCACTACACATGCTCCATGTCACAGAGACACACATTTGAACATCTTTGATATGTTGAACAGGGCATAGGATGCTGCCAAGGAATTTCATCTTTATCATATGGATATTGGCCTCTGTGGAAGCCCCAATGCACTACATGACATTGAACGTACACATGTGGCATGAGGGGTGTGACACACTCCCTGATCATGGCACACACTGTGCATCACATGCAACACCAGGCTGATGGACAGCACCTCTACGCAGTTACATGCCCTAGGCCACTGACGCAACCTCAGCAGAGTACACAGACACACACAGGCACAGATCAATCACCTGCCATTGGCAACAGCGGATACAAACCTCACTCTGCACATGTGCCACTGGCCTGTGGGGTGTCACAGGTGTCGATCTAGCTCAGCAAGTCAGACACACAGCACGGCTTGCTTCTCACATCAGATGGGTAGAGCTGTTGCCTCCTCCATGCAGCTGTGGTGCAACACTTCACATAGACACTCACCCACATGACAAGGAACATTCACACACATCAATGTCCAGGGGGCGTGCACATCACTTGGACACTCTCACCACAGCTCCACTCAACTCACACACATCTGTGGCTATAGTCACCTGTCACACCGGGGGGACCACGGAATCACCTCAGGAGAATAGACAAAAAATGCCACAAAGGATTTGCAATGCTGAATGTGTCATGCACTATGCAGTGAATGTCACAGTAAGCACAATGCAAGTGAGGAGTGCACACATGAACTACATCATGCTCTGCATGAGAGATATAAGCCATCCCCCCCCCCCGGGACCCACTCTAAACAACATTGCATGTCTGTCACACCTGGACACAATGCCAGAAGTGACAGTCATAAAAAAGGTGCACAAGCAAAGGTAGTGGAGTCAGTACTCACCTGCTCCCCTGGTCTCCCATACAGGCTGGGGTACTGTGGGAGGAGCACATTCAGCAAAGCCTCATTCTCCTCAAGTGTGAATGGCGGGGCCCTCTCCACAGACCTTGACATGGTGCCAGAGGAAGCACAGACAGCAGCAGTGTTGTTGACAGGAAAGTTGTGCAGGCAAGTGCCCTCTCATGGGTTCTGGCTGACTTATATCTGTCTTGCTGGGGGCTTTCATTTACAGGAGCACAGAGTGATTGGTCAGACTCATTTGCATCCTACGTTTCCTCCAATCCCTTTACACATACACCAATGACACGAATTTGCATGGTTCAAATTTTGAGCATCATAGCTAGGCAAACCCCACTTTGCAACATTGTAATTTTTGGGCCAACTGACTTTTCCAGCCCACATGATGGCCACATTGCAACTGAAACTCGGTATCCATGACAACCAGCATGCATTTTGGGCCTAACACTTGTCCACTATGTAATGTTTGAATCTTAAAAACATGTACGGTGCATTTCACACGTACCCGTACGGCACCACTACAATAGTGATACGGACCGTACACACGCCCTCCGAGCGTGTGTACGGTCCGTATCACTATAGTAGTGCTGCCGTAGTAGTACACGTGTGTGTACGGTCCGTACCACGCGTACTCCTACGGCAGCACTACTATAGTGATATGGACCGTAAACACGCCCACCGAGCGTGTGTACGGTCCATATCACTATAGTAGTGATGCCGTAGGAGTACGCGTGTGTGTACGGTCCGTACACACACACGTACTCCTACGGCACCACTACTATAGTGATACAGACCGTACATACGACGTGTGTACGGTCCGTACCACGCGTACTCCTACGGCACCACTACTATAGTGATACGGACCGTACACACGCCCTCCGAGCATGTGTACGGTCCGTATCACTATAGTAGTGCTGCCGTAGTAGTACGCGTGTGTGTACGTTCCGTACCACGCATACTCCTACGGCAGCACTACTATAGTGATACGGACAGTACACACGAAGTGTGTACAGTCCGTACCACGCGTACTCCTACGGCAGCACTACTATAGTGATACGGACCGTACACACGCTCTCAGAGCGTGTGTACGGTGTGTTTCACACGCTTACACTGGTGATAGGAGGCACAAACGAAAGGAATGGAGGTCTCAGACTTGCACAAGTCTGTACATCAAGTCATATTCATAGGAGACTTTCATGTACAGGGCCTAGGTGTGTCAGGCAGTGATATTGCACATGTCTCCTCATGTAGTTGCACAATTTATGTGTGAGGACCTGTGTACACATGTCATGTGTGATGGGGCACTATGTGGCACACTTCCCCTTCACACTTTGCACATGTGTGCCTGTAGTACAAATGTGTTAAGCACAGCATCACTGGTATGGCACAGTCACCACCACCCGCAACTGTCCCCTGATGCCAGGGACAGGGACACTAACAACTGTCATTTAACGATCAGCGTACCCCGATGTGACTATGTCATGTGTGTGTCATGTGTTCCCATGAGCTTGATGTTGGTGTTTAGTCAACTACATCTGCTGTTGCCGCATCCAACATGTGTCTGTGTGGAGATGGGCATGTCACACATCTACGCACACCATGCCACATGTGGATTCCCATGTAAGCAGTGTCTGTGTGCATCGAACATGACATTTTGACATGAGGACATATCTGCGTCGTCTCAATGTCTGTGTTTTCTGTTTTCACGTGTCCCCCTTCATCGCAATGTGTGTGATCTGTACATTTGACATTCCAGGTGACCTGTGCGTCTATCTTGCCATCAGCTGTCTGTATGAGATGACATCCTTCAAATGCAGATATGTGGATGTATGTCACTCCTGTCATGTCTCTGGCTGTTCACTCAGACTGGCCCCAAGCTCGTTTCACGGCATGTCATGTATACTTGCCAATCAAAGGGTGTATCTGGCTTTTCGTAGGAGTATCACCAAGCTGGCATACGTGTCCTGGATGTATTGCACAGACCAGACTCTGTATTTAACAGATGTGTAGTAGCAGTTGAGCATGTGCTCTGTTCATTGACATTGATGTTGTTATGCTCTCAATCTTTGTTATTCATTACAATTTTCTGCAGGGCACCGCCTGTCCCCCGACCAATGCCAGACTTGGGTGCCATGAGGGAACGTGCCTGCATCAGACGTTATAGATTCACTCAACAGTTGATTGAGGACTTGACCGCCAAGGTGGCACCACACCTCCAACTGCGACACAGGTATCCTACTGCGCTGACCCCCAAGATGAAGGTGATGGCAGCCCTACATTTTGTTTGTCACAGGTATGTTTCAATTCACCATAGCTGATGTTGGGGGCATGTCACAGACAATGTTCAGCCGTGCCCTGCGTGATGTTTTGGCAGCCATGTTGGAGCACCTTGATGAATTCATCCATTTTCCGACTCCTGAGGAGTTGACAGGTGTCAAGGGTGATTTCTATGCCCTGGGAGGGATGCCCCATGTCATTGGGTCCATTGATGGGACACATGTGGCTTTGGTACCACCACAGGCACAGGAGGTAGCCTATCGCAACCGTAAACATTACCACGCTATAAATGCCCTTGTGGTGTGTCTTGCTAACATGCTGATTTCCCATGTCTGTGACCGTTTTCCAGGGTCAGGACACGATGCCTACATCATGAGGAGTAGCAGGGTGCCACAAATGATGCTGCAGCTGCACAACGAACGAGCATGTCTTGTTGGTGGGTATACTCTGTTTGTCCTGTGTGTTGTGGTATCTTTTGCTCTTACGGCATCTCCTGACCCACTTATTTACATGATGTTTCCATGTAGGGGACTCTGGCTATCCCAACATGCCTTGGCTGATGACGCCTCTCCGCAACCTAAGATCAGCTGCAGATCACCGGTACAACAATGCACACGGGCAGACCAGGCGAGTGATTGAGATGACGTTTGGCCTCCTGAAGAGCCGATTCCGGTGCCTTCACAAGACAGGCGGGTCCCTCCCATATGCACCGGCAAAGGTCTGCAAAATCTTTCTCGTGTGCTGCATGCTGCACAACATGGCAGTGGAGAAGGCAGTGCCACTCATCCTGGAGCAGGATGAGCAGGAACATCCACCCATGGAGGATGAAGGGCTTGGTCACGAGGCAAGTGAGGAGGAGGAGGAGGATGAGGATATCCGGAGTCAGCTCATACGCAACTTTTTCTTATAATGGTGAGTCACTGGGTCTGAGTGTGCACGCTTGTAGCCTTGGGTGCCATGTGTTGCAATGTGTGTGTCCAGCTGACTGTATGCTAAGTGACTTAGATGTGTGTTCTGATGTGTCACCCGAGTGATGATGTAATTCCACACATTTTTGCTGAGACACTTTCTTTTAAATTAGCATGGGGACAACATTGTTCCTGTTGAGTAAATGACCATGTATGCGGAGAAAAATCTTTTAGCTGACTTCTTGTGTGCCTGTCATTCCCAGGTTCTTGCGCATGTTGTCTGCTCGTGTCATCGTTGTCCTCCTGCTATTTCTCATGAGTATTGCAACGTGGGCTGAATCAGCATTCCATGCACGGACATGGCGAAATGTCATTTTGGGTAAGGATTGCAGCAAGGCATTTTGGGTGTGGTACGTGTTTTGAATGTGTGGGGACTGCTCCTGTGCATGTTGTGTTACCATGCATACATGTCGACTCACCATGGGGCACATAACATGTAGCATGACTCCCATGAATTGATAGTCACCCTTCGTGACAGTCATCTGTAATGGTTTTTGGATTCTGATGAAGGCATCAATATGTGTAACACTTCCCTCTGAAACATACGGGATGCTACGGGTGGACATAGTGTGGGACATCCCCATAACAGGCTCAATGGGGAATTGCAGCCTCTCCGTGTGCAGCAGGAGGTGTTTGGCTCATCCCCTTATCCTGTGTGCCAGTTCATTTGGATTTACTACATCCATGTTGTGAAGGGGGTGTCCAGCGTATGTCCCACATGTTCAGTCAAATGACCTTTGAGTTTGTTCATATTGATGCATTTCCCTTAGTGTGAGCATGAGTAATAAAGGTGTTCCTCACCCTCCAAAGTGCCAAATCTCTGTCAATGCAGGTCTCTTGCCACTTTGCATGCGTCATCTCTGGCATAGTTGTCAAAGATTGTGCATATGAGTCTATGTGTAGTTTGGCAACATGCATGCAGTTCTTCATGTATTATAATCTCTATTCTGCATGAAGTCCATGGTTGTGTATGTATTTGGGCCGGTTGCTCCCCCCAACGGGCCGTCAACGCCTGCTGAGGGTGTGTCTCCTGTGTGCAGCTCGGCCTTCTGTTTCCTGATCCTGTGTCAGTCATCTTTGGTGATTGTTCATCCATTTTCTCTGTGTGTGCCATGAGTAACCGGACACTCCTTCCTTTACGTACGCCTGTTGCAGTTGTCCTTTCTGACATCCTTGTCTTTGTGTGCAACTTTCGGCCTAGTATCCAGTACATGCCGCCTGCTGCTGTGGCCCCTGCAGCAAGGGCCCACCAAGTTCACGGATTCGGCAACCCACATGCCTCCAAGATGCTCCTCCCTTCCTCCCTCCACCCATTCATTCTGCTGTCATCAGCTTGTATGTGCCACTGTTGCGGCCACGCGGTGCCAAAGGCAGGACCGTCAGCGCATGCAACGTGCACATTGCACGACCCTCATGTCCTTGCATGACCCACATCACACAACAGTCTCATGTTGCAGCCACCCTCCAAGCAATGTCCAACCGAAAATCAACCACCTGCTCTCATGCATACCCTAGGTGCACACTCGACACCTTTGCATGCTGAGTGTGCAACTCCAACTGCCTACACAGCACTGTCCCACCTTCCAGGCCTTGTCACACCAACCAGGTCATGTCCCTGCTACTCCACACCGGCTCCGTCCACCAGCACGCCATGGGACTCTGTTACCTCCTCAACACAATAGGCCCACACATCACCTTCATGACAGTGACCTGGATGAAAGCATCCTCAGCACACAACTTCTTCATTGCCATCTCAGATGGATACAAGGGCACCCGCAGGGACGGCACTAACAATCCCGGAGGATGAATTGATATCTATTCCCAAGTACGCACTCAGGGTCACAAATCCGGTTTAGCACAAACCCCCTGCAAACCCTCAGAGTAACACTCATCTACAGATCTCCAGGTCTACATCCACAATTACGCAAAGCCATCAACACGTCCATCGTCACGCACGCCCTCACATCCACAGGATACATAGTGGCTGTGGGCCAGGAACTTCTGGCTGGATGAGAACCACACCAGCATCCATCATTGGTCCATCCACATCAGCATCCACGTCTCCGGCGAGCAACACACTGCCACACACCCCGCTACCAATCCCCCGAAGATGCTTGATGTAAGTCAACACAGACATGCTGTGTGGGACACTGGAACCAACACCACCACCACACCCTGCAACCTCACACACTGGATCAGCAACTGAGGCAACAATCTAGCCACGTTGACAGACTTTCCTGTGACGCACATCAACAATTAAGCCACCTGGGACAAGGCAGACCTACTGGACTCATACACGTCTAGCAGGACTCTTGTGCACAGCTTGCAACACAAATAACCATCAGTGGCCTTACAACCCTGGAAAACGGCACACACAGCCATCACCATATCATCAGCAAGGACAATTGGAGATCCTTCTGATGAGGCCGAGGCCAAAAAAACACACGACATCAAGGAGCTCATCAGCATCGTGAGTGCACTGACATCAGCTCTCCATCCAAAAGACACCCCACCCTTGCAAGGCTGAGCCAATCCCTTGCAAATTTCTAACACTGCAAGCTCATGGACATACATGCAAGCTTTGGCACATAGAGGCAAAACGCACTATTATACGCGGGACAAACCCCCCTCAGGTTTTGGACTTCCAGCATCAGCAGATACAACACCCGGCTCATGTGCAACATCCCCTGGGGATCTCCATTAGGCACCTTCCCACACAACACCTCAACCACATCATTCCCCATCCTTGTAGCCCCCGTCCAGCACGTCATGTATGTATCATTTGAGTTAGCCACATTCCATGGTAGATGGAGGCATGCAGTGAACCAGGCCATTCTTAGACAATGGACGGCAGGAACGCTGGCTCTCAAGGAACATCACCGTGCTTCCCTAGCCAGCTAATGTCATCAGGAAGACAGTCAACGAGCAACTGACAAACTTCCTCCACGCAAATAGCTCCAGGCAACCTGCACAAGCCCATCTTCCACAGTAATCACCCCACTGCAACCGTCATCGTTGCCACCAACACCGACAACTTTGCCCTGCTCAACAATAGTGGGGCCACCCCCCTTGACCTCTCCACAGCATTATGCATGATGTGCTCACACACTGTCAGCTCACACATCTCGAACACTGGTATCCAGGGGATGGACCAGGATGAAATCACCAAGTAGCTCACCAGCAAGGCTATGGGAGTGGGACTCAAGCCTTCAGCATGTAGTATAGTGGCGTCATCTGGCACATGGCCCAGCGATCATCTCTCAGCGTGTCAATCTTCAATGTGCCCAGAACCCCCCTCTCCACCATCACATGCGCACACAACCTCATCATCATCTCGTATGCCATTGACAGCCAGCTGCTCCTCACCCTCACCAAAGACGCAGCCATTGCCAGTTCCAACCTTCAAAAAGGCATGAGGTCCGTTGATGAATGGCTGAACATCAGCCACCTGAGGCTGGACTTGTACAGGACTGAGGTAATCATCTGAGGATTGTCCCCTTTCAGCTGGGTCAACTCCTTGTGTCCCACCCGCCAGGGCACTGCACCAGCACCCAGTGGCCACGCAAGCAAGATGGTGTGCATCATGGACTCGTCGCTCACAATTGCCATGCAACTCACCAGCATCTGTACCTCATGCTGCAACACCCTCCGCATGATGCACATGATCCACAGATAGATCCACTCCAAGGCAAGACAGACCGTCCCCCAGGTCCACGACACCAGCCGTGTCAACTACTGCCCCGCCCTCTACGGAGCAAGTACTGCCAAACTCCCGGACAACTTGTCCACATCCAGGGTGCATCTGCACACCTCAGATGCAACATCCCGCGCCCCAGCCACATCACCGCCCACCTGAGATAGCTGCAATGGATCACTGTGTGCTGCAGGATGACCTTCAGACTCCTCACCCACACTCAGGAGGTAGTCCACAACCCCAGACCCCAAACCAACCTTGGACGTCTGTCATCTGAGACCCCGTTGGGCCAACTCCGTGCATCCAACCTTGCCCTGCCACCATTCTTCACATCCACTGAACTCCAGCATGCAGGACATAGTTCTCCCACCTGGCCAAACATACCTGGGACTCCCTCCCCGGGAACCTCCACATGAGCCATGACCTCTATGCCTTAATGATACTCTTCCAAATTTGTCTGTCCGCACAGTATTGCAAGCCCCCCCTCAGCAGCTTGAGGCCATCACGGGTGAGTATTGTGCTCCATGTCTGTATTGGATGATACATTGTGACCCATGTGTGTCCTGTACCGGACTCAGATCCCAGGGTATGGATGGCTGGAGTTAGTTCAACACTCAGGCATTGTTTGACATTTCCCCACACGTATGTTGTGGACTCATGCAAAATGACTGCAACATCTAATTAAAGAAATGTAGTTTTATTCTCGGTGGGGGGCGTGTTTGGTGGTAAAAATAGGTGCTATACAGTGTGCATAGAATCCAAAGTTCACAGGGGGAGATGGGATCCTTGGCATTTGAAGTCATCAGAGTCCAGAACAAAGTGTTTGTCATCATTGGTCAGACTGTGACCAGCAAGTCCATGTGGCAGAGAATGTCAGTGAATGAGGTGCTGCTGTTGCGCATGAAGGACAAGTGTCAGGCCAGGTGACCTGGGAGATGTGGATGGTCCGCTGCCTCTCACGGTCTTTTCCGTGGACAACCTACCTTCCTGGCGGGACCCTCAGATGCAGGCCTTGACGATGTTTGGGACGCTCCGTCGGACGAATCCTCCTCCTCCTCCCTCCCTGTGGCTGCTGTTGGTCTTCACCTGGTGCCACAGGGAGGGTTGCCCATGTTGTCGGCGATCCGACGGAGTGATCGGCTTATGTTCGTTTGCACCGCCAGGAGCTCAGCCAGTCTTGCCTCCATCCGTCCTTGGTGTTGTTGTTGACTGGCGTGTTGCTCGGCCTGCTGTTTCTTGATCTCTGTGAGGGTCTCCACTACCTGGCTGATGGCCCTGGTGTCACGCCGGTATGCGTCCATGATGTTGCGTTTGTGTGACATACCGGTCCCTTCAGCTGGCTGGTCAGGTTCTCGCCTCCGCCTGCCTCCACTCCCACCACCCCTGCCCACACGAGCCTGGCCTGCCGTTGTGGGCACATCGGGTCTACGGGACCCCTGAGGGATGGCAGTTGCGGGGTTGTCTGCCTCCTCCTGGGTGCCCGGCGAACCTTGTCCCTCCAGGTCAGACTGGCTCAGTTGTTCAGTGCGGGCAGGGCTCCTGGGTGTCTCCTGGGATGTGGCAGAAATGGGGGTGGTGGTTGGCACAGATGTACCTGAGGCAGGTGCTGCAGGGGCTTGGACACCAGAGGGTCCAGGTGGGTTGGGGTCATCCGCGGAGTGTTGAGAGGCGTCGCTGCCGGTGGGATCAGGTTCCTCCAGAGCCTGGGACTGCTATTCTTCCCCCCCATTGTTGGGGGGAGATCCATGACGTTGCCCTGTGTGTGAGAGAGAGACAATGTTAATGCTGTTTCATGCGACATCCATGTTTCATACATATTCAAGTTGGCACAGTTCCTCCAGGTAGTTGTATGTGCCTAGCACTACCCTCACTGTTCACTTGTGGATGGGTATGTAGCGGGGCACAGATTGATATGTTCTCCTGAGTGTTTGACATGTAGATTTTTGGCTTGGATGCTTCTTTGGCTATGGATTGATCTTGTTGTGTCACATGTCCATTGTGAGAGTGGGTAAATCCATTGCCTGCCCCGGGGGTGTGTGCTTGTGTAAGGGGTGTGTGTAACAGGGCCTGCTGGTGGGTGTAGTGTGATTTGGCTGTGGGTCTCCCAGGTGATGTATCTGTCCCCTCATGGTGCATGCTGCCATGACAGTGAGTGTGAGTTCCTGTCCTAGATATCTGAGCTTGTGGTGTTGGTGTTTGAGTTTACAGTGGTCACAGGAGGGCCTCAGCAGGGCCAAGTGTCAGCTACCTTGTCAGTACTTTGCCAGTCCCTATGCATTGAGCATGGTGCATCGGTATGTACCTGGGCCATGTGGGCTGAGGGCAATGGTGTCTGCTTCTGAGTTGAACAATGTGTTTTGTGAGCCCCACCCTCACAGCATCCCGGACATCCAGTCTTGGGTTTGTGGTTTGTGTAGCCTGGGACATGGCCTGGCCTTGCTTTGTGGATGGGCCATACACATGTTAGTGGTATGAGCGTTGTTTTTGAGTGTGGTGGTGTCCGGTGAGGGCTTGGGGGTAGTTGCGTGCATTTGGTGTAGTTGGGGTGTGGATGCCATTACCCCCATGTTACGTAAGTTGTTTGTGTACTCACCAGGCTCTGCAACTCATTCGACTCCGTGTACTCCCACCAGCGGAAGCAGGGCCATCACCTTCTCCTCCCAGGGATGGTAATGTACCGGTCTGCGGAGCAGCCCACCTCCAGTGATGTTGCTCTGGGCGTAGTCCTCATTCATTTTGCGCTTGACGGCCCTCCGCAGAACGTACCACCTGGTCCTTCTGATGGGCGCAACAGCATTCACCCTATCGACGATCCTCTGCCACAGGCGCGTGATTTTTCGGCTATGCTGCTCTGTCTGACCAATGTTCCAAAGAGCTGTGGCTCGACTCTGATGACTTCGTTGACAAGGATGTCCAGCTCCTCCCTTGTGAACTTTGGATTCTTGTCTGTGGGCATGGTGTGGGGTGAGGGTGTGGATGGTTGTGGGTGTGTGGGTGTGAATGTGAAGGTGTGTGTGGAAATGTGGAGAGGGGGTTTGTGTGAAGGAGTGTGTGTGAAGGTGTATATGTTAAGGTGTATGGGTGTAGTTGTTGGTGTGTGCTCTCTAGCTGCAGTGAGTCTGTTGCAAAGGCTCATGGTTTGTGTGTGTGGGCCCTTTTTATTGGTCCATTTGTGGGTGGGCCTCAGTTTGAATTTTTGGTGGGTGTGTTATAAGAGGTGGTTGTGAGTTTGGGCCTCTGTTTACCTGTTTGGATGTGCCAGGTCAGTCATTTAGATGTATTTTCTACTGTAGACGTGTTTTGTGGTGTTTTGCGAGTCGAATTGACCCTCCTTGTGCTGTTTTACATTGTCCTGGTTCAGTACGAGTCGTTTTTGCGTATGTAAGGTGCGTACAACATACGCGATGTTGTTGTACCGTGCTCGCATATGCAATGTTGTTGTAAGGTCCGTAGATACGCGATGCTGGGGGACGGTGCTAGGGTACGGTGGTGGGGTACGGTGCGTCCAAGTACGGGGCTGGGGTATGGTGCGGACAAGTACAGGGCTGGGGTACGGTGGTGGGGTACGGTGCGTACAAGTACGGGGCTGGGGTACGGTGCTGGGGTATGGTGCGTCCAAGTACGGGGCTGGGGTACAGTGCTGGGGTACGGTGCGTCCAAGTACGGGGCTGGGGTACGGTGCGTACAAGTACGGGGCTGGGGTACGGTGCGTTCAAGTACGGGGCTGGGGTACGGTGCGTCCAGGTACGGGATTGGGGTACGGTGCGTACAAGTACGGGGCTGGGGTACGGTGCGTCCAAGTACGGTGCTGGGGTACGGTGCTGGGGTACGGTGCGTGCGAGTACGGGGCTGGGGTACGGTGCGGACATGGAGGGGGGGTACGGTGCTGACATACGGGGGTACGGTGCTGACATACGGGGGTACCTGCGGACATACGCGGGGGGGCTGTACGACTCGTATCCCGGGCACAAGTTTACCCGGGATACGAGTGGTACAGACGTTTTACATACGCTTGTGTATTTGGAATGGCGGTACGGATCGTACTTGTGCGCTCGGACTTCAGTTTTACGATTTGTACATAAAACTGTCCGGGTGCATCTCGTAGACCTTTTCCCGAAGCGATTCGTATGTATTTTTCACGTACGAATCGTACTTCACCAGTGGGACGGCACTTGTACGATTCGTACGTAAAAAAATACGGATACGAGTCGTAGGGAAAAAAATGTTAACGGATCGTAATCGGCACCATAATGTTAATATTTGTTTCCTAGATATTTTTGTAACAATATGTTTTGTATCACAGTATTTTTTACCTCAATATTATGCCATTGGAGTCACACTAGTAACTGGCTGATGTTATTCCAGGGGCAATGTCAATACTTGTCACAAGGTTAGCCTACATGTCCTGGAGTACCATTGGCACCAGATAACTGGCTTGCCAGCATTGCCAAGCATTAATGGATCAAGGAACCAAGTTGCAGAGAGCACCACATAAGAAACAATAAACCTCAATACTTTTACTGGTAAGAGCATAAGAAAATGCTATATAGCCAGCCGTGTGAGGATACTGAGTAGAAGCCTATGACAACTGGTGAGTTGCCCGTATAGTTAATCTGCTCAATATGCTAGATTACATAAAACAGAGGTATGGCTGCAATAATTAAATGGCAAGTGTCCCTTCTTGTGACCAGTGCTAAGACTCAAGAGGGAGTAGACCACCCTTAGGCAAGGAACCTTAATCAAACCACCCCTTTTATTTTACTTGCTCCCTTTGTGTGCCATGCTAACCTAAAATCTAGTCCTATAGTTAATTGTGTGCCCTTAAATACCATCACACAGTTGCCTTGAATGTTAGAGAAGGAAAGGAGTCACAGACGGCTAGGGAGGATCAGGTAATTCAGGCTACGGAGCTTAGAAGTGAAATGAGAGTCAAGTAAGAAAGCAAGAAATGTATCAGTAAAAAGAATAAAGAGCTAAAGCAGAAAGAGAAATATGTGGTGTCCGAAGAGAATTCTGTCGACTTTCTGGAGCTAAAGAAGCATGAGAGAACACAAAGACAGAACCTGCATTAGTATGGAGAGCTGTGCCTCATAATGCACTTAGCAGTGACATTACACCCTAAAGCAGTGCTTCTCAAATTTTTTAGAACCACCTATCTTTAATGGACATAAGGCATGTTAACTAAAGCATTGTGTGGTAGCGCACATTTTCTATTGAAATGGCCACTAAATTTGCACAAACATACAGTTTTACTGTTAAAACTATATTGCAGACAAATGATAATGTATGCAAATTGGCTTTCAGATAATATTTGTTTTTATTGATTTGTTTTCATTCTATTAAAATCTCTGAGCCTGATTCACAAAGGTAAGCTTAACATTTCTGTAAATGTATTCTTTTCGGTATTCACAAAACTGCCAATTAAATACTAACTTTAGGACTTGGAGTCTCCATAGTTGAATCGGAGTACTCCGTACCTAACCAGATAGGTCTATCCTATCCTAGGACAGGCCTATCTTTTAATGTGAGGGGGTCTCCGTCTGACTGCAGAGTCTCCACACTCATAAACTTACTATTAAAATGCAGTTTTGTGAATACTGAAAAAGTGAAACGCACACAAGCATGCATTTAAGTTTACCTTTGTGAATCAGGCCCTACATGTCTAAACTGGAATACCAGTGCTTCACTTCCCAACATCTCCTCGCAATGTGACTATTTGAATGACTCACAGAAACAAGGTTCCTCAGAGGAGCTTCCATCTGTCACATCACATGCTCCTCTCATCACACCCGTATCTATGGACTTTGAAGCACTTTGGGTCGCCCTACTTTCAGAGCCCCCAATCATTGCAGCAAGCCCCCTCCCACGACTCGACCCTATCTGATATTGGCACTCACCCCCTATATCCCAAGCCTTTACCTGGCACAAATAATGCTGAATGGCGATCATTCGCAGCCCTACCACCTAATCGCCAGATTCCTTCTCACACCTACTTTTACCCTTTCCTGCCCCTCTTCTCTCCTATTTTGGTCTATGATTGAACTGTTCTTATCACTAATTGGTCTAGAATGTCAGAGGCTCTCTTTGCTAATACTGCTTACAAAATGTTTCTCAATGTATTTGATCTTTCATACTCAAATGAAATAAAAAGAAACATACACAAAAAAAGAAAAGAAAATAGTGCTAAAAAGTGTTAAGCACCAACAGTGATCACCTGGTTGCTTTTGACTGGCACCCAGGCGCAATTTAAGGCGTAGAATGGTGGAGAGATAGCTGGATACAGAAACCAGGTTTATCGCCGTCAGATGTTTTACCTTCAGACTTAGGGCCTGATTTAGAGGTTGGAGGATGGGTTACTCTGTCACAAGCGTGACAGATCTCCTGTCCGCCTTATTACAAGTGCATCATATTCCAATGCACTTGTAATAAGGCAGATGGATATCAGTCACATTTGTAACAGAGTAACCCATCCTCCAAACTCCAAATAAAGCCCTCAGTGTCTGAAATGGGGGTCAAAAACCTGCAGAAGGACATGGTAGCAGGCTGTAGCTGAGAAGGGCTCCATGAGGCTTGATAGTCATTGGACAAGGGCCTGGAAAAGCTGTTGAGTTTTGGAGGGAAAGCTCAGAGTGGTTGGATGTTATACCTTCTGACAGAATGGGTGGGAGGACCTGATTTAGTATTTGGCGTACGGGTTACTCCATCACAAAAGTGATGACTATTTTATCTGTCCCATTACAAGTGCATCATATCCTCACCAAGCTCTAAATCAGACTCGTAGCCTCTGAAATGGGAGTAAAAAATTGGCAGCCGGGCAAGGCAGTAGGCGTTGGCTGACACAGACAGGCTACAGTTGTAAACCTGCATTCGTCTTTGCACTGTTAGAATAGTAATTGGCGGCACAAGGGATCCCGCAGTCCAGACAACTGATCCTTGAAGTCACTCAGATAACCTGGGATGAAGGGAAGATACCAAGTCTTCCTTTTCAGAGAGCAGGGCAGGCCTCAAACAGCCAGGCAGTCCTCTGAGGAACATAAGCAGGTGTTATGCAACAAGGCAGTCCTCTGGGGACCAAGGTAGTCCTTCTGTAATGTCCACTGGTCCAGGAATGTACTGACGAGTTGGCCTTAGCGTCCAATATTTATACCTTTTGCTAGGCTTTGAAGGGTGGAAACCGTCTAGGCTACCCCTACATCTGGTTCTGGAGATTTCATTCCTTCCCCCACCAAGGCTCCAAGAAGTTTGGGGTGACAAAAGCCTAGTATTAGGTTTCTGTGAGTGTGCTGAAGACAAGTCCCTTCAAAGTGCAAATGGGTCAGGGAACAACTCTGCCCCCACCCATTCTGTCAGGATGGGCCATCCTGTTCACACATCAGTCCTTTTGTCTCACTGTCTAGGAGGAATATACAAAGCCTAACATCAGGGGCATGTGACCCAGGACTCTGGCAGCAGGCACCACATGGTTAGAATAAGAAAATGCCACCTTTCTAAAAGTGGCATTTTCAGAATTTGGACTTAAAATCTGACTTTACCATTAAAGAAGATTTTAGATAACAATTCCTTTGAGTCCAAACCTGACATCCGTATCTGGTCCCATTCAGAAGTTAGCACTTACTAAATGTAATAAGGCAACCCAATGTTATCCAATAGGAGAGATAGGCCTCACATGAGTGGAAGACACGTTTAAGAAGTATTGACTACCAGGACATGTACAACCTAAAAACAGATGTCCTACTTTTTAAATAAAACACACCCTGCCCTATGGGCTGCCTAGGGCCTACCTTAGGGGTGACATATATGTTTTAAAAAGGAAGGTGTATGCCTGACAAAAACATTATTTTGCCAGGTCAAATTAGCACTACAGGCTGCAAGGGCAGGCCTGAGACATGTTTTAAAGTGCTACTCTAGTGGGTGGCACAAGGAGTGCTGCAGGCCCACTAGTAGCATTGAATATGCAGGCCCTCTGTAATGTAGTACAGCATATTAGAGATTAATAAGTACATTAAATGTATCACTCAGGTGTAAGCCATTTTAACAATTTTTAGGGCGAGAGCACAAGCAGGGGCTTGGACACCAGAGGGTCCAGGTGGGTTGGGGTCATCCGCGGAGTGTTGAGAGGCGTCGCTGCCGGTGGGATCAGGTTCCTCCAGAGCCTGGGACTGCTATTCTTCCCCCCCATTGTTGGGGGGAGATCCATGACGTTGCCCTGTGTGTGAGAGAGAGACAATGTTAATGCTGTTTCATGCGACATCCATGTTTCATACATATTCAAGTTGGCACAGTTCCTCCAGGTAGTTGTATGTGCCTAGCACTACCCTCACTGTTCACTTGTGGATGGGTATGTAGCGGGGCACAGATTGATATGTTCTCCTGAGTGTTTGACATGTAGATTTTTGGCTTGGATGCTTCTTTGGCTATGGATTGATCTTGTTGTGTCACATGTCCATTGTGAGAGTGGGTAAATCCATTGCCTGCCCCGGAGGTGTGTGCTTGTGTAAGGGGTGTGTGTAACAGGGCCTGCTGGTGGGTGTAGTGTGATTTGGCTGTGGGTCTCCCAGGTGATGTATCTGTCCCCTCATGGTGCATGCTGCCATGACAGTGAGTGTGAGTTCCTGTCCTAGATATCTGAGCTTGTGGTGTTGGTGTTTGAGTTTACAGTGGTCACAGGAGGGCCTCAGCAGGGCCAAGTGTCAGCTACCTTGTCAGTACTTTGCCAGTCCCTATGCATTGAGCATGGTGCATCGGTATGTACCTGGGCCATGTGGGCTGAGGGCAATGGTGTCTGCTTCTGAGTTGAACAATGTGTTTTGTGAGCCCCACCCTCACAGCATCCCGGACATCCAGTCTTGGGTTTGTGGTTTGTGTAGCCTGGGACATGGCCTGGCCTTGCTTTGTGGATGGGCCATACACATGTTAGTGGTATGAGCGTTGTTTTTGAGTGTGGTGGTGTCCGGTGAGGGCTTGGGGGTAGTTGCGTGCATTTGGTGTAGTTGGGGTGTGGATGCCATTACCCCCATGTTACGTAAGTTGTTTGTGTACTCACCAGGCTCTGCAACTCCTTCGACTCCGTGTACTCCCACCAGCGGAAGCAGGGCCATCACCTTCTCCTCCCAGGGATGGTAATGTACCGGTCTGCGGAGCAGCCCACCTCCAGTGATGTTGCTCTGGGCGTAGTCCTCATTCATTTTGCGCTTGACGGCCCTCCGCAGAACGTACCACCTGGCTTGGCATTCATTCCTGGTCCTTCTGATGGGCGCAACAGCATTCACCCTATCGACGATCCTCTGCCACAGGCGCGTGATTTTTCGGCTATGCTGCTCTGTCTGACCAATGTTCCAAAGAGCTGTGGCTCAACTCTGATGACTTCGTTGACAAGGATGTCCAGCTCCTCCCTTGTGAACTTTGGATTCTTGTCTGTGGGCATGGTGTGGGGTGAGGGTGTGGATGGTTGTGGGTGTGTGGGTGTGAATGTGAAGGTGTGTGTGGAAATGTGGAGAGGGGGTTTGTGTGAAGGAGTGTGTGTGAAGGTGTATATGTTAAGGTGTATGGGTGTAGTTGTTGGTGTGTGCTCTCTAGCTGCAGTGAGTCTGTTGCAAAGGCTCATGGTTTGTGTGTGTGGGCCCTTTTGATTGGTCCATTTGTGGGTGGGCCTCAGTTTGAATTTTTGGTGGGTGTGTTATAAGAGGTGGTTGTGAGTTTGGGCCTCTGTTTACCTGTTTGGATGTGCCAGGTCAGTCATTTAGATGTATTTTCTACTGTAGACGTGTTTTGTGGTGTTTTGCGAGTCGAATTGACCCTCCTTGTGCTGTTTTACATTGTCCTGGTTCAGTACGAGTCGTTTTTGCGTATGTAAGGTGCGTACAACATACGCGATGTTGTTGTACCGTGCTCGCATATGCAATGTTGTTGTAAGGTCCGTAGATACGCGATGCTGGGGGACGGTGCTAGGGTACGGTGGTGGGGTACGGTGCGTCCAAGTACGGGGCTGGGGTATGGTGCGGACAAGTACAGGGCTGGGGTACGGTGGTGGGGTACGGTGCGTACAAGTACGGGGCTGGGGTACGGTGCTGGGGTATGGCAAGGGCAGGCCTGAGACATGTTTTAAAGTGCTACTCTAGTGGGTGGCACAAGGAGTGCTGCAGGCCCACTAGTAGCATTGAATATGCAGGCCCTCTGTAATGTAGTACAGCATATTAGAGATTAATAAGTACATTAAATGTATCACTCAGGTGTAAGCCATTTTAACAATTTTTAGGGCGAGAGCACAAGCAATTTAGCACTGGTTAGCAGTGATAAAGTGCACAGAGTCCTAAGGCCAACACAATCTAATTTCAGAAAACTGAAGGGATGAAAGCAAAACGTTTGAGGGAAGAGTACATCAAAGACACCAGTCTAACAGGAATTCAAATTCAAATTTCCTTTAAAAAGAACCCCAAAGTATTTGAGATCCTATTGCAGCACCTATTAAAAGGCACCACAATGGGAGCCCCTAAGGTTGTTCCTGCACGGCATGGACTGTGCAGTCCATGCCGTGCAGGAAAGGGGGTGCATGCAGACAGGGAAGCACAACATGTGCACCCTGAATGTATACCCATGCACAGGGGCAACAGGGGGCCCTATGTGGACCCATTTGTTTCTCTACCCCATGTCTTTTCATGACGGGCTCACCGCCATGAAAAAGCTGGGGGTTGGGAAACTCGTAATATGCTTGCCGGTGCTGCAGCAAGTACAGACCCTTGTTTTTGGTAGTTCTCAATACTAACTTTACTAGCCACTTGCTCTTGAGTTTCCAGCTGAACTTTTGCCCATGTATCGAAGTGCAGCCTTCTGAGTAAAAAGATCAAAGAAGGGAAAAAGCCAAACGCTTAAAGTGATCAATTATGATCTGCAGCATGAAGTGTACCACAGAAGTTCACAAAGTAGGCTGATAAATTGATCTCCAACTTGAACCTCCACAACCAATACCATATGAAATAGATCGGATGAGTCCACGCTGGAATCTCACCTATGATATGAGGATCAGGTTATGCTCTGCTTCTTTCTCCTCCTAATATTGACATTCCTTGTCAAACCAAATATTCATTTTTTCTTGTTTTTACTCGCATGCATTGATTAAATTAATTGATTGTTGTAATTGACATTTTCCCCAAATAATTATATATAGGATCTTCCTTTTGGCAGCCTCTGTAAGCTTCTACTTTGCCCACTGTACCTTCCAGTTACCCACTGATTCCCCATCACATCTAATTGCCATTTTATATGCACTGACTCATTAGTAACAGCCTACAAAATTTCAGAGGCATCTTCTTTCGCAACGCGCATCAAAGAAGCAACCTGGAAATTATCACTTTCATCCCTGGCTAACGCCCTAAAAGAAAAACACGATTGATATGTCTCAAAATCAAAAGCAATATATTCAAACGGGTAACTATGGACCTATGGTATCAATGCACATCTTACTATTATAAACAAGTTGGTGTTGTGATGACCTTATTCTATGATGTTCTTCATGTTGAGTAGCATGCATAATCCTGGTTTGATGCCCATTCTTAAGGGTTGACCTTTGTCATTTATTGAGAATTGGTGGCTGTGGTTCACGGAAGTTTGGAAGGTGAGAACAACTGTCTTCTATTGGTCTTGGGAGGCGGCCAACTAAACTTCTTCACGAAACTTCAGAAGTTCAGGATCAACAGTCTGATCCATCCCCAAGTAAAAACTGGAACAGCAGGGAATGCGGCAAAAGAAACCTTAGGGTAGATACGGGTGAGACTCAGCACCTTATAATTAAGGAAGCTGTATCAAAGCGAACCTAACGCCTGCAGTGTGAGTAGTAAAGAAGATATGTTTGTAATATGTAAATTCCTGTTCGACTCATCTGGCCAACCCATTGCATCTGAGTGAAAATACCATATTGTGATATAGGCACTGGATGTCGATGCACTTTAGCAGGTAAACTACTTGTTTTTCAACAGTTTTAACACAATAAACATATCTAGTTTAGGTGCAACATTCAGCTGTTGTTCTGTTGAGTTGTAATGGGACGTGCTCTGTTGGATTTGTCAAAAGCCTGAATGGCACCAAGGTGCTTTCCCAAGGGATTTTATCTGCAGAAACTTGTATTTCAACTTCTTATACATTGTAGAAAAAGGTTTTATACAACACCCTTTTAATATAATGGTTTTGTTATTGAGTTTTACCAGTTAAGAATCAGTTCACGTTACTCGCACCTCAGTTGATATTCTACTACTGATTGAGCACTCGATTTTACCATGGTAACCCCTTTATGTTGAGGTATTATGTGAGATGTAAATTCTATGGAAAGTGCTGATTATCCAGCTGCTTTTCTGAATCCAGCAGCTGGACCAGCATGTACCAAGGCATTACTAACGAACTGTACTGAGCTGACCATTCTGCACAACAGCAGGAGAGGAGCCGCGTGACCACAGGAAATAGGGTAGCACGAGAATTATTAGCACTGCATTATGTGTCACTCCCGTACTTTTAACATGTCAGGCTCAGATTTGTCTCGTTCAAATTTGTCTCATTGTAAACTTAATGCATTTACAGATCAGAGTGCTGGGAAAGTACGAGCGCTGTCATTGCTGTGATTTCTATAGTTATTATAACTACTATTATCATCGCTGTGATGGGTAGTATTATTCAATTATACAGTAACAAGGATAACTATCCCTAATCAATAATAGTGATAGTAAAGTGACATTTGCTATTGTTTTTTAAAAGATGTTTAAAAAACACACATTCTTGCTTATGTTTTGAATCCGCGCCTTGTTCACGTGGTCATCAACAGTGACCAGTGTGAATAGTTTGAACGAAAGGTCCTACACAATGTGAATATTGACAGTTTACTGGCAAAAAAAACCTCACTGTTTGTCTTGTAAGTAACCTTAAATCACTTTTGGCCATTTTTGAGTGTGTTTGTGTGTGTGTGTGTATGTGTGGAAAACAAATCTTATACACAAAGCAATAAACTAGAATATAAAGTGGCTTCTAATTTGGTTTGCAATTGTACTGAAGATACCTAATTTGGCACGCATATTATCTACTTAAAGTAAAATTAAATACTGAGAGATACACCAAGTGTACTTTAATTCCATTTGCGCTTCTAAACTAATGGATTATGTGGAAGTTGCTTTCCTAAAACCTAACCCCAATCTCCCATCTGTCCTCTCTGCCTGGTTTAATCTATTGAACACTCACCGAAGTCCCTTTCAGTAATAAAGGTTAACTATAGATGGGTTTATTCTGATTGTACTTCAAATCCATATTTGATGTACCAAGAGGAAATTCTCTTTGACTGCAGAAGAAAACAAGCATTGATAAATGCATTAGGTTTCACCTATGGGATTAATAATAGGTTAAGAGGCTGGGAACTGTTGTATGAGTGCAGGGAGAAAGGTGGGGCTGCTCTCTGTGCAGGGTGAGTGGTGCATGAATGAAGGTTGATATGTATATGAGTGTGGGGTGAAAGTGCCTCAATGCATGGTGATTGGTGTGTGTTTAGAGCAGAATGAGAATTGTATGAGTGTACAGGGTGAGAAATGTTACCCTGTACCAGGTGGGATCGTGTGCATGTGCAAATAGCTGAGTGTTTGCATATGGATGTGTGTTTCTGCACAAGTGATTGTGTAAATGAATCCTTACGTATATGAATGTGCCTTTGTGTGAGTGTATCATCTGTGTGTACAGTGCACATGTGTAACATAGCCCTGTGTTGGTGGGGTATGGATTCTCCTAAGCTCAGGGCTTTGTGTTAGCTAGCTCACTGGTGGAGCTTGGCTCAACTCGCCTGTTTGTTACTTAGAGGTACCAATGACACATACAGCTCGAAAATGTACTTACAATAATTTTATTCAATTTCAGCCAACTGAATCACAGTGAGAAACAGGATTATGTGCTGCAATTCATGGAGATGAAAGAGAATCAGACTGATCCAAGACTGCGTAGATGAGGGAGAATAAATGGGACTGCAACAAAGAATCAATAACAGTAAAATACAGAGTTTAAGAAGGCAAGATGAATAGTAGAAGGAAGGGAGTGTGAGGGGTCAGGAAGAAAGGCTGGTGGCTTGATGTGCATTTAAAAGCAGCGCTGAAAGGAATCAGGGCACATTCATGAGGCCGAAGCCATTCCCCCAAGATCCGTCCGTGCCGGGCTCATCACAAAGGCACTAGCGGCAAAAACATACTTTGCAATTGTTATTGCATTTCTTGAACTCAGCCTTGACTAGATATCAGGAGCCTGTCTTTCACTGTGTTCGGCTGAATAGAAGGGCATGCAGTAAGCACGAGGGCAAGAAATCAACTTACCGGCAAAACGTACAGCAAAGAATCCCTAACAGTGAAAAGCAGAGTGCAAGAAAACAAGATGAATAGTAAAAAGAAGGGAGTGTGAGGGGTCAGATGGAAAAGCTGGGGCTTTTCCACATTCAATATATAGCAGGTGCCTGATTTATTCTCCAATAAAACCCTCGTACGTTTTCCTTCACTGTGTGCAGCTGAATAGGAGAGCATGCAGGAAGCGTGAGGGCGACCAATCAACTTGCAAGTGGCATCTTTTCATTTTCAAGGCGGGAGCGCACTCGGGAACTGTGCTGCGGGAGATGACTGCGCGTGTAAGATAGCGTGCTGATTGGCGCAATTCACCACATTAGGGCTACGTATTTTGATTTGTGTTGCTACTGGCAACCGGGAAAGTGCAAGACGCATTGTAGAGTACCATTTAAGTTTGGGTAAAACATCCTTCCCAGTGAAGATACAAAAGCTGCATGTGTGGAGCAGTGCAATCAGATGAATCTCGTTCGGCGGCATAACCTTCAAGTGCAGACTCTACAAAGCTGTGTTTTAATTAAAAGGGAGAAACAGAGGCAGAATGTCTGTCGTCTAGATTAGTGATGTACTGAACAACTGAGGGACCTCACGTTACTCCGAGCTGGACGCAAAGTGAAAGAAGAGGGAGTGCTGAAACGCTTGCTTATAAGAAAGAAGTTCCATCAAAGTGGATGAACACAGTTGTCAGGGTTTCTGCCACAGCTTACCTCTTCTGACTATCACAATATACCAGCATTACTCATAGCATTCCTCCCAACACTTACGAATGAATAAACGTCTTGTACCCTGACTTTTGACCACATTACATGCTGTTGGTGATAGCTAGCTGCAGTTGTGTACCCCTGTTTGTTTGAAAAGGCTTAATAGCTTTCACAAATGTTTTACCATGCATATGCAAGGTCAGATTGCAGGTGCCACGGAAACATCCATAAAATCCATAAGGTCCATGAAATCCACCAGAATAAGCATCAAGCTCATCGTGAACCTTCCGGAAGACAGCCCTCATCAAATTAATCCCGCACCTGTTGCTTGCTATAAGCAATTAGAACGCAACCTTTGTGAATGTGAGAAGCTGGCCTTGTATGCGATGTACACTTATGTAAGTGGACACCTTGCACTAGTCCAGACAACCCTTATGGTGATTTAAGAGGTCTTAGAAAACCTTAGAAAGCTCTCTAAGTGGTAGCTGTGGACAGCAGCCTTCAGGCTTATTCCAGAAGGAGTGTAAAACAGCTTGTTTTACCAGAATGCAATCTTATAGTATAGTCTGAGTGAAAAGAACCACACCAAGTATTTAAAAAAATATGTATTTATTATATAATACTCTCTAGAATGTTCAAGTAAATCCAACATGGAGATAAACAGAATGCACACAATACTTTAGCAAAGAAACACAGTAAATAGCACGAAATATACAGTGGTCACAGGGGGGCGAACGAAAGCATATACCTAGAAAGTGGTATAAGAACCACGACTCAGGTCAAGACAGTGTTGAGAGGACGTAGAATTGCTGGGACCCCAAGGAACCACCCAAGGTGAGTAGATAGGGACCCCACAGAGAACGTGTTCAGTGTGGGAACACGACCGCGTGCTCTGTACAAGTCTATGTGCCAGTCGCGGTTGGATTTTTAATTATTAAGGACCCTTCCCAGTGGACCCTGATGAAACCCCGTGGAAGACAGAAGATTGGAGAGCCACCCCACCCGTGGATGCCCTAGTACCCACGTTACCTACACCAGGGAAGCTGGGTGCATATGTGTGAAGTGGTGTCGGAAACTGCAGTCTAACCCAATGGAGGACTTCAGGAAAGTGCCGCTGCTGGAAGAGGAGAAGGTGTATGTGGGAATCCAAACATGGATTCTTGAAGAGGAGTACCTGAAAGCAGAGGGGACAGAGTCAATGTCACTCAGGAGTGACCAGGAGACTTGGAAGACGAATGCCCTCCGATGTCAGGTGCTTCAGGAAAGGACCAGGCGACGCTGAGGAATGTAGGAGTAACCTCCCCCCTGTCCTGACCCTCCAAAGTTATTGAGAACACATTTTTAGGAACAATATTTGAAATACAACTGTATCATTGTTCTTTTGTACATTTAAATCATGTATGATTTATGGATGAGTATGGTTGATGTGTGGTATGATTGAGAGTATGGCATAGTTTTAATGTTTTGCTTATCTAAATGTATATACATTTTTTGTACTGTGGACAAGATTAAAATATGTTTTGTTAGTTTTCCGTAAGTCAGTGCTCTGTGTGTTTTGAATTATCATGATTGTATGGTATAAAATACAGTTTAGCAGATGTACAAGTACAAACCCCTGTTTTTGCTAGTTCTCAATACTAATTTGACTAGCCACTTGCCCTTTAGTTTCCAGCTGAACTATTGCCCATCTGTTGAAGTGCAGTCTTCAAAGTATAAGGCTCAAAGAAGGGAAAAAGCCAAGTGCTTACGGTGATCAGTTACTGTCGGCAGTATGGCATTTACCACGGAAGTTCACAACGTAGGCTAATAGATCGACATCCAACTTGAACCTTCACAACCAATACCACAGGGAATAGATCGGATGAATCTACCATGGAATCTCACCTATTGCATGAGGATCAGGTTATGCTCTGCTTCTTTCTCCTCCTAACATTGACGTTCCTTGTCAAACCAAATATTCCTATTTTCTTGTTTTTACTCACATGCATTGCTGAAATTGATTGACTGTTATAACGGACATTTTCCCCCGAATAATCTTGTAAAAGATCTTCCTTTTGGCAGCCTCTGTAAGCTTCTACTTTGCGCACCGTACCTTCCAGCTACCCACTAACTTCCCTTCACATCTAATTCGAATTTTCTAAGCACTGACTCATTAGTAACATCCTACAAAATTTCAGAGGCGTTTTCTTCAGCAAGGAGGACCAAAGAAGCAACCTGGAAATTATCACTTTCATCCCTGGCTAACACCCTTTAGGAAAAACACAATTGAAATGCCTCAAAATCAAAAGCGATATAGTCAACCAGGGAACAATTGATGTCTATTATCATTGTACCTGTTACCATTATAAATAAGTTGGTGCTGTGGTGACCTTATTCTATGATGTTCTTCATGTTGAGTAGCATGATTAATCCTGGTTTTATGCCCATTCTTAAGGGTTCACCTCTGTCATTTATGGAGATCTGGTGGCTGTAGTTTATGAAGGTTTAAAAGGTGAGAACAATTGTTTTATAATGGTCTTTAGAGGCGACCAATGAAACGTCTTCACGAAAGGTCAGGAGTTCAGGATCAATTATCTGTTCCAACCCTGAGGAAATACTGGAAACAGCAGGGAATGCTGCAAAAGAAACCTCAGGGTAGATACAGGTTGGATTTAGCACCTTACAATTAAGGAAGCTGTGTCAAAGTGATCCTTACACCTGCAGAGTGAGTAGTAAAGAAGAGATGTTTTTAATATGTAAATTCACATTTGACTCCCCCGGCCATTACCTCATTGTGATAAAGGCACTGTATGTCGATGGCCCTTTAACTGGTAAACTTCTTGTTTTTCAACAGTTTTAACACAATAAAGTTATCCAGTTGTAACATTCAGCTGTTGTTTTTTTTTGGGTTGTTATGGGCCATGTTGTGTTGGATTTGTCAAAATCCTGAATGGCATGGAGATGCTTCCCCAGGAGGTTTTATCTGCAGAAAACTTGTTTCTTAACTTATTACACAGTTTTCACAAAGTTTTTTACAACACACTTTTTTGTTGTTGAGTTTTATCCAGTTAAGAATCAGTTCGTGTTACTCCTCAGTTGGCATTCTGCTAATATTGAGCTCTTTATTTTGCCATGGGTTTTTCAACAGGCACAATTGTATACTTTGCTCCTCTTTGTGCCATTGTTATCTGCTCGTTAGTCATATTATATACAGAGAACAGGGACGTACTGTTGATAAATTGTCAAGGCACATAAATTGAATGTAATGATTGAAGCGTCCAGCACAACAACATAATAGAACTTAACTGAGACTGCCCGTGCTGTAAAATGGACAAATCCTGTTCTAGTATATCTATAGCAGAAGATACAAAGTTGTCCAGTGAATAAATCCAGGATGTTAATGTGGTCATACCATTATCAACATCCGCTAAGGTCTTTTCTAGGTTAATTCTGTCAATTTCTCGAAGTCTCTCTGCAGATTCCTGTTGAGAGATTTTCTAGATTTCATTATAAACAGCATATAAGAAACATTTCTGACGTGGCTTTCTGGGATCTAGTAAAAAAATCCCTTAAATCCATGTCTTCTGACAGTAAGGATAAGTGCTGTTTCCCTTGAGACAGTGTCAAGGTTTTTAGCCAATCGAGGCATAACTTCTCAACACTGTAAGTCACTACCCCCGGATGTTCTTTTTGTAGATATCATTGGTCTGGCCTATGTATACTAAACCCCTCGGTGGTACCCCTGAATCTTGATTGACATCTATTTGTGTCTGTAGGCAAAACTAATCATCCCTTTCACTCTGGGTCTGATGAATTGTATGAAACTGTGTGGATGATGTCATCAACTGTATCCCCACCCGGTGTCGTATAATTTTGCCAGCCCTTAAAGTGTATAGGTGAGGGAATCCGAGGTGTGTTCAAGTCTTTGTTCTTGGCTAGTCCAAGACAAGAAGTCTGTTGCACAGTGTCATTCAGAAAGATGATTTGCTGTGGAACAAGGCATGCTCCAAATAGTGCCTCTGTTCCCTGAACTTGCCATTCCTTTGAACCCCAGACTGATTTTATGTCTATAATGTCCGTCCATAAGTCAAAAGCCTGTTCAGACAGTTGGGAAATAAAGGATGCAGAGTAAATCTGTTTGGGTGTTTGTTAACATACTTTTCTGTGCAGTTATAGGTGCAACCTTATAGTAATATGAGGTTGGGTCTGAAGTGTTAAACCCTGAAAAATAGGAAAACGTCTGTGCAAATGTTCGTGAACTACCTTAGGTGTTGTTGGGCAATGTTCCCATTGATGGTATGTAAAAACATTACATGGCATACTGGATTTGTGTAAAAAGTGATGACCATAATGTTAGTAACAGTACATACTGTCGAAGTCAGTTGTGTCCTCTAACATTTCAATGCTTGAAAATGCAGCGGATTGTTCTAAATCAGACATCATGTTATTTACAGATTCAAAATCCCAATCATCAGAAAATGTACTTAGGGTAATGATATAATTTAAAGAAATTTTAAATACATAAGGTATTTTCAAAAGTTCAGTGGGACCATATACATCATAATCAACCCTGTCCAACACTATATAATCAGGAATTGGAACAGCTGTAATGTTCACGATGAGATGCCATATGAGGTTTCAGGACCAAGTTCACACTTGAAACTGCAGAGCGTTCTGGGCGATAGTTTCCATTCACGAGCAAGCAAAAGGCAGTCATTAGGCCAATCCAGAATAGAAAAAAACAATATTCCAGTTATTATCCAGAGCTATAGCCACGGTGAAACTAGGTAAGTCTTTTTCAGAGAAATGTAGAAATCATGAAGTTGTTTTTTACAGGAAACTGGATCTGGCGTTGATTCAGGTTCACTTGGATCAAGAGAGAAGGTATCAAAGTCAATGAAGTAGCCAGATGCAGTTCGATCTATCTTCTGTAGCTCAGCAGGTTTAGTTGAACTAGCAGATGTCTCTTTTAGAGGCATATTGAAGTAGACATCGGTGGTAGGCCGAATTGATATTTGTCTTTTATTTGTGTTTTGATGCATTGGTAGTAAATTCATTAATTTGTACGGGTGACTCTTGAAATGTTATGAGTCTTTCTGTCTGAACTTCCTGTATGGTAGCGAGAGGAGAGTGGCTGTTACCCAGGAGCCCACGAGGCCTACTATTCAGTAACGGCCACATAGTGTGGTTTGATCAGATCAATGGAGACAAATCTCTTTTCATTCTTGCTGGCAAGGGGTGGAAGAAGTACTGTTCTTGTTCCTTCAACAGCCAAGACAGGGACAGGCTTTCTGTATAATGGCCCAAATTCTTTCTTGCTCACAATCTTTTCCCTAACCAGATCCCCGACTTTTGGGATCCAAACAGGTCTTGCCGTGACTGATTTGACTTCCCCAGAGGGGGTGCATTTTACTTGCACGTTGCTTTGTAGTGCCCGGAATTCATTGAGATCCTATAAAACAGCCAAACGTTTATTGATGTCAAATGTCAGGAACCCACATTCTCGTCCCAAATAGGACTTCGTAAGGAGTGACACCTCATAGGGAATTTCTTGGCATATTGTTGAGATCCCTCTAGACCCCATATAAGTGATTGACCCAACTACCACCCAAACCTAATACTCTTGTTGCTAAAGATTGCTTTAAGTCCCTGTTTTTCCTCTCCATGACCAAATTTCCCTCGGATGGTATGGAGAGCAGTACCACAATGCAGCATCCAAACTTCCCATGACTTCCTTGCAAACCCTAGAGCTAAACACGGGGCCATGATTAAAATGTAATGTGCCAACTGCGTGTGTCCCTATGAAGACTTACAAATCTTTTATAACAGTTTGAGCATCAGCCGAGCGCTGAGGCCAAACCCACAGGAATCTAGAGCATGAATCCACTGCCACCAAGATATACTTGTAAGCCCCATCAGATTCTAGAGGGCGCAGTGGTCCAAATAGACACATGCAAGCGGTCTGTCTGATATTAGTAATGGTGTTTGTGGTGGTCATGCTACTGTTGAATCCTTCATCTGCTGACAGATGTCTCACCTGAGTACAAACGCTTTAGTTTGTTTTGTTAAACCTGGCCACCAATAGCGTTGTTTCAGTAAAGAAACAGTCGCTGTAACTTCTGCGTGTGCAGAACCCAGACCCTCGTGTGCAGCTAGTATTAAGCCCAATCTGCGATCCATGTTTGGTATTACTCTATCCCCCACTCCTAGAATCTGAGCATATGGAATGTTATTTGCATCTAACTTGTAGGAGTACTAGAGTGAAAATTAATTTGGTACAGCTGAGTTGTTGTGTGTAGCAATGACAGCTACCATTATGTCTCCGTCTATTTTCGTTTTGGATTGAGTGATTGCAGCTACAGCAGCAGTTCATTCCACCCCTTTTGCAGCTTTACCAGCCAATGAATTCCCTTCAACGTGAACGCCATCACGTTGATGACTCAGCGTGTGTATCACGTTAGCACTTGGTAGTTCGTTTTTCAACTCAGCTACTTTCACAATCGCACACGCGGCACTGTATTGTTATTTACTTCCTATGGCTGGCTGAGCAGATCTGTCAGTGTAAATAATATATTCATACTGATCTAGAGGCATTATTTCATTTTGGAGTGGATATTCTTGTTCGTATTGCAGGAATGCTTGCGTTGTAAGTGTAGAGTCAAATTTGTAATCTACATCTGTTGCAGTGAGAAAATTAGCCCATTGTATCCATCTTGGATGTAAATCCTTAGCAGTGGAAACACCTGCCTTTGTGACAGCCTCTAAGGTTGGTACTGGAGTTAGAAAAATTATTAGTTTCCCCTGAGCCAGTGATCTTTCTCTCACTACAGCAGTCAGCACTGCTGTCAGAATTTTTTCTGTTGAAGTAAAACGCATTTCTGCGTTTGTGTACAAGTGTGATTTATATAATATTGGTACAGTTTCGCGTTCATTAAAGGTTAGATAAGTGTACCCAGATTGACCCGCTATAATGCTGATCACCAAATTAGTGGTGTTTACACGTGTGTTTAGGTGTTTGGAAGCTATCATGTCAGCTGGTAGGGAACGTAGTATATCGGTGTGTGCCTGTTCCCAATGACGATCTGAAAAATCAGGTTTTATTAGATCGTAGAAAGGTTTTACTTTTTCTGCGTAATCCAAAATGTAAATTCTGCCAAAATTTAAGAATCCCAATATGGATTGTAAGTTTTTCATAGATTTAGGCGGTTGGAGCAGTGCATACTTTTCTAAAAAGTTAGTTGCCAAGATTTTCCCTAAGGGTGGGCGAAAATGTCGAAACTTCTGCGATCCGCGGCGGAACGGAAATATGCAGGGCAGGATTCATTCTGGCACGATGCTCCTGTCATTTTAAACCTCAACAGGAAGCACTTACAGATTTAAATAAAGCAGGTGCCCGAGTTGAAGGTCAAATTCAGTAACACATTAATCAGCACAAAAGATTCGTGAGCACGGTGGAGGCTAGGCAGGTGTGCTTTCTTCCCATATCTACCGTCAACAATTTGCTGTAATCCTTGATGGAGGACTGTGCATCCATGAGTTTCTCGAGCGCAATCCCTGTGTAGTTCCTGACACCAGGAGGTTCTGTCTCCTCATCTGCTGCGCTGGTCAGTCTCTGACCCTTTATAAACAAGAGGCATGGGAACTGCATAGTGCCCCGCCGTTTGGTCCCAGCCCACACACCAGCGGTGTGCAACGTCTTCCCTCCCTTCCCCACTATGATGGACAGCTCACTCGAGGGACCCCGGCGTACATCGGCGCGGTGGCAAAAGTTACAGACACACATGGTCGCTGGAGACAACTCTTCTGGCCCTTTACACAGCTGTAGTGTAGGAAAAGCACTATACATTTACCCACCGAGGTAGCACTTACTGATTAGCCAGTAGAAAGTACTCCAGTTGAGTAGAGGTATTGCACAAAACGATGGCATCTTCTTGGATAAATATGCGGAGATTTTTTGCCGTTTTGCAAATTCCACCCACCCTTAATTTTCCCTTCAATTGAATGCTTATATCCCAAAAATAGGACATTGAGGTGGGTTATTTTTGATTTTTTAAAGTTGAATTTGTAGCCTTCAGAGACGAACCCCAAAATATTGTTGCTCACCCTGGTCAAGTGATCCATTAAATCATCATCCATCAGATAAATATCATCTACATTAGACAAGGCCTCTTCATCCAAACTCTGAAGTATCTCTGTTACCCTAGCTTGGAACAACCCAGGGCTATTCTTATACCCTTGGGGGAGTCGCAAAAATTGTTCTGAGAACCTAACACTGAGAATGCTGTCTAACATCTGCTTTCAGGTGCAAACTTTTGGCAGAAAAAACAATTTGAGATATTTAGTGTTGTTTTGTATTTTTTCCGCACAATGTTATTCATTAATGCGGCAAAGTGTGCATTCTGTACTGTAAATGTTTTAGTGCATGTGTTCAGACGTCTGTAGTCTAAAACTAGACGGTATGAATTATCGGATTTCATTACAGGGAACAAAGGATTATTCATTGAAGAGGTGCAAGTTTCTATTACACCCTGGTATTCAAGTTGATCTAAGATCTCCCTGACTTGTTTTTTCACTTCTTGTTTTATTGTGTACTGTCTCTTTGGAGTTGGAGTAGTTTTTACTGGGATTACATGGTGAGGTGACTCAACATCCCATCCAACATGTTTGCTATATAATGCTGGAGCGAGTGCTACAGCCCTCTCCTTTGCGTATGAATGTTTTAAGTATACTGGAACGAGGTCAGAAAAATCGGGTAAAATTATTGTTTTTCCCTTTGGGCACGCCATAACAATTTCAGGCGGCCAATCGTTTTCAGCCAAAAGTATGTCATATCCATAAATCAGGTTCTCCCAAAAGAGACCTTTAATTTTTCTGGGTTTGTCCCCGTCCATCTGGAGTGTTATTTCATATAATGGGTGTGGGACACTTACCCTTGTATCAGGTGTTTCCACTGTGATGTGTTCATTCAACGCGCTGTCACCAGAAATTCCATCAGGTTCTGGTGAGCTATTGTTACTTCTGCTGCGCTGTCTAGCATCCTCAGAGCACATTCCCCGTTCAGAAGTTGAGTCCTCAGAATTCTGGGCATGTCTAACATTAAGACCTGCTACTTTCTTCTTTTTAAATTGAAGTTTTGATTTTTGTTTCTCTTCTTTTTTGGAAGCATAGTCTAAAGCATGTTGCATGTCTCTGTGCTTTGTACGTTGTTCTTGTTTGTGTTCTGACCGTCCTTCCCTCTCTGAGTTTCTTGGTGAACCCTGAAAGGAACGAGAGGAACCTGTATCAGTATCCTAATTCCTGTCAGGTTTTATAATGTTGTCACTGTTCCTAAGGTTGTACCTCCTTTCAGAGGGCTCCTGTTGAGGAGACCCACCCCTGGATTGAGTCCTAATTTCTCTATTCTTTTTTTAAAAATTATTATTATCCCATTTCTTCTTAGAAGAATCAGGTGCTTGCTTGGTGTTATCTTTTTCAGGACCACCCATGAGTTGAGGTTTTGTTGCTCTAGCCCCCAAACTATCTCTACCTAATTCAGCATAGGTGTCTTCGATAATTTTAGGTAATTCACGCTCCTGTTGTAAAGGAGTGAAATCCCTCAGGCGTTGGTGTATTGCCACCGCTGCTGCCTCCCCTTTTATGTTTGCTAATATAATAGTTCAGTGTTTCCCAAACTGGGGTCCAAGGACCCCCAGGGGTCCCGTGGGACATTCCCAGGGGGTCCACAGGCAGCAGTTATAAAAGCACTGCAAAGTTCCTTGTAAATTAGCAGTTTTCAAGCAACTATAAAAGTGTCAACAAAATGCCAGTGATTAATGTACCTACTTGAGAGAGATGAGAGTTTTGTCCAGTGGCAGTTTTGACTTATCTAATGTGACACAGAGGGTTAATATGCCTACTGCAAAGAATGTGTACAATGCATTTAAAAAAAAAGTATTTTATGTGCATAGGTCAGTGGGTTACTGATTTTGTGACAGAGATTCTTTTGTCACTGTGCATTTCATAAGGCACAATCGTAATCTAGCACATTGTCCTATAAACTGTCTTCAAAGAGCTGCTTGCAAACTGCATGGTAAAAGTTAGGAACATATGTTTATTTCCAGTCTATCATTATCCTGATGCTGCTATTTTCCCACTTCCTGCACATGAACAATTTTGTAATGCCGTTTTGTCACTTCTATGTGTGCTGCCTAATGCAGCACACATGGAAGTTACAAAACATCATTTTTATTAAAGATTGTTTATGTGCAGGAAGGGTCACCTTCCTGAACATATACAATCAAAGGTGTTTTGCTTTTTCCATTGGAAAAAGCAAAAACGAGGAGAAATAAGGCATTTCTCCTCATTTTGCCAAGTTAAGACCAGGTTTTTCATGGTCTTAATTTTGGTCCTGTCTCCTATTTAAGCTGACCTTGTAAATAGAGGGCAGCGTCAAAATCAATGGGTGTTGGAGTGAAACGCCCACTGCAACTCCCAATGCCCACCTTTTTCACGCTAAGCATTGCGTGAAAGGGGGCCTTATTTACAAGGCAGCGTTAAACCACAATAAGTGGCTTAACGCTGCCTTGTAAATAAGGCGAAGCCCCTATTGCCACAGGAACATCGCAAAAAGTGACGTTCCCATGGCGATAGGGACTTGTAAATATGCCCCTAAAATCCTTAGTAATTTAAGTATTTGTTTTGTGTGCACACATGTGTTTATTTATTTCAAATTACTGTTTTAATGTTTGAAATTTAAATCCTGCAAATTGCTTGGGGGTCCCCGACTTCCAGTGGTGACTCAATGGGGGTCATCAGGAGTCAAAAGTTTGGGAACCACTGTAATAGTTGATACCTGGGCAAAATTGCCTAACAATTTAATTCCTATGTTCAGAGCAGGTCCTGCTCCATATTCATTCTGTATTTGTCTTAATACATCTGGTATTACTGCTATTGAAGGGAAACCACGAGTTGTGGTATATATGGCAGCGAAAACTGTACCCCCAGGAGGTACAATCCTCTATCTGGGGAGCTATCACCATTGGCAAGCAGATTGTTAGCATTCTGTGTTTTTCTTGAGGGCTTGTGTGTGGAAACGCTGCCTCTAACTGTGTTTTTTCTGAGCTATCCAGAATGGCATTTGCTCACGCTTAGTGGGCATTTTACCCATAACTGTGTGTAGCATTTGTGGAGTAATTTTAGTTGCAGATTTGTGAATTGGTCCTGGCTGAAGTGTGAGTGTTCTTATTACAAATTGCGTCAAGTTTCTGTAAAGTTTTCTTATTTCTTTATGGTGCTACTGGCATTAGGTCAATATCTGGATGGGGTGTGTAAGCCGCTAAGACTGGCCAAGTGGCTCCTTCTCTTCTGAGTGGACTGAGTCTCACTTTGTCTTTTGTGTGTGGGAGGGCACCTTTAAACTAGTTTACATGCTCCTGGTAGGTGAGCGGAACTTCAATGTCCTAAAATGGGCAGTGTTCCCCTGGTGGTTCATCTTCAGTGTAAGAGTGATATGTATTTTTGCGTGTATCTGCTGGTGGGAAATTTTTAACCTATGAAAAGAATACCCCTGTTATTTATGACTCATGTGCCTCAATCATGAACGTTACTGTCCCATCCCTAACTGTGACTCCATATTCTGCTAGTTTTAAAGTAAGGGCAGTTCCGACATATTCTGAAATGTTTATTTCATCTTCCTGTTCTCCTCCCTTGCTGCGGCCGCACATTGTGCTGGCACAGCGGCGTCTTCGTCAGCCATTATTGGAAAAAGAAAAAGTTTCAAGGAAACTGAGATAAGGTTTTATGCACAATAGGGAACTATTTGTCCCTCAAGCTTGATAAACCTACAACCAATACATAGGACATGCCTACTCAGCTGTGGCGGAATGTTCCGTTCCCACTCTAGACAACTCTGGGTAAATGTGAGTAAGGGTCTCTGAGAACAGCACAACTGAACTACTCAGATTTGACCGTTAAATAAGTACCAAACCAACGTTGGTGGCACCATGTTGTGTAGTTCCTATAAACCTTTATAGGATCTGCGGGATTGGTGTCCAGACAGGTTCCAGACACCCCCACCGAGAATGTTAGCCTGTATACCAGCTAGCTCACAGTGCCGCTATAAACCCCTCTTACCAAGGAGAGAATAGTTCTTGGCAACTATCGAACACGACAACTCTGTCCCATCAGGGATTGTGGAAACAGTACAGTACTTTTCGCTCAGTCACTCGTGCTCACTTCGTCTCAGAGGAAGAGAGCACAGAATAAATGGTGGGGACGTTTTTCAATAAATATTTATTGAACCAGCATCATTCTAATGTAAAATAGGTGTGCTGAAACAACCATAAGACAGAAACAGATATAAATGATTGTAAGCACCAATAGAGTAAAAGAATGGTAGATTACTACCATAGCGCTAAAACAATGAATACAGGCAAGTAAAGTATAAAAATACATGACAGTAATAATACGTACGCCTACGATGCAATCCTAACTAGATGTACCTAAGTGTACCTAGCATGTATGTAGGTGTAGCGCCAGGAAGCCCCCTAGGATAATGCCAACCCCATTACCTGAATTGAGAGACTGTGGGACCTTATCTTTGTCTCGAGATGGACACCCCGTGAGGGATGTCAGACCACAGCATGCTGGAGTGTCTGCATGCAGGAACCACTGCGTCTCATGTCAGTGTGTCAGCATGGAAGTCCTTTTTCTCCTCTCCCTGTCTCAGCAAAGATATGGTGTTTATATACCCAAAGCGGTACTTTCAGGGGATATACCATGCTGTGTCATGTCGGTCTAGGATGACGGAAGGAATGACCTTAATACGTAGTTATTATGCAGGAGATGGTAGTCCTGCTAAGATTCCAAGAATCCTCATGCATAATGAATGAGGCTAGTTTTCGGAGAAAACCCCATGTCATTTAGTAGGTAACTAGGTAAAAGGTCAGTACTATGAACTGTTATGTAGTGTAATGGCAGGGGAAATGTAGGTGAAAGGTTTATTCACTGCCTCAGCCTATTTCGGGGTACCTGTATGAAACAGAACAGGTCGGTAGGGCAGCAACCAGTCTGGACTTGCCACCAGAATCAAAACCAGCCCCCATGTGCCCAGGCATAATAGATTCAACTAAAATTATAAAAAATAAAATATCCTCTTTAAAGAATTTATTTAAGCATTCGTCCAGTAGCATTACTATAATGGAGCCTGCAAAATGTTCTGTTCCTTTAGACATTGCAAGACAGCAATAAAATGGTACACATGAGAAAAACGGAGGAGTGAGAGGAAGATGCGAGAGGGGGGGCGGGCATAGGCAGGAAACATACTCAGAGGAGATAGCGAGGATGGGACTGTGATCCAAGAGGGTGGCAAGTGGGGAAATGTGGAGCATACAGGTCGAGTTGGAAGTGGTGGAAGATCAGCATGAAGAGGAACATAATTAGTGACAAAGAAGGGAGCCAGCAGGAGCTATGGTTGTAAAGTAGTCCACCATGCTGGTCAATGCCAACATTGCATTTCCAGTTGGAAAGGCGCGCTCTAACAGACGATAACATCAGGTGAGGGAGAATTACTATTCAGGCTGATCCAAGCTGGGAACGGCAATTCCTGAAAAGAGGTGAGTCAAAAAAAGCAATGGTTGAATGGGAGCGTTCCTTAAGCCCGTTCTAACCATATGGTAAGCAAAAGGTCTTTCAACCAATGTGCTGTAAACCCAGAATTTTACAAACCTGGAAATAATAATATCCCACTTTGCAAACAAATATTAATGAAATAAATTAATATGGAAACACTACTATATCTTGAAAACACAGACTAACTGTTAGCTTGACAGAGTGTTTTACTTTCGTCCCATGGAAATGTCTGCTGATGCAGTAGGTAACAAAGGCAGTATCAGACCACAGGAGGTAGCCCATAAACCACAGTGAGACTGGGGCAGTACATGATATCAGACAACAATGTCTCAATGTGGAATTCAATGGAAGGACAAGTTATTCAAAGGTGAGCTGTATTTTACAGTATCAGAGGAGTGAATCCATACAGAGAGGACAACAGGAGACCAAGTTTGTAGGAAAGAGTTGTATTTTCAACACATGATGAACATATTGCGTCATATGTACATATCATATAGGTTAAAAAGCACTGCGTGACACTTAGTGAAAGTGTAACCGAAAGAATACTGTGCACAAGTGCTCGTGGAGTTTGTGACGGCGCAAGTGACACATAAAGTGGTATATACAGCGGTGAAACGGCGCAACAGGGAGAACAATGGTACTTTGAATATGCCAAAGTTAGGGCATTTACACAATAAATGTATGAGATTTCAAAGGACAGTAGAGCAAATGCCCATGTTTGTAAATGCGCCAACAGTAACGCTGTTGAAGTCGACGGCGTTTCGGCCCGTGACACTCTAGGCCATCATCAGGACTGGTTACACATATTTTGAACAGTGCTAGGGTAAAGGAAAACAATTCTCAAAAGCTGGACCAAAGAGGGAGAAAAGGGAACAGTCGTACAAATGGTGGTGAGCACGGCGACGTATAGTGGCCGTAGGTACGGGTCTTATGTATGGCCATAGGTGCCGGTGTTCAGGAAGGCCAAGGAACAGTGATCGGTCGAGTGGTGAAGGCGAGAGCGGGTATCACAACGGCACAAGAGTAAAGTGGGGCGTGCCCGAGTTGGCAGAAAAGTCCAGGCATAGAGTAACTAGAGACCGGGGCCAAAGAATGGTGAGCAGTGTGGTGGATTTATGCAAGTGCCCGATACCGGAGTGAAAAGAATTTGAGATCGCGCGAGGTGATGGTAGAAGGGGTGGGAAGGAGTGCCACGGTGGGGGAAGTGGGAAGGCCGGGAGAGAACGGGAAGTGACAGCGGGCAAAACACAAGGAAAGGGACAGAAAACTTACTCGCACGGAAAGGGCGAGCCGAGTGAATCGGCAAAGCTGGACCCCGTGTGGAGTCAGACGGGTCCGGGGAAGTCCAAACTAGACGGGGGAAGAAAGCTGGTGGTGAGGAAAAGGGCCAGGTAGAACGGTGGGAGGGAGACAAACAGGAAAGGAAGAGGGACAAAAAACGTACTCGTTCGGAAAGGGCGAGCCGAACAAAACGGCAACGCTGGACCACGTGAGGTTAGAAGGGTCCGGGGTAGTTCACGCTAGACGGGGACAAAGGACAAGGAGTGAGGAAAGGGCAGGGGGGAACAGTGGGAAAGAGAGGGAGTAAGGGAGACACTTACTTCGGGAGGGAGGCGAAGAGCAATCAATGAAGAAGCTGAAAAGGAAAGGGGAGGTTAGAAACGGGCCAGATGGACGGTTCCAGGGGGAAAAAAGGAGTCGGGAGGAGAACTTACTCACATTTAGGCGAGGCGAGTAAATCACCGAGAGGGGGTCCGTGAAGAGGGGCGTGCCGGTGTGAATCAGGCAGAGAGTGAAGACGGAAGAACACTGGCGAGAGTTATGTGGTCAGTGCTTCCGGGTCACGAGGAGCGTCAACCAATCCACGGGAAGGAGCAGACGGCAGGACGCGCGCGGATGGGTGCTGGGGGATGATATGTTATGTTATGTTATGTTATTTATTCTTTTGTATAGCGCAACGGTTACTCAAAAAGAGTGTCCCGGCGCTTTTAGGTAAGGGGAACAGATTTCAGAATAACACAACACAGCTAAAAGAGGTTAAAAGATAAACAAAAAGAAAGCAAAACTACTGGCAGACCTATTGGGAAAACAGCCAGGTTTTGAGACCTCTTCTAAAATCAAGGAGAGTAGACGCCCCCCGCAAAGGGAGCGGTAGTGCATTCCACATCTGTGGCTGGGAGGTGCTGAAAGGGGAGTGAAGCGGAAAGGTCACCAATAGAACGGAGAAGGAGTCATGGTAACCGATGGTGAAATAGCCGGCAGGTAGCGCGTGTATCGCTCGAGTGGAAAGAGGAGGAGTAAAAAGATGACAATTGAAGGGAAAACAATGGAAACAATATGGTCATATCCATAGACCCAAGGCGAGCCAATTTAGGACGGATAACAACTTATGCAAAAATCACAATAATTACAATACAATCGTTTCAATAGAGCAATGGGCAAACGAAAGGCAGTATTCCTGATAATACACCATGGGTAGACATATTTAAGGGGGGGGGGGCGGGGAGGGGAGGGGAAGGAAGGGGAAGGGAAGGGGATGATAATGTATAAATATTTAACAGAAAGAGACAAAAAGAACAATCAGCAAATTTATAATTGAATACGACCAGTGTACTTTAGGGTAAAAAGCGAAGACAGAAAGAAAAATCAACAAATTAAATACTATACGTATACTTTGGGGTGAACCGGGGGGGGGGGGGTGGGGGGGAAAGAGGGGGGGGGGGGTTTGGGTATGGGGGAGGGAAAAATTAATACGTACAAAGTACAAAATAAAATAAGCAAGGGTAGAGAACGTATCAGCTGTAAAGAAGGCAGACCAGTAGATCACAATCATGCAAAGGATCACAATTATGCAAGGGTAGAGTTCCATTCATCAAGGGAGTTCAGGCCCTGCTCAATGGAGTTAAAGCGAGAGATCCAACGGCATTCGCACCTATTTAGGAGTCTTTGGGTATCACCGCCTCTTAGTGGGATGGACGGTTTGTCAATTACCAGCCAGGTGAACTCGGCTTCACTGTGATTCTTTTCTTTGAAGTGGGAGACCAGGGGGGCTGTTAGGACTCCACATCTAATGCGGCTGCGATGTTGTAGGATGCGGTCCTTTACCATCTGGGTGGTTTGGCCAATGTATATTTTATCGCAGGGGCATTTTATCATGTAGATAACGTTCTGAGATCTGCAGTTGGTGAAGGAATGTAGGTCAAATTTCAACCCATTATGTTCAAACGTCTTTGTATTGGTTGTAGAGGAGCATGCTGCGCATCTTTGGCATCTATAGTGGCCGTGCACCGGCGGTAGTTTCCATGAGTTTGGGAGTGATTCTGATATGCTTGGTGCAGTGGGCCAGGCGATTGCATGCACCAGATGGTCCGGTATGTTTTTGCCCCTGCGGTAAGAGAAGAGAGGTGGTTCATTGAAAATGGCGAGTGGAGCACGAATGTTCCAGTTGGATTTGATAATCTTGGCTAGTTTATTGCTGGAAGGTGAGAAGGTGGACACAAATGGGATGCGAGTATTTGTCCTTTTTTCTTTGGGGGTAAGTAAGGTATCACGGTGGTTATACCATGCTCGTTTTCTTGCCCTGTTGACTAATTTCCTGGGATAGCCGCGGGCCACGAGTTTGGCAGTGAGTATTGCTGCCTCCTTGAAGAAATCTCTGCGCCATTTGCAATTGCGACGGATCCGCAGAAATTGTCCAAATGGAAGACCGTCACGTAGACCACGTGGGTGGTTACTAGAGTAGAGTAGCAAGGTGTTACGCTCTGTGGGTTTTCTGTATAGTGAAGTGCCAATTTTATCATCTTCAATTCGTAAGGTGAGGTCTAGGAATGGAAGATTATCTTCTTTGGGGTCCGCTGTGAATTTGAGATGTTGTTGGCTATTGTGTAACCAATCGACGAAGTGGGACAAAGAGGTTTTGTCGCCTGTCCAGATAAGGAGGATGTCGTCAATGTAGCGACGCCAGAAGGTGATATTATTTCTGAAAGGGTTGAGGTCAGTGAGGATCAGTGTGCTCTCGAGATGATGTACGTACAAAATGGCAAAATTTGGTGCAAAGCATGCGCCCATGGAAACTCCCTTGATCTGTAAATAGTAGGTATCTTTATACAGAAAGTAGTTATTTTCCAGGGCAATTTCCAATAGAGACATCACGAAATCAGTAGGTATTCTTGAGGGAGATGGTCGAGCGTTAAGGATGTTTCTTATAACTTCAAGACCTTCTCTGTGAGGTATGTTGGTATATAGCGATTCGATGTCCATACCAACCATTAAATTGGTACCTGGTATGAAAGGAGTGTCTTCGATCAGGTTGATTAAATCCATGCTGTCGCGCACGAAAGTGTCCGTTTTGGGTACAAATTCCTTAAGGATGCTATCGATGTATTTGCCAATGGGCTCCAGGATGGACCCACAACCAGAGACTATGGGTCTACCAGGTGGGTTTTGTTGATTTTTATGTATTTTAGGTAATACATAGATTACTGGAGTCCGTGGACTGGTTTTGTTGAGGAACAAAGCCTCCTTTTCAGAGATGATATTGTCCAGTTTAGCTTGGTTGGTCAGAGTAAGAATCTTGGATCTTATGCCCGGGAGAGGGTCAGAAGGAAGAGTACGGTAGTGTTCCGTGTTGTTAAGTTGGCGGAGAATTTCCTTATCGTATGCAGTCTGATCTTGTATGACAATACCACCCCCTTTGTCTGCGGGCTTGATGATTAATTCCTTGTTTTTGCTGAGGTGATGGAGTGCCTGTTTTTCTTCCAAGGATAAATTATAAGGGACAAATTCATGTTGTGATTGAATGTCCTTCATTTCAAGTAGAATCCGTCTTTCAAAAGTGAGAACTTCTGGGGGCATAAGTACTGAAGGAGGATTAAAGGTGGATGGTAAATGAAATGGGGAGCGTGTGTTCAGGTCCCGTGAGGGCCTCTCCGAGAAGAACTGTTTCAGTCTGATTCGTCTGAAGAACAACAATAAGTTCTCATGGATTTCGAAGAAGTTACTTCGGTCTGTGGGTACAAACGATAATCCTTTACTAAGGAGATTGGTTTCATATGGCGTGAGGTTATATTGGGAGAGGTTGAAGATAGGGAGTGTCATTGGAGAGTTCATAGTGTTACTTTCAGTTACCATTGGTAAAACTTTCTCCTTGTCTGACGTTCTCCGGAGTATTGGTACTGGTTGTTGCCTCTCGATCTGCCTCTGCCCCTCCCTCGGTTTGACTCTAAAAAACCGGCAGGCAGTAGGGGTTGTGGTCTCGGTGGTTGGTTTCTCTGGGGTCGTGAGGTACTAGGTCCTTCTCCTGGACTAGAGTCCTCGGCTGATGTATTAGAGGAATCAGAAAATGTCCCTTGTTGCTGATTACGATAGCGGCCCCAGTTTCTTTGTTGTTTAGGGGGTTGGTATGGTGTATCGTAAAAATCGTCCTTTAAGTATGGGTAGATGTGGTCGTTGTTGTAGTAGCGGATGTCTCTTTGAATTTTGTTGATTTTCTTGTTTTGTTCAAAGGTATTAAAGGTATTAATGGTGTCGTTCACTTTGTCTAGAAGGTTCTTGGGATCGGTGATGGTAGAGTCCTCGAGGATAAGTTTTTCAAGTTCAGCGATTTCTGCTAGTTCCTTACGACTATGTTCCAAGGCCGTATCGATCCCAAGGACCATCCAATGTCGCGAGCAAGTGGTGGCCAGATGGCTAAACCCAGACCTAAATTTGGGGTCCTGTGTGAAGATTGCCGGGACGTTGCGAATCTGTAAACCGAGCGGGATGACGTTGGATTTGAGATATTCCGTCAGCATACGTGCATGAAGATCAGTACGGATCTGTTTCTTCTTAACCCTTTCAAGTCTGTCCAATAAGATGCAGGATTCAGTTGCACCAGGTGGTGTAGGAGTGATGGAGGATGAAAGAAGAGAAGATCCAGAAAGAATTTTTTGGATATATTCGTCGGAGTAGTTAGGGGTCTCCCTGGAAACCATGCTGTGGGAGAAATAACCACAGCACAGGGCAAGCTAGAATAAATCAAGCAATGATATCGAAAGAAGTCCCAAGGGGGACAACCTTTCGCAACAAGCAGTTGCTCAAAGTAGGCAGTATCAGACCACAGGAGGTAGCCCATAAACCACAGTGAGACTGGGGCAGTACATGATATCAGACAACAATGTCTCAACGTGGAATTCAATGGAAGGACAAGTTATTCAAAGGTGAGCTGTATTTTACAGTATCAGAGGAGTGAATCCATACAGAGAGGACAACAGGAGACCAAGTTTGTAGGAAAGAGTTGTATTTTCAACACATGATGAACATATTGCGTCATATGTACATATCATATAGGTTAAAAAGCACTGCGTGACACTTAGTGAAAGTGTAACCGAAAGAATACTGTGCACAAGTGCTCGTGGAGTTTGTGACGGCGCAAGTGACACATAAAGTGGTATATACAGCGGTGAAACGGCGCAACAGGGAGAACAATGGTACTTTGAATATGCCAAAGATAGGGCATTTACACAATAAATGTATGAGATTTCAAAGGACAGTAGAGCAAATGCCCATGTTTGTAAATGCGCCAACATTAACGCTGTTGAAGTCGACGGCGTTTCGGCCCGTAACACTCTAGGCCATCATCAGGACTAGTTACACATATTTTGAACAGTGCTAGGGTAAAGGAAAACAATTCTCAAAAGCTGGACCAAAGAGGGAGAAAAGGGAACAGTCGTACAAATGGTGGTGAGCACGGCGACGTATAGTGGCCGTAGGTACGGGTCTTATGTATGGCCATAGGTGCCGGTGTTCAGGAAGGCCAAGGAACAGTGATCGGTCGAGTGGTGAAGGCGAGAGCGGGTATCACAACGGCACAAGAGTAAAGTGGGGCGTGCCCGAGTTGGCAGAAAAGTCCAGGCATAGAGTAACTAGAGACCGGGGCCAAAGAATGGTGAGCAGTGTGGTGGATTTATGCAAGTGCCCGATACCGGAGTGAAAAGAATTTGAGATCGCGCGAGGTGATGGTAGAAGGGGTGGGAAGGAGTGCCACGGTGGGGGAAGTGGGAAGGCCGGGAGAGAACGGGAAGTGACAGCGGGCAAAACACAAGGAAAGGGACAGAAAACTTACTCGCACGGAAAGGGCGAGCCGAGTGAATCGGCAAAGCTGGACCCCGTGTGGAGTCAGACGGGTCCGGGGAAGTCCAAACTAGACGGGGGAAGAAAGCTGTTGGTGAGGAATAGGGCCAGGTAGAACGGTGGGAGGGAGACAAACAAGAAAGGAAGAGGGACAAAAAACTTACTCGTTCGGAAAGGGCGAGCCGAACAAAACGGCAACGCTGGACCACGTGAGGTTAGAAGGGTCCGGGGTAGTTCACGCTAGACGGGGACAAAGGACAAGGAGTGAGGAAAGGGCAGGGGGGAACAGTGGGAAAGAGAGGGAGTAAGGGAGACACTTACTTCGGGAGGGAGGCGAAGAGCAATCAATGAAGAAGCTGAAAAGGAAAGGGGAGGTTAGAAACGGGCCAGATGGACGGTTCCGGGGGGAAAAAAGGAGTCGCGAGGAGAACTTACTCACATTTAGGCGAGGCGAGGCGAGTAAATCACCGAGAGGGGGTCCGTGAAGAGGGGCGTGCCGGTGTGAATCAGGCAGAGAGTGAAGACGGAAGAACACTGGCGAGAGTTATGTGGTCAGTGCTTCCGGGTCACGAGGAGCGTCAACCAATCCACGGGAAGGAGCAGACGGCAGGACGCGCGCGGATGGGTGCTGGGGGATGATAGGCTGGGAGGTGCTGAAAGGGGAGTGAAGCGGAAAGGTTACCAATAGAACGGAGAAGGAGTCATGGCAACCGATGGTGAAATAGCCGGCAGGTAGCGCGTGTATCGCTCGAGTGGAAGGAGGAGGAGTAAAAAGATGACAATTGAAGGGAAAACAATGTAAACAATATGGTCATATCCATAGACCCAAGGCGAGCCAATTTAGGACGGATAACAGCTTATGCAAAAATCACAATAATTACAATACAATCGTTTCAATAGAGCAATGGGCAAACGAAAGGCAGTATTCCTGATAATACACCATGGGTAGACATATTTAAGGGGGGAGGGGAGGGGAAGGAAGGGGAAGGGAAGGGGATGATAATGTATAAATATTTAACAGAAAGAGACAAAAAGAACAATCAGCAAATTTATAATTGAATACGACCAGTGTACTTTAGGGTAAAAAGCGAAGACAGAAAGAAAAATCAACAAATTAAATACTATACGTATACTTTGGGGTGAACCGGGGGGGGGGGGTGGGGGTTGGGGGGGGGGGAAAGAGGGGGAGGGGGGGGGGGGGTTTGGGTATGGGGGAGGGAAAAATTAATACGTACAAAGTACAAAATAAAATAAGCAAGGGTAGAGAACGTATCAGCTGTAAAGAAGGCAGACCAGTAGATCACAATCATGCAAAGGATCACAATTATGCAAGGGTAGAGTTCCATTCATCAAGGGAGTTCAGGCCCTGCTCAATGGAGTTAAAGCGAGAGATCCAACGGCATTCGCACCTATTTAGGAGTCTTTGGGTATCACCGCCTCTTAGTGGGATGGACGGTTTGTCAATTACCAGCCAGGTGAACTCGGCTTCACTGTGATTCTTTTCTTTGAAGTGGGAGACCAGGGGGGCTGTTAGGACTCCACATCTAATGCGGCTGCGATGTTGTAGGATGCGGTCCTTTACCATCTGGGTGGTTTGGCCAAAGTATATTTTATCGCAGGGGCATTTTATCATGTAGATAACGTTCTGAGATCTGCAGTTGGTGAAGGAATGTAGATCAAATTTCAACCCATTATGTTCAAACGTCTTTGTATTGGTTGTAGAGGAGCATGCTGCGCATCTTTGGCATCTATAGTGGCCGTGCACCGGCGGTAGTTTCCATGAGTTTGGGAGTGATTCTGATATGCTTGGTGCAGTGGGCCAGGTGATTGCATGCACCAGATGGTCCGCTATGTTTTTGCCCCTGCGGTAAGAGAAGAGAGGTGGTTCATTGAAAATGGCGAGTGGAGCAAGAATGTTCCAGTTGGATTTGATAATCTTGGCTAGTTTATTGCTGGAAGGTGAGAAGGTGGACACAAATGGGATGCGAGTATTTGTCCTTTTTTCTTTGGGGGTAAGTAAGGTATCACGGTGGTTATACCATGCTCGTTTTCTTGCCCTGTTGACTAATTTCCTGGGATAGCCGCGGGCCACGAGTTTGGCAGTGAGTATTGCTGCCTCCTTGAAGAAATCTCTGCGCCATTTGCAATTGCGACGGATCCGCAGAAATTGTCCAAATGGAAGACCGTCACGTAGACCACGTGGGTGGTTACTAGAGTAGAGTAGCAAGGTGTTACGCTCTGTGGGTTTTCTGTATAGTGAAGTGCCAATTTTATCATCTTCAATTCGTAAGGTGAGGTCTAGGAATGGAAGATTATCTTCTTTGGGGTCCGCTGTGAATTTGAGATGTTGTTGGCTATTGTGTAACCAATCGACGAAGTGGGACAAAGAGGTTTTGTCGCCTGTCCAGATAAGGAGGATGTCGTCAATGTAGCGACGCCAGAAGGTGATATTATTTCTGAAAGGGTTGAGGTCAGTGAGGATCAGTGTGCTCTCGAGATGATGTACGTACAAAATGGCAAAATTTGGTGCAAAGCATGCGCCCATGGAAACTCCCTTGATCTGTAAATAGTAGGTATCTTTATACAGAAAGTAGTTATTTTCCAGGGCAATTTCCAATAGAGACATCACGAAATCAGTAGGTATTCTTGAGGGAGATGGTCGAGCGTTAAGGATGTTTCTTATAACTTCAAGACCTTCTCTGTGAGGTATGTTGGTATATAGCGATTCGATGTCCATACCAACCATTAAATTGGTACCTGGTATGAAAGGAGTGTCTTCGATCAGGTTGATTAAATCCATGCTGTCGCGCACGAAAGTGTCCGTTTTGGGTACAAATTCCTTAAGGATGCTATCGATGTATTTGCCAATGGGCTCCAGGATGGACCCACAACCAGAGACTATGGGTCTACCAGGTGGGTTTTGTTGATTTTTATGTATTTTAGGTAATACATAGATTACTGGAGTCCGTGGACTGGTTTTGTTGAGGAACAAAGCCTCCTTTTCAGAGATGATATTGTCCAGTTTAGCTTGGTTGGTCAGAGTAAGAATCTTGGATCTTGTGCCCGGGAGAGGGTCAGAAGGAAGAGTACGGTAGTGTTCCGTGTTGTTAAGTTGGCGGAGAATTTCCTTATCGTATGCAGTCTGATCTTGTATGACAATACCACCCCCTTTGTCTGCGGGCTTGATGATTAATTCCTTGTTTTTGCTGAGGTGATGGAGTGCCTGTTTTTCTTCCAAGGATAAATTATAAGGGACAAATTCATGTTGTGATTGAATGTCCTTCATTTCAAGTAGAATCCGTCTTTCAAAAGTGAGAACTTCTGCGGGCATAAGTACTGAAGGAGGATTAAAGGTGGATGGTAAATGAAATGGGGAGCGTGTGTTCAGGTCCCGTGAGGGCCTCTCCGAGAAGAACTGTTTCAGTCTGATTCGTCTGAAGAACAGCAATAAGTTCTCATGGATTTCGAAGAAGTTACTTCGGTCTGTGGGTACAAACGATAATCCTTTACTAAGGAGATTGGTTTCATATGGCGTGAGGTTATATTGGGAGAGGTTGAAGATAGGGAGTGTCATTGGAGAGTTCATAGTGTTACTTTCAGTTACCATTGGTAAAACTTTCTCCTTGTCTGACGTTCTCCGGAGTATTGGTACTGGTTGTTGCCTCTCGATCTGCCTCTGCCCCTCCCCCGGTTTGACTCTAAAAAACCGGCAGGCAGTAGGGGTTGTGGTCTCGGTGGTTGGTTTCTCTGGGGTCGTGAGGTACTAGGTCCTTCTCCTGGACTAGAGTCCTCGGCTGATGTATTAGAGGAATCAGAAAATGTCACTTGTTGCTGATTACGATAGCGGCCCCAGTTTCTTTGTTGTTTAGGGGGTTGGTATGGTGTATCGTAAAAATCGTCCTTTAAGTATGGGTAGGTGTGGTCGTTGTTGTAGTAGCGGATGTCTCTTTGAATTTTGTTGATTTTCTTGTTTTGTTCAGGAACTAGCAGAAATCGCTGAACTTGAAAAACTTATCCTCGAGGACTCTACCATCACCGATGCCAAGAACCTTCTATACAAAGTGAACGACACCATTAATACCTTTAATACCTTTGAACAAAACAAGAAAATCAACAAAATACGAAATAACTACTTTCTGTATAAAGATACCTACTATTTACAGATCAAGGGAGTTTCCATGGGCGCATGCTTTGCACCAAATTTTGCCATTTTGTACGTACATCATCTCGAGAGCACACTGATCCTCACTGACCTCAACCCTTTCAGAAATAATATCACCTTCTGGCGTCGCTACATTGACGACATCCTCCTTATCTGGACAGGCGACAAAACCTCTTTGACCCACTTCGTCGATTGGTTACACAATAGCCAACAACATCTCAAATTCACAGCGGACCCCAAAGAAGATAATCTTCCATTCCTAGACCTCACCTTACGAATTGAAGATGATAAAATTGGCACTTCACTATACAGAAAACCCACAGAGCGTAACACCTTGCTACTCTACTCTAGTAACCACCCACGTGGTCTACGTGACGGTCTTCCATTTGGACAATTTCTGCGGATCCGTCGCAATTGCAAATGGCGCAGAGATTTCTTCAAGGAGGCAGCAATACTCACTGCCAAACTCGTGGCCCGCGGCTATCCCAGGAAATTAGTCAACAGGGCAAGAAAACGAGCATGGTATAACCACCGTGATACCTTACTTACCCCCAAAGAAAAAAGGACAAATACTCGCATCCCATTTGTGTCCACCTTCTCACCTTCCAGCAATAAACTAGCCAAGATTATCAAATCCAACTGGAACATTCTTGCTCCACTCGCCATTTTCAATGAACCACCTCTCTTCTCTTACCGCAGGGGCAAAAACATAGCGGACCATCTGGTGCATGCAATCACCTGGCCCACTGCACCAAGCATATCAGGCCACTATAGATGCCAAAGATGCGCAGCATGCTCCTCTACAACCAATACAAAGACGTTTGAACATAATGGGTTGAAATTTGACCTACATTCCTTCACCAACTGCAGATCTCAGAACGTTATCTACATGATAAAATGCCCCTGCGATAAAATATACATTGGCCAAACCACCCAGATGGTAAAGGACCGCATCCTACAACATCGCAGCCGCATTAGATGTGGAGTCCTAACAGCCCCCCTGGTCTCCCACTTCAGAGAAAAGAATCACAGTGAAGCCGAGTTCACCTGGCTGGTAATTGACAAACCGTCCATCCCACTAAGAGGCGGTGATACCCAAAGACTCCTAAATAGGTGCGAATGCCGTTGGATCTCTCGCTTTAACTCCATTGAGCAGGGCCTGAACTCCCTTGATGAATGGAACTCTACCCTTGCATAATTGTGATCCTTTGCATGATTGTGATCTACTGGTCTGCCTTCTTTACAGCTGATACGTTCTCTACCCTTGCTTATTTTATTTTGTACTTTGTACGTATTAATTTTTCCCTCCCCCCATACCCAAACCCCCCCCCTCCCCCTCTTTCCCCCCCCCCCCCCCCGGTTCACCCCAAAGTATACGTATAGTATTTAATTTGTTGATTTTTCTTTCTGTCTTCGCTTTTTACCCTAAAGTACACTGGTCGTATTCAATTATAAATTTGCTGATTGTTCTTTTTGTCTCTTTCTGTTAAATATTTATACATTATCATCCCCTTCCCTTCCCCTTCCTTCCCCTCCCCTCCCCCCTTAAATATGTCTACCCATGGTGTATTATCAGGAATACTGCCTTTCGTTTGCCCATTGCTCTATTGAAACGATTGTATTGTAATTATTGTGATTTTTGCATAAGCTGTTATCCGTCCTAAATTGGCTCGCCTTGGGTCTATGGATATGACCATATTGTTTCCATTGTTTTCCCTTCAATTGTCATCTTTTTACTCCTCCTCTTTCCACTCGAGCGATACACCCGCTACCTGCCGGCTATTTCACCATCGGTTGCCATGACTCCTTCTCCGTTCTATTGGTGACCTTTCCGCTTCACTCCCCTTTCAGCACCTCCCAGCCTATCATCCCCCAGCACCCATCCGCGCGCGTCCTGCCGTCTGCTCCTTCCCGTGGATTGGTTGACGCTCCTCGTGACCCGGAAGCACTGACCACATAACTCTCGCCAGTGTTCTTCCGTCTTCACTCTCTGCCTGATTCACACCGGCACGCCCCTCTTCACGGACCCCCTCTCGGTGATTTACTCGCCTCGCCTAAATGTGAGTAAGTTCTCCTCGCGACTCCTTTTTTCCCCCCGGAACCGTCCATCTGGCCCGTTTCTAACCTCCCCTTTCCTTTTCAGCTTCTTCATTGATTGCTCTTCGCCTCCCTCCCGAAGTAAGTGTCTCCCTTACTCCCTCTCTTTCCCACTGTTCCCCCCTGCCCTTTCCTCACTCCTTGTCCTTTGTCCCCGTCTAGCGTGAACTACCCCGGACCCTTCTAACCTCACGTGGTCCAGCGTTGCCGTTTTGTTCGGCTCGCCCTTTCCGAACGAGTACGTTTTTTGTCCCTCTTCCTTTCCTGTTTGTCTCCCTCCCACCGTTCTACCTGGCCCTTTTCCTCACCACCAGCTTTCTTCCCCCGTCTAGTTTGGACTTCCCCGGACCCGTCTGACTCCACACGGGGTCCAGCTTTGCCGATTCACTCGGCTCGCCCTTTCCGTGCGAGTAAGTTTTCTGTCCCTTTCCTTGTGTTTTGCCCGCTGTCACTTCCCGTTCTCTCCCGGCCTTCCCACTTCCCCCACCGTGGCACTCCTTCCCACCCCTTCTACCATCACCTCGCGCGATCTCAAATTCTTTTCACTCCGGTATCGGGCACTTGCATAAATCCACCACACTGCTCACCATTCTTTGGCCCCGGTCTCTAGTTACTCTATGCCTGGACTTTTCTGCCAACTCGGGCACGCCCCACTTTACTCTTGTGCCGTTGTGATACCCGCTCTCGCCTTCACCACTCGACCGATCACTGTTCCTTGGCCTTCCTGAACACCGGCACCTATGGCCATACATAAGACCCGTACCTACGGCCACTATACGTCGCCGTGCTCACCACCATTTGTACGACTGTTCCCTTTTCTCCCTCTTTGGTCCAGCTTTTGAGAATTGTTTTCCTTTACCCTAGCACTGTTCAAAATATGTGTAACCAGTCCTGATGATGGCCTAGAGTGTTACGGGCCGAAACGCCGTCGACTTCAACAGAGTTACTGTTGGCGCATTTACAAACATGGGCATTTGCTCTACTGTCCTTTGAAATCTCATACATTTATTGTGTAAATGCCCTAACTTTGGCATATTCAAAGTACCATTGTTCTCCCTGTTGCGCCGTTTCACCGCTGTATATACCACTTTATGTGTCACTTGCGCCGTCACAAACTCCACGAGCACTTGTGCACAGTATTCTTTCGGTTACACTTTCACTAAGTGTCACGCAGTGCTTTTTAACCTATATGATATGTACATATGACGCAATATGTTCATCATGTGTTGAAAATACAACTCTTTCTACAAACTTGGTCTCCTGTTGTCCTCTCTGTATGGATTCACTCCTCTGATACTGTAAAATACAGCTCACCTTTGAATAACTTGTCCTTCCATTGAATTCCACGTTGAGACATTGTTGTCTGATATCGCAGTAGGTAACAAAGGCACCATTTCAAGATGGCAATTTCTTTAATAAATGTAATACTTCAATCACCAGGCGGCAAAATTAGTTTGCAAATAGGATTATTGTTACTGCACCTGATTTGCACCCATGGGAAAATCGGCACTAGGCACTTTTTGAATACAGCTGCATAATGTGATGCATGTCTTAGTTAAAATAGATTTGGTCCCTTATGACTCACAAAATATCTTTCTCTAGTTGTGAAAATGCACCACCACACCAAAATGAAAAAAAAAATCTGTGTTAAATAGTGCATTACTGTGCAATGCATACAAGTAGCAAGTCAAAAATATTAGATCATTGATATAACACATAAGTACAATTCCTAGAGCTGCAGAGAGTAGAATTGGATCCTTCATTGTGAGATTCTGTAGCTATACTGGAACAACAACATGGCAGTGCACAGACAGCCCTTCCATCATTTTTCACCCACCATGCCACCTCAGTTTGGACCCAGCCTGTGCAAATCAGTCTTGACCCTGCTCCTCATGGGAACAGATCAGCCTGAATTGCCAGGCCACGTCCTTCCTGAACTGGAACACAAGCAATCCAGGACCCGTTTTGCTCTTATTAGAGCTCCTCAGCCAGGTTTAGCTTGATTCCAGTGTCACAGTGAGCTTGGGACCCACGTCGGGCATACCCAGTGCATTTAGGGCATCAAATGCAAAAACAACATGGTGATGGATGGAATGCTTGAATTAATCTCAGCCTTCTACTATGGAGGTTGCAACGGAGTACATCACAAGATGCAGTATTAGAATGGAAAAATCAGTTTGGAACTGTAATATGCATGATGTTTTTAAAAGATAAAAGGTCAAAGTAGAACATTGCAAACCACAGGTAGGTTTTCGTACGGATTGTCATAGATTTTGCTACCCCTCTAACAAACCACGCTTTCAAACCCAGGAACAGCAAAAAGCGTGGGAGTAAAATAGGGTACTACACCAAAAGAAACTGCTGCTTAAATGGCTGATGAAGAATAGGGGCAACATAATAATCTGAATCAATGCAGCAAATTGAGTTCAAAACCTTGAAGAATAATTAGAAGAAAGATATTTAGACCTCTATGGAAGTGATTTTAGCAAAAAGATGACCTGATATTATTGGTTGGGCCAATTGTCATGACTGTAAGAAATCCTGTAAATCAGTGACAGAACTGAATAAAGGTTGTAAGAAGTTAAGTAACAATGATATACGAACAATGGTTTGGGAACAGCACATAAGGTAGTTAAGCTTCAGATCCAGTGTAACAGAATGGGCACCCGTTGACTCCCCCTTTTTAAGCATAAATATATGCGATAAAATGATTGTGTCAATGATACGTTCCTCACAAACATCAAGGGCTCTTGGTCGAAATGGACTTCACATGAATATCATCAAATCAGACTGTAACGTATGGATTCAGCCCACCCTTATTTCAGCAATCCTCAAGCTTAGAGCGATCTCAGAATTGTGGCAGGGATTGTTCCTCCATATTATACCCGACAAAAGAGACGATAGTAATCCCCAAACTTATCACACAATCAACCTATTAGATAGCAAGACTAAACGTTTTGCCAAAATCCTATAAGACTAATTAATAATATGGGTGGAAGACAGAAAGCTCTTCGACTGTATCCATCAGGGGCAGAACAACAACAGGTAATAACTGACAATGAATATTCTGGCAAAGAAAAATATACTATTTTAAGGTGTGTTGATTTTGTTAAGTGCGACTACTTACCCGTAAGGGTCTCAAGGAGCTGGGGGGTGGGGGAGGGTCGCAAGTTGCAGTCCATCAAGGAGGGGGTCTGTTGGATAGCCAGGTTTTGAGGTTTCTTGCGAAGATGGGGCGCGATGTCTGTCTGAGGTGGAGCGGAAGGTTGTTCCAGGCTCTAGACTAAGGTAATACGTTATTTGCCTGTTTCTTAGATTACTCATCAGCTTTTGTCAGGGTAAATATGGCCATTATATGCAAAAAACTGCTTAAACAGAGAATTGAGGGTTCTCTCGTTAGAGCAATTCACCTGTTAGATTGGAAAATCTGGGTCCGAGTCAAGGTCTAGGAACAACAGAAGGTTTTCAGCTTAATTCATACACCTCAGGCATGGGGAGTGCTCGAAGGGAGTGATATACTTCCTGCCAAAGTTAGGGGAAAAAACATTGTCCTGCTCCAATGTGCCGATTATATGCCCCTTTTGGATTCCTCCCCAGTTGGTTTGAACAGGGCACCAGAAGCAATTAATAGCTACAATAATTCTAATGAGTTGGGATCCATGATAGCCGAAACAGAAAAAAATTGTGTATTGTAAACAAAGAAACAAATGTTTTTGGAGGCTGGTCTCTGAAAAACTTGAAAGGTTGTATACGTGTAACTATCTTGGTGTCTGGCAGGATAGGAATGCAGGACCAAAGGCACAATTGCAAGCATTGGAAATCAAATGCGCACATGTGAAGTTTACACTTGGATTATTATTTTTAAATATACAGTCCCACACTGTCATAATTTCATGAAGTGTTCAAAACTAAGTTAGTAACTTTACTCCTATATGGAGCTCTAACGACTGTGCTATGCTGTCTAGAACATGGTTAGCGTACACCTAATTTATTTTACTAGATTTACCAAAGGCAGGCTCAACAAACCAATCGAAGTTGGAGCAGGGATTCTCTGTGTATAAAATACTATGATTGTCTAAACGATGCCGTAATAGACTCTCTCAGGAACTGGCTGTGGATGAAATATCTGAGCGCAATTTATTTTTTAAGGATTAATCAGAGCGCATAAAACTATTGTGGAAGAACAGCAAATTTGTACAGACTGGAATACAATGAATCTGTACAACTCCCTTAAAATGTGAATTAAAAAATGATTTCTGATAAAGAGACCATGAAGTACTCAGCAAACTTTGTCCTTAACACTTACATTTCCCTAACTCCACAATTTAATTTAATAGACCAATTGGATAGGGAAGTTAAAAATTAGTTCATGTCGTTTCAATTCCAGTTCTTCCAGTGCGCCATCAGAGTTGCAAGGGCGAGTGATCCCAAATACATATGTAGAGATTGCTGGTTAAAATGAGGTAAGTTGAATAGTCCTTCCAGGTGCAGCAAAGCAGTTTTGTTGATTACACACTAGGCCACAGGCAGTCCTCCGAGAGTCTTTCTGCTAGTCCAGAGGGTGAAGTGAAGAATGGGTCTGACAGTCCTATTTTTATACCGGGTGCCTTATTTGAAGTAGGAGAAATTTCTAGAGAATACCCTTTGAAGTGCTTGAAATTTTGCGCTTCCCCTGCACTGGGGCCTGGCTGTCTGCATGAACAATGCAGGTATGGCAAGTAATTTGTGTGAGGGAGGACACAGCTTATTCAGTTGCAAGTGGGGGCTGTGCCCAGATCTGCTGCCCCACCCTGCCAGTGATAGCCCATCTAGGCACACCTTATCCCTATATTGTGTGGCTGTCTGGGAGAAATAAATAAAGATGAACTGCCAACTACATCCAAGTCATGTGACCCAGGAACAGGCTGAAGGCACCAAATAGTTAGGGCAGGAAAATGCCAACTGTCTAAAATTGTCCTTTTCAAAATTGTACCTTAAAATCCATCTTTAAAATTAAAGATTTCAATTACATTTTCTCAGAAACCAAACACAACATGCTACCTGTTTGCAATCAAAGGTTAGTACTTATGAAATGTAATAAGGCAACCCAATGTTATCCTAGGGAAGATGTAGATGTCACAGTAGTGAAAAATGAATTTAGGAATTTTCACTACCAGGACATGTAAAACTTAAACGTACATGTCAAACCTTTACATTACAATGCACTCTGGCCTGTGGGCCACCTAGGGTCCACCTTAGGGGTGACGTATTCAATAAAAGGCTTGGCAAGGGGGTTATATAATATTGCCAAGTAGAATGGGCAGTTTAAAACTGCATGCAGGCTGCAATGGCAGACCTGCAACATGTTTTAAGGGGCTTTTAAGTGGGTGGCACAATAAGCGCTGCAGGCCCACTAGTAGCATTTGATTTACAGGCTCTGTGGATGGTACTACAGACCAAATATGGCAATGAGGTGTAAGCCAATTTTACCATGTTTTAGGGAGTGAGCACAAGCATGATAGCACTCGTTAGCAGTGGTAAAGTGCACAAAGTCCTATGGCTGCCAAAAACTAATTCCAGCAAAAATAGGAGGGTAAAGGCAACATGTTTGGGTGAAGACCACCCTAAAGATGACAGGTCTAACACTGGTGCAGTAGCACTGGGACCCAAAGGTAGGATGGGCTGGGCCCTTTCACTGGCTGCTTCTTTTAGTCCTGGCAGTGTTGCCCTCAGAGTTCATTCACGATGCAGTCAGTGTGACACACCTCCAGGGGTAATTCTTACAAAAACACCGGGCTGGCTGCTAGTTTACAGCCCTGCCACAACCCCCTTGTATTCTGTCAATGCAGATCACACATGTTGTCTGTACCAAGCATAGAGTGGCAGGCCTGTGGAGTGCATGCTCAGATTTTTACAAGAATTATACGCATTGGAGAATATAAACGCTGTACAACCTGTGCTCTGTGTTAGAAGATAAATGGTGTGGAACTTTATATTGCAGACTGACAAGGGGTGGCTGCCAGTTTACAGCCCTGCCACAACCCCCTTGTATTCTGTCAATGCAGATCACGCGTGATGTCTCTACCAAGCATAGAGTGGCAGGCCTGTGGAGTGCATGCTCAGATGTTTGCAAGAATTATACTCATTGGAGAATGTAAACGCTGTACAGCCTGTGCTCTGTGTTAGAAGATAAATGGTGTGGAACTCTATATTGAAGACTGACAAGGGCAGACGGTCAGTGAAACTCAGATAAGTTCCCAGTGAAGAGTGCAATAGCAGTATTTTATGTGTTACATGTCCCATTTTTGTTACAAATTATGGCACATGCAAGGAAATAGATATGAGACGTTGATTTTGAAATGCTCCACACTAGTATGCTTTCTCTGCTATACCAACACAGTTCCAAGAGTTACAAGACAGTCTCATTAAACGTACTGTTGGCACAGTGAGATTTACTACTGTTGATAATTATAGACATCTATTGTTGAAATAGCAAATGCCTAACCAAAGGATTCTGATGTTTATTCACAGTGCCACTCTGTCGGTGTTTTCTTCCACAAATTGTCTTCATAAGCATTACTGTTTGTTTGGATTGTCTATGCTTAGTGTTATAAAGTATTTTTGTTCCGAGTCAGAAGAAGACTTGTTTAGAAAATATGGTTGTGGTTTCTAAACTCTTATTAGTATTAATTTTAAATCAAAAACTCATAGCTGTTTTGTTTGGAGATGCAGCACAGTGGCACTATGCAAGGTATATTCTTGTGCAGTGGTAGTACCCTCAGATAATCTTTGAATCCCTGTCCATCTCCTATCACGGTCTGCTCTTTCACTTCTTCTGCCCTTTGCGCTGGTGATAGGTGCAGATATAGTGGGCCTCATTTTGTATGGCACAGCACAAAAGTATCTTGTAGTTGCTGTAGATCATTTTTCAAAGTGGCTAGAGGTGATAATTGTTGAACACATCGACACACACTCTGTAATTAAATTCCTTGGCAATGTTTTCCAAAGAGAAGGTTTGCCCAAATCAGCCTTCACAGATAATGGTGTTCAGTTCACCTCTGAAGCATTTAAGAATTTCCTAGAGCATAATGGCATCAAGCATTGTGCCACCTCACTCTATCATCCAGTGGGGAATGATGCAGTGGAAAGATGTAATGAAGTGATCAAGGGACTGCTACAGTTGGCTAAAAAGTACAGTTTGGCGAGGGAAATTGAATTGTTCTGCACCATTTAGGTAAGTTAAATATACCAATTAGGAGTATAACCAATCACAATAACTTTATTTTTGCTGATAAGATAGCGGCATAAAAAGTATGCTACAATAAAAACATTACAGATAAAAAGACCTCTATTAGCACTCGAAGTTATTATACAAAATAAAAAAAATAAAAAGTCATACTAAATACAAAGAATTCATCAATTAAAAGAAAAAAGGAATAAAGCAGGGGTTAATCATGTTGCAGGGATTCTGCTTATGCACAGAACTATGCACAGGAAACCAGGACCTCAGTGAATTGTGGTGTACCAAAAACTCACCTCAGAACCCAGAACCCCTTATCCGACCAGCATCAGTGTCCCATTCGTTATCCGAGTTTTATCTCGGCGGTCCCAATGTATAGACAACCCAGAACAAGCGACTTAGGGTATTCTCAGGAATGGTGGGAATCAGAAATACCTGTTCGTAATTATTCTCATATCAGTCCACAACAGAATAAACAGAGACACTGTAAAGTTTAAAGAGTTTATTTTATAATCCTCGTGTCCTAAGATGCAGTACTTTGGCTAACATAAGCGGACAAATTATTAAGATCAAAACCATCAGCATAGTTACAATACCATAGAAAATGAAAGGAGTAATCATAATAAAATGACAGTGGATATCAGCCACCTTCCTTTCGCTAGTAAACTAATATTATTATTATTAGACTAATAAAAGGTCTCTAGGCTTGAATGGGGAACCCCCTACCGTAAAGATCAGATTAGTGGAATCACATCACAGGATCAGCTTAGACTCTGCTCCTGGGAAAGCTCTTCTTCTGAATGTGTGCAAAACATGCAGCACTGCAATATTAAAAGCACTCGACTTTCAGGTATTTGCAGCTGCGTGCGTGTTATGGCTAAATAGTGGGCCGATCAACCTGAACCCAACAACATGCACCGTCTAGCGACCCAGACTGTTTCTTTACACAATGTTCAGACCAAGGTCGCTGCTCACTGTTAGCGATGTGAACAACAGACAGTTCTTATGTGAAGCGAAGTCGAGCAAGCATTTCTCAATTAATAACATGTAACTACAGTGTTGTGTACAAAAGCAGCAAAAGCGGCAAGATGGCTTTCTAACATCTAACGCGGTTGTGCTAACTTAGCATTGTACGTATATAGATAGCAGTCTTCACTACACCCCCCTTGATCAGACCACTAACCAGTAGGGGCGCACTTTCAAGAATGCAAAGTTCAAGTTTGATATAACGGAACCAAGGGCATAAATTGTGAGTCCATATAAGGTAAGTGAAAAGTTCGAAGAAAAAAGGGGAGAGAAAAAAACCATTTAAAGGGGAAAAAAATATCATCGATGGATGTACAACGAAATGAAGGGGGAGAAAAGTCAATCCTTCAAGGTATAAGCACAATAAGTTGCAACAGCTTCCAAGAGGAAATCATTGGAACGTTCTGCAAAATTATCTGCCATCCAGTTCAGCAAGAGGAAGGAACACACATGTTCCTCGACAACCGGAGCCTCTAGTACCATCCGAGGACAACTGGTGTGTTCTGCAAGATACCTTCTCGCTAAGAATTCAGCTGCAGCCGTTCCGATGTCCCAATTCCCTAGGACTCCATGTGCTGCTCCACAGGCCATAATCCTGACGCCAGAACAGTCCAACTCATGAGCCACTAAGGGGCTCATTAGCCGATTATAATCCGGGGCAGGAGACACCGAGTTCGACAGGCACAAATCCAGACCCCATTGTAAGGGACAATCTAGGCAATGAAAGACGGGCTGCAGACAAGTAAAGTAGGGAAACCGGAAGGACAATCCATAGGCTATGCTTAAAGTCGCCAGTGGTAAAGTGCCATAGTGTTCAAGCATCCGGTTACGAAGATGGAGCAGCCGTGACATGCTGTCGTGTGACGCAAGTTGTGCATCCATAGCGTAGTACGCAGATCAACAAAAGCACCCCAGCTACGAGGGCGAGAAGCAAAGGGAGACCTCCGAAGACGCTGGAAAAAATAGAATGAAAAAATGCCGGGATCACACCAAAAATAGTTTGAAAGGATGTCACGAGGCCGGAGCCCACAATTTAAAAAAAATGAGCCAGGCCACTTGTTGACGAGGCATTAAAGATAGTCTGAATCAGGGCCCCAAAATGAAGTGGGAGATCAGTATTCAAAATTGCTTGCACCTCTGTGCACGTGTTTGCTACGTGAAGGACAAATGTTTCCCGGGATGAAGTCAACGCGACTTCTTTTTGAGACAATAGAGCCCTTATTCTGCTCATCTTGTCGAACTCTGCTTTCAAGGTTGGAATGAAAGGCCAGATGGATACATCGAGCCGTCCATACGGGGGTTGGAAAAGGACGTTATTACAGCAGACTACTCTCTGTGATACAGTCACTATGTAGGGAATTCCCACTAACATCCCACAGCAAGCTTCATTATTTAATAGCAAATAACTACCGTTAGCAAGCAGCGTAAAAGACGGTGTTATAAATGGCACCGGCATCCCTTTCAGGACGCAAGCTAAATTAGGAGCGTGCACATTACATGCACCATGCAATTGAATATGCCTACACACCACAGAGTGATCTGGAGTGGAAGTGCACTCTTCACCTTTTAAGTAAACCTCTTTTCCGTCCCTCACGCATCTGTACGTGAATGGGAGTGACCAAACTCCGTGCAGGAAGGCAGTACCCAGTTTTTCATATCTGCCAAGGGCATAATGTTTCATGCACGAACTGAACTTAAACAGGGGGAATGGTAATGTGATCAACCCGTGGATAAGCCCCACAGCGGAGTTTAATTCGGCAACAGAGAAAGGTAAAGGTTCTAACTTTTCAATGTGCAGCAATGAATATGTTGCATCTTTCATGGACATGAACTGTTGTTTCGTAGTTAAATTAAAAGGAAGGAACAAAGATGAAGTATTCATTTAATCCCAAGGGACTTTCCCAGCCTTTAGCGTTTGCAACGTCCATGCAAACTGCATAATGGAACGCAATTGATTCTGACCATGATACAAAACAGACAAATCATCCTGCACAATGTCTACCACAGATGAAACAATATTATCTAAGGTATAAATTCTGGAAGACAGGGTGTTAATGCTATTATCTATTACAGCCAATACCTTTTCCATATTGGCTTGATCAATAGCTCGTAATCTGGATGCAGCTTCAATCTGTGATAGCTTCCAAACTTCGTTGTAAACAGCATACACCCATCTTTTGGACCTGCCAACCGCAGGACCCTTAACAAAATCATTCAAATCTATTTTGTCGTTCAATTGTGATAAATGAAGTTTAACAGATGCTAAGGTGGAATGTTGCAGCCAAGACTGGCATAACTTCCCTACTGAGTAGGTAGTTACAGTGTGAGAAGATTCAAAACGGGGGTCTACACGAACTTGTGTATATCCCGGTGCTAAATCCAGAAACCGATGTTGACAGGAATCTGAGCTCGTTTGCCATACTAACCACCCTTCCGGATTCAATTCAGAAATATTGAAGGATGTGTTGGAAATGTATGACTGCAACGTAGCAAGGGACAGATCCGTATGATTATCCCAATTAGGATAAGCACCCAGACCCGGAGTGGAGGGAGAATTTAATTTTTTAGAAGTAGCCAATCCAAAACAGGTGGTCTGAAAAATTGACGAATTCAAAAATGACATGTGGTTCGGGATGAGGCAGGCACGATGCAAAGCTTCTGTTCCCTGTACCTGCCACGGTTTAGAACCTCAAACCGATTTAAGATCGATAGTAGCTTTCCACAGGTCACAGCCTACGATTGCCAACTCGTCCATAAAGGACTTGGAATACAACAATTTGGTGTGTGTCAGTCTAACTTTAGAAGCAGACTCAGCCGCAACCTTAAAATAAAAGGAGGCCGGATTCGACACACTAAAATCAGAAAAATATGTGAATTTGTCCACTAACGTGGTGGACAGAGTTCCCAATGTGTATAATTTCCAAAATTTCGAAACGTATTTGCTTTGTGTAGGATATGCGTGCCATAATGTTGATAGCACAATTGCTCATCATAATTAGCAGTATCTAAATACAAATCTTCAGCATCAAATGCAGCATAATATTTCAAATCAGAAAACAGTGCTTCTATCGCTTGTACATCCCAATCATCCGAGTGGATGTTCGCCTTAACTACATCACCCACAGAAACACGAAATATATTTGGCACATTGATTACTTCAGTGGGACCATGAATCTGAAATTTTACAGCATCCCAAGCGATCCCATCCAGTACAGGCCAGGCAGAAATGTTCACAAAAGTCTGGTCCCTTTTCATAATATGTGATGAGGAGTGGGGGGCCAAAGTTCCATCAATTAGTCCAAATGTAGTTCTTTCTTTCAGGTAGTGTCCATTTATAAGTCTAAAAAATACTACCACAAAACCAATGGACATAAACAAAAAAATACATATGAGCACCAGACAAATGCAAGTCCAAGGGGGAATCAAAAAATGTCTTTTGAATCAGGTCACAAAAATCGAAAACTTTCGATGGGGCAATGGAAGTCATTGAATTAGTGTCAAAGGAGTAACACGACTGGGTAACTGTGGTGGATTGTAAAACAGGCAACGGGACATCCGCAGGATAAGCATTCTCAACATCTTCAGGTAGACCACCAGGTGTCGGTGGCAATAAAGGACCAGTAACTGTATGCATCTCAACAGCAACATCAGGCAAGGTGTTAGAAGCTGGGGCCACAACAGAATTTCTCAGCATCGAAGGGCAAGAAACCGCTGGTGTCATACTAAGAAGAATCGGCCACTCGCTGCAGCTTGACATTGTCAATAGAGATGTACCTGTTATCCTTGCGACCAGGAAGTGGAGGTAAAATGACTGTACGTGTACCCTGTACTCCAAGCACCGGAACTGGTGCACGATAAGAGGGGCCGAACTCCTTCTTGTTCTCCACCTTCTCACAGACCAGATCACCAACTCGAGGTCGCCAGCCGACTACCGGAATCTGAAGCGCAGCATCAGATGTGGAGGGTACGTGTTCCTTCGCTAGACTGTCTCTGGCTTCTTGTAGATTCTGCAATACAGCACAGTGATCATCTACGTCAAAGGGTGCGGCCGATGCCGCCATGTCTAGACCATCAAGGTCTGGGACAAACATTCATATGCCAAAGAGCATCATGTATGGGGTCCGCCCACCCAGAGACCTTCTAGGGAGATTATTAAGTGCACATTGCACGTCATACAAGTGGGCTAGCCAGTTCCGGCCAGTACCTAAAACCCTGGCTGTCAAAGATTGCTTTAAGTCACGGTTCATTCGCTCCACACACTATTACCCTCAGGTCGGTATGGAGACGAAAATTTGACTTGGACCCCCAAATTTCTCATGGCTTCTTTGTACGCCTTAGAGGCGAATGCAGGGCCCTGATCAGAATGAAAGGTATCACATGCAAAACTTCCAACAAAGACACGCAAATCCTTGATGACAGTACGGGCTTCAGCAGTCCTTTGTGGCCACACCCACAGAAAACGTGTGCACGAATCCACTGCAACCAAGATGTATTTGTACGCAGTATCAGAGGTAAATGGACCGCAATGATCTAAATAAACACAACCCAGTGGTTTATTAAATATTCACAACTGAGTTTGTGGTGGGCGCGCCGCAGTTGAAGATTTTATCTGCTGGCAAATGTCACAATTAAGAACATAAGCGCGAGCTTGTTTATATAAACCGCACCACCAGTAACGTTGTTGTAACAGAGATACAGTAGCTGCAACGCCGGCATGTGCGGACGCCATGCCCTCGTGAGCCGCTAAAATCAAAGATGGTCTGCAGTCCGCGTTGGGAATCAATCTGTCACCAACGTTGTTAATCCTCACTAACGGGACGTTATCAGGACTTAAGCGATAATGGTAACGAGAAGGGAAACCTCTAGGATATGTTGTTCCCTTCTCTGTAGCAGCAATAGCTGCCAAGATGTCATCATCGATCTTACTTTGTGATCTTGTAACTGCTGCTACTAAGTATGTCGCCACTGCTGTTTTTGCTGCCTCGTCAGCTAGGCTGTTGCCGACAGCATGGACACCAACTCGTTGGTGACCAAGAGTGTGAATAACATTCACGAGAGGCAGATGTTCTTTAAGTTCTGCCACTCGAACCCAAAGCATTTTATGCTTAATTGTGCTACCTTTGGAATCACGATAGTCATTTCGAGACCAAAAATGTAGATTGTCGTTGTAAGATTGTACACAATAAAACGAGTCACTCACTATAAGAGTAGTGACTCGAGGATCAGCAAACTCCAGTGCAAGCACCAGAGCACGAAGCTCCGCCAACTGTGCGGTACAATCACCCATTGACTGCGTATGCACGACATCGGATTGGAATTCACCATTCACGAAAGTACCGACCACAATTGGGCAGGCCGCTGAATAGGCATGCTTCGATCCAGTAGCCGGTTGCGCAGAACCGTCAGTGTAAATAACACAATGGTAATCCTCGAGCAGGCGCAAAAACAGAGGAGCTGGATGAACGAATTCATACTGCAAGAACTCCTGAGTTTGTAGAGCCGCGTCAAAGATATATGTGACGTCGGGCGATGTCAAGGAAGTGGTCCATTGTATCCACCTTGGATGCAAAGCCTTAGAGTTAGGTACACTTGCTTTCGTCACCGCCTCAAGGGCAGGATATGGTGTTACCACCAACATGCGTTTACCTTGCGATAGCGCTCGTTCTTTCAGAATCGCCATCTGCACTGCCGTCAGAACTTTCTGGACAGCGGAAAATCGCAGTTCAGCCGAAGTGTACAGGTGTGATTTGTAGGCAATGGGGACGGTGTCGCCCTCATTGAACGTTAAGTATGTGAAACCCACTGCGCCCGGCACAATTCTTATGACCAGGTTAGTGTGGTTATCACACGTCAGTAAGTATTTTGAAGCAACAAGGTCAGCTTGCAATGATTGCAATATAGCTGAATGCTCCGGCAGCCAACATGATTTGGAAAAAGTAGGTTGTACCAAGGCATAAAGCGACTTGATACGCTGGGCATAATCAGGAATGTACGTTCGACCGAAATTCAGAAAACCCAGCAGAGATTGTAATTTCTTCAGTGTCGTAGGAGCACGTAGGCATGCGCATTTCTCTAGGAAGTGCGGAGCCAATTCTCGACCTTAATTGTTGAGTTAGCATCCCAAAAACAACACTGTATATTCCGCAATGTGAGACTTCGCAAAGTTGAATTTGTAACCGAAGTCTGCAAACAAAACAATAATGCGATCAACGCAACACAGATGCGGCCACAACTCGTCATCTGTGAGATAAATATCATCCACATACGAGTACGCATCAGGGTCTATGCTCTCTAACAGAGAGACAACACGAGCGGCGAAGACACCAGGGCTGTTTTTATAGCCCATCGGTAATCTTTTGAAATGTTTTTGTTTGCCACCTGAGGTAAATGCCGTCCACTCACTACTAAGAGAGGACAGGTTATGGCTGTAAAAGCCATTGGAAATGTCAAGTGTGGTTTTAAACCGTTTTCTCACGAGACTATCGACGAGAGCTGAACTGTGGGTATTTTGTACTGCGCATGTCCGGCAATGAGAGTTTAAATGCCGGTAATCCAAAACCAGGCGGTACGACCCATCAGGCTTCGTCACAGTGAATAAAGGATTATTCATTGGTGACACACATGTTTCAATTACACCTTGATATTCCAATTGTTCAAGGATAGCCGCGACGTGAGGTCTTGCTTCGCGATGCATGGGATATTGGGGTTGTGGCCGGGGCGTGTACCGCAACGGAATCTCATGGCTGGGAGACAATTTATCCCAGCCTACCTGATTACGATACAAAGCAGGTGCAAGCACCAGAGCCCACTCCTCTGCAAACTTCTTAGCTTGGTCCTTTGACACTGTGTGCGCAAAGGACGGGAGGATCATCTCCTCCCCTCTAGGAGCATCTAAAATGAAAGCCGAGGGCCAATCAGCCGCTGCCAATAGAATATCATAGGAAGAGGTCAGATTATCCCAAAAAATCCCTTGAATCGTGCGTTGTATGCCACCTTCAATTAAAAGGACTATATTATACAGTCTATCAGGGGGAGCCCCTCTAGTGTCAGCAGTTTCTACAGTTATGAACGTATCAGTTGCTGTCGCCACCAGATATGGACGCAGTGCTTGTCGCACTACTGTAACTTCCGCCGCGCTGTCGAGCAGCGTTAGTGCCCATGTCAGGTTCTGAAGCTGTGTCCGCACCATCTGTGGCATACCTCGCTGTTAGCGCAGTAACTTTCTTCTTCTGAAACGGGGGTCGTTGACGTGCAGACTTGTCCTGCTTGCCTTTGCCGTCAGTCTGACGGGGTTGCTCACGACTTTGGGCACCCCTTCCTTTCCCACGGTCTCCGCCACCGGATTGTGAAGCCGATGTTTCCTGTGAAGAACGAGGAGAGCGTTGTTCAGAAACCTGAAATCTATCAGGTGACTTAATACTAGAACGATCGCGCAGATCATATGTGCGTTCGCTAGACGACTGTACGGGTGAGGCAGGACGAGACCCCTGTTTCTGTTGCTGCTTCCCCTATTTCTTTGCTCGCCAATTTTGTTTAGGAAAATTTGGGTGTTCGTCTTTAGTAGACGAGCTCACCTTAGTTTGCTGTACTATATCAGGAACTATCACAGTTGGTTTAACACCCAAGGCACTACGGCCCTAAAGCTTGCGCAATTATTTTAGCGAACTCCTTAGGCCTGTCGAGTTCATCCACGCGGTCCAGCTTATTAGCTACTTGGAACTGCATGGCATCGCCTTTGAGGTTGCCCATTACCATGGAAGCCACCATATCGAACACTCCGACAAGCCTCATTCCTAATTCAACAGCAGCCTCCGCTCCGTGATTCTCTTGAACACGTTTAATGACGGAGGGTAGTACAGACATAGACGGAGTGCCGAAGCACTTCGAGTAGGTCGCGGCAAAGACCTTGCCCCAGTTTGTGCAATCAGCCATATCTGGGACCAAGTCTTTCGGCAAACTAATGGTGAGAATCCTGTGTTTCTCCACAGGAGAGGTATGCGGAAAAACCGCCTCCAGTTGGTCAAATTTCTCAGCAAGCCAATAAGGTGAATCATCCTTACTTTGGGGGCGCTTGCCCATAACCGAATTAACCATAACAGGACTAATAACCACCACGTGGTGGTCCGTTGGTTGTCCCGCAACAGCAGGTGCCCCCACTAAAGCCCTATGAACTGTAATCAGGGCTGTGTGTAGTACCCGCAACTCAGCCACCGCCACCGTGAGATAGCGGGGATGAGGTGTAAATCCGGCTAGCACCGGCCATGTGGCCCCTGCAATAGACAACGGGCCCATTCTAGCCGGTGCAACCGCATGGGGAAGGGCGCCATTAAACCAAATGAAATGCTGCCAGGCAGAAATAGGAAATTTGTGTGTCCTATACGGCGTATAGATCGCAGGTAGCTGCGTGGGAGTATAGGAATGAAATGTATCATCGTCTGCATCCACCGCCGGAAAACTCACCCAAGAGTAAAACAACTCATAAGGGTATAACGCATCAGCGCTCACCACAAAAATAACAGCCATCCTATCATCCGGCACCCCATACGTCGTCAAATGACGGTGTAGAGGTGCACGACTATGTGCGGCTATATCAACCGCCATAAGGACACACTAAAGAGTATCAACGATATCAACAGTAGCACTGGGGTTCAGTAAAAATAACCTTTTTAATGATCAAGCTTGAAAGAACCTATTAGTCGAAACACAGGTAGGTTAAACCCGTCACTCCCGTTAACCGGAAACCAGAGTGAGGGTGTTGTGGACTAATATAAGCACTACAAAGGCGTTTCAAATCAATCGACCAAACGTTAGGTGCGCCATGTTGCAGGGATTCTGCTTATGCACAGAACTATGCACAGGAAACCAGGACCTCAGTGAATTGTGGTGTACCAAAAACTCACCTCAGAACCCAGAACCCCTTATCCGACCAGCATCAGTGTCCCATTCGTTATCCAAGTTTTATCTCGGCGGTCCCAATGTATAAACAACCCAGAACAAGCGACTTAGGGTATTCTCAGGAATGGTGGGAATCAGAAATACCTGTTCGTAATTATTCTCATATCAGTCCACAACAGAATAAACAGAGACACGGTAAAGTTTAAAGAGTTTATTTTATAAACCTCGTGTCCTAAGATGCAGTACTTTGGCTAACATAAGCAGACAAATGATTAAGATCAAAACCATCAGCATAGTTAAAATACCATAGAAAATGAAAAAATGACAGTGGATATCAGCCACCTTCCTTTCGCTAGTAAACTAATATTATTATTATTAGACTAATAAAAGGTCTCTAGGCTTGAATGCGGAACCCCATACCGTAAAGATCAGCTTAGTGGAATCACATCAGAGGATCAGCTTAGACTCTGCTCCTGGGAAAGCTCTTCTTCCGAATGTGTGCAAAACATGCAACACTGCAATATTAAAAGAACTCGACTTTCAGGTATTTGCAGCTGCGTGCGTGTTATGGCTAAATAGTGGGCCGATCAACCTGAACCCAACAACATGCACCGTCTAGCGACCCAGACTGTTTCTTTACACAATGTTCAGACCAAGGTCGCTGCTCACTGTTAGCGATGTGAACAACAGACAGTTCTCATGTGAAGCAAAGTCGAGCAAGCATTTCTCAATTAATAACATGTAACTACAGTGTCGTGTGCAAAAGCAGCAAAAGCGGCAAGATGGCTTTCTAACATCTAACGCGGTTGTGCTAACTTAGCATTGTACGTATATAGATAGCAGTCTTCACTACAATCATATTGAGCCTACTCTCAGTTATGAAATTTGAGCTAAGGAATACATCTTCTTATCTTTAGTGCGGATAAAGGCCAGAGAGAAGCATACCAAGGGTTCCGGTAATTGATGTAAGTAATAAAGTGCTTCGTGGCATTGTCTAATCCCTAGCTTGTGAGTAAGGGAAAGAATAAATCTATTGCTTTAAGTTGTGTAAAAGTTACAAAAGAAGATAATGTGTAGATCATCCTGTGCTGAGTGATTATCACATGGACATAAAGAAAGGGCATCAATGGAATACGTTCTTGGAGGGAGAGCCAACATAAGCGGAATATATTTAATCGAAATCCTAATAATATGTATCTGTGATGGCGATTCATCACAAATGACTGGTATGAAGTTGAAATAATAATTATAGACGGAGCTGAAATATAATGTCTCACAGTAGTCCGATTACCATTAGATTCATACCTCTTTATAGCAAAAATAATCTAGAAGGCGCAACTTCAGTTCTTTTTTGGTAACTTTCAGACAGGATTTCAGGTCCTTGTATAGGTTGTGTAAACCGATTGTCTGGAAGGTTGTCTCCATATAGTTTAACCATTTAATTTGATGTGCGCCATCTAAGTTCAAACAGTCTGTCAGGATATGTCTTGTCAGGGTCAATGTTTCTTTCCTCCAGACTGAATACCACAAGAGAATTGGAGAAATTCGAATTTTGTCTAGTATGTAAGGGAGACTCAGCTCAGAATGGGTTATATATGAGGAACAGGAATGTGGAACACATACCACCCTTTTAAAAAAGCTGTCCTCTATACTCTGCAATTTTGTAGAATTGGAAAAGCCCCAAACAGCTGCCCGGAAAGTGGCAATAGATAATGGTTTTGCCACGTAGATCTTTTATTATTGCATGTAATGGTTTTGAGCCGAGCTTCTTTGTAGGAGTATAGCCATTTTCAATATATTTTAGGAGTTGGAGCACATGCATTGGGGCCTGGCAAGCAGAGTCCCATTGCATGGACTCAAAAAACAGCAGCATCATTCCAAAAAAATGGCAATGATCATACAACAAGAGGGATTTTCCAACACCTACTATTGTTGCTGTCATGGGCAAAATAAACATTTGGATGATCTCAAAGAGATTTTATGATGGCTAAATACCAGGAGAGAATACTTCTGGCTCACATATTTTGCATCTTTCATGAATGACTGAGCCTTGCATCTCTCCTTTATAAATGCTCAATCAAAAGGGAAGTGAGCCATACATTCTGAATGCACAAGGATACAAAAGCCTATCATATAATCAGAGGAAGAAGACACTACATTGCTAGTGGTACTTAATTTCCCTGACAAAGTCTTGCAGTTAAGACACCATATAGCTTGTTGAATATGACAAGGACAATCATAGCACCTAGAGCAATACTTGAAGACATTTCTCTATGGAAATTGTAAGAAATCAGGTTATTAGTTGAGGGTTGGAAGCCCTACTCAGGCAGCAACCACAATCCTTGCCAGGGTGAACCACAAAAGTCACTTAAATAACATGTGCTTAACCCTCGAGTAGCTTGGCACAAAAGCAGTCACACGTAGCTTGGAAGCAATGTGTAAAGTATTTATGCAGCACACACAACAGTAATAAAGTGAAAATAATCCCACATCAAATTAGCAAAATAGAGTCCATTTTTTATAAATTAATCAAGAACAAAACAAAAACAATTCTATCATTAGAACTGGAGATGAGCAATCTCAAAGGTTTAAGTAAAAATAATATTTAGGTGCACAAAGAATCCATTGTGATTATTTGGTCATGGTGGACAGGGACATAGTTACCAGTTCAGGCTGACCATGATGGAACGCAGCTGGATACAGGGCCAAGTTCAATCTGCTGAAGGTAGCACCTTGTGTCCTTGGGGTTGAGATGAGAGGTCTTTGTCAGCCGGTGCCATACTGCATCAATGTCATTGGAGCCGTCGAACAGGAGATGTAATGCAAGGTCCTATGCTGAGATGGGTCATGCTCTGTCAGTGCCATCTAGCTGCCGCTCAGGTGCTGCGATGTGAGGTCCGGCATCAAGATGTGTTGAGCCGTGGCAGGCCAGTGAGCCACTGCTCTGGTTCTGCAATGTGAAGTCTTGTATCAAGATGAGTCATGCTGGGTCGGTGCTGGTGAAGCTGCCGATCAGGAGCTATGTTGTGAAATCCGGTGCCGAGGTGTGTGCACTGTGTTGGTTCCGATAAATCTTTAGTTGTGCCAGGAGGGATACACGCCGAGACCAGCCGAAGGTCTAGGACCTGGGGAAGCAGCTCTTGGGGATCAGATACTCACTCCAGCAGAGGCCAGTAGATTTCAGGCAGGTCAAGTTGCAAATCAGCTGGGCAGTTGTGGGGAGGCCTCTACAGCTTGTTGTGTCCCTGTAGCTCAGACATGGACAGCCTGAGATGAAGGGGGTAGGTCCAGTCTTCCTTCTCAGACATCATGGCCGGCCTCAAACAGCCAGGCCGTCCTCTGGGGAACATAAGCAGGCCTTATGCAACAGGACACTCCTCTGGGGACCAAGGCAGTCCTTCTTCGATGATATCTGCAGGTCCAGGAATGTACTGAAGAGTTGGCCTAAGGGTTCAATATTTATATATGGTGCCAGACTTTGAAGTGGGGGAATCGTCTAGGCTAACTGCACACCTGGTTCTGGAAATTTCATTCCTTCCCCTGCCAAGGCTGCAAGAAGTTTGGGGTGACAAAAGCCAAATGTTAGGTTTCTTTGTGTGTGCTGAAGACAAGTCTCTTCGAAGTGCAAGTGGGGAAGGGAACAACTCTGTCAAGATGGCCCTTACTGTTCGCACATCAGCCTTTTTGTCTCACTGTCTAGGAGGAATATACAAAGCCTACCAGCAGGGGCATGTGACCCAGGACTCTGGCAGCAGTCACCAAATGATCAGAATAAGAAAATTTCACTTTCTAAAAGTGGTATTTTCAGAATTGTAACTTAAGTCCGACTTTACCATTAAAGAGGATTTTAGATTACAATTCATTTGAGTCCAAACTTGACACCCTTATCTGTTCCCATTCAAAAGTTAGCACTAACTATATGTAATAAGGCAACCCAGTGTTATCCATAGGAGAAATAGGCCTACCAGTAGTGTAAGACAAAGTTAGGAGTTATTTACTACCAGGACATGTAAAACTTTAAAACAGATGTCCTACTTTCTAGATACAACACACCCGACCCTATGGACTGTTTAGGGCCTACCTTAGGGGTGACATATATGTTTTCAAAAGGAAGGTGTAGTCCTCGCAAAAGATTTATTTTGCCAGGTCAAATTGGCACTATAGGCTGCACGGGCAGACCTGAAACATGTTTTAAAGTGCTACTCTAGTGGGTGGCACAAGGAGTGCTGTAGGCCAACTAGTAGTATTTAATTTACAGGGCCTGGGTAATGTAGTACAGTATTCTAGGGAATAATAGGTACATCAAATGTGCCCCTCAGGTGTAAGCTGTTTTAACTATGTTTAGGAAGAGAGCACAAGCAATTTAGCACTGGTTAGCAGTCATAAAGTGCGCAGAATCCTAAGGCTAACAAAAACGAATTTCAGAAAACAGAAGGGGTGAAGGTAAGAGGTTTGAGGGAAGACTACACCAAGGGCACCAAGTCTAACAGGAATTCAAACAGAGATTTCCTTTAAAAAGAACCCCAAAATATTTGCATCTTTTACAATACGAGGACTCTAATTTCTAAACCTCCACTTATGAGAATAATCTCTGCTACTGATCAGGAGGATCTACATTATCATAGTGCTGGTGTTATGTTTGTTCTTTAGAAAGTACTCATGTAAACCAATGACACTGGATCCTGAAAGGAGCTCTGTCCAGAAAGGCTAAGCCATCAGCTTATAATATTACGTCAAGTTCTCTGCCGTGAACCTTACATATAAATCCTGCAGCTTGTACCAGTTTCAGGAATATTAGCTAAAAACAAGGTGAATAGCAGGTACATATGTATAAACCCTAATTGTACCAGCCACTTACCCTTTAGTTTCCAGCTGAACTATTGCCAATGCATCAAAGTGCAGTCTTCTGAGTAGAAAGATCAAAGAATGTGAAAAGCCAAGTGCTTATAGTGATCAGTTATGATCTGCAGTATGAAATGTACCAAGGAAGTCCATAAAGTAAGCTAATAAATTGACCTCCAGTTTGAACCTTCACAACCAATACCATAGGGAAGAGATTGGATGAGTGCACACTGGAATCTCACCTATTACATGAGGATCAGGTCGTATGCTACTTCTTTCTCCTCCCAACATTGACCTCCTTCATCAAACCAAATATCACTTTTTTCTTGTTTTTACTCACGTGCATTTCTGAAATTGATTGATTGTTATAATGGATATTTTTCCCCAGATAATCTGATATAGGATCTTCTTTTTGGGAGCCTCTGTAATCTTGTACTTTGTCCACTGCACCTCCCAGTTACCCACTAATTCCCCATCACATCTAATGCAATTTTCTATGAACTGACTGATTCGTAACATCCTACAAAATTTTAGAGGCATGTACTTTCGCAAGGAAACTCAAAGAAGCAACCTGGAAATCATCACTTTCATCCCTGTTTAACACCCTAAAACAAAAACACAATTGAAATGCCTCAAAATCAAAAGCAATGTATGCAACCGGGTAACTATTGACCTCAGGTATCTTTGTAAATCTTACCACTATAAATACATTGGTATTGTGGTGACCTTATTATATATTGTGCTTCATGTTGAGTAGCATGATTAATCCAGGCTGGACGCCCATTCTTAATGTCATATATGGAGATCAGGTGGCTGTCGTTTCCGAAGGTTTGGAAGGTGAGAAAAATTGTCTTCTAATGGTCTTTGGAGGCAACCAACGAAACTTCTTCACGAAAGGTCAGGATTTCAGGATCAATGATCTGATCCATCCTTGAGGAAATACTGGTAACAGCAGGAAATGCTGCAAAGAAAACCTCAGAGCACATGCACGTTAGACTCAGCTCCTTAAAATTAAGGAAGGTGTATCAAAGCAAACCTTTCACCTGCAGTGTGAGTAGTAAAGAAGAGGTGTTTGCAATATGTAAATTCACGTTCAACTCATCCGGCCAACCTATTACTTCTGAGTGAAAATATCATATTGTGATATAGGCACTGTATGTCGATGGCCCCTTAAGAATGTAAACTGCTTGTTTTTCAACAGTTGTAACACAATAAACGTATCCAGTTCAGATGCAACATTCAGCTGTTGTTTTGCTGTGGTGTTATGGAACGTGTTGTATTGGATTTGTCAAAAGCCTGAATGGCATGGAGATGCTTGCCCAGGGGATTTTCTCTCCAGAAACCTGTTTCTCAACTTGTTATACAGGGTACAAAAGTTTTATACAGCACACTTTTAATATGACGGCTTTGATATTGAGTTTTATTCAGTTAAGAATCAGTTCAGGGCACTCGCACCTCAATTGACATTCTGCTACTATTGAGCACTTTATTTTGCCATGGTAACCCATTTATTTTGAGGTATTAAATGAGCTGTAAATTCTATGGAAAGTGCTGATTATCCGGCTGCTTTTCTGAACCCAGCAGGTAGACCAGAAAGTAATAAGGCATTGCTAAAGAACTGTACTAAGCTGACCCTTCCGCACAAAAGAAGGAGATGAACCGCGTGACCACAGGAAATTGGGTAGCACGAGAATTATTATTACTGCATTATGTGTCACTCCTGTACACTTAAAAGGTCACACTCAGACTTGTCTGATTGTAAACTTAATGCATTTACAGAGCAGAGGGCTGAAACTTGCGAGAGCTGTTGTTGCTGTATTTATAATAGTTATTATAATTACTATTTTCATCGCTGTGATGGGTTGTATTAATCAATTATACAGTAACAATGATAAATATCCCTAATCAATAATAGTAATTATGCACAAGTCTAGAAACAATTCTTGAGCTAGTAAAGTAACATTTGCTTTATTTTTAAAAAGATGTTTAAAAAGACACACATTCTTGCTTATGTTTTTAATAAGTGCTGTGTCCACGTGGTCATGAATAATGGACTTGAACAGTATGAATAGTTTGAAAGAAAGGTCCTTAACAATGTGAATGTTGACAGTTTACTGGCAAAACAAACTCACTATTTGTCATATAAGTAAACTAAGTCACTTTTGACAGTTTTTGAGATAAGAACATGTGTGTCTGTTTGTGTGTGTGTTTGTGTGTATGTGTGTGTGCAACACAGATCTTCTACACAAATCAATAAACTAGAATATAAAGGGGCTTCTAATTTGGTTTGCAATTGTATGGAAGATACCTAATTTGGCACGCATATTATCTACTTAAAGTAAAATGAAAACTGAGGAATGCACCAAATTTACTTGAATATGATTCATGGGGGTGCGCAGCTCAAGAAGTCCAATCCAAAGCGATAGTTAGAAAAAATAACTTCTTTATTCTGATAATTTTCTTTTCTAAAAAAACCAACCACTATAAGATATCCAGCCAACGCGTTTCATTCCCAAAAGGGAACTTCCTCAGGGCTGTAAAAATATGACAAAGATACAAACATTACATGTAAATCTCAAGGCACAAGACTAAACAGACAAACTCAAATTGAACACTTAATACAAACACAAAAGAAAAAGCACATGTTGTAAATGCAAAACAGGACAGAGTCACATACAAAACAAAACCTATTTACCGACAAATATATGTAGAACAGTCACATGACAAAATCACAAGAATATATTAATATATACAGAACGTTCAGATAATATCAAGTATTCATAAAAGCAGATGTTATATTAGTGATTAAATATCTCTTATCAAAAAATTGATTCGCAAAGAAGCAAACCCAAAACGTATCCTTATATCTGAGAAACATTAATATCACCTCTAATTTACAATAAATAGACAATTACAATTGCAATAGATAGGCAATCTCATCTAGCTGTTTTGTAGTAACTAATCACAAGTATACCAATAAAGATTCTTACCTAAGAGAATATTCGTATGCGTCACAAGTAGAAAGTTCTTCATATATAATGACTTTAATAGTTCTGAATCGCAAATATGTAGTAATATATAGCTTCATTGGTATGTTCTTATGTATGTCTCCAAGTTGTCTTTAGATCCCCAAACAATGTCCCATAGTCCAAAAGTATCAAGGTGTTTGGAAGGATCTTGTGTTGTAATCGCAGGTCACACAGTGTATTGCACTGTTGCCCAAATAACAAGGATCTGTGCAGGTCTACAGAATATGAAAAAAATCAAAATAAAGAGTGTGATACAACAAAATAGTATAAGCAGTTCAGCAACTCCATCTATAAGACTCAGAAGGGAATCACAATAACCTGTAATATAGAGTTGTGTGTCCCCAAATAAGAACTGCGACTAGAAGGCACCATAATAAAACAATTCACCACATACAAATAAAGTTATTCCTCACCTATAGCTAGTGATCTCCCAAAGCATATTCACTTGATACTAAACAACAAAAGAGGAAGAAAGAAACATACAGTCATAAGAGAGTCTGTAAATAAGGTCCATTCCCCCTTTGATCAAATAAGAATGCCTGACCCTTAGTATGCACATATCTTGACCTATTGTCGTTATCGCATTACACCCCCCCCCATTGAGTTGAAAGGCAACAGTGTTTAAATGGCGACAACGCCTGTAATTCTGGGCAAGAGCATAAATCATAGTATGCACATATCCCGATCACTTATCGACATCGCATAACACATCCCCCATATAATTGACAAGCAACAACATATCTATGGTGACATTGCCTGTAGTTCAGGGCAACACCCCAATACCAGTATCAGATTTTCAAAAGACAACAACGGCGGACCTCCTGTGCAGCACCTCGTGCCAGTTCATATTTATAAGTCCGCTGTGCAAAACTACCCCTGCACCAGCCGTTGAATAGCGCCACTGTGCTCCAGATCAAACAGAAATATGATTCATGGGGGTGCGCAGCTCAAGAAGTCCAATCCAAACCGATAGTTAGAAAAAATTACTTCTTTATTCTGATAATTTTCTTTTCTAAAAAAACCATCGACTATAAGATATCCAGCCAACGCGTTTCATTCCCAAAAGGGAACTTCCTCAGGGCTGTAAAAATATGACAAAGATACAAACAATACATGTAAATCTTAAGGCACAAGACTAAACAGACAAACTCAAATTGAACACTTAAATGTACTTGAATTCCATTTGCGTTTCTAAAGTTATGTGGAAATTGCTTTCCTAAAACCAACCCCCAATCTCCTATCTGTCCTCTCTGCATGGTTTAATCTATTTTACACTCTCCTATTCCTTATGGAAATCCCCCATAAATAAAGGTGGATCATTTTAATATATGTTCTTCTCAGAGTCAAACCTCTAATATTTTTATTAAATTTAAACAAAGCATCTTTGTTCATAGCAAACATTGCACATAAGAGGTTGAAACAATATCTTTGAAGTCCCTTTTAAAATTAAAGGTCAACTATATATGGGTTTATGCTGATTGTAAATTCATATTTGATGTACCAAGAGGAAATTCTCTATGATTATAGAACAAAATATTATCTTTAAGTTTTCACTTACCAAACCACTTATATATATAGCTGGAACAAAATCTGCATTTCATGTATTAACTAATTATCAAGCTTTCTTTGTCCAAGTCCAACTACGTGACACTAGCTCTTGCCGTGGTTAGAACAAAATGTGACAACATAAAATAAAAAACATCAGTCGTCAGGTGCCTCACCCAGACAACTTTCAGAACCCACATCATCACTTGCTGAATTAATTGGACTGGCTCCAGGCTTAAACTGGCACCGCGTCCATACTATTCATGTACATTTAACTGTGTGTTGCTCCCTTCCAGGTGTCGCAGCACTTTGTGCAGTGGTGGAGATAGGGGATTCGGATTCAGTTCTTTCAAGCCTTTCTTATGTATGGAGCATACAAAAGCCAGGAGTACCGGTGAATCAAACTATAATATGTTTCAACTTACAGCCTGAGTTGTGTCTTAACTCTATTGAACACTGCCAAGAAATGGAATACACTAGGGGTCTGATTACAAGTGGCCAGTTAAATTGCAATCAAACAAAAATGCCTGTGTGTGCATGGATCGCAATTACAGATGGTGTGATACAATGTTCCCTCTATTATTTAAGATAACTTTATATGCAAGAATGTGCGGTGTGCAAGCTACCAAAATCAGTGTCATAGTAAGGGTGCCATTGGTTATAAGGCAAACCAGTAAAAAAAGAACCCCCCGACACACACACCTCTGGCTTGGTATTAAAAGACACTCATTACTGGGGTACAGATTGGTCCTTGCACTCCTGGGCATGGGTGCCACTGCATCTGGTGTCCTAATCATTATACCTATAATTACTTTCTATTTGATATCTCCATGCCACTCTTATCTCCTCCTTGCACCTTTAATATCTCTGTTCACTTCCAATCGATCTCCTGGCTTGTCCTTATCACCTTCCTCCCTTTTGTTTTAGCTTTTTTTCTCTCATTGCTCTTCCTTACACTCCCACTTTTCTCTATTTCAGCTCTGCTCCACTTTTCCCTTATTCTGTCTCCTTTCTTCAATCTATGTCCTATTCTTTCCTCTCCCACAAAGTCTCTCTAATCTCTCTGTTCTCTTTCATTTCACCCTTACTCTGTCAAATCTATATCTTGACTATGCTTCTCTCTCATCTTGTTTCTCTCCTTGGCTCCGACCTCTGTGTATGCCACCTCTTGGTCTACCTATTCACTTTAGCTTGTTTTATCGTCCCTTCCTTCTTTCTTTCCTTCCCTTTTTCCTGACATTTCTATGCTTCACTCCCGGTTTCTTTCTTCTTCTCCCCCATTCTCGCTTTCTATTTTACTTCCACATTTCTTCCTCTCCATACATTTCTTTTTGATTCTACACTCAAATCTCCCCTCTACCTCACACTCCCAAATCATATTTCCTCTCCATCTCTCAATTATTTTTTTCCTTCCTATTTTTCTCCTTTCCTAGCCAGCGCCTTCTCTTACTTTCCAATCCCTATTCTTATATTTTCCCCTTTTCTCCACTCTTCAGTCTTTCTTTTCAATCTGTCTTTCCTATTTCCTTGTTCATTTTCTTACCCTGCCTCTCCTCTTCCTTTGTTCTCTTTACTTCATATCCCAGTCTCACCCTTCCATAAATTCCTTAATATCTAGCCTTCATAGCTGCCCTCCTCCTCCCAACCTCATTATATCCACCTCTATTTCATTTCACCCTTTTGTATTTCTGCATTTCTGCTGCCTTTTCGCCACATCCCTCAATGTCTTCAATGTCTCCTTGTATTTTTTTCTACCTCATGACAAGCTCCTGCACAAACCCAATTAATTTAACTTTGATCCCTGCTCCGCTATAGCCTCTGTTCTGAGTTTTACTAGTGCCTGCCTGAGACCGGTTTCACACACTGTGGCAATGACTCTTCCACAACCCCTCCCAGAGGAAGACACACAGAGCTAAACCCGGGGAGACAATTAAAAAAAAAATATTCGCAAAATCAGGGTAAAATCATTCTTGGGTTGATTGAGTTTTGTTTCAGAGAGGACCTGGCCTGGCAGTTTAGGCTAGAATGCTCCTATTGGAGAAGGATCAAAATTGATTTCCATATTTCTGGGTCCAAACTAAGTTGCTCTGGTGGACAAAAGAACAATTGTTTGAAATGATACCCTGAGTTATTGCCATTGATTAGACCTACTGAATGTATTCCTCCCATCACCTTTTGTGCGTTTGATGTAATGCACTAAGTAGCCAAGGGTATGCTCAGACGTGGGCCCCTTGCTCACTGTGCAACTGAAACCAAGCTACACCCGACTAAAGATCCCCAATCAGCATTAAACCTGTCTTGGGTTCCTTGTGTTCCTGTTCATGAATGACCGGGCAGTTCAGAGTGGACTGCTCCTCGTGGAGCAGGTTTAAGACTGAATTGCATATGGCTGGGTCCAAACTGAGGTGCACGGTGGGCAAAAGAAGAATAGGTTGAAATGTCACTTGGAGTGACTTCCCATGTTTAAACTTATTGCCAGCATTTCATTCATCATTTTCAGTGTCTCTGATGTTAAATAAACTGCAGCCAGTGCTGAGAAGACTTCTCTCATGTCTGGGCTGTGATGCCTTTTCACTGGCTGCAGTAAAAGCCCCTGACTATATTCACATGTTAACATCACAAGTGGGACTTGCTGTCTAACCTTCGCCAGAATCCTCAAAAGTTAATAAGCCATGCAGTCATGGCCAGGCCCTCTGCCACCACCCTTGCTACCACTAAGAGGCCCGCTCTACACCTTACCACATGTGATGGCTATAGAACAGTAACACCGATGTGGTTGTTTAGTTCTCTTGTATTTCTATAGTGCTTAATACTGTGACAAAGCTGTGAGGTATTCTAATTTGACTTGTGATTCTAGATACCTCTTGGACTGCATGGTTGATAAGGATGTTGGATGTAGTGTATCCTATATGGGAGATGTTGGATGAGGACCATGAAGTTCAAAGTCATGATTCAAACATGACTCTGTGAACATCGATGCAGATAAATATGAGGTGCCGCAGAGAGAGTGAAAATGTGCCTACTGTTTGATTAAAACACAAATGTGCAGTAGGTGATTTGGCGCAGCTACAGTTTTAGACACCCCTGAAATTTTATGATTTAGCACTCTTCAAGAACCATAATTAAGTGGTAGCTGTTGGAGCAAGTTCAGACCTTCTTTACAATCTGGAACTTGTCTACAGAAATTTGGCATCCTCAATGCCAGGTGCAAACCATTTTCCCCTCATGCTTCAGGGGCCCCCTTCTCTTTGGCATCTTCCTTGCCTTCTGATTTTGCACTTTAAAGCAATATTTGCTCTGCATTGGTCATTTGGTAACCTCACATTAGCTTGCAGTAAGAACATAAATTCTCGTCATAATTTTGACAAGTACCTGTATAGAGATTCTGATCCTGATTTATTAACTCTGCGCTAAGTTTGCATCGCAAAAGTGACACAAACCCAGCACACAGTGTTGTGGTTGGATTTACTTTCCAACGTAAATCATACTTTGTGTAAGAAAGTTGCCCACAGTAATGCAAAGTAGCACTATGCACTAATTTGTGCTACTGTGCATCAAGGGAGCCATACCCTGGGTGGTCCATGCAACCACCCATGGGTTTTGATGCAAATCCCTATCTAATAACATTTATAGACATGGAATTGAGCCAAAAATTATATACCCTCGAGGCCGGCTTAACAGTGGAGTAACTTTTATATGACTCCATATTTTTTAAACTTTGCAAGTGTGATGCACTTTACAGCACACACACAGTGAGAGACGTCTTTAAGGATATTTATTGTACTGGAAGGATCCCATTCCAGTACATAACCTATGCTTGACAGAATTCTCACATCCTTGTTCTAAGGTCAGGCACTGGAATTATAAGATTTTGCGTCCGTGGCCTTTTCTGCATGAGTATGGATTTCCCACACGTGCCACATAATCCATCACCTACTGTATAATTTGCAGATTTGAATCCCAAAATATTGTTTCTAGATTGAATGCATAAAGAGTTACTAAAACCCGGTCTACCCGTATTGCTGCAAGTGGAAGGCCCTTCATAAAGGTTGACTGGTCAGCTTTCTGCTACTCATTGTTGTATTTGGGTGTTAAATGGGTACCAAGGAGGTGGACCATTTGCCCACTAAGGGTTAGCATGTGTGAAATGTCTAAATAATACATTAATAGTATCACAAAATATGCAGCATTACGCCAGATTATATGCAAAGTATTTATTAAACATGAACTGAGAATCGTTCCTGCCCCTTTCTCCCTCCCCCCAAAAGCCAATGCTATTAGTGAACTAAAAGGCAAGTCAGGGTTCATATGTAGCCATATGTTGCCGACGTTAAAATTATGGATGGAGCAAATTTACGAGCTATTAAATCAAACACAAAGAGTAGTTTTGTACAGTGCGAAGCCTGAATTCATGTATTAGAAGATGCCTCTTTTGTGATAAACAAAAAGGAGGATCGGTTTAAAAGTATTTGCCTATTCTTGTATGTGAAAGTTTCATGGTTGCTTACAGTTCTTTGAGCAACCTTGACTTGAAAGTATAGGATCTCTTTACTTGAGCATCCAGACTGGAACCTGTTTCCCCAGTCCCAATGTAAGCAGCACTAGCCATAATGCCACATCCACAACCTCTCATTGCAGTGTGAAAAACAATCACACGTGTTTTGTTTCACACTGCCTGCTAGGGGCCTCTTGAAACACTGCGGTCTTAAAAGAAGCAGCCCTTTTGTCATTTAATTGATTTACTGGGCCTCCTGGTGCACCACCTGCTTTGAAAAGGGACGTTTTCACTCTTCCTTTTGTTATGAATTTTGTTTTTCCAGGGGAAAGCGAGCTCCCACAGAGTGTCTGCTCGCTGTAAGAAGCAAGACTGAGTGCGCGCACACACATGCAGCCTAGTGGAAACATAGGTGTGATGTTTATTGCACCCAAGGATTCCCTGGTACCACTGCATTATTTCCAAAATTTCAGCTGGAATTTACCAAGGAGACAAGAACCATTATCAGAATGAGCATTAGTTCTTTTACAGGCACATGCATCAAAGGAAAAACCGGTCGCAAACGGGCAGATTCTCAGAATCTGCCCCTTTGCGACCGGTATTTTTGCATTTGGGATGCATCATCCCAAATGCAAAAATCGTAATTTAAGGAATCACTAAATTGCGATTGCTTAAATTGCGATTGCATTTAAGGAATCCCAAATTGAGATTCCTTAAATGCAATGCATTAAAGTAAAAAAATTAGCGATTTCGCTACTAGGGGGAGCAAATTACCATGAAGTTGAACTTCATGGTAATTTGCAAAAACTTTGAAAAATGCACTTCTGTGCATTTTTCAAAGTTTCATGTTGCGCACACACATGCCCTGAAGGCATGTGTGTGTGCATCATATGTGCACAGATCACTTTCAGGGGTGCAATAGGGTGTCATTTTTACATCCTTGCACCCTTGAAATTGCATGAGCAATTTGCGAGTACCTACTGTCCCATTCATTCCTATGGGCCTGGAGGCCCATAGGAATGAATGGGACGGCATTCCTTAATTGCGACTCGCAATTTGCGTGTCGCAATTAAGGAATGTGTAGGAATCGCTATTTTTTTAGCGATTCCTACATGCATAGGCTTTTGCAATTCCTTAATTGCGATTCCTTAATAATCGCAATTAAGGAATCGCAAAAGCCTACGTTGATGCATGTGCCAGATAATAGACTGCACAGTACATGTTCTTGCTGCTGTGATCGCCTACATCATTCTACCAGTTTCACCCCATGCTTCTTCTACCACAGCTGCCAGCATGTGATGCTCTTTTTCTTGACAGTATTTACTGATACGGGAACATGTATTTCTTGATATCTTGTGACAGTTATCGGTAAGGTATGGGGGCTCGAGGACACCAATATTTCGAGTTTTAAATATTTAATTGCTCAAAGTCAGGTGCCGGAAAGAGTGGGTTGGAGGTGAGGGTATTCGGGAGTTGTAGGAGGGAGGTTCTGTTAAACCTAAATGTCTACACTTCAGAAGAACAACTGCAGCAATAATAATAATAATAATAATAATAATAATAGTAATAATAACATTATTAATAATAATAACAACAAATCTAATAATAATATTAATAATAATAAAAATTATCTAACTGATAAAGTACCTTCTGCCATACATTATAAGGATATTGCCATTCACAGAGGAGTTCCATAACAATATAGGAATTACGCTGAAAGCTGATTTCCTTTATACGGTTATGAAACTCCATGGTGATTTGCAATATCCTTATCATGTACCCAGGGGTACTTTATCCCATATATATGGTCACACCATCACCTTTCCCACAAACCACTTACACACTTGGTGCGTAGCTCTTCCATATGAAAGAGCAAGCATGTTTGCAAAAATGAAGAATAAAAATAAAGCCTCCAGTGCAAAATTAACACATCAAAAACTTGTTAGATATTTGTTGCAAATAGATATTAGAAACAGTTCAATACAATTCAATTTAAAAATAACAAGCTGCGGTAGCTTGGAATGTGTAGGAATGTCAGCTTTTCTCTGTCTAAGGAGTGCAAAAATAGACATATTCTCTCTGCTTGTCATTGTAAGCTATTAAACTAGAGCAGAAGAAAGAAAAGTAAGTTCTGTTATAGTTGCTTTAAGCAGCTGCTTAATCCCTTCTTTGCTAGGCCTGACCCCATGCTAAGCTTTCTTTTGGATATTTGGGTTAGGTCGCACTTAGGCCCTGTAACTTTTTTGTCCACATAAGGTATCCACGTCAAATTTGCGTCCTTTTCTTCCAACATCCTGAGGATTCTAATGGTTCCCACGGTTTGTGGATTTCCCTGGAGGGGACCGGGAAATTAGCCAAAATACAGTTACATTCTGTTTTTTCTGGGGAAAAATGGTGAAAAAGTGCTGCAGAAGAAAACGTCTGTTTTTTTCCATGCAAATGGTATCACCAAAGGGTTTGTGGTGCTAAAATCACCACCATCTTACCAGCTTTCAGGAACAGGCAGACGTTTGGCAGAAAAACTAAATTTGCTACACAGTTTTGGCATTTTACTGGGACAAAGCGTATTTTTCCTATTTTTTTGTGCCTTCAACCTCTTTCTAGTTAGTGGAAGAAAAGGGTGTGAAACCAATAATGGATCCCCAAAAGCCATACATTTGTGAAAATTAGACACACTTCTGAATTAAACATTTTCTTATAAACAGTTGAAATAAAAAAATATTGAAATTGAGTGGAAGAAACAGCCATTTATGTCAACGTTTTCACCTGTAACTTCTTCTAAGTATGGCAGATGTTTGAAAGCAATATACTGTTACGTCCACTAGACCCTACTGAATATGGTGATATATTAGACTTGTAGGTTCACAAAGAACCCAAGGTACCCAGAGCCAATAACTGAGCTGCACCTTACAACGGTTTATCATTGTGTACCGGGTATATAGCAATTCATTTTGTAAAATAAAAAGAGTGAAAAATAGGTATCAAGGACACCTATGCATTTCTGAAATGGAAACAAAATATAGGGTTTAGAAGCAGTAGTTATTTGCACATCTCCCAAATTGTGGATACCCATACTAGCATGCGAATTAGAGGACATTTTTCATTTTACACAAATGGCTTAAATTTAGAAGGCAGAAATGCAAAGAAAGTCAATTGGTAATAACAAGCATTCTATAATTCTGTGTTCCCTTAAGCCTCTCAATAAAATTGGTACCTTGTTTGCGTGGGTAGCCTAGTTGATACAGGAAAAGGCCCAAATGCAAGGTGGGTACATCAATTTTTCCAAGGGGAGACTGACACTTTTTTCGCAATGTGCCTAGCTGTGGATTTTGGACCCTAGCTCAGCTGGCACCTAAGGAAACCTAACAAACCTGTACATTTTTGAAAACTATGCACCTATGGAAATCCAAGATGGGGTGACTTGTGTGTCTCTCTAGGTTCTATTGCCCAGAAACCCTTGCAAATCTGCAGACCTAGTAAAAATCTTTGCAGACCTAGTAAAAAAAAATCCTCATATTTCTGTGATGAAAAGTTCTAGAATCTGTGGGGAGCCACAAACTTCCACCCACCCAGCATTTCCCCAAGTCTCCCAATAAAAATGGTAACTCACTTGTGTGGGTAGGCCTGGTGCCCGCAATGGGAAACGGCACAAAATGCAACGTGGGCACATCACATTTTTCCAGTTAAAATGGACCCTTTTTTCACAATGTGCTTAGCTGTGGATTTTAGACCGTAACTCAGCCAGCACCTGGGCAAACCTAACGAACCTGTAAATTAAAAAAAATTAGACACCCAGGGGAATCCAGGATGGGGTGACTTGTGTGACTCTCACCAGGTCATGTTACCCAGAATCCCTTGTAAACCTCAAACTTTGTAAACAAAAACACATTTACTTCACTTTTCGGTGATGAAAAGTTCTGGAATTTGTGGGGAGCCACAAACTTCCACCCAGCCAGCACTCTCCTTAGTCTCCCGATAAAAACGGTACCTCACTTGTGTGGGTAGGCCTTGTGCCCGCGACAGGAAATGCCCCAAAACATACTGTGGACACTTCAAAATTATCGTTCGCAAAACTATCTGGTTTGCGAGGGAGTCACCTGCAATCCTGGTCCTGGGCTCGACGGCCATCTGGGGAAACCTACCAAACCTAGACATTTCTGATAACTAGACACCCAGGGGAGTCCAGGGAAGTGTGGCTTGCATGGATCTCCCAACATTTTCCTAACCACCCAATGTTCCCCTAGGTCTCCCAATAAAAATGGTACCTCACTTGTGTGGATAGGCCTAATACCCGTTACAGAAAATGGCCTAGAACGCACTGTGGAGACTTCAAAATTATCGATCGATTTATGCTAGATAGCAGGATGCCTCTGTTTATGGTCATAGGTTTGGCAGCCATATAAGAAAGCCTTCTAAACCCAGGCCTTTCTGAAAACTATACAGATACCTGGAGGAGTCCAGGGAGGTCTGGCTTGCGTGGATCCCCCAATATTTTCTTTCCCAGAATCCCCCGTCAACCTCAAATTTAGCTAAAACATCACATTTTCCTTAAATTTTTGTGTGAGAAAGTTGAGGGATCACAGCAACGGCATACATTTCCTACCACTCAGCATTCCCCTTGTTCTCCTGATAAAAATGATACCTCACTTGTGTAGGTGACTCAAGTCCCTGCGACACGAAAGGGCCAAAAACCTGTGGAGACTGTGGGGGAACCAATGTGGGTCCAAAATGGCAGTTTCTTTATACGTTTTAAGGTTGACTCTGCTTGCGACACCCACAGAAGTGAGGTATCATTTGGATTGATAGACCAAGGGAAACGCTGGGTGTTAGGAAATTTGTACTGGTATGGTGATCCTAGAGCTTTCCCACACAGAACTGTCAGGAAAATATGTCTTTTTAGCTAAATTTGAGGTTTGCAGGGGATTCTGGGTAAAAAAACGTCTTTGGAATCAACACAATCCACACTGCCAGCCCACGCACACCCAGGCACGGCTGGTGTGCTAGACGAGTGGCAGTGTGGGTGGGGCTAGAAGGGGAGTTGGGGTGGGCATACGTGTCACAAGTAGGAAAAATTAAAAATTAAATTAAACAACGTACTTGCAGCTGGTCGTATTGTGCTCTTCTCCTTTCTTCTCCAGGTGGCACAGGCTCCCAGAATGCCATGTGGCCAATACTGAAGCTGCTCTCATGCATGAGAGCAGCTTCAGGATTAGCCTGAGCACCGACGATTGGCTCTCCAGGACAGACTGTGAGTCTGTGCCTTCTCTCTCCAACCCAGCTGCATTGCTAGGTTAGAGAGAGCTTTCACTGCGCATGATGGTTTGGCCATTCTGAGACGGCCAAACCATCATGCTAAATGAAGCGAGGCAATCTACCACTCCCCTCTGTCACCCACCTTGGCCCTCCCCCAAAACTGGGAAAGAAAGGGAACATAAAACAAGTGTTTCTCATCATTTTATTTTCAGTTTCTTGCCATTTTTGGATGGGGTGACACTCCTCTGCCAGAGAGGAGGAGCCGCTGCTGCACACACCACCAGCCAAGCGTCATCCACGCACACCACCTGCCAAGCACCATCCATGCATACCATCAGTCAAGCCCCAGTCCACACACACAGCCAGGCAAGCGTCAGTCCACGCACACCGGTAAGCAAGCACCAGTCTACACATACCACCAGCCAAGTGCAAGTCCTTACACATCACCAGCAAAATGCCAGTACCCACACAGCAAGCCAAAAGCCAGTATATGCAGGCCATAAGCAGAACTCCAGTTCACACACACACAGAAACTTTCTCTGGTATCTAATAGTTTTAAGAACCACTTGGGGGTAAGATGAGCAAACATTTTTGATCTGCCCTCAAGGGGGGGCAAAAACAGCCAAAATGTTTCCCTAAAAAAAAAAAAAGGGCAGTGAGCCTTGTCTATGGGGCCGTTCTCTGACAAGCACATAAATATATCCCTGGTTTCTAGTGGGCTTTCTGCCCCCCGGTAGGGCAGATCGGGGGTAATAGCTCCCATCTGTCCCACAAGGGGGGCAGAAAGACTGTCCAATTTGTGTTTGGGGTCACTGGCAGCCCCCACCCCTGCATATAAAAAACATAATCCATGATGCCTAGTGGGCTTTCTGCCCCCCGGTGGGTAGCAGAAAGACTGGAAATTTCTTTAGGGAGTGGGGGCATTGGCACGCCCATTCTGGGCAGCCCCCATCCCTCAACTACAAAAATATAGTCCCTTGCTGCCTAGTGGGCTTCCTGCCCCCCCGGGGGTACAGATCGGGTGCTATTGCCCTCATATGCTCCAAAGGGGGACTGTCCAATTAGTAGGGGTGGGGGCTGCCCAAAATGGACATGCCAGTGCCCCCATATCTACGTATTTAAAAAAAACATAATCCCTGGTGCTTAGCGGGCTTTCTGCACCCTACCCTGGGGCAGATCAGACGCTATTGCCCTCATCTGCCTCCCAGAGGGGGCAGAAATACGTTGACAATTTCTTTAGTGGTGGGGGCATTGGCATGCGCATTTTGGCCAGCCCTCCCGTCTTTTATAACAAATCCCTGGTGTCTAGTGGGCTTTCTGCCCCCCAGGGGCAGATTGGGGGCTATTGCCCCTACTGAATAATGTCTACAACATTGGAGGAAGTAAAAGCCCAAGGTGCTGCTCCTCCTCCCTGGCACCTAGTGGGTGGATCCCTGCTTGGGGATCGCCCTCCTGCGGCAATCTCCAAGCAGGGATCCACTCCCCTTTACAATGATATCTCTCCTTCTGCCTCGGTGCTCAGGGGGCTGAGATAGCCCACTGAGCACCGAGGCAGTGAAACTAAAATGAGCTGATCGGTTCATTTCAGTTTCTCTGAAATGACGTAATTGTGACGTGTGCGCTGATTGTCATTTCAGAGAAACAATCAGAACAGCCTCGGAGCCAGCTCCCGAGGCTGTTTTGATTTAAATGAAATCCCTCTGGTGCCCGCACCAGAGGGATTTCCTGGGCCATGTGTGCGGACAGCCGCAAAGTGTCAAACCGTGGTTAACGCTGCTTTTTTACGTCTGGTATTTTTCTGACTTAGCCATGATATCCTTTGGAAGGAGGATATCATGGCTAAGTTTGTCTGTCCCTATCAACAAGCTAACGTGAGATTATGGCTGGGTTTCCAGCGATAATCTCACGTTAGCCACTTAGCGTGAGGATTTTTATCGCTATTGAGATAAGCGTTGCTAATAGCACGCTATCTCAGCGATAAAAATCAACGCTAGCCGGCGATAATTATCCTAGCGCTAAGTGCGCTTAGTGATAATTATCGCCGGTTGTTGTTGATATGCCCCATGGTTTTGTGGCAGAAAAGGTTGGGGGTACTCAAATTTGTGAATGCCAACGCATGCCTGCAAATTAAATTTGGTGAAATCCAGAAATTGGCTATCAAGTTTAAGAAGACCTACAACTCATCGATGAGTTAATCACAGTATGGAAGTCTGACAATTGTCAACTATTTTAAGGGGCGCGCACAGTCACCACTCATTATATGAGGACCAAGTTGCCCTCAGTCACGTGGTGAAAAAAATCACTCTGTGAAGGTCCAATAACACGGTCAAGCGAAGACGTATAAGGTTGCCACAAGGCTGATACTTTCAATGAGACGGCGGCTGCCTGGCAGTTAATGCATGATTTTCAGGCAGCTTAGGTGAGAATCAGAATGAGGCCAACCCTGGTCACTCATTCAAAGTGGCGCAAACTGAAAATCATGCTCCTACTTGGAGAAGCATCAGGTTAAATGAAAGCATGTTAGACAGTTTAAGCACATAAAATTGGTTCTCACCTCTGCCAATGCAACTGTTCATGATGGTGCTTCAGGAGCTTTGGAACATTGGCCCCTCTGAGTTTTTCATGCCTTCAATTTAGCGCATCTCATGAAACAGGTAATGAAGCAATCACTTACCTGTAATCTTCATTAACCTGATTTGTAGTCCTCCTCATCCCGGTGCTAACACCTTGAGGCGGGATCACCTCAATGTGCTAGGACTGCGAGGAGGAGCACGCAGATGAGGGATCCATGCACAATTAAAGCAACTGTATAGGGATGCAAGGGGAAACTGTTCTACTCAGGGCTGGAACGGAAACCAAAACCAGCCATGGCAGATTGTGCCTTACCAGCCCCCGTACTGCAAAGAGCACATAGCACACGTTTAAAGAGAGTTTGCAAAAGTTCTTTCACCTAATACTTTTTTTAACCTTTTAACTTTTTCTCATCTCCTATTAACCCAGTTCTTCTATTTTTTACCACAACCCCCCCACCTTTTTCCTCACTCCATCTTCATTCAGTTCCATTTGCCACTTCTTCCTTCCACTTCTCCGTGCAGCTCACACCCTACTCTCATTTCCTTCTCCATCTCCCCCCCCTTATCCTTTCTACTCCTTCTTCCTTCATATATAAATAAGAGTAAGGGGTCAGAATTTGTGTTTAGAGGATGCTACCCAACAACAGCCACTTTACCACTAGTGCCCCCCATCTCTAGGTGGGGTAACTGTCTGTGATGCTGCAAGTGGTCCAGTTAGAAAGGAGGGAAAGGGCTAAAGCATGTGAAAGACTTACCTTCTTGGTGTATCCAAGTAATCACAAAAATCTAAATGCATTCTCTTCATCAAATCCAACACTGCCATTAGGAATCAGTGATATACATTATGCTTCACTAGCATACAAGTAGTTATGATGGTTATGTAGGTTAATGCATTCACTGCAGCAATTGCTGAGTAACACAGACGTCAAAGTAATAATCATCATTTGAGGTTGGTAAAATGATTACCATATTACCACCTGCATACAGCGTGCCATGTTGGGCTTTAGCTAGAAACTGTAATATGTGAGTATATTGCTTATGAGAATTGCTGAGGTTATTAAAACGGTTGCACAAAAGGTCAGATGTGATCAAGGTTTTTTTTATATAAACTGTTAGACCTGTCAGCCCTAGGGTGGTCTCCCCATCTATTTTTGATTGTGCCTCATTCTTTCCATCCTCATTTTTATGTTGGACTAGGTCTCCGGGCGCCTTTTCATTGCCAATCAGTGTTAAGGTGCAGGTGCTCCCTTCTCCCAAGATGGCTGCCACAGACCCCTGCTACTGCAGAGTGGTCTTTATTAGTAGCACCCTAGCTGCCAGGAGCTGGCTGGAACCCCACAACAATGTTGCGACACCAGCCCGCCTTTTTGTCCCATAGGTAGAATGGGGAAGCTCCTGGAATGTGCTGGAACCTTCTAGAAGGGAGGTGTGGTTTTACTTTTGCCGCCTTGGCTAGAGGTCACCTGACCTAGGGCTACTTAACAGAGGGAGGGAACTTTTTCTAGTCAGTTGGCCAGTGGGGTAAAGCAGAGCTGGAGAATCCACACAGAAGTGTAGGCGGTAGGGCCTAGCCAGGGACTTATGCCTCTGAGAGTGACAGGATTTAGGTGCTGCCTCTTAAGTGAGTGAGGGACCCTGTGAAACCCACTGATCTTGCCCAGCAGTAGGAGGACCCAGGACACCTCTGTCCAGCCTGACTAGGAAGGTCCTAGTCGCCAACTCACTCCCTACCCCCCAGAAACGGAACCCCCAAGGGCGCCAGAGACAACAGCGCCATCAAGCTGCATGTGCCAAATGCATGCTGAACCTGAATGCTGAAACTACATGTACCAACTGCAGGCGGAAACTGACCGCGGAGACTTTCTGATATAACTGAACATTACAAATGCCCAAAAGCGGAATGCGGTACTGCTGGGGATCAACCAGGTATTAGCGCTGAGACCCCTGTGCTCCCTGAACTGGCCTGGGATCCCCTGCACCGGGCCCTGCTGAGCGCTGACCAGACCCGCTTAATTTGACCCCCCCCCCCTGCGTGAGGGATCCAAAGAGCGCTCACCGTCGCGGCCCGGAAGCTGAAGTGTGCCCCTCGTGGTGACGAGGCCCGCGGAGAAGCCCGGGGCCCCGTTGCTGCCGTCGCCGCTGGGTGAAGGTGGCGGAAAGATCGAAGGAGGAGTGCGGAGCTGGTGCGGACGCCGAGCGACGTCGCGATCAAGGTAAGCCGGGAAGGCTTGGGAAGGTCCCCGGTGCGCGCCCTATTGTCCGGGAGCTGCACCGCACCCTGCATCCCTGGTACCCCTCCATGGGAGCCCCCCCTGCTCACCCCCGACGACGATACCCCTCCGAGGGATTGGCCCCGTCCGAGCGGACTGACAAGGAGAGTAGTGCCCCACGAACTGCACGGAAACCCTTGAAGCTTGCGGATACGAGTACCGCTCCGATTGCAAGCCCCGCTCTGAAACATTCTAAGTGCCCTTGATACGATTCCTGCTACGATTGCAGGCTTGCGCTGAACTGTTCTAAGTGTCATTGATACGAGTAATGCTACGATTACAGGCTTGCGCTGAAATGTTCTAAGTGTCATTGATACGAGTAATGCTACGATTGCAGGTTTGCCCTGAAATGTTCTAAGTGTCATTGATACGATTCATGCTACGATTGCAGGCTCTACTCTGAGATGTTCTAGGTTATCGTTATACGAGTAGCGCTAAGATTGCAGGCTCCGCCCTGAGAGGGTCGGCGCTTCGTTGTTACAAGTAGCGCTACGGTTGGAAGCTTCATGCCAAAAGTCTATGCGCTCTAATTACGAGCAGCGTGCAAGTGTCCAAAGCTTAGTGGTATTCGCCCGCTGAGGCGCTAAGGGTACTAGGGGTGGCGGGAAGGTCGCAAGATCTGCCCTGAGTCCCAGTTGGCACCCAAGTGTGGCGCTACGACCCACCATCATTACCACAGAGGTTAAGAAGTGCTGGTGAGAATAATGCTGGCGTATACAATGCTAGTGAATCGATTGCCAATCTAAGGGAGCCCTGCTAATGATATCTCATGAACTGCTTGTATACCTCATGACCTGCATGTACACCTCCTGAACTGCATTGTTACCTCAAGAACGGCATGTATATTCCATGAACTGCATTTGCCTCAATGCTTGGATAAACTTGAGTATTTTCATACAGACTACAGTGTGGCGTCCCTTATTGTGTGCGTTCCTTGCTTCAGGGGATGTGGTTGTTGTATGGTCGCTTTACACACAAGCCTTTGGGTGCCCAGCCGCTCGTGTCACGTTACCCCCTTAGGGCCTGGAGACCCCAGGTCTTACATAAACATAGTGGGCATTACATTTAACCATAGTAGTAGGTGATTATGCACAATTAGCAGGGATCAAACTTACATTTAGGGAGACAGATCAACAGACAAATGAGATAGTGCAGGTAGTTCAGCACCTCGCTGCTGATATTTGCTTGTAATCTGAAAGTCTCAGCCACAAATTCCAGTGGGACCATTCGACTTCCACAGTGGATCGCTGTTCTCTAAAAATTAACATTTATCTTACTAGTTTTCGGACAATATAACATGCATTGCCATTTTGGGACCAAGTCTAAAATGTTCTTATCTTGAGGAGACCGCAGTTAGCTGTTGATCAGCCCATCCACTTCCATCTTCTACTCACAGGCAATAATGCTGGAGCATCCTGGGCCTTGAAGCATAATTTCTTAGTCAAATTGATGAAGATTATTCCCTATTGGTCAAAGGAACCTTTTATAACTGACATGAAGCACTGAAAGGGAGAAAACACCAACAATGTAATTTAACCCCATGTGATTCCACCGTCAGGACCAGGAATCACTGAATATGAATAAAGGGCTTTATTTGGAATACCAATCAATCCAGTAAATAGGATAACCATATGCAAATTCAGCAAATGCATCAGTACAATAGGCAAAGTAAAATATCTCAGTTGGTTGAGACGCAATAGAATGAGATACAGAATTGTAACACCCACAATTATACAACAGCGAATCAAAGTGAACAGTTGTTCAATAAAAAACTTCCCATCTCTATTCTAACATTGGTAAAATATAGGAACATCTGTTGAGGGTCTATAATTCGGGAGCATATAAACATAAGCTGTCAGCATGGTCAGACTTCAGTAGAAGTCCAAAGAAAAAGAAAATAAAGTTCAGCATAAAGCTCACAAGAATACGGCAAGCAGAGAGGTTTGTACCTCTAGCCTTTTTTTTTCACCATATATAGGTTGGTATTGCACGTATTACAATATCCTCTCCATTAATGCTGGCTTATAATATGCTGTTATATACAGTCAGTTCAGTCATTGGTGGTCGTTTCCTCATCCCACCTCACTGCTGGCTGTGCTCTGTTTCTTTATTGGTTATTACACCTTCAAAATGGCGCAGGACAGTAATATTTCCTCGAAAACTGGTTCTCTCACAAGCATTGCTACTGTTTCACACAAAGAGAATACTGGCAGAGGTAACAATGGCTTGTTGTTGATATGCCCCATGGTTTTGTGGCAGAAAAGGGTGGGGGTACTCAAATTTGTGAATGCCAACGCATGCCTGCAAATTAAATTTGGTGAAATCCAGAAATTGGCTATCAAGTTTAAGAAGACCTACAACTCATCGATGAGTTAATCACAGTATGGAAGTCTGACAATTGTCAACTATTTTAAGGGGCGCGCACAGTCACCACTCATTATATGAGGACCAAGTTGCCCTCAGTCACGTGGTGAAAAAAATCACTCTGTGAAGGTCCAATAACACGGTCAAGAGAAGGCGTATAAGGTTGCCACAAGACTGATACTTTCAATGAGACGGCGGCTGCCTGCCAGTTAATGCATGATTTTCAGGCAGCTTAGGTGAGAATCAGAATGAGGCCAACCCTGGTCACTCATTCAAAGCGGCGCAAACTGAAAATCATGCTCCTACTTGGAGAAGCATCAGGTTAAATGAAAGCATGTTAGACAGTTTAAGCACATAAAATTGGTGCTCACCTCTGCCAATGCAACTGTTCATGATGGTGCTTCAGGAGCTTTGGAACAGTGGCCCCTCTGAGTTTTTCATGCCTTCAATTTAGCGCATCTCATGAAACAGGTAATGAAGCAATCACTTACCTGTAATCTTCATTAACCTGATTTGTAGTCCTCCTCATCCCGGTGCTAACACCTTGAGGCGGGATCACCTCAATGTGCTAGGACTGCGAGGAGGAGCACGCAGATGAGGGATCCATGCACAATTAAAGCAACTGTATAGGGATGCAAGGGGAAACTGTTCTACTCAGGGCCGGAATGGAAACCAAAACCAGCCATGGCAGATTGTGCCTTACCAGCCCCCGTACTGCAAAGAGCACATAGCACACGTTTAAAGAGAGTTTGCAAAAGTTCTTTCACCTAATACTTTTTTTAACCTTTTAACTTTTTTCATCTCCTATTAACCCAGTTCTTCTATTTTTTACCACAACCCCCCCACCTTTTTCCTCACTCCATCTTCATTCAGTTCCATTTGCCACTTCTTCCTTCCACTTCTCTGTGCAGCTCACACCCTACTCTCATTTCCTTCTCCATCTCCCCCCCTTATCCTTTCTACTCCTTCTTCCTTCATATATAAATAAGAGTAAGGGGTCAGAATTTGTGTTTAGAGGATGCTACCCAACAACAGCCACTTTACCACTAGTGCCACCCATCTCTAGGTGGGGTAACTGTCTGTGATGCTGCAAGTGGTCCAGTTAGAAAGGAGGGAAAGGGCTAAAGCATGTGAAAGACTTACCTTCTTGGTGTATCCAAGTAATCACAAAAATCTAAATGCATTCTCTTCATCAAATCCAACACTGCCATTAGGAATCAGTGATATACATTATGCTTCACTAGCATACAAGTAGTTATGATGGTTATGTAGGTTAATGCATTCACTGCAGCAATTGCTGAGTAACACAGACGTCAAAGTAATAATCATCATTTGAGGTTGGTAAAATGATTACCATATTACCACCTGCATACAGCGTGCCATGTTGGGCTTTAGCTAGAAACTGTAATATGTGAGTATATTGCTTATGAGAATTGCTGAGGTTATTAAAACGGTTACACAAAAGGTCAGATGTGATCAAGGTTTTTTTTATATAAACTGTTAGACCTGTCAGCCCTAGGGTGGTCTCCCCATCTATTTTTGATTGTGCCTCATTCTTTCCATCCTCATTTTTATGTTGGACTAGGTCTCCGGGCGCCTTTTCATTGCCAATCAGTGTTAAGGTGCAGGTGCTCCCTTCGCCCAAGATGGCTGCCACAGACCCCTGCTACTGCAGAGTGGTCTTTATTAGTAGCACCCTAGCTGCCAGGAGCTGGCTGGAACCCCACAACAATGTTGCGACACCAGCCCGCCTTTTTGTCCCATAGGTAGAATGGGGAAGCTCCTGAAATGTGCTGGAACCTTCTAGAAGGGAGGTGTGGTTTTACTTTTGCCGCCTTGGCTAGAGGTCACCTGACCTAGGGCTACTTAACAGAGGGAGGGAACTTTTTCTAGTCAGTTGGCCAGTGGGGTAAAGCAGAGCTGGAGAATCCACACAGAAGTGTAGGCGGTAGGGCCTAGCCAGGGACTTATGCCTCTGAGAGTGACAGGATTTAGGTGCTGCCTCTTAAGTGAGTGAGGGACCCTGTGAAACCCACTGATCTTGCCCAGCAGTAGGAGGACCCAGGACACCTCTGCCCAGCCTGACTAGGAAGGTCCTAGTCGCCAACTCACTCCCTACCCCCCAGAAACAGAACCCCCAAGGGCGCCAGAGACAACAGCGCCATCAAGCTGCATGTGCCAAATGCATGCTGAACCTGAATGCTGAAACTACATGTACCAACTGCAGGCGGAAACTGACCGCGGAGACTTTCTGATATAACTGAACATTACAAATGCCCAAAAGCGGAATGCGGTACTGCTGGGGATCAACCAGGTATTAGCGCTGAGACCCCTGCGCTCCCTGAACTGGCCTGGGATCCCCTGCACCGGGCCCTGCTGAGCGCTGACCAGACCCGCTTAATTTGACCCCCCCCCTGCGTGAGGGATCCAAAGAGCGCTCACCGTCGCGGCCCGGAAGCTGAAGTGTGCCCCTCGTGGTGACGAGGCCCGCGGAGAAGCCCGGGGCCCCGTTGCTGCCGTCGCCGCTGGGTGAAGGTGGCGGAAAGATCGAAGGAGGAGTGCGGAGCTGGTGCGGACGCCGAGCGACGTCGCGATCAAGGTAAGCCGGGAAGGCTTGGGAAGGTCCCCGGTGCGCCCCCTATTGTCCGGGAGCTGCACCGCACCCTGCATCCCTGGTACCCCTCCATGGGAGCCCCCCCTGCTCACCCCCGACGACGATACCCCTCCGAGGGATTGGCCCCGTCCGAGCGGACTGACAAGGAGAGTAGTGCCCCACGAACTGCACGGAAACCCTTGAAGCTTGCGGATACGAGTACCGCTCCGATTGCAATCCCCGCTCTGAAACATTCTAAGTGGCCTTGATACGATTCCTGCTACGATTGCAGGCTTGCGCTGAACTGTTCTAAGTGTCATTGATACGAGTAATGCTACGATTACAGGCTTGCGCTGAAATGTTCTAAGTGTCATTGATACGAGTAATGCTACGATTGCAGGTTTGCCCTGAAATGTTCTAAGTGTCATTGATACGATTCATGCTACGATTGCAGGCTCTACTCTGAGATGTTCTAGGTTATCTTTATACGAGTAGCGCTAAGATTGCAGGCTCCGCCCTGAGAGGGTCGGCGCTTCGTTGTTACAAGTAGCGCTACGGTTGGAAGCTTCATGCCAAAAGTCTATGCGCTCTAATTACGAGCAGCGTGCAAGTGTCCAAAGCTTAGTGGTATTCGCCCGCTGAGGCGCTAAGGGTACTAGGGGTGGCGGGAAGGTCGCAAGATCTGCCCTGAGTCCCGGTTGGCACCCCAGTGTGGCGCTACGACCCACCATCATTACCACAGAGGTTAAGAAGTGCTGGTGAGAATAATGCTGGCGTATACAATGCTAGTGAATCGATTGCCAATCTAAGGGAGCCCTGCTAATGATATCTCATGAACTGCTTGTATACCTCATGACCTGCATGTACACCTCCTGAACTGCATTGTTACCTCAAGAACGGCATGTATATTCCATGAACTGCATTTGCCTCAATGCTTGGATAAACTTGAGTATTTTCATACAGACTACAGTGTGGCGTCCCTTATTGTGTGCGTTCCTTGCTTCAGGGTATGTGGTTGTTGTATGGTCGCTTTACACACAAGCCTTTGGGTGCCCAGCCGCTCGTGTCACGTTACCCCCTTAGGGCCTGGAGACCCCAGGTCTTACATAAACATAGTGGGCATTACATTTACTCCATAGTAGTAGGTGATTATGCACAATTAGCAGGGATCAAACCTACATTTAGGGAGACAGATCAACAGACAAATGAGATAGTGCAGGTAGTTCAGCACCTCGCTGCTGATATTTGCTTGTAATCTGAAAGTCTCAGCCACAAATTCCAGTGGGACCATTCGACTTCCACAGTGGATTGCTGTTCTCTAAAAATTAACATTTATCTTACTAGTTTTCGGACAATATAACATGCATTGCCATTTTGGGACCAAGTCTAAAATGTTCTTATCTTGAGGAGACCGCAGTTAGCTGTTGATCAGCCCATCCACTTCCATCTTCTACTCACAGGCAATAATGCTGGAGCATCCTGGGCCTTGAAGCATAATTTCTTAGTCAAATTGATGAAGATTATTCCCTATTGGTCAAAGGAACCTTTTATAACTGACATGAAGCACTGAAAGGGAGAAAACACCAACAATGTAATTTAACCCCATGTGATTCCACCGTCAGGACCAGGAATCACTGAATATGAATAAAGGGCTTTATTTGGAATACCAATCAATCCAGTAAATAGGATAACCATATGCAAATTCAGCAAATGCATCAGTACAATAGGCAAAGTAAAATATCTCAGTTGGTTGAGACGCAATAGAATGAGATACAGAATTGTAACACCCACAATTATACAACAGCGAATCAAAGTGAACAGTTGTTCAATAAAAAACTTCCCTTCTCTATTCTAACATTGGTAAAATATAGGAACATCTGTTGAGGGTCTATAATTCGGGAGCATATAAACATAAGCTGTCAGCATGGTCAGACTTCAGTAGAAGTCCAAAGAAAAAGAAAATAAAGTTCAGCATAAAGCTCACAAGAATACGGCAAGCAGAGAGGTTTGTACCTCTAGCCTTTTTTTTTCACCATATATAGGTTGGTATTGCACGTATTACAATATCCTCTCCATTAATGCTGGCTTATAATATGCTGTTATATACAGTCAGTTCAGTCATTGGTGGTCGTTTCCTCATCCCACCTCACTGCTGGCTGTGCTCTGTTTCTTTATTGGTTATTACACCTTCAAAATGGCGCAGGACAGTAATATTTCCTCGAAAACTGGTTCTCTCACAAGCATTGCTACTGTTTCACACAAAGAGAATACTGGCAGAGGTAACAATGGCTCAAATAAAGACCCAGCCTCTCCTAGGAAATTCCATTGTCCCCCCCATTACTATGGAGCACTTAAAGGATAAATTAAAAATGCTGAAAACCTTCATGGTGGAAACTACCTCTACTCTTCAACTTCTTGGAGACAAATGGTGTTCTCTTGAGTCTAGGGTATGGGACATTGAAATAAAACTTGCAGAGTCTCACGACGTCACCTTAAAAGTAAACAATATGGATCAGGAAAACACCTCCCTCAAAAGACAAACTGAAGATTTAGAAAATTGAAACAGGCGTAACAATCTTTGCATTTATGGTTTTCCAAAGGTGGCGGAAGGAGGTGATATAATTGCTTTTCTTCAGACAAACTTACCAAAGTTAGTGGGTCTCTCCAGCGGTTCACCACTCAACATTCAAAGAGCACATCGTCTTAGCCCTGGCTCCTCCACCACCAATTCTAATACTAAACCTAGAGGAATGATTATTCTCTTCCTCCAATATACAGACTTGATGTAGGTTCTAGCAGCTTCCAAGCAACGAAAACAGTTGATTTGGTCTGGTCACAGTATTGTTCTTTCACAGGATGTTTCCTCAGCCGCAGCCAGTATTCGCAGAGAATTCTTGAATTTGCACCGCTTGCTGCGCGCTATGAACACATATATGGTCTTATTTATCCATGCATTTTGAAGGTTACCAACAATGACAGGACCACTTCTTTTGACTCTACAACTTAATGAATGTATTAATCTCCATAAGAGAGAATCAATGGACACTGGTGGCTCCTGAAGTTTTATTTATGTTCTGACTTCTAATTCTGTTTTAATCTACAAAATGTTTGTTTTTACTTCACTACTATATTGGTCTTTCACCAGAGGTGTTTTTCTTTTTCCCCTCAGGTCTTTTGTTTGTTACCCTTAGCATCTTTGTATTGCTTATTAACTGCATGTTGTATAATCTTCATATTCATCCCAAGCTTCTCCTCCTAAATGGGTAGGATCTTCATTTCTTTTATGGTTTATTTAGGTGTTTTACTTTAGTACCTCACTTACATATCTATTTCCTTCGTTTTCCTTCTTCTGCGGTCTGATTGTCTCTTCACCTTTTCATTTCCGGACTGAGTTTCCTGGTCGGTTCATTACTCATGGTGCTCCTCTGTCCTTAATTCACTACTTTGCTTTTTAGGTCAAGCTAGACAGCGCAGGTGCTGTCTCTTTGAAACCTGCTGTAATTTGTCTGTGGGCTTCAAGTCCATGCCCTTTCTTACCATTGCTTTTCATTTGTCTATGTCGGTGTCCTTTAAAAAGCATTGCCTGCTAGTGGTCAGTCCTAACTCTTTGTCCCTCCTTTCTCTCTTCTGTTCCCCCCACAGAGCAGGGACTTAGTACTGTCTCATTCCATATGGTTCTTTATCTGTTCTTGGGGGACTATTTTTTTCTTGGTTTTCTGCTCTGTTACTGTTTGTTTGTATTTAGTTTCAGCGTCCTAGCTGCTTACATTCAAATATGGCATTCTTCCTCCCACCTCTTCTTAATGCCACGTTTGTTTTACTGCTGCCTCCCCCACCGTGGCTCACGCTCTGTTGCTAGTATTTTTTATATAGGGCTTTTTGCATTTTTCGATCTCCACTGTTTGGTGGGCTTTTTCTAGTAAGATATTTGCTTGGTTTGTGCTTCGTTTTAAGGGGGAATGGGCTTGTTTTTTCGGTACGGCCTGCAAAGGGTTTACATCCTGCCCTCTCATTTTCCTGGCCTTCGATTCTTGTGCGGGCTACTTACTTTTCCTCCAGTTCTATTTTCTATTGTCCAATGCTTGTTTTCCACTTGTTGCTTGAAGTTACTTTTGCAGCAGTTTCATCCTCAAGGAGTCACATCATTCATCTTGTCATCCTGGACAAATCAACTCAGGCAGCTCCCTTCCTTCCGAGACAGCAGCACAGCAGTGCTTTCAAGTTGCGCTTCCGTTGGTGGGTGTACCAGGATATCCGGCTGCCTATTCCACGATCAGCTCTGCAAGCCATGCCACAGAACAAATTAAGTCCTATAGCGGCAGCTTGGAAGGGTTAAATTGCAAAATATTAACTTACAAGTATTGGATTACCCCTGTGAGACAGTGACATGCTCAGGCTGCACATCTCTCACATGTATAATTAGAGACGTGGATTATTCGAATGTCAACATTAACGAACGGAGATTGCGTATAAAAATAACCCTCTTCTGTTGAAATGTTGCTCTTGCAGTGACCCTTTTCCAGCCTAACTTCACATGACAGCTGTCCCACACCGGCAAGTCCCTTACACCCCACCTAGAGTTTATTTGCTTTTCAAACTTAAGACTTTAGCATGTTCTGTGAAGTGGACTGGAAGGGAGAGAATGGCAACGTAGCCAAGAAGGAACATTGAGAGAGAGAAATAGTAACCTTCTGGAATGCCGCTAATGCAACTGTTAAAATTAATTTGTTTTTGTGGCCTTTGTTTTGCTTCCTCAGAACATTTTTGTGTGTCCTGGCATTTAACTATTGTGAAAGGTACAGCAGCAATGTAGGGCAAAAAGGGCACTAATGTACTTCACTGGGACGATTAAGTTTTTATTTCAATTTGTGTGTCATCGTTTTTTTAATGAAAATGTAAAATGTGCTTTAGTTCTTTGTCGTATTGACATTTAAATGATGTAGGCTATTTTTTCCTGGCTCTTCCATAGCACGTTAATAGCACAAACCAGAAGGCATTTACTTCTGTTTTATACCCTGCTGTTAATTTTTAGAAACAGCTCACAAGGAAACAGTAGGAGTGCAGTGCTTGTTTAGTAGAAGCTTTTCAGCCACATGTTTCTTTCATGGGGTTTCGTAAGCAAAAGTTTACCCACAAAGTAGCCACACTCACCATATCCAACAGCATTTTTTTTCTAGCATGTTCCTTTTAAAAATAAAGCGGTGCGTTTTAATTGTACGTCCATGATAAACTGAAAAAATTATGTGGAATTAACAATATCCCCATCCCCTCCAGACAGACGTAGTGTCAGTGATGCTCGTCGCTGAAAATACACATTTTTTGAGTTCAAATAGTTTTATTGAGAAAAGAAAACAAAACAACAACAAAAAATTGAAGTGACCAAACACATTGTGCAATAAAAAATTGTACATCTTTACATTCCAAGCTCATTACATACCAAACAAAAGAATTAGACCAATAGTAGAAAAGTGAAAGAGAAAAATGCAAAGGAGATGAAATACATATGTCATCTGGGTACGTGATAGAAACTTATGGAACTATTGGGGAGTCTAGGGTGGTTTAAGAACCTCCTGTTGAGAGGGTTGTGGTAGTGAACACTTTTTGGCACTAGGATCAATAAAAAGTGTAACAGGCGACCACAAATCAGCACGTTTGGTTGCCAAGGAGGGTGGGTACACAAAAGCAGTATCTAATCTATGTTTATGGCAAACAGTGTACCACCAAGCCCTGTAAGAAATCTTCGATGAGTCTTTCCAATTGACAGTAATTTGTTGAAAGGCAACCGCCAGCAGTAAATCTATAATCTAAACATTCAGAAAAGTATCATCCCAGATGGGCGAGATACTACCCAAGAAGATGTGAGAGAAAGAAAAAGGAAACTTAGTGTCATAAATCAAATTAATTTGAGACCATACTTGTCTCCAAAAGCGATGTACCTGGGAACAATTGAATAACATGTGAAAAAGGTCAGCATTGGGAGAGGAACATAACCAACATGTGTTGGGAATCGATGAAAAGCGTTTAGATAGAGTAGCTGGTGTAAGCAACAATCTATTATAGACAAAGAATAACGTTTGAGTTGTATTTGCTGCTCTAGAGGCTTTACGTAGTTTGGACCATACACCGTTCCATATTGATAGTGGCCAGCATATGGCAAAATCCTGTTCCCAGGCATCTTCCGTTTTTGTCTTCCGTATCTTGTCATTAACACTTTGTAGATGCTTATAGATAACAGAGGCCTTAGGTGTAGTCAATAACAAGGCCTGAAGACGGGCAGAGGAGTTCAACGTGTCAGAAGTATGTGGTGTAATGGGAAGGTGAGAAAGAGAATCCAACACTGCTGTTTTAAGTAAATTATATTTATTGATAAAGGAGTTAGGTAAATGAAATAGCTGTTGGAGCGTATTAAAGGGTATAAATTGTGAATCTAAGAATAATTGATGTATCCATATGAATCCTTTTTGTCTCCAAGTCTTCCAGTAAAAGGGTCTGTTATGGATTAATACATTTTTATTGTGCCAAATCGTTGAGTTTAAGAAGGATTTTTTAGAATCACGAATAAAGTGAGAGGGCACCTCGAGTAGTTTAGAAGTGTGTTTTATTATGGGAGTAGAAATGGATTGTGGTTTGCGTGAAAAAGAAAGATACTCAGAAAATGAGTAAGGAGTGAGAAAAAGGCGTTCCAATGAGGTCCAAAGAGTACAGTCATCCATAGAATCAAACAACCACAAAGAGGCCTGACGTAATAGGAAAGCTTTCTGGTAAGCAGGAAAATCTGGAAAGTTTACTCCGCCTTCTGATTTAGGGCGAATTAATTTTAACAGGGATATTCTAGGTTTTTTGTTACCCCATACAAAAGAGGATAGAATGGAATTGACTCTTTCAAATAATGCAGTTGTAATGGGGAGCGGTATGTTCGAAATGGTGTATAAAATTATAGGCGATAACATCATCTTTATCGTGTCCAAACGACCCCACCAAGACAAGTAAAGAGGATGCCATTTAGCAGTCAAGTCTGAAATCTTTTGAATACACTTATCTATACATAAGGTTACCATTCCTGGAATTGAAGATGTAAAGTGTAGACCTAAATATTTAATGACTTTCGGATTCCATATAAAGTTGGAGGCTTGGAAGTCTGAACGAAAAGTATATTTCGTTAGAGGTAATATTTCGCATTTGTCTTTATTCAACTTGCACCCAGAAATAGAAGAGTAGGCTCTCACCTCCGCTAAAAAGGCAGGAATTGACTCTTCGGGCTTAGACAAGAAAAGCAAGATGTCATCTGCATAAGCCGCAAGTTTAATGTGAGCATTCGGTGTTTGAAAACCACATATGTTGGGATTTTCGCGTAATTTGGAAAGAAATGGCTCAAGAGCTAAATTAAAGAGGAAAGGCGAAAGAGGACAACCTTGACGGACTCCTCTGCCTAGATTAAAAAAAGAGGAGAGCAAACCATTAGCACATATTGCTGCTCGCGGATTAGAGTAAAGGAGAGATACCAAATTTATAAAAATTTGGACCAAATCCAAACCAAGCCTTTTCGGCATCCAACGCTATTGCTGCTAAAGAATGATCAAGATGGCACGACTTGGATAAAATATCGAAAAAGAGTTGAGTGTTATCAGTTTATGACGCGACCTTTGACAAAGCCAGATTGTTCCTTCCCGAGCAAATTCGGTAGGAAGGAGTCTAGGCGCATGGCTAATGCTTTGGAAAAAATCTTATCATCAATATTAACCATTGAAATGGGTCTGTAGTTTTTGTAAAATTTGGAATCCCTTCCCTCCTTACGGATAAGGCAAATGTGGGCCTCTAAAAAGGAACCAGAAGAGCCATCGGAGGAGATAAAAAAAATGAATAAGTGAATGTAACTTGGGTAGTAAAAGCTTAGAAAAATTTGTATAAAATTCAACAGTAAAGCCATCCGGACCAGGGGCTTTATCCTTTTTAAGATTTTGGAGAGCAGTATGTAATTTCTGCTGGGAAAGATCAGACTCCAAAGGAGATAAGTCCAGAGGTATCTGCTGAGGCCGCTGAATGTCAGAAAAAAATTGTGTTAACAAGTGATCCGTAGGGTCAGTTTCTGAGGAATATAAAGATTTGTAAAAAAGAGCAAATTCATTTAGAATTTCGGCATCTTTAAACTTTAAGACTAATTGTTCATCAAAGACAGAATCAATATTTAATTTGTTTTGGCGAATCTTTAAGTAGTTAGCTAATATTTTTCCTGCTCTATTTTTACCTCCATAAAATTTCGAGCTGAATTTCAACAAATAAAGCAAAGCATCTTCCGTTGTCTTTTTATTAAAGTCCTATTTGGCCTTAACAAGGGTTTTTAAGCAATCCTCTGAATGAGAGGTATGGTATAAATGTTCAAGTGCTTTAATATGCCGGAGGAGATCCATTAAGGTCTAGCGATTAATTTTTTGCTTCTTTGCCACGAAATTGATAATGAAATCTCTTGCTGATGCTTTAAAAGCATCCCAGATAGTTGCAAGTGACAAAGAATCTGTGTGATTCCTTTCAAAATAATCAGTAAAAAAAGAAGTAAATGACGCTGAGAATTTGGAATCCAAGAGGAGAGCGTTATTAAAACGCCATGGTCTGGGAGCATTGTTCCTGGGCAAAATATCAAAACCAATGGAGATGGAGGCATGATCTGACAAGAGAATGGGACCAATGACTGCAAACACAAGAGATTGTGAGATATTATGGGAGACAAACACATAATCAATTCTGGATTGGGTATGATGTGTTGAGGAATAGAAGGAGTATTCCCAGGTGGTGGGATTAGAAAGGCGCCAGGCATCAAGTAACTTATGTGAGATATAGTGTGAGTAAAAGATTTGTGTATGCTATTGGGAGTGAAAGGCACTTTTGAATTCCTGTCAACAAAAGGATCTAACACTTGATTGCAATCCCCAGCCATAATAAAATTCTCCTCAATGCAATTAGAAATTTGAGTGGACAAAGCAGGCCAAAAGGAAGTGTCTCCACCTGTAGGTGCATAAACATTAAGGAGAGAGACTGGGACACCTTTTAGCAATAATTTGACGATAAGCCATCTTCCCTCAACATCGGTTTCTTGTAACACTAAGGTAATTGGAAGAGATTTGCAGCACAATATCGCAACTCCATTTCTTTTACCGTCCCTGGGAGAGAAATAGACCTCACCCACCCAACCCCTTTTTAAATTCATAGACTCAATTTCCGTAAGATGCGTTTCTTGTAGGAAGACAATATCAGCATTCAACTTGGCTAAATTTGATAAAACTCTCTGCCTTTTAATGGGAGAATTTAACCCCTAATGTTCCAAGAAACCAACTTAAGTGACATAACAGATAAAATCAAAATTCATATAAAAATTGAAAACTGTTGACCAATTCGATGCAATAAAAAAAACAACAGTGAAAGAAGCAAAAATTGTGGTACATGAATCTAAGTCCAGATTCATATAAAAGCATGGAAAAATGTGTGAAGTAGAATAAGAGAGGACAGAGAATAGGATGAGCTTAGAATACTGCAAATCATAGTAGATGTAACAACTTATCCAAGGACGTAGAGAAAGAAAAGTCACGGAAGAAAAAGTTTGTACATAAGTTAGATAGTTAAGGAAAGAGATGGAAGGGTGAGCTACAAAACATGAAAGAAAAGTCACAACATAAAACAAACCAACAAAAAACATACCTACAAAAAGGAAAACGCAGGAAGAGACGTGAGGGGGGATGGAACCACATGGAGTAGGCAGCACGTCTGGGGCAGCTGAACAGGGGAACCACGAGAAACTGCATTACAGGCACGAGAAATCTGTAGGGGTGATGAATAACCAGGTTAGAAGGAGTATAAAGGAAAACAGTCAGGAGATATGGTGAGACAGGCAATGACAGATACAACAACTAGGAGCTAATAAACTAGGCAAAATCAACCATCAACATATACTCTATAAAATCCAAGAACAGCAATAGAAGAGAAAAGATATGAAATGTGAGAAGAACAAAATTACAAGAGAACAAAGAAGATAAAACAAACCCACAAATCAGACAAAAATCATACCAAGAGAAGACCGGAGCGAAGCCAGAGTAAACTGAGAAAACAACTTATATATACAATTCTATGCAGAAAAAATGGAGATCGAAACAATGTAAAAATATAACGGACATAACCAACAATGTATAAACATTAGAACATGGAGAACAGCCAACACCAGCACCAAAACCACATGGGGTGAGGAGCTGTTAGCTTAGAATAGAGAACAAAGTCAGGCGTTGAGCGTTAGAGATGAAGGTCGTTGAGTGTCCATAGCAGTCGGGTTACAAGAGTTAATAAAACTCTGCAGTCATACTGGATCTTCGTAAGTTGTTGTTCTGTTGTTATATGTGACTTTGAACAAGCAAGGGTGGAAGAGGCCATAACGGGCACCTAGAGATCGAAGAGCAGGCCCCAAGTTGAGAAAAGCTTTGCGCCTAACAGCAGTGGCTTTGTCATAGTCCTGAGCAAAGAACAAAGTTGAAACTGACCAGGTAATGCATTGAGCCGATTTGACAGCAGACAGCACCAAAAACAGGTCTATATATTCCAGAAAGTATATGATTACTCCTCTTGGTCGTTGTGAGGGTGACATATTGGAAGAAGGACAACCCAGCCTGTGAGCTCTTTGAATGTTGCGCGAAGTGCCCTCCGCCAAATGAAGCACCTTGGAAAGAAAGGAGGTAAAGAAGGTGGGGGGATCAGACCCTTCAATTCCCTCCGCCAAACCATAAATGCATAAGTTATTTCTTCTACTTCGATTTTCAAGGTCCTCGACCTGCTTCTGGAGCGTCGATACTTGAGACTGAAGCTGGGAGACATTCGCACACGTATCACTGAAGGTGGAAATACTTTGTTCAACAGCAGTGACTCTAATGTCAAGTTGAGACCAGTTGTCCATAAGGACTTGAAGCTTAGAGTTGGTTTCCTCCATAAAGGGCTCTTATCTCTTCCAACAGCATCTCCATGAAGACCGGAGAGGCCGATTTAGGAGGAGACGGGAGATTGTGCTTTAGGCGCTTGGTGATAGCCTTACCGGAGGGAGTAGGTAAGGGATCCATGTCGGCCTCCAAGGAGCTTGATATTGACACCTGAGAGTCTTCCAGCTTAGAAAAGGTGGTGAATATCCTGGAATTTTTAATAAAAACATGTTTCTGGTGCGATTTCGTTGACAGAGCACCCTTCGTTCTTCTCATAGAGATATTAGCGCAGTAAAAGTAAGCGTAAAAGTCAAGAGAATGAGGAGGATTGTATGAAGAGCTGCCAAAGGCACAGAAATGTCTCTCAAGTCAGGTTGAAGGTGCACAAAGAGGCTTAAACAGGCAGCAAAACATGAAAAAAGGTAATCGTAAGCAGTGAAAAGAGTGAACAAATTTAACAAAGCCATACAATGAAAATGAGGGCCTCATATGTATAGGGAAATAATAGAAAAGTTCACTATTTTGATACAGTTACGCCTGTGAGATAAGCAAAATGTCTGCCCAAAAAAAAAAAAGGGGTTGGATAAATAGTCACCAGTCTAAAATGCCTCAAAACTGCATTTGAAGGATTCTTGCAATTGGAGAAGAAGCATGCCCAAAAGAAAACAAGAGAAAAAAAAAATATATTTTTTTTTTTTGAGGGACATGTGGGCAGCAAGCTCTCAGTTCAGGGAAAATTGCCGTTGCAACGAGCTAAAATGGCGGCCGCAACATCGTGGGAACGCCTGAGTGACTCCCTTGGGAAATAAAAGCATTCCTTCACTGCGTAGAGGAGCGCTGTTGAGCACACGGCAGCCAGCGCGTTATCCAGTATCCAGTTCGAGTTGTATTTTCGCCCGACATCAAGCCAATACGCAGAAACTCACGGTCCCGGTGAAGCGCTTCAGCCGGACGCCGCCATCCACCGCGGGCGCCAAGCCACGCCCCTCCTGAAAATACACATTTAAGTTGAAGACATTTCAAATTTTTGCTCCCTGGAGGGTCACTGGAGATCCTTGCCCAAATATTTCGGCAATATGTGTGGCTAAATTTTAATGCCTATTTTATGCTGAATATAAGAAGCTAAACTTTCCTGCACTAGACATTATTGTTAAAAAAAATCATGCTAGGCTATCCACGTAATTGCTTTATTTAACCTGTCCGTTTTCAACTAGATAGAAACCACGCAATCAACATTATTTTTCTCTCTGCGTTTCACTTTTTATCTCCCTCAGTCGGTATTCTAACACACGGTAATTGATTTTAATCTTTAAAATGCTTTCAAAAAGTGTGCACTTCATAAAAACGTATCTGCTTTAAAAGAATCCCATACCATAAAATCCTTTTTTTAAACAAAAAACAAAAAAACAAAACAGGTCATATATTTTTTAGACCGGTTGAATTGATTCGGGATGTGATTTTTTTTTTTTAACGATGTATGTAAAGTTTCTGGGATCTCTGGAGCCTCCTGTCCCAAGCCCCCTTCAATGATGTATAAATGATATATTGCAGTGTGGGTGTCACTATAAAGTGACGGCCATATTTGCTGGTGCTGCCGCTGTAAACAACAAGTTGTTTCTGATAATTTTATAGCCTCATTGTTATCTTGATTATTAATACATAGCCATTGTTGAGGTTTTATAAGCATATTTTCTTTAAGTTTGTGAAATTTAAGAAGGAACCTTGAAAATCCATATATATGTTCACATCTAGCTGTGTATTTAGACTTGGCAGCAGTTGACGATTCACCTTGTCAAGTAACACTATTCCACACGTTAAAGGAGCTCGTCTGTCACCTGCCTCTCTGTAAACAAAAATTCAGTCATACCTGTGGGTCTTGTCGCTTCCCAGCTAGACCTGTGCAGTTTCATTATACCTCTGCCTACACACATAGTCAATTAGTAGTTTCAATTCAACCCATTAACCATATCAGCAGTGTCTAAGAGCATAAAAGCTTAGTTATTACTTAAGCATCCTCAGACATTTGTGCTGTATTTATGTGAGGCCCGCTGTGCGGGTACAAAGTTTGCAGTTATTCACCCATTGGAGATGTGCTACTGTTTGCGATTATCTGCTCTACAAGCTCTAGGAATGAACCAGAACATGCCAGCAGCAGGTGTGTACATGGAGGTCAAGCATCAGGTACTGATTTTCATGCTGTTTTTTCCCGTTCTTATTTGCACTTTAAACTTAATTTGGGTTTAATGTTATTTTTTATTACAGCCAAAATACAGTCTGGTTTGGTTCACAATCTAAAAAGACTAAACAATCGAAATAATGAACCAAAAAATACATAGTTGGTTAATTGAATGGGCTGAACAACCAAATGGTCTCCTACCCCAACACACTCACATAGGCATTCCTCTTGCTCTGCAATTACATAGGCACATCTCTAACCCTGCAGTCAACCAGGCACAATGTCAACCAGACATACACACAAGCACAATACTTCCCCTGCACCAACACAGACACAATGTTTACCAATGCATTCACACAAGCAAAGTGCTCACTCTGCACTCATATGGGCACAATGCTCACCTATGGATTCAGAAAGGCACAATACTCACACTACACTTGTACTCCACATAATACCACTCAACACCACATAATTCAACTCCATCTAGTTACACGCTACTCAATACCACATAAATACACCCCACATAAATCTACTGTATGCCAATTAACAATCTACATAAATACACTCCACATCATGCCACATAATTCCACTCAACATAATTTCACTTAATACCACCCTGTTCCATGCCACACTATTCAACTCAACACAAATCCATTCCACACCACATAATTCCACACCAAGTCACTTAATTTCACAACACAATTCCACTCAACTCCACATATACCCAAAACACAACATAAAATTCAACGTCATACCACAAAATTCAACAGCACACCACATAATTAAACACCACTACACATACCATTCCACAAAATTACACATTACAGATAATCCCACTCTACATAATTCCAATACACCAAAACGCATAATTACTATCCACATAAAACCACTACACACCATGCCACATAATTCCACTACAAAAATCCAGTCAACAGCACACAATTCCACACCTCACAATGCCACAACTATCAATTCCAGTCCAACACACATAATTCCAATACACACTACATACATCACCTAACTCCATAACACAGGTAACAAACATTTACATTTACAACCCCAATAGCTTTAACACTTTCTTTTTTTTAACACCCAAACACTCAGATCTGGAGCTTCAATTAATCAATCATTTGTAAAGCGCACTACATACCCGCGAGGGTCTCAAGGCGCTGGGGGGGGGAGCCGCTACTGATCGAACAGCCAGGTCTTGAGTATCCTCCTGAAGGTCAGCAGGTCTTGGGTCTGCCGTAGGGTCAGTGGGAGGGTGTTCCATGTCTTGGCGGCGAGGTGGGAGAAGGATCTCCCGCCGGTGGTTGTTCTTCAGATGTGCGGGACGGTGGCGAGTGAGAGGTCGGTGGAGCGTAGCTGGCGGTTGGGGATGTAGAAGGAGAGCCGTCTGTTGAGGTAGGCTGGGCCGGTTTTGTGGAGTGCTTTGTGTGCGTGGATGAGGAGCTTGAAGGATATCCTCTTGTTGATGGGGAGCCAGTGCAGGTTTCTCAAGTGGGGGGTGATGTGGCCGTGTCGTGGTATGTCGAGGATCAGTCGCGCCAAGGCGTTTTGGATGCGTTGTAGTCGTTTGATGAGCTTGGTCAAGGCTCCCGCGTAGAGTGCGTTTCTGTAGTCGAGTCTGCTGCTGACGAGGGCCTGGGTGACTGCCTTTCTTGTATTTGTCGGGATCCATCTGTAGATCTTGCGGAGCATGCTGAGGGTGTTGAAGCAGGAGGAGGAGACGGCGTGGACTTGCTTGCTCATTGAGAGAGTTGTGTCGAGGATGATTCCCAGGTTGCATGCATGGTCGGTGGGTGTCGGGGCTGCCCCCAGTGCCGTCGGCCACCAAGAGTCGTCCCAGGCTGAGGGGTTGGAGCCGAGGATGAGGACCTCCGTCTTGTCCGAGTTCAGCTTCAGGCGGCTGATCTTCATCCAGTCGGCGACGGCCTTCATTCCTTCATGGAGGTTGGCTTTGGCAGTGATGGGGTCCTTGGTGAGGGAGAGGATCAGCTTAGCTCCTACCTTTATTAAAGTTTTGTATAACGCAAACATGACCCAAGCATGTATCAGAGCGCTTTACAGAAGCGGTGCGACAGACGAACGGGGAGACAATAGTGGCAAAGCAAGAGTAATATACAGTAACAGTAGTATACAACAGTAGTAACAGGAACGTAAAGACAAAATAATGGAGGATATCGGAGCCATGACATTGCAAAATACCATAGGTAGGCAGTGGTGCCAACAAGGACGGCCGAGAATGAGCTTTTAGCACAGAGAAGTACTCCTAAGTAAAGCTTTAATTTCCCTTTTGAAGCACTCTGTTGATGGAATCAGTCTAATTTCCATAGGTGGGGAGTTCCAGATTCTCAGAGCGACACATGAGAAGGCTCGATTGTAGGTTTTCATTTTTTAGAATTTGTTTGGTTTCAACAACAAGTCACTGGAACTCCTGGAGGAGCGGGCACCTCCAGAAAGGACTAGCTCATTTGCAAGGTACAGAGGAGACTTTAAATTAAGTGCTTTGTGGGTCATACAGGCAAGTTTTAGTTGTATCCTTGCCTCGAATGCTAGCCAATTTAGAGATTTCAAAATTGTGGAAATGTGGTTGGATTTCTTGGAGCTCATGATGAACCTTGCAGCCGCATTCAGTGAAGCCCTTAGAGGGGCCAGCCTATACCTTGGTAGCCCACAGAGGGTTGCACTGCCATAATCCAGTCGAGAAATAACTAGCGCTTGCACAGCATATTTGAAGTCATGAGGGGGAAAGAAGGTTTTTAGTATCCTAAGGATGCTCAATTGGAAAGTTTGCTCCGTTGGTAGATGCGCTGATGTGCGCTTGCATGTTTAAGTTCTTATCCAGCACTATTCCCCGAGATCTTGTAGAATCTATGATATGTGGTGTGCAATTGAGAGCGGAGAGATTGTTCATAAATTTCTCCACGTTGAGGGCTGGCTTGGGAGGTGAGATAAGGAGGAATTCTGTTTTGAGGGCGTTCAGTTTGAGATGGTTGTAGGTTAACCGGTTTTGGGTTTTGTGCAGGGTTCCGTTGAGTGTCTTGATATCTTCCGGTGAGGAGATTTTCATGTATAACTGAGTGTCATCCGCATACATGTGATAATGTATGTTAGATGCTTTGAGGATTTCAGTAAGAGGTTCAATGAATAGGTCGAAAAGAGTGGGGGGGGAGAGATGATCCTTGGGGGACCCCCAGAGTGCAAGGACTGGAATTGGAGAGGGTTTGATTGGTTTTAACTCTTTGAGTTCTGTTATGGAGAAAGGAGGCAAACCATTTTAGAACTAAGCCAGAGAACCCCAGCCTATGTTCCAAAAGGTTAAGGGTGTTGTCATGTTTGATGGTGTTAAAGGCTAATGAGAGGTCGAGTAAGATTAAAAGGCAGGATTTGTTCTGGTTAAGCATCGTAAGAGCGTCGTCAACTATATGTGTGATGGCAGTTTCGGTGCTGTATCCCTGACGAAAGCCCTATTGGAATTGATCCAGCAGTTGGAATAGCTCAATGAGGTTACATAGTTGTACCTGAACAAATTTCTCAAGAAGTTTTGCCAAAGTGGGGATTTTTGAGATTGGTCGGAAGTTATTCAGATCCTCATGGTCGGCTGAAGGCTTTTTAAGAATAGGCAGCACCAGACTGAACTTTAAGCAGTCGGGGATCTCACCTTGAAGAAGGGAAGCATTAAAAATCTTGGTCCAGAGAGGGACTAGTGGCCTTATCAGATCTTTGAAGAAAAAAGAGAGAAGGGGATCATTGAAGTGATTAGAAGGTTTCAGGGTAGAAAGAATGTTGAGAATGGATGTGTCATTGAAGGTAGCAAATTGACCATCTGTTTTTTTTTCATCACCAATAAGACAACGCTATCCACACAGTTCCACGCCTCACAATTCAACTCCATGCATTTCCAACCAACACCACATAATTCCACACCAAACTGTCTAATACAACTCAACAACACACCACATACATCCAGTCACACCACGCACTTCCACATCATGCCACAAAAATCAACAGCACACCGCATAATTAAACTCCACTATATACCACTCCACAACACAAAATACCATAGATGCCAACTCTCCAGATTTAGGCGGGAGACTACTGATTTCAAAGCTAGTATCACATCTCCTGATTCCTGTATGCTAAAACCCGATTCCTCTGTGGGCTTAAACTGACAGGGACTGGTCTTGTGAGACTCAGAGCATGCCCTTCCAGTAAGCTGCTCCTCCAGGCCAAGGCACAACATTATCATCACACTATCTCTGCCTGCCATATTGCGTGGTCCATGCTCCTGACAGGTAAGAAAAACAAAATACATATTTGCATTTCAAACATCCGGTCCAGCAGCAGCATTCTGGCACGCACCGTACATGACAATAACCTGATGTAGGCCTCAATTGAAGTCAATGGAGGAAATACATTCTTCCGATTATATTTTTAAATCTCCCACTTCTCTTTTCTAAATTGTTGGCATGTATGAAATATCATTCGATGTAATTACACACCCTAACACACAGTGCCACTCCACATAATTCCAGTACACTCAGTACCACATAATTACTATCCACATAATTACACAGCACACCATGCCACATATTTCGACAGCACAAATCATACCGCACAATTCCATGCCACAAAATTCCCAAACTAATCTAATCCAACCCACATAACTCCACTACACACCACATACATACACTCCATAATGCACAAGTAAAAGAATTGCCATTTACAATGCCAATAGCTCTAACTCGAACAAATGCAAGACCTATTGCATTTCCAATGCTTGTTCTATATTCCTGTGAGCCCCTTTTCTTTTCCTAGTTCATGTTTCAATATTCTGTTTTTTTGCATTAGATGGTATACAATTATGAAGTTATCTTTTTCCTTTTTTTAATGGAGGTAACTATTTTCTTAACATAATGTTTAACATTACTCCCAATGAATAGTTTTAGAATTGTTTCTTGGAATGTCAAGGGCCTTAGAAGCCCCATCAAGAAACACAGAGTTCTTACTAACCTCTCTAAGGGGCATATTATCAAGACAGGCGATAAAATTATTGCCGCTTTAGCGGCAGAAATCTGCCGCTAAAACAGCGATAATGGGCTTGATAATATGCTCTATGGAATTCCAATTGAGGCTCAGGTTAGATGTGAAGGAAATCTAACATGGGCTTCAATTCGAATTCCATAGAGCATATTATCAAGCCCATTATCGCCGTTTTAGCGGCAGTTTTCTGCCGCTAAAGCGGCGATAATTTTATCGCCTGTCTTGATAATATGCCCCTAAATTGCTTGTCATGTTGCTATGTTACAAGAGACATATCTCCTCAAAAAGGATAGTCATATGTTGAAAAAAGATGGGTTAGTTCTGTTTATTGTTCAAATGTTGTTCATCATAAAAATGGTGTGGTTATTCATAAATCTCTGTCTGTTACCATTTTATAGCAAGAAACTGATGACAATGGCAGATGGCTTTATCTTCCTGCTACCATCAATGGTTGCCCCTACTCCTTTTTTAATCTTTATGTGCCTACTGGGATAGAAACTAATTTCTGGGAGTTTCTCTCACCTAAATTAATGTTGGTAATGCATGCCAACCATGTTTTTGGTGCTGACTGCAACCAACTAATGGATCTGCCTTAGAATATATCTCTAACAGCATGCGAAAGTCCTTTCACAGAACAATCACACACAGAGGATTATTTGATGCATGCCATATTTATAATCCCGATCCTTAAGAATATTACTTTTTTTCTTCTACTCACCACTACTCCTCTAGAAAAAGATTATATCTTTTTTGGATACAAATCTCACACAACATCTCTTACACACTGAGCTAAGTCTTATCTTTGTATCAGATCATGCCCTGGTGACAGTTGATTTAGTGCTCACTCAATCTTCCACTTGCTCTAGCAGGTGGCATTTCAATAACTGGTTTACAAGCTCAGCAGTGTGTCACAGGTTTGAGAAATTTATGACTGAATTTTGTATGATAATATCAGTCGAGGTATCAAGTTTCTTCATGTTTGGGACAACTTTAAAGCCACTGCGAGAGTCAATATTAATCATTACATATCGAGTACAAAAAAGGTGACTGCTCTTTTACAGTATATTGAGAAATTAGAACATGTATACCACACCTCGTCTCACAAAGATGTTATAGACTAACTCATCCACGCCAAACTTGATTTTAATAGATCTTCCGTTACCAATGCTAGTAATGCCCTTCTAAAAATCAATGCATAGTACTATAGTACCTCTAACAAAGCAGGTAAGATGATTGCCAACTATTTAAAAGTTACAAAAGAGAGATTTAGGATAGATGCCATTCATGATGATTCCGGTAGTACTTTATTCAAAGATCCGGAAAGTAAGACCCGTTTTGCAGAATTGTTCTCAAATATTTACATTGGGGACACTCTGTCCACTCAGGATTCCCTGGAACCCTTCTTTAATACGATTCCAAAACTACAAACCCCACAGGTTGATGTCTCCCCACTAGAAGCAGATATTTCTTATGCTGAAATAGTTGGGGCCATCTGTAAACTCCCAAAGGACAAAGAACCAGGCCCGATGGTTTTACAATAAAACTTTATTCTAAATTCTCATCTCTTTTGGTTCCTCATATGCTATCATTCTTTCAACATATTTTATTTATTAACACCAAGGTGACTCCTTTACGGAAGCCATGATCTGTCTAATTCCTAAGAAAGATAAAGATTTGGCTGAATGTAAAAATTATAGACAAATTTCCCTTATCAAACAGATTGTAAAATTTTCTCTAACCTATTGGCACTATGGGTTAACAACTTAACCCCTTCTTTAGTCGGAATTGTAAAGTCCGGCTTCGTCAAGGGTCATAACATCTCTCATAATTTAAGCACCTCTTTAAATATTATTCTTGGAGCTTCCAAAAGTGAAATACCATTGGTTGCGGTCACCTAGACACGGAAAAAGATTTTGCCTGTGTCATTCGGGATATCCTTTTTAGAGCTCTCAAGAGGCATTGCTTCGGTCCTACATTTTTGCAGTATATTAAAACTCTCTAGTCTTTCCAATCTATTTCGGTCTTCACTAACGGTCTCCTGTCTCCATATTTCACCCTCGCTAGAGGCACCAGACAGTCCTGCCCTCTATCACCATTACTCTTCATCCTTCCATTGGAACCCTTCTTAGGGAGTGATTACTATGGCGGACGGACTTGAGTCCGTCTGCCATTGTCACAGGAATCGGGACCGCCTGGCGTTATGGTGGCAGTCCTGCACATGCAATTATAATGCGACCGCCACTGTGGCGGTCGTATTGTGCATGTTTACCATTGCGGTGGGTGCTGCTGGCTGCAGCACCCGCCGCAATGGCAAAAATGCAATGGCCTAAATGCATGTTGTGCATTTCCCTACACGGTGCCTGCCATCTGGTGCAAGGAACTGTAGGGGGGCACCATAGGGGCCCCCCAAGTGCACAATTGCATTGCCCCTGCACAAGGGAGGCCCGCAACGGGCCCCCAAAGTCAATCTCTGCCAACCTTTGAATGGCAGAGGAACCGCTATTCAAAGGCATCCTAATGTGGCGGATGGTGCCTGCTAGGCACCGCCACCATTGTAGGTATGCTGGCCAAGTCCGACAGGCAATCATAACGATTGTCTGTGTCGGACCCGTGGCAGACGGGCTTTCCATCCGCGAGCACTCCGCCCGCCATCCTTATCTGGTGGGGGGATAATGGCCACACAATAGTGGTGAACCCGCCACTGGCAGGCGTCCGGTGGCGTATTCACCGCTATCATAATCAGGCTCATAGAATCTCTACGTAGATCCCAAGCTCTTGTTGGCAATACCTATAAACAGTTAAATACTAAATTTACTGCTTATGCTGACATTTTACTTTATGTTTCTGACCCTTCCACCTCCATCCCTGAGTTCATTTAACTTCTGTCTCGCTGCTCTTTAGTTTCCGGTTACAGACTCAACATAAACAAATCTGAAGTTATTCCTCTTAACACATTTTGTCTAAAGGATATGTTTAAAGATACCGGTTTCCTATGGAATTCTTCCAGGACTGACGACTAGATGTACCATAGTGTTTTACCCATTTTGTGTCTATGGGAAAGTGTGCTCGTACATATGGCCTTGAATGTCTAGGAATTCTATATTCTTCATGCATCAAAGAAACAATCAAGGCCAATATAGAAGCTTTAAAACAAAAGATTACTACATTTTCTGCCAAAGAGTCCCATCTTTACCTTTCCTGCTGGGGAAGACTAGCCGCAATTAAAATGATGCTGTGGACCATTATTACTTTTTACCTACAGTTGCTCCCTTTTCAGCTATCTCGCATCTTCTTCCGTTCCATTGATAGTTTATTATCAAAGTTCTTATGGTACAAGCGACTGGCTCGGATTTCTCTATCCAAACTCAAGAAGCCGAAAATAAATGTTGGGATCAACTTCTTGCCTTTTCACAATATCATTTGGCTTTTCTCCTCAAGCAGATTTGGTTCTCTCTAGGTGCTTTTACTTCTACTCCTTCTCCCCTCTGTCATTCTCTCAAACTTTCCCTAATTTCTCCCTTCTCTTTTCTTCAATTTGGTCTTATTTCTCAAAAACATAGACACAAATATTATTTTCTCTCAGACGTCCTTAGACAAAAAACACTGATCCCTCTTCCACCTCAGTTCAATCCTTTGGTCATCTTACATCACCTATCAACTTCTCCAAAGAAGTTAAAGCTGCTTTCATATGTAAACAGCTTTTTATCATAGATCCAGACAGGGCCAAAACTGAACTTACTTGGGAATAGGATCTTCAGTCTTCTTTCGGCATTACTTTATGGAACAAATTATGGCAGAAAATACACCACACTTCTAGCTCAGCCAGCACTACGCAGGCCATGTTTTTCAATAGGCTATTTCTTACTCCTTCCACTTTATTCAGAATGAAATTACTGAACAATAGCAACTGTTCATCTTGTGGCGCCTCTAGCAGACACTTTTTTCTTATGTTCTTTCTCTGTCCCAAGCTCTCACTTTTCTGGCAGCAAGTATGGTATAAACTCTTTCAACTATTCTCTGTTTTATCTCCCTTCCACATAGTTTGTCTTTTTCTCAGTGGCTGTTCAGACATACGGTCAAGAGATAAGACCAAAGGTACGTTTGTGGATCTTCCCCTGGTGGTTGCCTTTCAGGTTATTACCTCTAATTGGACATTTTTTTGACAATGTTTCTTATTCAACATGGTGGAACTTGATATTTTATAATCATAGATTGGATACCTCTCACTCATCCACATTACAGACAACCATTAAGAGAGATTTGCTATGGATTCCTCTGAATTCCTACCTTTCACAACCTTTCAACCCTAATATCACAAACTGAAGTCTCCAAACCTCCTAGAAATCCATTTTTTTCTGGGTTTACCCTTCTGTTATTTTCTATCCCAATTCATAGTTTACTGTATTGCTTCATTTTCCTCACCATTCTCCTTCTTTCTTTTTATTTCCTTATTGGGATCTACATGGTATAGTTAATTTCCCTTCTTTTTCATCTCCCCCCATTTTCTTTATAAAATACATACACGTTACAAGATGCTATTAGTGTTATGTTGCAAAACTGTTTCCTTATTTTCTTGTGAGATTTGATTATTTTATACTGGTTCTGCAATTGTATTTCATGCATACCTTATTTCTTCTCCATTATTAATGCTGTGTTTATATGACATGTCTCACTCATAAGTATATGTCCATATTTTGCTGTACTTCACTCTGATCAATAAAGTATTTTTGAACATAAAAGAAATAAAAGCAGCAGGAGGAAAAACACATTTCTATATAAGTTGCAGCTCGAGATGACATCAACAAAAAGCAGTTTCATTGTAAAATAAAATGTTACTCTGGAAAAACCACTAGTGACTGTTCACATCAATAATGTTTGTATTGTATCTTGGCTGGGCAGTAGACATCATGAAAACCAATTTTGTCAACCATCCTGTACTGATTTTGTTAACAACATGTATATTGCTTTACAGCTGCCAGAAGGACCCTCTGATCTACCTTCGATATGCAGGTTGAAACCTATTGGGCACCCTGAGAGATGTTGGGTGGAATATTTTGTAGGATCAGGACCAGAGGATGTTGCCTACACCTGCTTAAGTGAGTCCTTTTAGATGTTTGGTATTGTCGCTTTTCCCCGACAGAGCTAGGTTAGGTGTTAACTGCTGCATTTACCAACAGTAGAATAGAGAACAATAGCACAAATACCTGTCTTTTAGGAACCTGGATAAATGCATTTATAGGAAGCACTCATTTACCAAGGACTCATTTAATATCAGTTTTTCAATTCTCATCAATTTAATTGCTATATGGAACTCACCTGATACTCACAAGACTGATGTCTCTAACAAAGAAGTATTTAATAATGAAAAAGTGTTATGCACAGTGACCATGAAATGGCAAAAAGACAGAAGTGCTCAGATCTCCACTGATCGCACAATTGAAAAACAGAAATAAACTCTGAATACACGTGTATATACAAAATACAAACATCTTGGATCAGAATATTCAATTTGTGTAGAAGATAGTTTTTTAAAATATCCAAAACTGAGTCCTATTCTATTTCTTGTGATGTTGACACATTTTGATCTCACGTATTGCCTTTAAGGTCATCATCACAAGAGAAGATAGTAAATGACATTGTTTTGTGACAGAAAAGGGTGGGGGTACTCAAATTTGTGAAACCCAATGCTGGCCTGCAAATCATTTTTGGTGAAATCCAGAAATTGACTATTAAATCTAAGAAGACTTATAGCTCCACTGTGAGTTAGTCATGGTATGGGCATCTGAAAATTGACAAGTATTTTATGGGATATGGTCAACAATTACTAAAGAGAACACCAAGTTGCCCTGACTCATGTGGTGGAAAAAAATCACTCTGTGAAGGTCCAGAAACATGGCCAAGATTACACAAGGGGCATAAGGTTGCCACAAGGCAGAAACCGGCAGTGGGCCCATTGCTGTCTGGCGGGGGGGGGGGGGGAGCTTTTAGTTAATGCATGATTTTCAGGGAGCTTAGTTTAGAATCAGAATGAGGTCAATACTGGTCAATTCTTTCAGAGCGGTGCAAATTAAAAACCATGCTCCAGCTTGGAGAAGCATCAGGTTACATGAAAGCACTCTAGACAGTTTAAGCACATAGAAGTGGTGTTCAGCTCTGCTCTGAGCCAATGTTCCAGGAGTTTCAGGACATTGACCCTTCTGAGTTTTTCATGAAACAGGTAATGATTCAATTACTTACCAGTAATCTTCATTAACCTGATTCGTAGTCCTCCTCACCCCAGTCCGAACACATTGAGGGGGTCACTTCAATGTGTTAGTGTTAGAAGGTGGTTCTGACACTCTGAGCCGCCTGGATTTTTCGCTTTTTGAGCACCTATTTGTTGAGCTTTTACTGTGGAAGAGCCTCATATGTTGGGACTCACCCACAGTGAACTCATGATGAAAGAGACTGCGTGTGGATTGTACTGGTGTCCCCCTAGCTTGTAATGCACAATGTAACTAGGAGAGGCTTCCAGACTTACGGGGGGGCCGAGAGGAACTAAAGAGGGGAGTGCACCCTCCCGTGTTTTAACACTGCTTTACCACAAAGTACTCCCCACTACCGACTCGCTAATGAGTGGTTGGATCCATTTGAACAATCCTGGAATTCTGATAGTGTGGAGATCCCTAAGTGAAGTCACTATAGGACACCACTATTGAGTGGGGAAGGAGGCAAATCCTTTTGTTTTATATTCCCTCACACACCCTAGTGGTGTCATGCTTCATCATAGGGACACCCGACGCCTAGAAGTCAGGGTGGGCTCAACCGTCTTTCAGGGAGCTCTTAGGAAGATATTTTTGGCCAGGGGGATAAAGATTAAAAGCCCACCAACAGATCCCAGTTTCCCTTTATTCTTGGATCTGTTGGGGGTGATAATAAAATACAAAGTAAGGGTCAGTAGGGATATTATGGTCGTAAGACCCTATAGCCAACATGTTTCAGTCCTTGTAAGCCCCATAAAGGGTGCTGGACTTTCTTCAGGGCGGAGTAATGTGCCCCCTTGTATGAGTAATAAAGAGAATTTCCCTATACTACTTGTTATAAGGGCAGCTAGCTCTCCTTATTGATTTTTTAAGACAAATTAGTCTCACGTAATCAATCCATCCCGTTTTGGAAGGGGTTTCAACTCCTAGTGGAGAACCAACGCTCTTCGGGGTAGCCCTGTAGTCAAACAGCCATCAAGGGTCCTGCCCCTCCTCCCGTCCTATTTGGAGGTGGTCCCCCTAGCTTGCCTAGGCCGCTGCACAGCAACTGAAGTAAGGGCCACCAGGCTGGTTACATGCAGACACATGTGTACATCGGTGTGCACACGTATACGGGCTACGCAGGGGAGATTCCTGGCTTGCACAGCCAAGGAGCAGGTGCCCATAGGCTGGTGTGGCAGGACTTATGCAGAATTGGGTGGTGACATGGAATAGGCTTTATACACTGGGAAGAAACATACCAGGGAAAGTCAGTGTGTTTTACTGTTTCACTTCATTATTCTCCCATGGAGATGTGGAGCCCATGGGCCAGTGGCACTTTACTAAGGCCTACAAATTCCAGACACGCACTAAAGTCCACTGTAACTTGTGAGAAAAAGTATTCTGCAGAGTCCAAAGTCATATTTGTACCACTTTTGGGTCATCCAGAAATGTTGATATTTCTCTGAGTCAGCTCATCACAAGGGCCTGGCTTTGGGCTAACCCTGCCAGGCTGAATTAATGACCTTCCTCTCCAAGGCGTGGCCTCAGAGGGCCATCCCAGCACAACAAGCATTCCAAGGGCAAGGGCCTCCACTCCAAGCAGAGAAGATGGGTCGAGCTACAGGTTCATCCATCAGTAGCTGACACCAGGTGCCAGGCACCAGGCCGCTCTGGAGCGAAGGCTGCGAGGGGGGGGAAGGAGCTCTCAGAGACCATGTGGCAGGGCACCCTGGACGACGCCATTTTGAACCAACCCAGAGGCCTGGGCAGGAAGGAGGGAGCAGGGGCAGAGAAATGATGTGTCGCTGTGTGATAGGGCAAACGGAGACTTCCTGCCAGCCCCCTCCCCAACTTCTTAAAAGAACTTGCACAGGAAGAGGCGCTCTCTCTGGGGTGTGGTCTGCTGAGGAAGACTGGTGCTGGAGCCTGGTGCAATGGGCAGTTGGAAGGAGGAACCCTCTGACTGTCCCAGGATCCAGAACAGCGCCAGGAGAAGAGACCAGGACCAGTGCGCAGAAGCAGGGGCCTCTGCGCAAGGAGAAGAGAGGCCCCGGAGGAGAGCCAGCCGGAAGGCTGGCGCAGGGAGCCAGTGAAGACAGCTCCCTGCTGAATCCACCTTCTGTGTGACCATGAGGGCAAAGAAAAGTGCTCCCAGTGGCTGTGGTGCGCCAACAGGAGCAAGAAGAGGCCAATATCACCATAATCGGCCACCTGGGGGCCAAGATACGCCTCCCAGAAGGCAGGCGACCTTTGACCTCTGGAAGGACTGACGACGAAGCTCGTGGGGCTCCGCCGCCGGTACACGATGTGCCCCCGGGGTGGGTCAGGCCCCGGGGGATGCCCCCAAGCGAAATAAAGTCGGGGTGTGCCATGAAGGTACCCCGCGAGGTGCCAGGAGTCCACCCTAGCCCCCGCCGAACATGAGGAGCACCATCCCGCTCCCCATGAAGATGTGATGGGGAGGGGCCCGGGACCGCAACTCCGGGCCCCGTGTGAGGACGGAGGCGGGGGAGCGCCGTCGCACCCTCACGAAGATGAAAGTCGGGGGAGCGCCGGCACCCCCCCCCCCGTGAAAATGTGCACAAGGGGCCCAGGACCCGATGCCCGGAAGAAGAAGAGGAGCAGGAGGCGGGCCCGATGCAAAGCCAGGGAGTGCCGTGAAGATTTCCCCAGGGGGTGCCAGGAGCCTACCCTGGCCCCCGACGAAGGAAGGGGAGTGCCGTCGCAGCCCGCGAAGGTGAGCAGAGGGGCCCAGGACCCCATCTCTGAGCCCCAAAGTGCTGGAAGGAGGGGGAAGTGCCGTCACACTCCCCCCGAGGTCTAGCGAGGCCAAAGAGGCCTCCGCGTCTGCCGCCGGAGTGGGCAGAACTGAATGGATGTGCCGGCTTCCGCAGCCGCATCCGGAGGTGCAGACCAAGCGGGGAGCCGGTAGGAGCAGCCGGGGGTGAGTTCCCCGGGCTGCCCTTCAGCCTGGTGATGTAGGAGTGCCCGGGTGGGACCGGGCCTCCCTGAAACAAAAAGAGTGGCTCTCCAGCGAGCCACAGGCACGGGGTTCCAGGGTGGGACCGGGACCCCGAGGTGGACAGAGTGTGGTGCAAGGGGCCCAGGTGGGACCGGGCCCCCCGAGAATCAGCATAAACAGCCGGGGGTGGGCTACCCGAGCCGTATCACTCACCTGGGGGTCCGGGTGAGACCAGACCCTCCAACGGCAAGCAGGCGCAGCCAGAGGCCCACATCGTGGCTCAGATGATGCAAGTGCGCAGGGCCCTCGCCCCAGGTTATGTTCAACTAACTGTATTGGGGGCAAGATGATGTGCATACCTGGGAGTGGTGGTACTAGACCCCCCCCCCGTGGGAGGGATGGAGATGTTATGCAATGTCACAAAGTAATTCCAACAGCTTATGTATATTTGTAAATTGGTGCATAGTATTGAGTAGTGTGTGTGTTTAATAAATGTACTCTTACTTTTATAAAGCAAATAACAGACTGGACAACCAATTATTGAGTGTTATTTCTGCGCACCTGCAAATGGCGATTACAAGCCCACACCACCTCCCTTGAGTAAGCCTCAGACTGCTCTGCAACGCTACCCTCTGAGAGTCAGGCGCTACAATTGGGTGTTTGGTTCCCAGTGAAGGACAAATCTAGTCATGTTATTTGTGCAGGCCTCACAGATGCTGCCTCGTTTTCCAACAGTTAGAGTGTGAGAGAAGCTTGTAGCCAGCACTGGCTTCACAATGTAAGTTGATTACCTTCCCCGATGAACATATCATTTATAATGTTTGCTGAAAAAAAGGAAAAAGTATTCCAAGTGGGGTCCCTGCTCTCAAAAGCACATTACTAGAGCACTGACATATTGATAAAATGTCTGCACTCACTCAGTGGTAAAATCACGTTCAGATATGTGGCAAATAAATAATCTATTTTATATAGTGCCTGGTTCCATAATTGAATGGCTTCACAGCACTACAAATGCCACGTGTCACTATTACCCAGAACAATAATTTTCATTTTGAAGTTTGGAACCCCTGGAAGCAAATGAAGGCTGTGCATGCTACTTTGAACTGTGACCTTATGACCCCCTGTTGTGTGGATCTCCACAATAAGCACTTTAGCCCTCATAGCTGCCTTGTTAGTTAGCCTCTGTGATCTTATGTTGATCGGAAAGCTAACTATCCACAAAATTGCCCATGCACAATTGCTTTTGCTCTGTAGATAGCAAAGAAAGGTTACTTTTTTCATAGAGACGTCTAGTTTGTTCATCTTAATGTTACCATCGGAAGTTAATACATTGTTGCAACTCAATGTTGGTTTGTTAACGTGTTATTTTCCAACATGCATACTGGTTACAATATGCCGTCAAAAACAACCCTAATAGAGTTGTTTTATCTCGCCACCTCTCTTTCCTTTTGTAGGTGTGTGGGTCTGACTTTCACAAGCCTGGTGCAGGGTTTGAGACTGGCATTCCACAGTGCACGGTGTTGGGTGAAAATGAAATATGAAGCTGCCATTTTCATTCTGAGCGATTAGTCAGTAGGTCTCTGGTTTAACTGATAGCCATAAATGGCCTTAAGAGTGGCAAAACGAGCAGTGAAGAATCTTACACAGGGTCAAAATGGCCCCTCTGAGAGCTGAACCTGTGGCACACGGGTTAAATACAGGTCACTGCAGCACTCTTGCTCTAGTAATTGCTTCTGGAAAACGAGGGTTCTGAGGATTTCACATAACCGAGTTCCTGCCCTTTGAATGTGTTTGCGTTGCTTAGTGACAGATAACTCTACAGCTATGAGGGAGCAGCACGGAGTCAAGTCTGCAGCATCCTTGAAAGCCACATTAAGACACTTTCACACGGGGTAAGAATGAGAATCCGCCATTTCTAAGAGGATAGTGCCATACTTAGAGCTCCATGAGTTGAACATGCTGGTTTTGAGTTTCTCGTGGAACTTCAAGAAGTTAGGAATTTTTCTTATTTTTTCCTAGCTTTAGTTCCAGAGCTTAGGTGCGAAAAAGTATTAAGGCTGATTAGCGGTTTTCGTTTTTCTGAAGGGCTGATTTCTAAGTTTAGCCTCAATTTACACTCTGTCCCTCAAAGGTACGTAGTATTTTTCTTTTAGGTAACCTGGCAGGCCTGAGTGAAAAATGTGTGTAACAAATGTGGTTTTGAAGTTTATTCGTGCCCCGACAGTGAGTCGGTGGAGTTGTCCCTTTTGGGGGATTGGATTTTTTATGTGATTTTATTCATCAGGCGGAGTTGGTATATTGCTCTCTTCGAAAGGTTGTTGTTGGTATGGTCCTTAAAGTTTAAAGTGCAGTCGACTGAGAAACCCAGTGAATTATCCTTGGGGAGATTTCTTGTCTAGCCACTGCTCTCTAGGAGGGAGTGGTTTTTGAAGTGCATGAGTATGGATTCAGTTTCGTTTGGATTGAATTTCGGAGGGAAAAGAGTCCTCTCTGTCTCTTTTAAAGAAGTTTTTCTGGCTAGATGTGTCTGATTGGTTGGAGAGTCTGAGATAGAGCTGGGTGTCATCAATGTATTTATGGAATTTTACTTTCTTATCCTTTTTCATTGATGTTAAGGGTTAGATGTATAAGGTAAATAGTAATCTTGAGAATGACGAACCTCATGAGTCACCAGATCCTAAAGTATAAATTAAGATTTAACTGAGTCAAGTTAACAAAGTGTCTACTAGGTAATACAAAGTACCGGAACCAGCAGAGTGATGTGCCTTCTATGCCAACTGTAGTCAAAAGGATTTTGAGTAACACACAATATTAAATTGTGTTGCTAGGTTGAGTAACACTGGAAAGCATGCATCACCTTTATCTAAAGTTTTGCGAATGTCTTTCAAGACATGTAGAGTGTCTGATTCTGTATTAATTAAACTCTGAATCCTGACGGATTTTTTTTAGGAGTGAGCAATACAGTCCACCTTGCTGGCAGAGTTTGCGGAGTTCTGGCTACTACGTATTATGCTTGTAACACAGAGTTCCAGCCAAATTCCGCGAACCGCCACATTGTGGAGTTTTTTTTTGGCGTGCTGCTCGCCAACGGTAGGTTGGCAAGCGCTAGTGAGTTTTGGCGTACCCTAGTGCGATTTTCAGTCAATAGGAAGACCTGTTGAGATTTCTCCAACGCGGGCAGTCGTGACCGTTTGCAGTCAGAAAGCTGCAGCTCAAGTAGAAAATCTACTCTAGCAAAGGCAAAACCAACTCAAGAAGCTTCACCCTGTGGAACGCCGTGTGGTGTAGTTTGTACTGATTTTTCAGTGCGGAACAGGTTTCTAGCGTTAAGTCACAGCACGATGTGCCTATTCCTGCCCCTTTGCGGAATTCCGTGGAATCTCGCAGAGATTTTTTATAACTCCGTGGAATTCCACGGAGTTAAACTCTGCAAATTCCACCCAGGCTTAACTTTTTTGGAGGAAGTTGTTATCGGATATGCGCTTGGCAATTTGAAGAAGTGCCTTTTCAATTATTTTGCCAATGAACAGTGGAGTTGTCATTGGCCTTAAGTTCCGTAGTTTTTCTGGCTCTAAATTTGGTTTCTTCACAAGTGAGGTAACCTGACCAGATTCTAGAACATTCTGGAAGGAACCTTCTAATAGAGATGATGGTATTATTTCAAGGAGAAATGGTAGAAACTGGTCTGAATATGTTCTGACTAGTGTACCAGGCGCAGCTTCTATAAGATGTGAACACACATTGATTATAATTGAAATCTTGCAAAGGGCTTCCATATTCAGAGGTCGGAAGACAGACCATGTGGACACACATCTTGCTGGAGTGGCAGGCAGATGTGGGCTTCTAACAGTGTTAATTCAATGCTTTTGAGTTTTAAGATTTTTTGTTGTTGGTTAGGGTTAGAGCAAAACTTAATTGTTTTGAATACGATTCTTGGTCTGCTGATTGTTTCTTTTGTTCTATTTTTGTAGTAATCCCTGTTTTTGATCACTTAGGGCCTGATTTACATAGGTAGCTTACACTTTTGAATAATTGAGGAACTTCGATTTGCGATCGCGATCGAATCGACCCACCATTTTGTGCTCCGCCGCCATTTTGTGTTGCCATCACTCAGGCAGCACGGCGAACAAAGTCTATTCTGCTTTTTCTACAGCTTCATGTTAAAAACAGCCTTTCTGCCTCTATTTGCAAAGCTGGTGTTAGGACTGGCCGAGTACACTAATCCCCGTCTGGCTTTCTAATCCTCGTCTCAACTATCTGTTGGTTCACACTATTCTTTTCTGACTTTATTTTATCGTCTGGCCTTCACTGTCTTCTGCTAGCATTCTCTCGTTTCACAACTGTCCTCCAACACACACAAACTTATCTCGCCACCTGCAAGTTAGTTACGAGTCAGTTAATAAATTAGTTTGAGCGAGGGGTGACAAACATAGTTGGAGGAGAGGTTTCTTCGAGTCATCTGACACTTTGTTTTCCAATCTCTCCTATTGGTTCTGTCCTGTTTTCCAACTTTCCTTATTGGCTCTTTCTTGTATGCTCTGGGTGTATATTTGGTTAATGTATATGTTTCTATATGGTATATAAGATTGTGCGCCACAGAGTGAAGTGGCAGTCTCCTGAGAACCTACCTTGTGTACTTCTGGGATAACTGTACTAGTTGCAGCTAATAAATCTGATCTTCTAACGCCGACAGAGTGTCCCGTGTCTCTGTGTAGCTAAGCAGGTGAATCCAGGAGACTAAGGCGTACCCTGCACCGCCAGGCCCAAAAGGTTCTGGTTCTTCAACTGGCGCCCAACGTCGGGCGGCTTCAGTGGTACCGGTTCTGCCCGAAGGTCGTGAGGAACCCCGCAATAAAATTCCGGAGGGTTCGCGAGCCACGTTAAGCGACCCCTGTATGTCGAAAGTGGTCCGAAGGTCTTTTGCAGCGCGGTTACTCCTTCCTGACAGCTACTAATGACCGCTGCCCTGACTGCTGCCCTGCCTTGGCCCTTCCTTTGATGTTGTATGGTAAGGCGAGACGATAGACGGGCCTCTGTTGGTGTGAGAAGACGTCCTTAGTTAAGTATCTTCGTGGGTCGCGCCCACAATTTTTGTCCTTTGTTTTCTTAGTATTTGTGGTCCTTAGATTCGAATATTGCAATAGCCGAAGCCGAGGGTAAGTGCATTTGTGCTGCGTAAACTGAGTTTTACCCCCTTGAAGTTTGTGAACAGTCCGGTGAAATCACAAGATGCCTGGTCTGACTAAGTTTGGAAGAATTTGTTGCTTTGGTTGTAATAGGGATTCCCGACTTGAGGACTCTCGTCCGATTCCTTCGGTTGGAACTCCCACATATGAGCTCTATTCGAAACATGGTATTGGCCCCATTGCCTTTAACGAGGCATGGACCCGATACACGAAGAAAGATGGTGTTCTAAAATGGCCAGAAAATGGTAGTTTTGATCCCGATGTGCTAGATAATTTAGAAGCAGTTCTATTCAAAAGAGAAGCCCGGCCGGCAATGTTTGACTCTTTCCGCCTTTGGCGTAAGGAAGCCAAACAGAAAGAAATTAAACAAGCAAAACGAGATAGAAAAGCACAGGGTATGACAATTATACAGGCTGCCCAACAATTCAAAGATGATGAAATTGATAATGCGACTGAAATTTCAGAAAGACAGCATCGCATGGCGATAGATAAATGCTATCCGGTGTTGCCTGTTTCCCCTTCCGATAATAAGAAAGAAATAGAAGAAGATCCCCTAATGTCCCATTTATTGAGGTTACCTCCGCCCTATGCACAAAGTGCCAATGCACCCCAATTGTTACAGCCTGTTCAGCCACCAGCGGTACCTCCGCCTGTTCCGGCTCTTCCGCATTTGCCTCCTCCAGTATTACCGCCTTTGCCGGTTTTACCATTAACTTCAACTTCTGTGCCCTCATCTCCTGATCTTAGATCTCCTTTGCCTTCTGCTCCTCCTGCAATAATCGGTTCTCCTCCTGTCAGTTCTCCTAATACTTTGTCTCCAATTCTTATGCCCAATTCTCCGTCTGTGCGTAAGCGTCTCACAGACAATGTCACTGGGATTCTATCTCCTTTCTTTGGAGCTTTGAATGTGTCTCCGGCTTTTGCTCGAAGACAGTCTCGTAGTCAGTTCCCAGATTTTGAAGAACGAGAAAGGTTAGACTCTCTCGCACGTAAATGGATCAAAAAGGGTCCTCAATACAGTGTGCTTGATATTATGTCTACTTTTTCACAATGGAATGCGCATACGCAAAGATATGTTTTTAATGCAATGTGCGATACTCTCATTAAAGAATGGGAAGATGTGAATTCGAGTCCGATCCCACAAGAGCTATTAGATGTTCAGACTGATTTTGATAAAGGTCTTGTTGTGGGTTCTAAGGTTGAGAAAGCCGTAAGGACACTTATTTCTTATAGATCCTTATTGCTCTCTCAGGTTTCCCTTGATTCTGATCCGTCAGTTAAATTGACACTGAAAAATTATCCCATGAGAGAGGTTCCTCCAGTATGGAAGGAAGAGGTTGCGGGAGTAGGTGCTAATCCAGCTATTCCTGCACATTTTCAACGTATATGGGTACATGTCCCCTGGAAGAGATCTGAAATTTTGGCCCTTAAGCAGACTCTACCGGATCCTCGTAAAAACCCTCCAGGTTATTATAAAGAATTATCACAGACAGTTGATGCTTGCATCATGAACCTAGCTGATATCGATATGTTAATGGGAAATGTAGTTCCACAGACAATATGGGCTAAGATTCGTAAAGAGGATCACGCCCAGGAACTTGGTGCTACTTGGGATGTTATAACTGCATTGATTTCAGAACTCCCTGGTAGGATTATTACATTAATGAAAACTATGATGCCTGCATTGAGAGTTAATTGGGATAAATTAGCAGCATGCAAACAAAAGAAAGATGAAAGTGTCTCTGATTTCTTTACTCATTTCGAGGAGACATTTATTGATCATAGTGGTCAAGATATGGCTACAGAAGGTGGACAGCGATTATTTGTGGACAAATTTGTATTTAATTTGCTTCCCGAGCTGTCATACAAATTGAAAGATTCTGAAAGTTCATGGGCTGTTTCTTCTTCTGCCCAGATATTGGCTACTGCACAATATTATGAAAATGGAGATAAAGAAGAAAAAGAAAAGCAATAGAAAAAGACGAAAAAACTAAAAACAAAGGTTCTCTTGCAACAAGCTTATCCTCCTCGCTATGCTCAGCCTCAGTCACAGCAGCCTCCGCAGTTTCAGAGGTTGTATCAAAAGCCTGAGCCATACATTCCGCGACCTTTGTTAGGACCTAATCAATGTGCCTATTGTAGAGAGGAAGGTCATTTTAAGAGTAGTTGTCCGGTTTTATTGCAGCGCAATGGAACATTATCTGCTCCACGAGGTCGTGCTGGCCTCCAGTCAGCAAACAGAGGTAGAGGTCGAGGTGTGTTGACTCAAGAACAGCGTGTCCTTCCTTCTCCCAATACCATGAACTACTTCGATCAGCAGAATGTTAGGTCTACTCAGTACTGCAATGAAGACCATTATATTGAAAACGGAAATGAAAGTCTTCATGCTAACTAGGACAGCCATGGACAAAGTAAGGGAGTTGTGTCGGTTCCAGTAGACCAGAATGGACTTTATGTTAACGTCACTACAAAGGGTGTTTCAGAGCCATTTCTTCTAGATACTGGGGCGATGAGAAGTTCTATCATTCATTCTAAACTCCCTGGGGCACCTTTGTCTGGCTTAACGAATGTTTCTGTAGGATTTTCCGGCGCCCCTGTTCGTAATCCGGTTTCTTGCCCTTTGCCTATTTCAATTGGCCCTTACGATTTAGAAGCTCCACTTCTGTTGACGAATGGTTGTGGTGAGAATCTTTTGGGTCTAGACCTATTGAAAGAATGCATGCTACGATATATTGTTCTCCTTCTGGTGTACATCTTACTTTAGGACAGAAATTGATTTCCCCAATGTATTTGTCCAAAGATCAGTTTCCACCTGAATTGCTTTCTCTTCCAGCAACGCTTTGGGCCACGGGTCCGAATAATGTGGGTTGTCTTGAGATTCCACCTTATGTTGTCACTCTCAAGCCCAATGTTGAATTAACGCGCATCCCGCAGTATAGGATTTCCACTGAAGGTGAAAAAGCGCTTTTAGAAATCATTCATGATTTGATCCAGAAGGGTGTTGTTGAAGAAACAAGAGGTAACACATGCAATAGTCCTATTCTTCCTGCTCTTAAACGCACTGATCCTTCTCAGCCACCTGTATATCGTTTCGTAATTGATCTGCGGGAGGTAAACAAAATTTTTGTACCACAATTTCCTGTTGTTCCAGATATCACTGCTCTGTTGACGATGATACCTTCCACAGCGACTTGGTTCTCTGTTATTGATCTATAGAATGCCTTCTTTAGTATTCCCATTGCAGAAGAGAGTAGGGACATTTTTGGCTTCTCTCTTGGAGGCCGAAGCTTCTGGTTTAAGCGCGCACCTCAGGGCTATTGTGAAAGTCCCTCCATTTACAGCCAAGCTTTAAAATGTCATCTTGATACTTTTCATTTGCCGTCTGGTGAAGCTCTTATCCAATACATGGATGACTTGTTAGTCGCTGCTGATTTAGAAGATATTTGCAAAAATGTCACTGTTGCATTGTTACGCCATTTGTTTAATCTGAATCATAAGGTTTCACCTTCCAAATTACAATATGTCTGTCGAGAGGTTACCTATTTGGGTCATCTCCTATCAAAGGAGGGATGGCGATTAACACCAGAACGAATTCAGGTGATTACGCAAATGTCTGTGCCATCCACACAAAGGGAGGTACGTGCCTTTCTAGGTATTACTTCTTATTGTAGGCAGTGGATCCCTAACTTCTCTCTGTTGGCCAAGCCTTTGTTGGCACTCACTTTGAAAGATACGCCTCAGCCCCTTCCATGGACTGATGAGTGCCAAAAGAGTTTTACCGACTTACGTACTGCTCTGTGTTCTGCTCCTGTATTGGGTACTCCTGATTACAGTAAGCCTTTTACGCTCTATGTTCACGAGAGAGAAGGTTGTGCGTTGTCAGTTTTAACACAGCAATTTGGAGACAAACAGCGGCCATGTGCCTATTTTTCGGATACATTAGATCCTGTAGCTAAAGCATTGCCTAGTTGTCTCAAAGCGACAGCGGTAGCAGCAATTTCTATTCGACAGTCTGCTGGAATAGTGTTGGATAACACTCTCATTGTCATGGTACCACATGTAGTGGATACCTTACTAAACAGAACAAAAACGCAGCATCTTACGAGTGCTCGTTTAACCGGATACGAGCTGACACTTTTGGCTAGTCACGTACACATCAAACGATGTAATACCCTAAATCCAGCTACTCTGTTGCCCCTTCCAGATGAGAAAAGTGTTGAGGAGCAACATGACTGTTTCTTCCGTACTGAGGAAGAGACAAAAGGAAGAATTGATTTGAAAGACACACCGCTAGAGAATCCGGATGGAACTCTATGGGTAGATGGTTCTTGTTTTAAAATGCCTAATGGAGATACAGTTTCAGCCTATGCTGTAACTACTTTGCATACAATTGTGGAAACAGCACGCATCAGACACAACTCAGCTCAAGCAGCAGAATTGATAGCTTTAACGAGAGCATGTGTATTGTCAAAAGGGAAGAGAGTGAACGTGTATACCGACAGTCAGTATGCCTTTGGTGTAGCGTTTAATTTTGGGCGTCTTTGTAAGGAAAGGGGTTTCCTCACTTCACATGGTACCAAAATACAATATGGTCAGTTAGTAACTGATCTTCTTGAATCACTTGCCTTACCCACCTAAATGGCGATTGTGAAGTGTAGTGCACACAAAAGGATTACAGATTATGTTAGCCGAGGAAATGCATTTGCAGATGAAATAGCGAAAAAGACAGCGAGAGATGCAACAAGTCGAATGTATGTGGCAGGTCCTGCAAATTGGGTTAGAGAGAGAGGAATGTATGAGGATACAGTGGAAAGTGTAAGAGCGATTCAGAAAGAGGCTTCAGAGAAAGAGTTAAGCAAGTGGAAAGAAAGTACAGGAATGTTGGATGAGATGGGTTGTTGGGTGGAATTATCTGAACACCAACGTTGGCTGTTACCAGATGTCTATGTACTTCCAGTGGTTACTATGGCGCATGGGCCAGCCCACTTAAGTGCAAAGGGTATATGCAAACTTCTGGCTCCAGTGTGGCAAAATGAACAAATCCCAAAATGCGCAGACAATATAGTGAAACATTGTATTGTTTGTTTAATGTACAATCCGGGAAAGGGAACCCCAACTCCAGCAGGTCACTTTGCTCCTCCAACATATCCATTTGAGGTGTTGCAGATCGATTATATTCATATGGAGCGATGCAACAACCTTAAATACGTTCTGGTGGTAGTATGTGCCTTTTCAAGATGGATAGAAGCATACCCTTTAAAAGACAACACAGCCTTATCCACAGCTAAAGTTCTATTAAAAGAGTTCTTCCCCAGGTTTGGTTTGCCGCGCATTGTCTGGAGTGACAATGGGAGCGAATTTGTTGGCCAAGTCATGCAAAAAGTTTGTGCAGGTCTTGGTATCAAGCAAGAGTTCCATGCGGCAAATCATCCACAGTCAGCGGGTTTAGTAGAATGCTACAACGGTACATTAAAGTTAAAACTAGCGAAAGTTCAGGCTAGTACAGGACTCAATTGGCCGAATGCCTTACCATTAGCTCTGCTGTCCACCAGAACTGCAGTACACTCTCGTTTGGGACTCAGCCCTTACAAAGTGGTTTTTGGACGTCCGGCTAACGTATGGGGAGTCCCTCGCCCTAAGAAATACTCAGACTTGCCATATCCAATGTTGATTGACTACTTGCATGCTCTTACGACTAAATTGCGTGTTCTCCATCAACAGGTTCAGAGTGCTTTACCGGAGGCTTCCACCGACCCAGGTCATTCCATCCGACCAGGTGACTGGGTCTGTACCAAGAATTTCCAGAGGACGAGAAATTTGGAACCCAGGTGGAGAGAGCCCCGAATGGTTTGCTCACCACGAGAACAGCAGTTAAAGTCGAAGGAAAGAAAAATTGGATTCACGGCGTGCATTGTAAGAAAGTGCCTTTGCCTTTACCTTACGATCAATGGGTGCGCAGGGGCATTGGTGACTTTGAAAGTGAAAAGGTTCCACGATTCATGCCCTTTAGTGATGCACGCCTGAATGGGACACTGTCTGAGAAAGAGGACGACGACATTCTGCAGGAAGCAATACCATCACATCGTCGCTTGAATACGACTAATCCTCGAACATTGTTCCAAGATCAGACCACACCTGGAAAAGAACACTACAATCTAAGACCTAGAACAAAGAACTCTTAAAATTTCTCTCTTGTGTAGTATTCTGTCCCAGTTGCAGGGTCACGGTAGGAGTCTTAATTGTGAGCTGAGTAGTGGCAATAGGCCTGCAGGACTTGCAGTGTCATAGGACGGCAGATAATCATAATTGAGTGATTGAGGAAGATTGCCGTGTGCATCCATTAGAAAGATGGAAACTACACAAAGCAAAAGAGAAAGAAAGGATAAAGTAAAGAAAGAATCCTGTAAATTAATGTACAGTCCTTTTAATATAACCTTATGTATTATTATATTATTGTGTATTGCTTTGGCGTTTATAGGTTGGATTATTTATGCTCTGCAGCAAAAAGTTGTCCCTCCTTCTTCCTCTTCGTCTTCTTCTACTGTCTCTCCACATCTCTTTCATACCCTTCCTCAACATGAACTCATTAGAAGAACTGAATATTATAACAATTCCTTTGTCCAATTGTTACACCAACACCAGTTAGTGGTCAATACGACTGACTGTTGGGTGTGTGGACTTATGCCACATACCACAGAGAAAGGAATGCCATATTTAGTTCTTCCGTTTTCTTATGAGGGTTCTGCTTGGGCTTATTTTGTCATCTTCTCCAATGCCCACCAAAGCAAGTTCAAACGATCCATTAATTCGTATATTGGTGGTCCAGATTTTAGTCATAGCTCATTAATTAAGGGAATGGTAGCTATGGCTAAAATCATGGAAAATAGTAAGATTTCCGTTGATGAAAGAAAAGCGTATACAAACTGGAATGTCACCCATTACGTCACTAGCCTTAATGATAAGGTCAAGCAAAGAAAATCTCCACCAATTTGGACGATTCCTCATCAGGGAAATTTCTGTCTGCAAATTAACGATCGCTCTTCTGACACTATACAAAGAAATAGCTGTTCCCACACATATGTTTACTCCTCTCAAAACTCGCCTCCTCTAGTACCGTCTCAGGGCACATATTTCATTTGTTATAATAGGGCTTATACGTGGTTGCCAACAGGTTTCTCTGGTACTTGCTATATAGCATTCCTACTTCCCCCTACTTACACCGCTTCCGCAAATCATCATCGAAACAGATACGGCAGAGGGATTATTGATTCGAAGGACACAGCAGGACAAGAGGGAGGAGATTTCCTCAAAGGATTTCTTCCCTTCTGGGGTCCAATGGCTAACAGCAGAAATATAAGGCAACTGGTTCGTGTCGTAGAAACTACAATAGACATCACTCTAGGAGCCTTAAGTAATATCACGGCAGAACTACAGGCGGATCGTCTTATGACCTTACAGAATCGAGTTGCCTTAGATTTTGTTCTTGCAGATCGTGGTGGAGTGTGCAAATTGATCGGGTCAAGTTGCTGTATTTTCATACCTAATGACGCTCCGACAGTATACCAAGCTATCTCCAAGTTGCACATAATCTCTGATTGTATTCATCAGGACGAAGGAGATTGGTCTTTTACGGAGGGGTTTTGGGGACTACTGTCCAAATGGGGTTGGAAAGCGTTGACATTTCTTGGAATAATTTTGACCATTATTTTCTCCTGTTGCCTTTGTATGCACTGTGGTCCCGCCATCTGTGACCTATGTGCTACTATGTGCATCCCTAAACCCAAACCACAAGTAACAGAAAACATAAGAATGATGTTACAGCAACAGCTCGATGACCTTATGGCTATCGACATTGACTCAGATTAACATGAGTCTATCTTGCCTGAGTTCTGGCAAAAGGAGGGTCTGAGGAACTTCGATTTGCGATCGCGATCGAATCGACCCACCATTTTGTGCTCCGCCGCCATTTTGTGTTGCCATCACTCAGGCAGCACGACGAACAAAGTCTATTCTGCTTTTTCTGCAGCTTCATGTTAAAAATAGCCTTTCTGCCTCTATTTGCAAAGCTGGTGTTAGGACTGGCCGAGTACACTAATCCCCGTCTGGCTTTCTAATCCTCATCTCAATTATCTGTTGGTTCACACTATTCTTTTCTGACTCTATCTTATCGTCTGGCCTTCACTGTCTTCTGCTAGCATTCTCTCGTTTCACAACTGTCCTCCAACACACACAAACGTATCTCGCCACCTGCAAGTTAGTTACGAATCCGTTAATAAATTAGTTTGTGGGAGGGGTGACAAACATAGTTGGAGGAGAGGTTTCTTCGAGTCATCTGACACTTTGTTTTCCAATCTCTCCTATTGGTTCTGTCCTGTTTTCCAACTTTCCTTATTGGCTCTTTCAAGTATGCTCTGGGTGTATATTTGGTTAATGTATATGTTTCTATATGGCATATAAGATTGTGCGCCACAGAGTGAAGTGGCAGTCTCCTGAGAACCTACCTTGTGTACTTCTGGGATAACTGTACTAGCTGCAGCTAATAAATCTGATCTTCTAACGCCGACAGAGTGTCCCGTGTCTCTGTGTAGCTAAGCAGGTGAATCCAGGAGATTAAGGCGTACCCTGCGCCGCCAGGCCCAAAAGGTTCTGGTTCTTCATAATTTACACATTTTTGCAATATTACTACTTTTTGGCTATTCACAAAATTCAAGTGTAAATTTACATCAAACGTGTAACTTACACTGATTTTGGGCCTGATTCACAAAGGTAATCAACAAAAAGTGATTCTGTTGGGTTATCGGTTACCTCTGTCAGCGCACTAAGTGTCAAAACTGTTATTTTCTCAATTATAACAAACGCATCTCAAGTGCCTAGACACAGAAAACATTTTCACAAACAATAAGGCACATGACTCAAATTGCTGTCTACTGCATATGTTTTATCAGAATTATATAATTCATATATTTGACACATATAATCACGGCTGTCAACACAGGTGAAATATTGCAAGTAAGAGGTGGTCAAGTGACATGAGTGGTCAGTGGTGTGCACTATATACATGGTGGTGAAAATTATGTACATGTGGGTGATCGGCCAGACAGTTATGGAAATACAATGACTCTGTTGGCTGATTATTATTCTTGTGTTGTGCAGAGCCTTGGTCAATCTGGGCCTTGTGCGGTCGTCGACGTTTCAACCCAAACTATGCTCCATTCAGTACTCAAAAGCAGGTCTTCATCAGGACAGAACGGTGGGGGGGGGGGAATTGGACAGCCCTAAAGGAGTGAATCCTGTAAACATATGCAGTAGACAGCAATTTGAGTCATGTGCCTTATTGTTTGTGAAAATGTTTTCTGTGTCTTGGCACTTGAGATATGTTTGTTATAATTGAGAAAATAACAGTTGCGACACTTAGTGCACTGACAGAGGTAACCGATAACCCGACAGAACCACTTTTTGTTGATTACGATATACCCAGGTTCTGAGGGACATAGGGTCACCCCATTTTTTGTCTGATTCACAAAGGTAGCATACACCTTTGAATAAGTTTGCACTTTTGAATTCATTTACTACTTTTCAGTATTCTCAAACTCCATGCGTAAGTTACTACTAAAAAAACAGTAGGGAGTCCAGCGCTACACATGACCAACCACTGCTACTGCAACACCCTCCCCTAGAAAATAATGGAAGTTGAAATACCAGAGGTTGGCCGTGTGCTAGATTTACTACAAAAGTGTAAGATACAACAAAAGTGCAAGTTACTATAAAAAGTGCAATATGTGATTAAGGAAAAGTAGTAAACTTTCTCAAAAGTGTAAACTTACCCAGAATTGCATTGCAGCTTGTAAATCAGGCCCAGATTTGTGAATAGACAAAAAAGTTGTAAACATACTCAAAAGTGTAAATTACTTAAAAGTGTACAACTCCTAGGCCCTATCATTTGGTAGACACAAGTAAGTTACACTCTAATTTTGTCAATAGCCAAAGGTGTCAGTAGTGGTGAATTAGGGTTGTCTCGTTTGTTTATGCTTTCCATGGCTTCAGGGAATGTCAGAGGCAGTAATTTGCTTCCTCCAGTTCTCACACTGGGTGGTTAAAAGGGGACAACTGTCGTCAGAATTTCTCTACGGATCCATTATTCCCTGGGGATCTTGAAAGTGCCCCTAAAGTGTTTCTCAGGCTACTCTACAGCCCCTGTATGTTAACGTCTTCTCTCCCCTACACTGACCCCTTATTTTTTTGCTTCTTCCTTTGTTCTTAAAGTTAATGGAAGCTTCCTACGAGTAAGGAGATGGTATAACAGGATCCTTTGGGGTCTCATAGGCCTTGTCAAATTTTAACTCACTTTCTCTATTTCTAGGTTTGATGTATTCCTCTGTTTCAGAACTGGCTTCTTTTTCATCTCCCAGCTGACAGTTACCTCAGCAGAACTTTGCAAATCTGCACATCTCACTCCTCAAGAAGCCCCATGTAGTCAACGGTGCCATTGAGTCTCTGCCACACCTCCATTTCTCTGTTCCTAGTACTGTTATTGAGGTGGGGGAACTCTGAGTTGCTCCCCCATTTATTGCAAATGACCACAAATCTCCACCCGGCCAGTGGCCTCAGATGCTCTGCAGCCACAATGGTTGCCCTTCACTGAGGCATCCTCAGTTAGGACGATCACTGGCCTTTTATTCCCCCTTCTCTAACTAACCGGTCACATGTGAGCCAGATCTCCCCATTTTTACAGGTGCTGATGCCACATAACCACTGCCATTGGTGTTTACAAGTCCAGATTACTGCTCAATGGGAGATTTCATCTGATTTGATTTGATTTATGAGTTTATAAAGCGCACGAATGCTCATGGGCGTCTTGGCGCTGAGTCAATGTAAAAGTCCAGATCTGCCGGAGAATGGTGTGCTAGCTAAGAAGTAAACAGCCAGGTTTTTACCTCTTTCCTGAATGAGAGTAGCGATGGGCTGTTTTTGATTATAATAGGGAGAAGGTTCCAGGTCTTAGCTGCCTGCAGTAGGAAGCTTATCCCCCCACCTAACTTGCTTGAAGTTAGTAACCTGAATTAGCTTTGCCTGGCTCGAGGCATATTCACTAAGATGGTTGGCTATTCTCCTAGCAGCTGTCAGGTCTTCTCCATTATGATTGCAAATTGCACAATTGAGCATTCAAAGCTCAGGTTCTGCATGTTTTGTCCTCCATATTGTGAGTCATGGCGCCTCGGGATAGATAAATATAGACATTGTAAATAGAAACAAACATTTGCAACCCCAATAGGTCTCGGCTACTCGAGGTAGTGTCTTTGTCAATATTTTTTAGCCATGTTGTACAGCAGCATGGCTGAAAGTTAAGGAGCAAAAGAGCGATGATGCAGCCAGCAATGGGAGGGAGGACGGGGCAGAAGGCAACAGGAAGTGAGTGTGGAGGCAAGACAGAGAGTGAGGGAAAAAACTGCTATGACACTGTTAGTGGTGTCTGCATCATATCACTTTTACTATGGTTGTGGTGAGTCGGTGGGTGACAACACAGACAATGAAGGGAAGGAGTGGGCAAGACAATACGGACATGGAAAGGATGAAGGGTAAATGGGGGTGGGGCAAGCCAACACAGGCAATGATTGGAGAGAGGGTGGGAGCAAGACAACACGGACAACAAATCAAGATATGAAGGGAGGGTGGGGGCAAGCCAACTCGTACAATGCAGGGAGAGCGTGGCAATCCAACAATGACAATGAACAAAGGGAGGGTAGGGGCAATCCATGTATCCATTCATTTGAGTAACTTAAAAGCTAGTGACAAGGGTTGATGCAATGTGTGATCTTGTGTTTTTGCCAGTGTCGGAAATTAATGATCTGCCATAGATACTGCATTTTTTCATGTGTGCATTCCTCAGGTCTCTGGGTGCACCTCTGCACTATCGTAACATTCCCCACCCACACCCAGGTATTTTCTGTGCTTTCTCAGTGGTTAAGAATGGCCCAGCTTCATCTAGCATTGTACTGGACTCTTGTGATATTTTGTGTTTCATGTTGCGCAGGGAGGCCCGTCAGTCCAGAAACTCGCAGATGTTCTTCAAAGCCCAGATGAGCATTCATGCTTCTCAATCACAGCGGCTCTAAAATAATTGTGTACATTATAAAAGAGTTCTGGATCTCCAACTTCAGTTGGTGATGCAACCAAGAGATGGGCACATTCAAACACGTGTGATGGGGCTGTGCTCTTATCCAGATTTTCTAGAAGGAGATCCTGAGTCATGTCAAGGTCACCTTGGGCTACCCCATCCCAGCTGACCCCACTGCTATGCTCTTTGGGATGCGACTGACTGACTGCTATGACAGGGTTGGACTGGACTCTTACATATCAGATTACGGTGGCGGGCAAGCAATTGATTGCCCTTTACTGGAAGAGAAAAGACCCACAACCGTCCTCTCTATGGTTCCACAAGATGTGGCAGGTCCTAGCCATGGAGCATATTACTCCCAGCTTAGCTGACATGGATAAGAAAATAACTCACCTTTGGCAACCTCTCTTTAACTACATTGTAAAGCTTGAATTCAGTAGTCTCACATCACAAAGGCTCAGGGCCCTGTAATTCTTCGATCACCCTTAGGGACGAGGCCCTACACTTGTTGCAGAGGTGGTGAGTGCCATCCTCTCCCCTTTCCCCCCTCCGTCCTCCCTTCCTTTCCACCACCCACTCTCTTGAGACATCCGACAGTCTTTGCGCTAGCACTGCTTCTGATTATATACACACACTGCTATCTCCACAAGCCAGACTTTTAGGAGTACGGACAGCACGTATCAGAGGATGGTGGGGGGATTAGTTATTTGTTGTACCCCTAGAAACGATCCATAAAAAGCTTTGGTATATGCAGTGTTTTATAATGAAAAACACATAAAAAGATTTGTTAAAAAAGAAAAGAGTTCTATTTCTCTCAGACGCAGCAAGATTGTATTTCTACCTCACAGAATGCGTAAGCCAGCCGCGTTCTGATGTAGAAGTTGTTCAAACGTCAGCTGATTACCTTCTCTTTTTTTGTTAAAAATATATTGAAACATTTGAGAATAGAGTGAACTACACAGCAATGGAGAAACGAACAGAGACTAAGGGAGAAAAGGTGGTAACAAAAAGGCAGAGAAAGAGATTGGAGTTGGTGTGTGTAAGCGTGTTCCAGTATGTGAATGTTAATGTTAATAACACATATGTTAATAACACCTATATAGCACGCAAATACCATAGGTCTCTTAGCACTTATCTAAGGGTTATCATACCATGTTGCAGCAAACATTAATATAATGAGAAAGTCAATCTCTTCCAAAAGCCTGTTCAAATAAGAATGTTTTTAGTTTCTTCCAAAAGGAGAGGAGAGCAGTTTCTCTCCTCAAACTTTCCGGTATCCATTCCAGATCTTTGCTATCAGGACTGAAAAAGCCTGAGCGCACAAGGTAGTTTTATGAAAGCTTTGGCAGGTCAACAAAATCGCACCAGAGGAGCGAAGACGCCATCCAGGCACATCATGCCTCAGCCGCTCCTCAATATAGGCTAGTACTGTGCCATACAACATCTTGTGCGCAATACACAGGCCTTTAAACCTGGCCCTCTGATTGACTGGCAGCCAATGCAACTGTTGCAGCAGTACCATGGCATGCACCCGTCTTGGTAGCTTGAACAATAGTCTTGCAGCATCATTCATAACCACTTGGAGCTTACCCATCAGCTTATTGGGGAGGCCAATGTACAGGGCTCTGCCATAGTCCAACCGTGACATGATCATTACAGCCAACACTGTTCGCATAGTTGTAAAAGAAAGAATAAGAACCAATTTACGGAGCTGCCTAAGGGGACCTGTGCAGCTGCCAACTGCTATCGCCACCTGCTTAGCCATTGACAGGTTACTGTCCAGCTTGATAGCTAGGCTTTTCACTACTGGCACAGATTCAGGGATAGGACCTAACTCTTGAGGACAAAACCCAAATACCGTCCATCCACAGATTTCCCTTCATGGTAATAGCCAGAACCTAGGTCTTATCTGGATTCACTTTCTGAGAGCTCACTGTCATCCATTTCACAGTGAACATAAGATAATTCTGCATGTTCAACTGCGCCTGCATGGAAACTCTCAGTCATAAGACCAGCTGGGTATCATCTGCATGGTTAAACAGTTGACAATCCAACTGTGCTAATGCTGCAGTCAGAGGTTGCAGATAGATATTAAACATCTGAGGGGACAGCGCAGACCACTGAGGGACCCCACAAGCAAGCACCTTTTCTGTAGAAACATAGCCACCCATCTGCACCCTCTATGACCGGTCGTTCAAGAATGAAGAAATCCACAAAAGTGCAGACCCTGTGATCCATTAGCTGATGCATAAGCACTTAATGGTCCACCGTATCAAATGCTACCGTAAGGTCCAGCTGAATCAACACGTAGGACATGTTCTTATCAGCTGCCAATCTAAGCTCATTCAGTACGGAGAGCATCACCAACTCAGAACAATGATGGGCCCGAAAGCCTGATTGGTGAGAATAGAGCAATTGATGATCTTCCATATATTTCATGAGGGTTTTATTTACATACCGCCCCAAGATTTTAGTCAGAAATAGCATGTGCCAGGGAGAATGAAAGAGAGAACTAGGAAGCGGCAGTGGCGTAATGAAACTTGAGGGGGCCCCCCTGCAAAGTACATGGAGGGGGCCCCCCATTCTCCGTGCCAGTCAACAGCTCTCAGGCCAGCAACCCGCCATACTGCCCATGAAACACATAAAAACGTGCCTCCCTAAGTGTTTAGTCGACCCTCTCTGAAAACCAGAACATGTGCTAAAATTGTCGAAATCTAGTGGGACAGCTGGTGAAAAACCGGGACTGTCCTGGCGAATCCAGTACACCTAGTCATCCTAGGCCCTCCAGAGGATGGTGCCTTGTGCTCTTCTATAGTAGTCAGTGCTAGCTGCGAGGCAGGGGCTCCTAGTGAGGCACTGCAGCAGAGGCAGGAGCCAATGAAATGTCCCAAGAGGAAGGATGCAGCCATGGACTATCATTTAGAAGTAGCCAGGGATCGCACCTGCGACACCTTGCTACCCACGGCACTCCCCTTGCGACCCATGGCACTCTCCTTGCGACCCATGACACTCCCCTTGCGACCCATGGCACTCCCCTTGCGACCCATGGCAGGTAGATCAAAATGAAGAGCAGAAGGCAAACAGGATGCAGATAAGAACTGTTTACTTTCAGAAACTTCTTGTGTCAGCCGCTTCTGTTTTGTGAAATAAATATATTCATCTTGGCAGTGTACGCTCTGAAAAACTTTCCTCGGTTGTCTTGATTGCAAAGATTAATACAATATACAATCCTTAAAATGTAAAGCCTTATTTCTCTATTCTGGCCAGATAGATAGATTCCAAATGACAATGCTTTGTAAAAGGAATAGATGGCCCTGAATAGGGTGCCCCTGGTGACATGGCCTATCTGGTAAACTTACTATACATTAATACCAGCCTAAGGGCCTGATGAAGAGGAGATTGTATATCTGATAGATATTGAGAACAAAGCCAAACTTTGCAATTATAAAAACTTTTTAAAAATAAATTATGTGACTCCCCACCAAGTCAGCTATGCCAGGTTTGACAAACTCCAGACAGTCCTGGCCTTCGTGCCAATAGCATGTTGCATTTTTGGAGATGTTATTCATTTCCCTCATCTATGAGGTTGGAAATCCCACCATTCAGAGTGCTTAGCTGAAGAGCTGGAAATGGCTGAGGGTATCACACTTGCTATATATCAATCTCGCATAGATGCACATATTCACTCCCTGCCTCTCTCTAGAGTACGCACAAGCACAGCCTGGCCATTTGGAACATCATGATTCTGATTGTGCGGAGTCAAGGGATGCCTACCCAGGCTTGAGACTAGGCTACTACGCTTCACAGGTAGGAAAAGACAATGAGGAGACAGTGAAGCAAGGGAGAGGGCAAACATGTGCAGCAAATAAAGAGCATAAGGGAGAAGCTGAGTGAGACAGAAGGACAAAGAATGGAATAGACAGGCAAAGAGAACAAAATAAACTTATAAATGGATATTGAGGAGAACAGTGAAAGAGAAAGAGAAAGTGAGTCAGATGACTAAACAGAGAGCCAGAGAGAGTATGAGAGAGATAGAGGAATATATATGGAAAGACAGAGAGGCCAAAGCAGGGCACGAAAGTGAGCATGGGATAAAGAACAAGAAAGTGGCAAAGATAGAAAAAGAACACAAGCATGAGTGAGAGGGGTATACACATACAGTTTCTAAGTGCTCTCATTAAGGTTCCAACTCAATGCCACTATTATTTATTTTCAGTTTTTCAAACTCTTTTGTTACAGCGCTGGCATTTTTAGGTGAAATAACTAGATGAGGAACAAGCACACTGATACACATAAGTGGGTGTGTTTTCATTCTGGGCAATGCGGACCTACATGTTTTGTACGTGTCTGCAATCCCTTCCTTGTTTTATGGTCATTGAGACCCTCAGCTGTCTCCAGCTGTGCACCTGAACAAGTGGAATCAAAAGAACTGAACACTCTGAGAAGTCTGAATCAGAGCTTTGAGTACCAAGACATTAGTAAAGGAAAAGCCAATAGAGCACATTGTATGTGGGAGCTATTCTGTTGCTGAAATCTGCCATGTATCTGCAGAAGCGGTCAATAAAACCTTATTGATAATATTGTCCAAACTTGGGCCCCGTAGACTCCTCAAGTCTGAAACCGACTCACGCATCCATGACATCACCAGCAGGTGGTTAGCCAAAGCGGAAATGCGCAACGATCTTAGGAGCATCTGGTGTCAGTGAGCTCATCCAATCATGTTGGACGAGTCCCTCGGGCGTGTGCTGAGATAGACGTCACAGGGGGTTGACTCACGAGTGGCACAAGGTCTTGTTAGTGAAACTGCTCTTCAACACTTGTTTACACGCTTTCATTGCTGACCACAGGACAATGACTTCTAAAAGAGTTCCTGCTTTTATTATTTGTTTTGTAAATCGTTTATAGGTTTGGGTTTTTAACGTGGTGTGAAATAAGCTTATAGTTCTATTTACATTCATATATTAAAACTGAATTTAAAAAAAATATCTGGTCGAACATCTAATTTGGCTGGTAGGAGCCAGAACCCTGCCTGCTCGATGGTATGTCCCTCTCTTGTCCTTCTATTTCTCTACACAGTCCTTCCGTCCCCACTCTTCAGTTTACCCCCTCTGCCTGACCCCTTCCCAGGGCTTTAAGTGGGCCGGGTCTCACTGGGTCTGAATAGCGGCAGTTTTTTTAAGGGGGCCTCGAAACGGGTCTCTATCGGGCTCTGTTTTGTGCCCTGGCACAAGCGGTCCTTTGTTTTCTGGACTGCAATGGCAGCAGGCACATCCATGTGCAGGTGCTCTCACTTCTCACCAGTGGAGAAGTTACCGTATGACGTCATGCCAGGTGAGCGTTGTAGGGGAAGGGAAATCCTTTAAAGAGAGTCCTTTTCTCTCTGAATTTCTCTTCTCTTTTTGAAACTCAGGAGCAGCAACATTGTCGTGGTGTCACCAGGGCTTTAAGTGGAAGTTTTTTCAATATTATATACAAGCCATAGTTGCTGCTTATTTATCTTATGCAACTAACAACCATTGACAGAGCCAATAGTCCTGACTTGTTGTAGGTATTATGTGACTTGTTGTATCATATATCTGGACAAAATTATAGGAACAGCAAAATACGTCGGGTGGCACACTATACTAAACACAGATTTTTAACTTACGTGTTTTTAAGCCACGCCCTTAATTACATTGACCACGTCCCTTTGAGAGACCCCCCCAGTTTTTTCATCCCACTTAAAGCCCTGCTCCTACCCTTCCATCAGGTCTCTTGCATCTTCTGTTCCTCGCCCTCCTGGCCACTTGGTCCACTAGTGAGAGGGAGTCATCAGCCCTGGCACAGAGATGTGCCCTTTGGTCCATGAGCCCTGCAGGAAAGGCCTTACTGAAACACCCCTCGCTCACCCCCCCGCTCGCCCCCTCTGGTGACCTTTGTTTCAGGATCAACTGCTTATTCCTGTATTTTCATCCAGCTCGACAAAAGCCATTTAATGAAAAGTTCCAATTTGACCAGAATTGCATTATCAGGCAGCATGCCAATACAGCGCTTCCTGCCTCACTTCAGGTGTTTCTAAACGCTGTAAATATTGGGTGATGGCATTATCCAATTTCATGATTCTCAATTTACCGGCGTCAGAAGGATGTGGGGACAAGTGGGCCTCACAAGGATTCAGGCTATGAACTGCAGGTCACTTAAGTACCATTGAGAAAGTTCTTTTAAAAGTAGATATAATAAAACTTTGTTATAAAAATTTGATACTTTTTAATTATTTTTGAACTTGTAAATATTAAATATTCCTTTTTCAATTTGGAATACATATTCAATAATCGTATACCGTAGTCAACTGTATGATCTTTTAATAATAATAAAAGCTAAAAAAACATGGACAATGCCTCGGAAATATGACAAACAAGTGTTTTCACTCTGGGTTTGTATGTGTCGTTTCCGAACTTTCAACATTTAAGCCTTGAATAGGAATGCATCGTTATTTTGCGATCCCTGCGCAAAACACCTGTTTGCAAACATTGAAGATACAACAAATCTGCCCCTCGGAGTTTTGCCTCTGTTATGTTTCAGCAAGTAAGACGCGTGGAAATGCAGCGGGTGAAAACGACACAGTGAAGTGCAGATTTTGGTGCAGAAAGCTTCAAAATCCCCAGTTATTTCCTATTATTGGGGGAGAATTTGTAATCGGTGCTGTTTGTCACAGCTGCTAAAATCAATCCTCTGGACCCAGTGGCTGTACTCACAGGTTGCTGCTAGCACTGTCCCATGGCCATTGGGATACTCACAGGCTGCAGACAGCCCCCCTTCCCTTCCCTCCCTGTCCCCTAGCGGAAGCTGCACCCACAAGAGACCCACAGGACACCTTCCTTTATCCCCTGTCTGGGCCATACTTACATGGCCCCTGCCCCCAGCCTGGGCAAAGCTTCTGTCTGTAACCGCGTCGGAGTCAAAGTAGGGTTGTTGTGGGTACTCACAGGCGGGCAGTGTGCGTCCTCCGGGGCCCATGCCCCACTGTCCTGCCATGGATCGGAGTTGTGGTGACCCAAGACAGGCCACGTGTTGGGGGACAGGAACGCCGCAAACACAGAGACGGTGAGTCGGTATGCTGGTTAAACCGGAAAGACCCCGAGCGGTCTTCCGATACTTTTATTTATACCCTCGAGGCGAGCCCGCCTCGAGGGGTGGAGGATGCGTGTATGTGTGTCTACATTGTATGGTAGAGGCCGAGTGGCACTCTACATCCCTCCAACATTTTAGATAGTGTCCTTCATTTCGAAAATCTCTCTCAAGGCGAGGGGCAAACATAGTCTCGGAGTCTTTGACTTGGAGCTGGGTTATTGCGCAGCCTGGAGCCTACTCCCCTGTGGGACACACCGCTCTCACCCTGGCCCCGGGGGTCATGCTCTTCCGCTCGGGTTTGACTCTCCTGACGGTCAGTCGGGGTCCGACCGGAGGCTCCTGGCGGAGTGCCCCCCCATTGCCTCGGGGACGCCCTCTCCGGGGTGTCGGCTCGCTCCGGGAAGTCAAACGGCTCCTCACTCGCGTCTTCACGCGATGGCTCTCCCGCCATTTCCTCTCCGACTCTCTTGAAGTACGATGCGTTCCTGGTCACCCTCACATCGCCTCTTCCGGCTGTTATCATCGTTCCTTTTGCCGATAGCACCGTCCACACCTCTGGTTCACTGGCTTTGTTGTTAGCTCTCTCTCTCCTCTCCTGTACTGCAACATCATCCCGTGCCGGTGGGCTCCAGGATGGATCCGTCGGTATTCCATCTCGTGGTGCTTCTTTAAACAGGAGATGTGCTGGGGCACACTTCGTAGTACAGTGCGGTGTATGCCGATACGCATCAAGGAACTTAGTTAGGGCTGCTTCCGCATCCTGCCCCTGCTCGACGGCAATGCGAAGAGCTCTGTTCAGTGTACGCATCAGTCTCTCAACATCGCCGTTCGCTTGAGGCCACAGAGGAGTGATTCGCCTGTGCCGGATCGCACGTTGTGCCATGTAGTCCCTGAACTCCTGGCCCTGGAAGGGTGGGCCGTTGTCCGACCGGATCACCTCTGGGTTCCCCAGCATGGCGAAGGTCCTCTCCAGAGCCATCCGGATGTGTTGGAACGACGTGGACTCCACCACCTCCACCACCGGGAATTTCGTATACGCGTCCACCATCACCAGCATCTGCCTCCCATCTGGGAAGCTGCCGAAGTCCACACTCACATGGCACCATGGGCGAGGACACGGTTCCTCCGTGATTACCGGCGTGGCTGGTGAGTCCGCTCCTGTGATCGTACATGCTCTGCATCTTCGTACCAGCTCCTCGACCTTCACGTCCATGGCCGGGAACCAGACCTTGTGTCTCAGGCGGGCCTTGGTCTTCGCCATCCCCTGATGGCCCTCATGCGCCAAGCGCAGACACCTCTCCTGAAGTGCGCAGGGAACGACCAGCAGGTGGCCTCGTAGCACTGTGCCGCATTCTCCCACACTCAGCTCGTGGCGGACTTGCCACATCCGCTGCTGGGCATGTTTCTCCTCCTCCGTGAGCACCTGGTTGCCTTCTAGAAACCTTTTCCAGTTGTGGGACGCTAGGGCTTCCTTGACTTTAGTCAGGGTTCCATCCTGTTCAGTCACCCGGCCAACTTCCTCCAGGGTCATCGCGTCCGGGCAGGCATCTCTGCCGATCATCTTCACGTAGGCGTCGGAGTACCCGACGTCCGCGGGGACGCACTCAGGGGGAAGGTCTTCAGGGTGCCGGGACAGGTAGTCAGCCGGATTGTGCGCTCCGGGACGGAAGACCACTGTGAATCGGTATTGCTGCAGTTGTACCGCCCAGCGTTCAATCCGTGGCGGGGCTAACCGTGTGGTGCCGCCAAACAGTGGGACCAGCGGTTTGTGATCCGTGACTACTGTAAAGTCCTGTCCGAACAGATACAGATGGAAATGCTGGCAGGCCCACTTGATCGCGAGGGCCTCTCTTTCAATCTGGGCGTACCGCGTCTCGGTGTCAGACAGTGCCCGACTGGCATATGCGACCGGCTTCCATGTGCCCTTGTCGTGTTCCTGGAGCAACACCGCTCCGAGGCCCACCGGACTGGCATCCACGACAAGCTCCGTCGGCTTCCCCGGGCGGAAGTACGCCATGACCGTTTTGTCCTGTAGGGCCGCCTTGATCTTCGCAAACGCCGCATTGGCCTCCACGGTCCACCGCCAGGGCTGGTCACTTCTCGTGAGGGCACGGAGGGGGTCTGACAATGCCGCCAGGTTCGGGATGAATCTCCCGCAATAAGTTGCCATGCCAAGAAAACTCCTCACTTCTGTTGGTGATTTGGGTATGCTGGCTGACCTCAGGGCGATCGCTTTCTTGGGGTCTACTTTTAGGCCGTCTCGTGTGAAGGTGTAACCAAAGAAATCGATGGATTCCTGATAAAACACACACTTCTCTTTATGTAGAGTGAGGCCATGATCCCTGAGCCGCTGGAGTGTGGCTCTTAATTGTGCGTGGTGATCCTCAAGGGTGCAAGAGAACACTAGGATGTCGTCACTCAGGTTGATCACCCCGGTTAGACCAGACAGGGTTTCCTTGATGGCATTCTGGAATACCTCTGCGGCCGACGATACCCCGAAGCTGAGGCGCTTGTACCTTCTCAGGCCCACATGCGTCGCAAACGTCGTGATGTATCTGCTGCTCGGTTCCAGCTCCAACTGGTGGTAACCCGCGTTGAGGTCTAGTTTGGAAAACCACCTGGCCCCATTAAGATCAGCAACGACATCATCCATGGTCGGCGTGACGTGGCGCTCCCTCTTGACTGCTGCGTTGGGTAGCCGCATGTCGACGCACAGCCTGATTGCCCCGGGCTGCTTCGGTTTGGGGGCGACCACCAACGGGGACACCCAGGGCGTGGGGCCTGAAACCTTCTCGATGACTCCCAGCGCTTCAAGTTTTGCCAGTTCAGCTTCTACTTGTGGCCTCAGGTTGTAGGGTACTCGTCGGTGTCTCAGTGCTACCGGCCTGACCGTGGGGTCTATGTGAAGCTTGAATTGCTTTCCTTTCAGCTTCCCCAGACCTGTGAACAGCTCAGGAAACTCACTTAGAATGTCCTCCGCGTGTGCTTCGTGCACTTCGTTCGTGAAGAACACGAGGCCCAAGTCTTCGGCCGTGTGGCAGCTTAAAAGGGTGCCCCTTTTCCCTTCTGTCACATGAAACCGGGCCATGGTGGTGAGTGACCCACTCGTGACTGGCGCTTCAAACGTGCCCCTCAGGGGAAGGGGGTCGACTCCTCCATATGCATAGATTCTCGCTCTGGTCGGGAGTAGCGGAGGTCGGTGTTCCAGGGCCTCGAATTGTTGGGAGTCCATGACATTCACTGTCGCTCCGGTGTCTATGAGCGCCTGAAGGGTAGTGTCCATTATTCTGACCGAACACATGGGGGGCGGCCTCCGCCGGCTCCCGGACTGGCCTACAAACGATACGTAGTAGATCTCGTCGTCATCTTCTTCCAAGTCGAGGTTGGTCTGGTGCGGCGCCTCCTTTTCCGCCTCCTCGGACCCCGCGATCGACAGTTGGCGGACCCTTTGCGTGAGACCTCGCGGCTTCCTTGGGGCAGGCCGTGGCTGGCTACTGCGGCAGACTTTTGCGTAGTGGTTCAATCTCCCGCAGCGGGAGCACTCGCGCCCTTTTGCTCCACACGTGGCTGTGGGGAGGTGGTCCTCCCCGCAATTCCCGCAGGGCCCTCCAGGTGGCGGTCGTGTTCTCCCAGGCGCAGGTGTCGGCCTCCTCCGAATAGCATCCACGCGCTCCTCCTTGATCTGGGGGGTTCTGGTGGCGGTCTGCACCGGGGCAGGCTTGTGTAGGGCCGCAGCCATCTCTTCCGCCCTGACGTCTGAAAGTTCGTGCGAACGGGCGAGCACCAGAATCTGATCGAGCGTGATCCCCGGCTGGCGCAGTATCAGTTTCCGGAGCAGTTTCGACTTGCATCCAAGAATGATTTGGCTCCGTATCTCTTCCCGGTGGTCGGCAAACCCACAGGTGGCTGCCCGTTTCCGCAGGCGCGCGTGGAACATGTCGATGGACTCATCTTCCAATTGTAGTGACCGTCGAAATTTGAATTTTTCGAAGTCCAGGTTTAGCTGTGGATCGAAATAGCCGTTGAGGGCCGCCACCGCGCCGTCGTAGTCATCCGCATTGCCCGTGTTCGGCAGGGTCTCGAAGAGATCATAGATTTCGGACCCCCCATAGAAAATCAACAGGGAGCGCTTAACAGTTCCATCCGTCTCACGGGTCCCCGTGAAGTAGTTGTTCAGTTGACCGACCCATGCCCTCCAACGGGGTGCAGCAGTGGCCGGATCCACCATCTCGCTGAATGGCGGGAGCGGGTTGGTCGTCGCATTGTGACGGGGTGGGTCAACTGCTTGGCGTCCCCCTCCAGCAGGTGCAGCTGCCTGGGCCGGCGCGGCGCCCCTTCCGGCCCCCGGTTGGTCGCCCATCGCGAGTTGCAGGTACACAGCTTCAGACCTCCCCCGCACGAGCCGGCTGGCGGGTGGGCGAGCGGCAGGGGGCGCTTGGGGCAGGCGTACTCACTCCGACCTCGCAGATGTCAGCGGCGTCCCCTTGCGTCTCTTGAAGGTAGCCAGCGACGCTCCGCGTCCGCAGGGATCACCAGGGCCAGAAATAGGAGTTGCAGCTGCCAAGGCTTGATGAGGGACAGTGGAAGAACCCTCTTGCAGCAGCCAATGCTTGTTGCTGGCGGGACGTGTCAGTCCTCTGTTAATTTATTGCACATTCCAGTCTGGAATTGCCTTCCTCCTCCACCGGTCCCCTTGCACTCGCCAGTGCTTGTTGGGGGAGGGAACACCCACCACGCGGCCAGGCCTCAGCCAGTCAGGAGCCCGGGGCGTCACAGCAGGCAGCAGGAGCTCCACGAGGTTCAGCGGGCGGGGCACGTCCCGGGCCTCGCTGATGAATGCAGAGCCGAGGGAGGTGGGGAGGGTGATGCGCGTTCAGCGCGTCGATGCAGCGCTTCACCGGCCGTCAGCTCGGGGGTTCCTTCGGCCACCACGCTTGCTTCGCGGAGGGCCGGAACAGGCCGGGACAGCAGGCGGCACTCCGGTCTGGAGCGCGACAGGCTGGAAGCGCCGTAGATGAAGGAGCGACGCTTGTGGGCTCCGATGACGCCGCGGGCAGCAGGACGAGTAGGCAGCACGCAGCGGGACCTCCGGCCTCGTCGCCAATGTGGTGACCCAAGACAGGCCACGTGTTGGGGGACAGGAACGCCGCAAACACAGAGACGGTGAGTCGGTATGCTGGTTAAACCGGAAAGACCCCGAGCGGTCTTCCGATACTTTTATTTATACCCTCGAGGCGAGCCCGCCTCGAGGGGTGGAGGATGCGTGTATGTGTGTCTACATTGTATGGTAGAGGCCGAGTGGCACTCTACAGGAGTCAGGCGGGCAACTAGAGCCAAATTTCGGGGGGGGCTGAAAAAGATTTCGGGGGGGGCTGAAAAAGATTTCGGGGGGGGGCTAAGTCTTTGAGCCATAGGCAGAGTGGCTGTAAGAAGGAGTGAAACCACAACAAAAGCCTCATTAACGAGTAAATGGTCTTTTAAAGACCCGTGAAGTACTCAGGTCCGGCTGCAATTAGACGGACGCCAGCCCGCGAGGCTGTCTCAGCCGGGCTGACACACACGACGGGGGGGGGGCTGAAGCCCGGTGAGCCCAATGGGTGTTGCGCGCCTGATCGGAGTACAGGACTGAGCACACAGGTGGTCTCCCACAGGGTGAGGGAGGGCAGAGAGGAATGCCCGGCATCGTGCAGAATAACTTGCCCTGTCTTGACGCAGAACGGAGTCAAACCTTCCGCATTATCAGTCTTCCCCTGCAACATCATTTTTTCCTCCCTCTGCCCCCCCCCCCCCCCCCGCCCCCCCTCCGCAATGACAGTACACCAACCAGCAGCCATCTTTCCCAGGCAGAAAAAATCTGTTCCTGTTGATTGGGGAAAATGGAGTCTGAACAGGCCCGAACTGGAGGTTTTTCCCCAAAGAGCATTTCCTTAGTCTTCTGAGGTCTTTGGGGCTTTTAGGGCAGTTTTCCAGATAATTACAGCAGGCGAGAGAGAGAGAGAGATTGTCTCGGGCCCGGGGGCTGTTTTGTGTTTTCATCCCGGCCCTGTATTGACGAAATATATCTGAATGCTACCTCTTGATTTTACGGGCATGTCCAAAGCTAGCGTAAAGCGTGCCTTGCTTTGTTTTGTATGGTGCACCAGGGCCGGACTGGCCGTAGCGGGCACCGGGCAATCCCCCGGTGGGCCGCATGGGTGGGGGCCGGTTTTGTTACAGGGCCGTTTTTGAAGCATAGCTGCAAAATCGGCCCTGTAACAAAATCGGCCGAAAACCGGCCCTGGCAAAGAGCTCGGCGGCACCCCCAACCACCGGGGAGAGGGGGTGGGGGGCGCGGCTAAGCACTTTGCCAGGGCCGGTTTTGGTTCCCAATCCGGCCCTGCGGTGCACTCTTTCTAGTTTGGAACAGATCTTTTTCCATCTGTGTTTGAATATAGAGCCGCAGATTTGCTTCAGCAATGCTTGGCACATGTACACAAAAATGAACAAACAACATCATGCACTTCAAACGAAAACATACAAAATCACTTTCGTAATGTCAGAAAGAGTTTTTCAGGAAACAGTTTAAAAAAAATATATAAAAGCTGCGGTCATCATGTAAATTGCGATATTTTCATACTGCATGTTAGGAGTAATGGAATATTTTAATATGTTTGCCAATTAAAACACAACTCAAGATAAAATTTTCTATACAGAAAGGAAATTAATAAATGATAACTAAGGTTTGTGACAGATTCCTGAGATGTAGATCAACATTAGCTGAATATTTTCAACATAAATTATGGAATATGTGATACTTTTGCATGTTTCATAGTTTATTAATGGAATAAAAAGTTTAGACCTTTATTCTCACCGAGCTCTCTCTTCTCTTGCCTGACATGTTCTTCTTTGACATTCTATCACCGACTCAGTCCTAACCTGCTTTTACATACCGGCGATCAACATCTTTCATGAAATATGCAACAATTTAACAAAAATATGTGAAATTATGACTATTGCGTGAAATGCATTTGGCCAATAATTTTCATGAAATTTGAACATAAGTAATAACATAACTCACGTACAAAAGACATCATGTGGCCTCTATCCTTTTTCCGGCCTGGCTCTAACTGAAGAGAAACAATGTAACTGGTTACTTTGTTTCTCTTCTGTCCTGGGTCAGCGCGTGCAGGCTGCTTTAGAGAGAGAGAGGCTTGCTTTAGAGCAAGCCTCTCTCTCACAGCTCAGTCTACCCAGCTCTCTACCGAAAAGCTGAGGGGGCCCCCTAAACTTCCTGAAGACTCGGCCCCGCACCCCGGGGGCTGCTGGGGTGTTTATTACGCCCCTGGGAAGCGGGTCTGGGGGGGAGGGGTGTTGAAGGAACAGAAGGGCGAGGAGAATCACAGGACAAGGTAAAGAAATAGGGGGAGCAGAACTAGTGATTCTGGACACATCCTAAAAATAATACATTAACTTACTGGATCTAAAGGTAATGTGATGGTAAAGTACTTATATGCGGCCAATTTCCCACTATAACTATGTTTGGGTCCCAGAGTCTGATGTTGCTCAACATCCTGTGATTCTGCACACATCCTAAGAAATGTATGTGACCTTGTGCAATGAAATGTAAAGCACTCGAAAGCACTTAGGGGCATATTTACAGCAGAATGCAGAAGCTTCTCCATTCTGAAAATGCAAGGATGTACCGTATTCACAAGAATTTTCCCTAGTGCTGGCGCTGAGTTCAGCTGCCTGCCGTTGTTCTTGTGAATACGGCACATCCTTGCATTTTCAGAATGGAGAAGCGTGGAGTTAGCAATGTTTGCTTCATTTCACGCTTCACCAATGGTGTCTGCGTTGGGGGGAAGATTGTTTATGTGCAGGAAGGTCCCCCTTCCTGCACTGTATTATATTGTATTGTATTGTAAATAAGGCAATGCCCCTATTGCCATCACATCACTGAAAGTGACGCTGTGATGGCGATAGGGGCTTGTAAATATGTCCCTTAGTTCCCACTATATGTGAAAAAAGACAAAGGCATGGCAGAGAAAGCAATATGGGTGGGGGGTACAGAAGCACACAAGCGAAACACTAACATGGGGCATGCCCTGCACAGCTTGAATATACATGCAAGCTCCTAGAGTGCTTCGGCAAAAAAGAGTTCCAGAAAGGCAAGGACGGTGGAAGAAGCAATTCAGAAAGGTGGTAAATAGGCTTTGCTCCATGGAAGGAACAAACAAATGCTGGAAGGGCTAAAACAAACAGAGCCAGCAAATGGAAAGAAAGCAACCCTGAGTGACAAAGTAAAAAGTCAATTGTATACAAAAGGAGGAACTCATTCCTAGATCAGCTTTCAAAATGTCCCTAATATAATGTTGCAACCAGATGGCTGGGCTGTCTGGTTGGGTCTGACCTAAAAATTCACAGGATGCAAAACATTCTAAGCTTAATGATGTAAACAATGTAAACAAGCATTGTCAAAACCAATAGGTCTCAACCAAATGAGATATCTTGACTTTGTAAATGTTTGTTTTTTTAGTTATGTTGTAAACATGGTACTGTGTGATATGACATGTCATTGTATAGTATGGTATGCCCTGTAATTGTATGGTATAGTGTGGCTTGTCATCATGTAGTATGATATGCTATGGCCTGTTATTGTATGGTATGTTATAGTATGGAATGGCCTGTCATTGTCTGGTATGGCATGGAGTGTCACTATATAGTATGGGATGGTTTGGCCTGTCATTGTATGGTATGGTGTGTGATTGCTGATTGTATAATATTGTATGATATGGTATGTCATTGGAAAGTATGGTATGGCCTATCATTGTTTGTTATGGTTTATTGTTAATAATAATAAATATGATGTCGATGTACACCATGAAGTATGTATGTATAATAATGAACTTGCATCCCTGTTGGTGAATTCACCTGAATGACCTCCTCCTCAGCCCTGCTTAAGAAATACGTGGTCTGAAAGACCTTGCGACCTAGGCCTGAAGCAACTGATTGCCAGATCACAGGTGGGAGACATGTAACCCTTGGACAAACGCACAAACAGGAAAACCCAGATCGATCCCACAGATAGGTAGCGGCACCACAATGGTCTCAGGAAATTGGCTCCAATAAAAAACATCTGGCCGGAGGGGCGTCCATTCCCAAAAAGATCATAAAGTCAGATGCAACCCTAAGCTAGGAACACACAGCCAATCAGAACACAGCAAGCATGCACACTACACGCAGTGATCATGCGCTCCCCATGCCCGACGTGTGGACACGTACCCACTGGCCCCGTACTGTGTCCACTTGAGGTCGAAGACCACCAGCACTTCTTATCAAAAGACCAGATTTATGGCCCTGTGAATTGGCCCGGATTCCTGTCTCCAAAGGAATGTAAAACTGTTTTATGACACCTCATGTAATGTACAAAATGATGTCCGAAACCAATGTGCTTTGAGACTGTCTTCACACCCTGACTCTTCTGCCTGTTCTCCCATCTGCTGCATTTAATTAAACTAATTGTTCCTGTTTTGCCAAACGCATCTTCTCTTTCATTTTCTCAAGGTAAATTCATATTCAAGCAACATTATGGTTTAGTATGGTATAGTCTTTCGTATAGTATGGTACGATATAGTATCATCTGTCATTCTATAATATGGTATGGTTTGAGACAACAAGAACAGTTGCATTGTTCAGGCTATTATTGGGAATATAATTGCCGAGGTTTAATAAATTTGCACTACACACTATGCTTGCATATTTGCACATACATTTGCATCGACCGACTGGATCAAAAATGTGTAATTTTGCACTGGTGGATGAGTGCAAACACTGATGCAAAATTGCTATTCGTGCTCAAAACTTCAAATGAAACAAGCATAGACAAAGCCAGTAGGTTTCGCCTCTGCGAAATCTACTGGTTTTGTCAATGTGTTTTAGATATGTTACACAGCAGTGCAAGCTGCTAGGGAGCATGGCTTGAAGTTTTTTTTTTTAAAACGCTATGACGCAGCCAGCCTTGACCGCATCATAGCATTTGTTTGTTTTTTAAGTTTTAGCCATGTTGTACAGCAGTTAGCGCTGCTGTGAAACATGTCTTTAAAAACATTGACAAAACCATGTATGCACCAACCAAAATAAAAGTACCCATCAGAAATCTTTGTAATCATACGGAAAATAAAATGGCATATTGTAACCAATCACTGGAAATAAAATTCCATGATTTTTCAATTTCCCAATGTCTTGCTCATTTGACACACATTGCAAACGCACACGTTAGGGCACATTTTATGCAAATGCAGCTGCATAATTTTATATACAAAAGACACATGCTCCATCTGTAAACAAAAGGCCCAGAGTTAGTGAGTGTATGTAAGTGTGCTAGAAAGTGAGAATGAGAATCAGTGCGTATGGGTATGTTTGTGTGTAAGGAACAGTGAGTGGAAGTGAGTATGAATGAGAATGAGCAAGTGAGAGAAGGTGAGTCAGAGTGTAAGAGGGAAAAGAGGCTATGGCCTAGATTATCGAAGGTTTCACTCAACACTGCACAGCACACACAGTTGCTGCATTATATGAGAGGGAGAGAGCAGCAAAGCACTATATCGACAAAAATATGGCACATTCCTGCTCTTTCCCTAGCTCTGGCACACAATGTGGCTACTGAGCGACACACCATAGTGCAAAGGTGTCTGGCATAGGTTCTGTACTGAAAGGGTGTCCTTCCAGGACAAAACACTGTGTTTTGACTAACTTTTCCTACTTCGGGTTTGTGCTGTACAGTCTAGTACACATGCAAAGTGCGAAAAGTTAGGAGAAACAAAAGCATTTCTCCTATTCAATGCCTTCTTTCAAGTGGTGTCTATGATTTGATGCAAAACACTGTCTACTATTGTAAGTAGATAAGGTTTTACGCCAACAACTATTGGTGGTTGCATGGGAATGCCCGTGTGTGTGACCCATGGAATGCCCTCTTGATGCAAAGTAATTCAAAGCAGCGATTTGCACTGCTTTGCGTTACTTCAGGCAACTTTTCAGTGCCATTCAGGTTTTGCTCTGGAAAGTAGATTGTAAAAACATTTTGAGCTGGTTTGCATCACTTTTGTGAAGCAAACCCAGTGCAAAATGGTTGTGAGGGACATTTGGGAAAAAATGGAGTAAACTCCTGGAAGATATTATGCCCCACCACTTTCAAAGAGCACCAGCTATCACTGACGCCAATACTAACTGACGAGATGTTGTCTAATGGCATGAGCTGCCAACTTTGGAATTGGAGAACGAGGTTGGAATCTCAACATCCTGTGATCCTGGGCAAATGACTTGATCTTCCCTGCCTAAAAAAACAAACTGATTCTGTGTAATGTAATCTGGTGCTCATCTAAAGAACCCTGATGCTTTTGGTCCAGGTTTGCTCTATATAAAACTGCCCAAATAAAAAGTGACAGGCACCCGGGAGCATTTTACCCAGAGGATTGAAACTCCTACCTACAGGTCCTCTTAGCTATCCATACACCCCAACCCTGTTTTGCCAACATTATGTTCTTATGTTTTAGGCAGCACTTGGCACTGTTAGGACCAAAACCACAACTTGCCACCTTGCTCTTGGTAGAAAAGTCTGGACTGCTCGAACCAAAAACATTTTCTTCCCTTTTTAGAATGTATTTAGTGCTTCTTAACCCTCACATGAGTAGTAAGCACTATATAAATGCAATGACAAATGAAGAAAATTTGGGATCTCACTTGTTTGCTTGGATGCACAGGAAGTTGCCAGAGATTGCCTTTGAATGGCAGATGTGGTCTCACATCCCAGCATTAACAGGAAGCATTGTCTCTCTTTAAAACAAAGGGTGATCAGTAAAGCACACTGCCAGGCACAATTAGAACCCCCACTCAGGGGCGGCTCCTCCTTGAGAGTGGAGGAGGGGAGCCCAGCCCCGAAAATGCCCCCAAGCCCCAGAGATGAAAATTACCATTTTATTTTTCATCCACCCATCCCGAACCGAGGGTCAGGACAGTGCGGGGCTTGCTGAGTTAGCAGCAGGGAAGAGGGTGGGCTGCCTGGGCACTTTTCAAAGTGTGCATGCCTCTTTGACTGGCTATCTTGTGATGGCCAGTCCTAAGACAGCTGGCTTGGAGCAAGTGCAGGCCTCCAGTGCAAATTGGAAATGCTGAGAGAAGCCGCTCCCTCCAATCCTGGCACATCTCTCATTGTGGTTAACAGCATGAGATCAGTACCAGGATTGGTTAAGGCAGTTGGCAAGGACCGGCGCTGACCATGGGACTGCAGCAGCAGGAGGACGACGAGCAGCGAGGAGGGGGCCATGTTGAAGGTAAGTGTTTGTTTATTTTTTATTTTTACCCACCACCCATTTGCCCGCCCCACCACTTCCCATGGATGCCAGCTGCGACTTCCCCCACTTTGTTTTTTTTTCCCTGGGAGTTCTGAATCATTTTGGATGCTTTCCCACCCTATCGCCTCCTTTGACGAGTCTACAAGCCGCAAGATAAGCTGTTGTCAGAGAAAAGAAAAGTTTTATTTTGATTTAATCTTTTCCTTTTTTTTTTAAACAATCTTTATTCATTTTCCAATTCTCATTCCCACTTACCTCCCCTCTGACCTCCCCGGTCAGGCAGGTATAATCAATCAAATTCATTACATACTTACATAGAGTACCATATGTCAACTGCAATTCAAAGTGACAATTGTGATATCTTCCTCTTAAAATATAATATAATTCTGTACAATCCATCATGACCACTCTCAGTGGGGAAGATAATTCCCCCCCACCTATTCGCCTCTTTGGGTTTGAGTCCACACAAGTAAGGGAGTCCAAATTTTCACTCCTCTTCTTCGTAATTTACTACCTTTTCATTTATATATGGCCATTTCTAGGTTGGATATTGCTAGCAGCCCGGTGAGCCATTGCTGAAATGATGGCGCGTTAGGGTCCAACCAGGCTGACGCAATACACATTCTTAAAGCTGCCATAGCAATACAAATTAATTCATGTCCCGTTCTTACACAATTGGATTCCGAAACCCTTAATAAAATAGCATCATTGGTCAGTATTATTTCAGTTTATAACACTTCAGTTAAATATTCTCCGATATCTGTCTTCAATCTTTTTAACTCATTACATGATGCAAAAATATGAACACTGTCTGCATTAAACATTGTACATCTCGGGCAAAATGTTCCCTTACCTCTCCCCCACTTGGCAATTTTATCTGGGGTGTAATACAAAAAAAATATGTTTTAAAAAATTGTGCCTGTAATCTGGTGGACATTAAAATGGTTTGTGACATCTCATATGCATAGTTGAATGCCTCATTTGATATCCCTACTTTCGCTTGCCACTTCTGTGAATATTTATCCAAATCATCTGGCAGTTCGGCATTAATAAGTGGTATACCTCCCCAATAGAGCTTGCCTTATCCTGAAGTACTTTTTCAACAATTCCGACTTTCTTAAATTGCACCTTTCCCCCCTCCTTCCGTAACAGAAAATCAGAAAAGCTGCCATAGCAATACAAATTAATTCATGTCCCGTTCTTACACAATTGGATTCCGAAACCCTTAATAAAATAGCATCATTGATCAGTATTATTTCAGTTTGTAACACTTCAGTTAAATATTCTCCGATATCTGTCTTCAATCTGTTTAACTCATTACATGATGCAAAAATATGAACACTGTCTGCATTAAACATTGTACATCTCGGGCAGAATGTTCCCTTACCTCTCCCCCACTTGGCAATTTTATCTGGGGTGTAATACAAAAAAAATATGTTTTAAAAAATTGTGCCTGTAATCTGGTGAACATTAAAATGGTTTGTGACATCTCATATGCATAGTTGAATTCCTCATTTGATATCCCTACTTTCGCTTGCCACTTCTGTGAATATTTATCCAAATCATCTGGCAGTTCGGCATTAATAAGTGGTATACCTCTGTACTGCTCGATTTTTCCGGTCCTATTGTGTTGAAGGGTGATTTAGGTGACTTCAGTCTCTTCCCATTCAAGTCTAAGGGTTAGAGTAGTGTATAGAGCCTATTTATTAGGCACTTCGACATGATCCTGTGTTCTTCCCCATAGATCAGGGTTTGCATAAACATCCTAGGGGATAGATTCGTTAGCATTAGGGGTAATCTGTTCTGTAGTGAGGGTATTTCATGGAGCCGTGCTGAATTCAGGCCTGGTAGGCCTTAAACGGGAGAGACTCCATCTTTCCTCCTGCTCTGGCAGCTTGGGATGTTTCTAGGTCATAGGCAGTGTTTTAGTTAGGAGGTGTTATTCGCTTGGAGAGAACCGGTTCAGGCCGGCCCTTATCGAAGGATTGTATTTTTCTTCATGCCGAAGACACTACATCAGGCCGGCCGACTGGGAACGTGTCCTTGGCACGGGGAGGTACAAGAATTTGGTGGGCGGCAGGTTACGGGCTGGAATTTTCCATGAGGAAATGCACATCTATATTAGTGAAAGTTTGAGGCAGATACTAGCACTTGCTTCTAGTCCATGGGCGGCACCTGGCCGTTAGTAGTAAAGCTGCTACTTATTCCAGGGAAGACAGATGACAAACTTGGAGGTGGAGAAAAACCGAGAAATAGATATTCCAAAGAGAAGAGAGTAGCCGATGAGGAAGAGGTCCCAGTGACTCGGAGAGGGAGACGGGAGTAAACCCGTGATTGCGGAGGTGTGACTTCCAGGCGAAGCCGAGGCGCAGACGAGAAGGGAACCTAGATGACCATTGAGTGCAGGCTACATACGACCAAGGTGATGTCAACCCCTTACTATTAGAGTGTACAACTCAATCTTTCACTTTTCTTTGCAGGATATGTGATATGTATTATGTTCCGTGAGTGTGTATGTAATAACTAAATAAAGTAGTAAAGCAATATGTGCTACGTGTTCTTGTGTAAGAGGGTAACCTATTCTTCTAGTCAGCTGTGACTTGACATGGACAGATGTTAATCCTGATCAGGTAGGTGGTAACTGAATAAGGGAGAAAGGAGCCCTTCGAACTGGGGAACAAGTTGTGCTCAACTAGCTGTCTTTGTGTGGTCTGATATATAGTAACACTGATTATGTCGTGGTAATTATAGGATGAACTCGTGTTAAGGCTGCCGTCTGGGCAGGAAGTCCTGGGTCCGTTTGGGACCGCGAGGCTGTGACTGCCGTCTGGGCAGGAAGTCTGTGGCTGCCGTCTGGGCAGGAAGTCCTGGGTCCGTTTGGGACCGCGAGGCTGTGACTTGTCTAAGGCTGCCGTCTGGGCAGGAAGTCCTGGGTCCGTTTGGGACCGCGAGGCTGTGGCTGCCGTCTGGGCAGGAAGTCCTGGGTCCATTTGGGACCGCGAGGCTGTGGCTGCCGTCTGGGCAGGAAGTCCTGGGTCCGTTTGGGACCGCGAGGCTGTGGCTGCCGTCTGGGCAGGAAGTCCTGGGTCCATTTGGGACCGCGAGGCTGTGACTGCCGTCTGGGCAGGAAGTCTGTGGCTGCCGTGTGGGCAGGAAGTCCTGGGTCCGTTTGGGACCGCGAGGCTGTGACTTGTAGGTCTTGGTATATATAGTAGGAATTCCCTGTCCTTAGGTGGTACATATATGTGGTTATTTAGGTGTGAATAGGCCCTAGGGAGGGGGTAACGTTCTGGTTTGGGTTAGAGAGGCTCTGCTGAGCGGGTTCTATCTGATCCGAAAACCCAAGCAGAACATTTGGCGTCACGAACCGTTTACGAAACCTGTGTGCGTTGTGGTTGTCTTGTGTTTGCTTTCGGCACGTGCGTGGTTTTGTTTGCATTTTATTTTTGTATATTTGTGTGTATAGTTTTTATTTTTCTTCCTTCTTTTCTTTCTCTTCTTTTCTTCTTTTTCCTTTTTCATGATGTTTTCTAGAAGGTCTAAATCTACTTTTAAGTTGCCCGTTGATATTCCCGGATGGGATTCAACGCCTTATGAAGCCTTGGCCCGTGAGTGGGCTGATTCTACTGGTTTGAGTGAGAATTGGAATTCTTCTTTGGAGCTGGCAGAGCCGGCTGATGTGATTGCTTGTTTGCAGAAGGCACCCGTATCGAAGGGTGAGGAGATTCCCATTTTGGGGCGCAGAGGTTGGATTCTTTTGTCTGCATACAGGATTCTGCATGAGAGACTGTTGAAGCTACAGATATCTCTTAAAGATGTGGAAGCGCACTTTGTTGAGATTCAGAATTCTCATACTTTGTTGCGGTGTCAAAATAAGTTGCTTGCTGATAAACTTGAGACTTACCAAACTATTGCCGAACGGGCGGCTGTGCGAATTGCTCGTTATAAATACAAGAACAGGCGCGGTCGGGTTTCGACGCGAAAGGTGCGTCTGGTCGTGGCGACAGCCGGGCTGGATTGGAATCCTGATGAATGGGATGGTAATATCTGGAACTCGACTGATTCTTGTTCCTCGGGTGAGGAGTCTGCCAAGCGCGAGTCTTCTCGCTCCCGCCATGATTGTAAGTCTGTTTCTCGCACCTTTGATGGTGCACCCCGTGATTACGCTCGTTCTTCGAGTGGGATCAATGCTTCTTACACTGATTGTCCCTCTACGAGTACTGATCAGGCTCCTTGTGATGCTCGTCCCGCGGTTTCTGCGCATCCAGTTTTCCGTCGGAAGTTGCAGCAGTCTCCCAATGCTCCGCAGGGTATTTCTTTGGACTGTTTAGAAGACTTTACTCAGCAGGAAATTAGTGATATTTTGCAGCGATTTCGGCAGCGAGCTGGTGAGTCCTTGCTCACATGGATGGTGCGCCTTTATGAACTGGGCGCTGCTGGTATTATGTTGGATACTGGCGATTGTTTAAAGTTCTGTTCCTTGAGTTTGGATTCTACTGTGCAGGATCATTTTCGTAACTATAATGGTGTTGGTCAGATTTCTTTACTCCAATTGGCGACTGAGGGTTGTAATCTAAAATATCCTACTGAATCTGACTGGCCTGTGAATGACAAGCCGTGGTATACTTTGCGTGATGCTGCTCAACGTCTCAAAGAGGAGGTGATGAAAACGGCAATTTTTCTGGGTACTGCTGACAGGTTGCTTGATGGTTCATTGACATCTTCTGTGCGGAACCGTATCATTCGATCTTCCCCTGTTGCCTATAAGCAGGTCATGATGACTTTATTGATTAATCAGACTGGTAACGTATTATCTACGGTTTTGGAATCGGTGCGCCAACTCGGTGAGTTGGGTGAGTGGTTTAAACCTGAACGTCAGTCCCGGCCTGACACTCGTACTCCTGGTGAAAATAAACTTACTAGACGTGATATTTTTTCTGGTCTTCTGGCTGATGGTGTGCGGAGGGAGGACATTGATGGTGAGACTACCGCTCGTTTGTGGGAGTTGTTTCGCAAACGTGGCTTGGATCGAAAGGAGGGTGCCCGGCGTGTTCGGACCACTGAGTGTGATCGTGGTGGTTCTGACGGTAGCGGTGATGACGACCGCCGTGGGCGCTCTGTTCGTCGTGATGATCGACGTTCTGCACGTGATGTGTCCCCCCGTCGAGAGAGAGACAGGGAGAGAGAGGGGGAAAGAGAAAGGGGGAGAACTGACTATGTTTACAGCAGACGTAGAGATGATAGGGATCAATCCCCTGAGGTGAGGAGGAGAGAGGATCGTTACAGTTTGGTCGATCGTAACCCGCAGTACAATGCAGAAGATACGAATCCGTTCCGTACTGGGAATGGATATGAACAGGAGGTACCGATACCTAAGAAACGTGAGAGTCTCTATCCTGATTTATCCTGGTACACAGAATGCAGTAAGAATGACTAGGAAATAGGTCAAGCTCCGGTACACAGATGGGCTCACAGAGATAATAGACCCTATGTAGATATTGATATTTATTGGAGACATCGTAATATCCAAAGGGCCCGAGCATTGGTAGATACAGGAGCGGAGGCCACTCTTATTCATGGAAAATCAAAGAAGTTTACAGGTCAGCCTTTTACTATTACCGGATTAGGTGGAAAAGAAACCCCTGCAGTTCAAACTTTGCTTGAAATGAGAATAGGTAGAATTCCCAGAAAAGAGTATTCTGTACTAGTAGTGCCACTTCTAGAATTCATAATTGGGATTGATATTTTGAGAGGAATGACTCTGCATCTAGATGACGGATGTTACCAATTTGGAACAACGCATTATATATCGTCCAGACCTATACGGGTTGGTTGTTTAAGAATGCCCCCCATACAAGTTCCCCATGCGACAAAAGTGGTTTGTCAGAAGCAGTATCGTATTCCAGGTGGTCATGAGGAGATTAGTACCACTATTCAGGAGTTGGTGGATGCAGGAGTCATAACCCCAATTACTTCTGCTTGGAATAATCCTGTTTGGCCGGTGCGTAAGAGTGATAACTCTTGGCGCATGACCGTTGATTATCGAGAATTGAACAAGCACACACCCTCTTTGACTGTTGCAGTACCGGATGTTATTACACTTATTGAGAGAATCCAAAAGCATCCAGGTACATGGTACGCGTCCATTGATATTGCTAATGCTTTCTTTTCAATTCCGATTGCCCCAGAGTGTCAGGAACAATTCAGTTTTACGTGGAACGGGCGTCAGATGACGTTTAGAAGTCTTCCCCAGGGCTATGTGCATAGTCCTACGATATGTCGCCGGCTGGTGGCAGAGCATTTGGCTGAGGTACCGGTTCATCCCCAAATTCAGATATGTCATTATATTGATGATGTTTTGATCCAAGGCGAAACACAAGAGGAAGTTCAGACCCAATTAGACAGAGTCATTGAGTGCCTGCGTGAGAAAGGTTGGGAAATCAACCCAGATAAATTGCAAGGTCCGTCCCAGGCTGTAAAATTTTTGGGTATTAATTGGCATGAAGGGCACCGTGAAGTGATCCCTCAGGTTAAACAGAAGATTCTTGATTTTGCAGTTCCTAGAAATAGGAAAGAAGCCCAGAGCTTCATTGGTCTGTTTGGCTTTTGGCGCCAGCATATTCCTCATTTGAGTCAAATATTGGCCCCCTTGTACCGGGTCACGCGTAAAAAGAATGCATTTGAATGGGATAAACCACAGAAAGATGCGTTTAGTCTGGCAAAAGAGGCAATTCAACATGCTCTGGATTTATGGCCTGTACGTGATGGTGACGTGGATTTGAATGTGTCTGTACAGGGCCTTTATGCAAATTGGAGTTTGTGGCAGAAACAAGGCAGGAGTAAAGTACCGTTAGGTTTTTGGACCAAAAAGTTACCTGATGCTGGTGAACGTTACACACCCTTTGAGAAACAGTTACTTGCTTGTTATTGGGCTCTGGTGGATACCGAGCAATTGACTTTGGAACATGATATAGTTCTGCGTCCGGAAATTCCTATCATGCAGTGGGTTCTGAGTTCGCCGAAAACTCACCGAATTGGACACGCTCAAGAGGCGAGTGTGATTAAATGGAAATGGTACATACAAGACAGGGCACGTGTGGGCCCGAAAGGAGTTGCTTCTTTACATGAGCAGGTGGCGCGAGTGCCATCGACTGAGACTGAGAGTGAATGTTCCGTACCTTTAGCACAGGAGTCTCCTGTCAAGTGGGGTAAGCCTTTTGATGATTTGTCCGCAGCGGAAAGAAACCATGTTTGGTTCACTGATGGTTCAGCGAGGTTTATAGGGATGACACGGCACTGGAAGGCGGTGTCCTATAATCCGATCACACAGAAATTGTTGAGCACAACTGGTGAAGGTAAAAGCAGCCAATTTGCCGAGCTTTACGCTGTTTACCAAGTTTTGAAACAAGAGTTACCTGGTACATGTCATATTTTCACTGATTCTTGGTCTACTGCCAATGGACTGGCTGTTTGGTTGCCAACTTGGCATTCCCATAATTGGAAGTTACATTCCAAAGAATTATGGGGAAAAGAGTTATGGCAAGAAATTTGGGAGATGCTCCCACAGAGTACTGTTACAATCTTCCATGTGGACGCTCACACCCCGATAGATTCTCTTGACAAATTTTTTCATAACATTGCAGATGAGAAGTCTAAAATTGCTGAGGCAGTGGTGGACAGGCAAGATTCTGATATTGCGGGATTGGCGAAATGGGCACACCAGAAGGCAGGACATTTTGGAGAGAAGGCCACTAGCAGGTGGGCTGCTGATCGAGGAATTTATATTCCCTTAGATTTAATCAAAAATGTTATTTTACACTGCCCCGTTTGTCAGCATATCAGACGGCGTAAGGTGCCCCAAATTGTTAAAGGTCATTTACATCGCGGCAAATTGCCCGCTCAAATTTGGCAGATCGATTACATTGGTCCACTTCCCATGAGTAGGAATTGTCAATATGTTTGCACTATTGTTGATACATACAGTGGCCTGCTGGTAGCCCTTCCCTGTAAGCAAGCTACCCAATTGAATACCATTAAAACATTAGAATTAATTATGATGTACTATGGTGTGCCATTCCAAATTCAATCTGATAATGCATCCCATTTTCGTGGAAGATTGGTACAGGAGTTCTGTGCGGAAAACAATATTGAATGGATATTCCATATCCCCTACTACCCACAGGCCTCGGGCCTGGTGGAGAGATTGAATGGCCTGCTAAAGGACCAGCTGCGTAAGTTAACGGATGACAAGTATAAAAATTGGCGAGACTTTTTGCCCCAAGCACTATTGATTTTGAATAATCGTCCTTTTTTAAATGCTGAATCTCCACTCATGCGTTTGTTTCCCCCGAATGCTGAGGCTATGCCTAATGAAATCAGAGAAACTGTGATGTATTGGGAAATTACTCCCGGAGCTTTGGCTCCATGTAGAGCGACCCCAGGGTCGGCAGGTTTAGACTTGCATGCTATGGATGACATTGTTATAAAAAGTAGAGATCGAGTCATCATAGAGACAGGTGTTGGTGTTCAGATACCACCTGGAAATTTCGGATTGATCGCCCCTAGATCGGGGCTGGCTGTAAAAGGCATTCAGGTGCTTGGAGGAATTATCGACAGTGATTATCAGGGAGAGATTAAGGTGCTCCTGCTGAATAGCAGTGAGGTTGACTTACTGATACATCGCACTGACCGAGTGGCTCAATTACTCATAATGCCTGTTTTCAGTGGTGTATTAATGAAAGGCACTGCTCCAACGTTGCTAACTGTACGTGGCCAGAAAGGTTTTGGCTCCACGGATAATCCTGGGGCCAGAGTTTGGGTGCAGTCGCCTAAGAATCCCCCTGAACAAGCAGAGGTCATTGCCACCGGTCAGGATAATACCATTTTGGTTATGAGACCAGGGAAAGATAGCTGGGAAGCGGTCCCGGCTGATAAATGTTATTTACGAGAATGATTAATGCCTGTATTTGGTTCTCTTTCAGATCATTCTTTGGATTGTTGCTGCAGGATGTGTCGGAGCCGGACTGTTTTCGGACTGGTACGACGAGAAAGGAGGGATCCCATCAACCCGGGATGAACTGGGAACCCGAGTGTTGCGTTCCTTCGCTGCATGGGATTCATCATCGAACTTTTGGACCGCACTTGCTAAGAGGGTGACTGACGCCCCTCACTTCTGTTTGACACCGATGAGATCTGTACATGATATTCTGGCGACCTGCCTGGTTGCTGTCCCCGCCTCATTGGAAACTTTAACTCATATTTTTAATGTCTCGAAGGCCCGTCCCAATATTCTCCTGGGTGATTTTGCTACCCATGTATATTGCCCCCTATGTATTGAATTGCCGAACGAGCAAACCCCCATCCAGTCCCAAATACTTACTTATAATATCACACAAGGTGATTTGTGCTTCTTTCTTACGTGTAATCCTAGTGCGATCTCTGAATGTCTGCGCCTAAAACTAAAAGGCGCCACTTCGTTTACAGCTCACGAACGGACTTTGTGCTTTCAGAGGACACCGGCCACATGTGTTTCAGTTCAGAACAATATGACTTGTAATAGTTTGGTAGTTACCCCCAGTCACTATCGCACGATGTTACTACCTGCCGGATGGCTTTTCTCATGTGGTAATACTTCCTGGCCATTTGTCCCTGCAAACATTTCCGGAGGCCCTTGTGCCATTACGAGACTCAGTTTGTTGATGTTCGCATCGCATCCGAATGCCAACTCTCGTGTGCTTCGAGATACTGTAATGTTACAGGAGGATTGTGACCCATCTTTGCATTTATATTCCAAGTCTGAATACCTTAGCTTAGCTGTTTCAATTATTGGTGTTCCTGCTTTGGCGGTTTATAATGCCAAATCTATTGGGAAAATGGCCTGCTGGATGGTGAAATCTATTAATCATACTTCTACAATTTTGTCTGACATGCTATTAGACGCCCAGGGTGAACGTAGGGCCATTTTGCAAAATAGAGCAGCCATTGATTATCTTTTGCTTAAACATGGACATGATTGCTCGGACTTCGAAGGTCTCTGTTGTTTTAACTTGTCTGACCATACACAATCCATTCGTGCTCACATCGACAAGTTGCGTGACTTAACAGAAGAAGTTAGAAAACACATTGACCAGGGCTGGTTTGACTGGCTCTTTAATTGGTTACCTGATATACACGTGCTACGCCAAATATTAGGTGGTATTTTGATTGCTGTTGCTGTTTTGATTTCTATCTGTTGCTTTATTCAGTGTATTCCTTCATTATTTCAATTCTGCATACTTGGTACTAGACATAGATCAGTTAGCTTTGTTTCATATTATTCTTCCACAGATGTTAGCTCCATTTAATGAATGTATAATAGACTGAAGTCAAGGGTGAAATGTACTGCTCGATTTTTCCGGTCCTATTGTGTTGAAGGGTGATTTAGGTGACTTCAGTCTCTTCCCATTCAAGTCTAAGGGTTAGAGTAGTGTATAGAGCCTATTTATTAGGCACTTCGACATGATCCTGTGTTCTTCCCCATAGATCAGGGTTTGCATATACATCCTAGGGGATAGATTCGTTAGCATTAGGGGTAATCTGTTCTGTAGTGAGGGTATTTCATGGAGCCGTGCTGAATTCAGGCCTGGTAGGCCTTAAACGGGAGAGACTCCATCTTTCCTCCTGCTCTGGCAGCTTGGGATGTTTCTAGGTCATAGGCAGTGTTTTAGTTAGGAGGTGTTATTCGCTTGGAGAGAACCGGTTCAGGCCGGCCCTTATCGAAGGATTGTATTTTTCTTCATGCCGAAGACACTACATCAGGCCGGCCGGCTGGGAACGTGTCCTTGGCACGGGGAGGTACAAGAATTTGGTGGGCGGCAGGTTACGGGCTGGAATTTTCCATGAGGAAATGCACATCTATATTAGTGAAAGTTTGAGGCAGATACTAGCACTTGCTTCTAGTCCATGGGCGGCACCTGGCCGTTAGTAGTAAAGCTGCTTAAAGCTGCTACTTATTCCAGGGAAGACAGATGACAAACTTGGAGGTGGAGAAAAACCGAGAAATAGATATTCCAAAGAGAAGAGAGTAGCCGATGAGGAAGAGGTCCCAGTGACTCGGAGAGGGAGACGGGAGTAAACCCGTGATTGCGGAGGTGTGACTTCCAGGCGAAGCCGAGGCGCAGACGAGAAGGGAACCTAGATGACCATTGAGTGCAGGCTACATACGACCAAGGTGATGTCAACCCCTTACTATTAGAGTGTACAACTCAATCTTTCACTTTTCTTTGCAGGATATGTGATATGTATTATGTTCCGTGAGTGTGTATGTAATAACTAAATAAAGTAGTAAAGCAATATGTGCTACGTGTTCTTGTGTAAGAGGGTAACCTATTCTTCTAGTCAGCTGTGACTTGACATGGACAGATGTTAATCCTGATCAGGTAGGTGGTAACTGAATAAGGGAGAAAGGAGCCCTTCGAACTGGGGAACAAGTTGTGCTCAACTAGCTGTCTTTGTGTGGTCTGATATATAGTAACACTGATTATGTCGTGGTAATTATAGGATGAACTCGTGTTAAGGCTGCCGTCTGGGCAGGAAGTCCTGGGTCCGTTTGGGACCGCGAGGCTGTGACTGCCGTCTGGGCAGGAAGTCTGTGGCTGCCGTCTGGGCAGGAAGTCCTGGGTCCGTTTGGGACCGCGAGGCTGTGACTTGTCTAAGGCTGCCGTCTGGGCAGGAAGTCCTGGGTCCGTTTGGGACCGCGAGGCTGTGGCTGCCGTCTGGGCAGGAAGTCCTGGGTCCATTTGGGACCGCGAGGCTGTGGCTGCCGTCTGGGCAGGAAGTCCTGGGTCCGTTTGGGACCGCGAGGCTGTGGCTGCCGTCTGGGCAGGAAGTCCTGGGTCCATTTGGGACCGCGAGGCTGTGACTGCCGTCTGGGCAGGAAGTCTGTGGCTGCCGTCTGGGCAGGAAGTCCTGGGTCCGTTTGGGACCGCGAGGCTGTGACTTGTAGGTCTTGGTATATATAGTAGGAATTCCCTGTCCTTAGGTGGTACATATATGTGGTTATTTAGGTGTGAATAGGCCCTAGGGAGGGGGTAACGTTCTGGTTTGGGTTAGAGAGGCTCTGCTGAGCGGGTTCTATCTGATCCGAAAACCCAAGCAGAACAACCTCCCCAATAGAGCTTGCCTTATCCTGAAGTACTTTTTCAACAATTCCGACTTTCTTAAATTGCACCTTTCCCCCCTCCTTCCGTAACAGAAAATCTCAAATTTGAAGGTACTTAAAAAAATCCCGCCAATCTAGAGTAAAATCTTTTTTCAGTTCTTCAAAAGATCGTAACCCTATGGGGGGGAAAAGGCAACCAATCTGGACAATTTCAGCACTCTTACTTTTCCTCATACAAGATTCTCTGAAAATCTCTGGGAGATTATGATTGTCGGCTAAGGGAGTAGAAAAAGATATTCTGCTGATCCCGAACACTCTCCTTATAGCACTCCATGCTTTAATAACACAAAAAAGGGTTTTAAACCAGTCTTTTTTTTTTATAGTAGCTGTCGTGCAGTTGGCGCCACAGACAGCCACTAGTCTCACTTTCACTTCCCAGCACGAGTTCAAAGATAGATTGAATTATATCTGTCTGTATATCATCCCTTTTGATCTGTAATAGCCCTCTGCTATACAGTAATATAGAGGCCCAATAATATAATTTTAGTGTCGGGAGTGCCAGCCCTTCCCTGTCACTGGATAAGTTAAGAGATTTGTAAGCACGTCTTGGTTGCGAATAAGCCCAGATAAATCAAGAGAATATCCGCTCTATTGTTTTGAACCACTGTGACGTGAATTCAAGACATACTACCCGAAACAAATATAAAATCTTTGGGAAAAACAACATCTTAATAACATTAGAAATTCCTATGATAGATAAATGCAAATTATTAAGATGTTGGAGATCTTTTTGTATAGAATCCATAAGGGGTTCAATATTAAGCTTAACCACATTATCCAACTTAGACGAAATACAAATACCTAAATATCTGACTTTTTCCACTAAGTATATGTCAGTCATTTTTGCTTTGTTGTTAAGGACAATCTGAGTCTGTTTAGGTCAGCCGTTACCAAAGCTATATCATCCGCATAAGCTAAGGTCTTCGTGGGATAGTTCTGTCACCATATTGCTGTTATTTCAGCATTTTCTTCTAATCTATGGATAAATGGATCAATGTAGATCGCAAATAAGAGTGGGCAGCAGGGACAACCCTGCCTCGTACCTCGGGATATTGGCCATTGACCATCACCGCCGCTGTTGGTTCAACATATAGTCTTTGAACTGCTTCGATTAAACCATCCCCAATTCCTACCCTAGACATGGTAGCCCATAAATATTGCCAGGAGACCCTATCAAAGGCTTTTTCAGCATCCAGTAAAACCAGAGCCATAGGGTCTCCTGCAACATTGGTAATAGCAAACAGCATGATGACTCCTTGAATATGGTTTATGGTGGACCACCCCAGAACAAATCCATGTTGACGTTTGGAAATCACTATCCACGGTCTTGACTCTGGTAGCCTCCTCGCTACAACAGATTTTGGCGCTCCATGGAGCACAGTAGCGAAAGGCTACCTTTCTGGGGCCCCTAGAAAAGTTGCCCATAGCGGCATGATGGATGGAAGTGACCAAAGACACCTGTAACTTAATGAGAAATGAATGCCCCAGGCCCTCTACTGAGGGTAAGGTCTGTAACACTCCCAATCTAGACCCAGAACTAATCAAGTTCCTTTTTAAATGTGGGAAAGAGCCCAGAAAAGGCATTGAGAAGTGCCAAGATAAACTCTTGGATGTATTCAGCCCGATCACTAGCATCCTGGAGATGGCCGAAGAAGCGAGGGCAAACAACACCACTATGAACATTGACCTCCTGAGAGGTTGGTCTCAACGTGCAATATGCCATTTAGGCAATGCTAACTCAGAATTAATTACGGAGAGACATAAAGCCCTCCCCTTAAGGATGAATCCTAAACTTGCTGACCTATCCTCCAAAGATGATATGGGGAATGCAAAGGGTCTTCTTTTCGGTAATGACTTTGTTGAATCTCTAGGCAAGTATGTCTTGACATTTACAGCCTTTAGTAAGGCACAATTTAATATGAGACGGGTGTTTAGCTCACCCACACTTTTTGGTCAGGCTGGCAGAAGAGGACCAACCACCAGCTGTGCAAATTACAGGTCCAATTTCTATTGGAAAGATCAGAGGGGTCCCTCTGCTTACTCAAGAGGCTTTCGCCCAAGCTCAAACTTCTTCCCTCAAAGGGGAAGAGGTACAAGATTTCATGGGGAAAGATCGAGACCTCCTAACCAAGCATGGCAAGGTAAGCAAAACTATTTTTCACATACCCCTAAAGGTGGGGGGAGACCAAGGTTTTTTACTCACAGTTGGCAAGACATAACATAAGAACCTTTGGGTCCTGGAAACCGTAGCAGGTTTCAAAATAGATTTCTGGGATACCCCAATCCAAATAAATACACCCAGAGAAATGTGTGTGAATGCAGATCAAACAAAGTTGATAGACTTAGAAGTTTCTCAAATGTTAGATAAAGGAGCATTGGAGAAGGTTACCCCAATAAATTCATCAGAGAAAGGTTTCATAACCACGATATTTTTAGTAGAAAAGAAAGACAAGGGCTGGCGCCCAGTTATAAATCTCAAAGAACTAAACAGTTTCTTGGTTTATAGACACTTCAAGATGGAAGGGATGCATCTTTTAACCCCTTCGATGCGCATGACGGAGCGGTTCCGTCATGCGCATCGGTTGCGCTGTGCGGATGACGGAACCGCTCTATCATGGCCCCGCCCGCGCACGAACCCTTCAGCACAGCGCGGTAATCCGTGCCGCGCTGAAGGGGTTAAGAGACATTCTACAAACTCAAGATTGGCTGGTAAAGTTGGATCTCAAGGCTGCCTGCTTTACCTTATCTATGGACAGGGATTGCCGAAAGTACCTCTGCTTCCTGTGGAAGGGAACTCTTTATCAATTCCTGCGTCTCCCTTTTGGCCCCTCGTCAGCTCCTTGGTGTTTCACCAAAGTTCTTCGTTCAGTGGTAAGTTTTTTGAGGGAAAGAGGAGTTCGACTCATTATCTACCTAGACGACATTCTCATAATGTCGCAGAGCAAATCAGAAGTCCTAACTCACTTATCCAGGACCATAAATCTCTTGGAAAATTTGGGCTTCATTGTAAACACAGAGAAGTCTGTCATGTCCTACTCTCAGGAACTAGAATTCCTTAGTTTCCAGGAAAATTCTATCCACTCACAGTTAGTTTTACCACACCAAAAAGTTTTGAAGATAAAAAAGGAACTGAAGTCAGTCTTATCCAAAGAGTCCATCCTTCTGAGGCACCTAGAACGAGTTCTGGGTCTCTTCTCTTCGTCAATTCATGCAATCTCTCCTGGTCCCCTCCACTACAGAGGCCTCCAGAAATTGAAGGTGTGGGGCTTAGGAAAAGGTCTCTGGTATGGGGACATACTTCCCCTTTCAAATGACGCACGAGAAGATCTTCTATGGTGGCAGATGAACCTAGAAGCTTGGAATGGCAAGGACATCTTCGGCAACCTACCAGACTTCTGCCTAGAATCAGATGCTTGCAATCGCGGTTGGGGAGCACGATTAGGAGAAATGGAAACTGGGGGAAAATAGTCTCTAGAGGAACAATCCCTTCACATAAAGTGTTTGGAGATGCTAGCGCGCTGAATGTCCTAATGAGCTTCAGGGAGCAGTTAGAGAATTCCACCACCCTTATTCGCCTAGACAGGTTCTCAGCTGTCTCCTATATAAAACAGGCTTGGGGGAGCGAAATCCAAAACTTTATCAGATATAGCAGTTCAAATCTGGTATTTCTGCTGGCAATACAAAATTACTCTCATGGCAGAATTTATCCCAGGGGTATCACATGTAAGAGCAGACTGGAACTAAAGATATCTCAAAGACTTCAGCGACTGGATGCTACATCCAGAGGTCTTTTCATTGATAGAAAATCTTTGGGGCCCTATTAGGTTGGACCTCTTTACCAGCAGACTAACTTGCCAGGTCCAGTCTTACTTCAACTGTAGACCAGATCTTTATGCCCTGGCAGTGGACGCCTTCCTACAAGATTGGGGGAAGATGGAGGCTTTTGCCTTTCCCCCCTTCTCCATGATACAGAGAGTGCTATGGAAAGTGAGACAGGAATTCAACAATACCATCCTAATAACTCCATTTTGGAAGTCCCAGGTCTGGTTTCCCGGGGTAATGGAACTCTCAATAGACATCCCACACTTTATCCCAGATTCCTTGGGTCTACTTCTGGGCCCAGACGGAGAAGAACATCCTCTTATTCTAGAAGGGAAGATGAACCTTCTTGCTTGGAGGATCTCGGGGGTTCAGTCAGATATCCTGGCCTTTTAGGAGAGGCTAAAAGCTTACTGGATGAGTCTTGGGCACCAGGCACCAGGAAGAGGTACCTGGGCATCTGGAAAAAGTGGTGTAGTTGGTGCATGGAGAGGAATTTGGATCCAGTGGAAGCCCCTGTTCAACTGATAGCTAACTACATAGCACATCTCTTTTATTCTGGTCTTTCCTACAGAACTATAAACTGTTATAGATCTGCAATTTTGTCAGGTCGCGCTTTGAAAAAATATCTAGCGATTGGTAGTAATGTCTTATTTAAAAGAGTCATGAAAGCGGTTAGATTAAAAAGACCTCCTAAATCTCATTATAACTCTCTTTGAGATGTCAATTTGATTTTCAAACTTTTCTGTAATTGGCAAGACAACACTCTACTTCTTCTCAAGCAAATCTCCATGAAACGTGCACTTTACTTTGTTTAATCTCCTTTAGAAGGGTTTCTGACATTAATGCTCTTGAAATTTCCAACAGGTTTTGTTCTTCTGAAGGTGTTCATTTTGACATTTGGAGGAGAACTAAGACTATGTCAGAGTCCATATTTTATCCCTTTTTCCATGATTGTGAAAAACTGTGTGTGGTTAATTGCATGAAAGGTGATGACTTAAAAATTCAGTCATAGAGCGGATGGCATTAATCAATTACTGCTGTCTTAAGTTAGACACCATGAACCCGTTTCAACTACTACTTCAGCAAGATGGATTCACTCAATTATAAATGAAGCAGGCATAGATCTCACTATATTTAGTGCTCACTCTTCAAGAGGAGCTATGGCCAGTAAGGTTTTCTGGGCAGGGGGTTCTCTCCCAGAAACTCTTAAAGCGGCTGACTGGCACTTTCGCTAAGTTTTATTTAAGACCAGTAGAGCATGTTAGTAATGCAGCCTTGAGTAGATTTAAACATGCATAATGGTAGCCTCCGGTCTTGTAATGAAATGACGATTCTCCAATTACTATACAGAGAGAATCTTGATTTCTTTAAAGACAACAGAGGCTAACATAATCCCATCCTCTTCTCCTGAGGATTTTGGGTTTCATTGAAATTAACTCTGTTGTTATGTCTATAATTATTAGTGATTTACCTCTTTGCGCTTATTGCAATGTTTTGTTCTACACATGTTCTGTTACTTGTTTCCAGTACTTCTTTACTGTAAGGATTTCTTTCTTTTTAGATCATAATGCATAGAGGCTTCTCTTACCAAGGAAAATGCTTTCTACAACTTGGATTCTGCAGCTAAAAGAGGAAGATGATGCAGTGCACAGGATACTTATACTGCTTGTCTGAACATTCTTTACTTTGTGATGTATTCAGTGTTCTTTAAAGGGCTGCATGTTTGGGCAGCAAATAAAAGTATATGCATAATGTTAGCCTCCGATGTCTTTAATAAAATCAAGGTTCTCTCTGCATAGTAATTGGAGAATCGTCATTCTCTTGTTTACTCTGCATACACAACTCACAAGCACAACTTTCTGTACATAAGCCTACATGACTGCATAAGCACCGCACATGGTATTCAGCTCAGAGTCTGTGTTCAGATTTATGTTGAGAATACTTTATGATGCACGGACTGTTCTGAATAGTCTCTTGTTTTCATTTCATGTTTACAGAATACATTGATGAGACCCCTGATGAAGGGCCATTACTGACCCGAAATGCATTGGGTTGAACAAATATTTATGTTACAAATATAATTGCTACCAAGAAATCGAACAATGACATTAATGAACTAAATAAATCACAAGAAGATGATTTAACATTGGATTAAGCGTCACTATTTTGATTAGAAGCCGTATGTTAAAGTGTTAGAATTGGATTATGAAAACAGCACTGTTTTCTTAATAAGTGCTCCTGTCAGCTAGGCAGGGATTTCTCCCTCCTAACACACTTGTTCGCATTGATCATCCAGTGCCTTTGGACACGGCGCAACGATAGGCATGCACACAGATTAAACAGATAATTATAGCTTAACCTCTCGCACATTGAGTGCACTTGGGCACCATTATTGAATTTACCTTATCGAATGACATTGTGATACTGGGTGTGACCCCTAAAGGTGTAGACTGTCGCCCAGTTGCCCTACAACAGTATGCTGGAGCACATTTCTTGAAAATTAACTCCACAAAAAGCAAGGTGTTGTGCTTTCGAGGGATTAAGAGTGCACAAATACTCTGATTACTCATGGCATCTTGGTACACAAAATATACCTTTTTAAGTAAAATTATGTGCAATATACTAAATGACTCAGAACACATACGCAATAGTGTTTGTAAAGCCCAATCACAGGCCAGGGGGCTCGGTTCTTTCTTTAAAACTGCGGGCAGAGACATTTTTCTCATTTCAGTTGGTGTATGAGGACAAAATCCCGCCTACCATTTTAATATGCCATTGCACTAATTCATATGTCAAAGTGGAGTTTTTCAGATAAGTCTGATGGGCAAATACTAAGTAGATTGCTATTACTCAATACTTTAGCCCCCACAGCTGCAATAACATTTGAACCTGGTCTAAACAGTTTGTTGGTACTGGGTTTGGTGGATGTAGTGTAATGGGGTCATTGCATCATGAACAGTAATTGCAACTCCTTAAAACATCTTATGTTTAAAGAAAGTTTTGGATTGAAAAGAGACAAAGCTTTATTTTTGGCGGAATTTTGAGTCTGCTTTAGAGCAATTTAATCTCAATATAAGTGTGATCTCATCTATATTGATGGCTCTGCTTAAGATTTTCTTAAGCAAGCTTCTTGCAAGTTAAGTTTCCGTTGGGATCTGGATTCTTATAAGAATAAAGGAAATTTTGGTTCAGTAATGAATTCCTTTGCTTTGAAATAATCATAGCATTATGTGTCATGGAATATGTCCCACAAGATTAGACATCTCTGGCCACTAATCCGCCTAAATATTGTTCTATTATTTAATTTTTTAAATATTTGTATTACATTTTCCCCAATTGATTCCACAAGGGAGGATACATACTGGAAACAAGAATAAGTATCATCAATTCATTAGTATAATAAGATTGGCATAAACACACAATAATCAAAGAATATTGCTGCATACAATTATTGTTACACTGCCAGAGAGTGAGATACAAAATAATACCCCAGGCTGAGACCAGTAAAGCAGAGAAAGGCACAGAATGAATTTCAACCAGCCACGGTTAAAGCCGCTGAGCAACAAATCAGTACAGGTGATAGAAGAAAGGAGTACCATCATGCAGTGAGCTTCATACCGGTCCCAAACTACGGGAGATAAATGCCAGTTGTACAAATCTTACCCAGGTTACCAGGACATGTCAGGAGATGGGTTGGGACAAATTAAGAAATTTAGAAAGCACTTCATCCTGCTGCCAGAGAAGACCAGATCTGCCACCAATGAGAAATATAAAAATGGCCACACCCCGGCGGGACGATAATCGAGCCCCAGCCCAATTTCTCAGTGGGGCCCAGACCAGTTCGCCTCTCTTTCTGGCTTTCTTGCCTTTATGGATATATAAACACATTTTGAGACTAGATTGACAGTAGTCACATTAGTCACTAGTGAAATGTGACTAGTGCAGTGGGTTTCGCCATGCTGACATGATAGAGATATGGACCATGGCCATCTCTACAAGGACAAACTACTGGCCCGCCCTAGCGACCATGTCAGTATGTGTGCCCAATAATATTAGCTTGGGGGTAATTGTGATGTGCAGCCTCAGGTCCATTATCCTCAACTTAGTAATTTCCAATTTCAAGGGACCAAGAGCCTGACAAGAAACAAACATATGCACCAGATCTGCCCCTTGACTATGACATTGGGTGCAGCTGGTGCCGATATTGCCCCCATCTGGCAATCTTGGCCGGAGTATAGTAAAGGTCAAAGAGGGTTTTAAAATGCTGTGCCTTCAATTCTGCAGAAGCCAGAAAGGTACGGCCAAGTTCTAAAGACTCATAGAAACCAAAATCCGTATTGCCAACCCAAATCTTACATTTGGTAACATGCTTTTCCGAATCCTCTGACATATCTACACTCAAATGTTCATAATTATGGTTGATAGTGCAACTGAAATCACTCCCAATAATTTCAATGAGAGCCGACTCAGCTAGTTCATCCGACACCCTTTCCCTTTTGAGAAGATAATGATGGATCTGAAGATATTTGAAAAACCCTTTCTTGTCCAACACATAATCCTGTTGCAATTGTTCAAATGAGGTGAATATATCACCTATATAAAAGTCACATAAGCTCCTAAGCCCAGTGGCTGTCCACCGGAAACACCAGAGGTCTTGAAATAATGGAGCAAGTCAGCAAGTTCACCAAATTGGGGTGTAATAATTGACTTTACCTAACTAGTTTTCTTCCTAAGCTTAAACCAAATTTTGAAAGTCGCGAAGAGGGTCTTAAATTAAACTTTCTTGCAAAAGCTAGGTTCAGTAGGCATCCACCCTAAGAAATAATTCATATTTTGGAGGAAAATTACATCCTGAGCTGCTCATCGCTTCAATCCCACCAATAAGAAATGTCCTGTATTCTATGGCAGCGGACCACTGGTAAAGTTTAATTTTAGGAACAGCCCACCCACAATATATACAATTATTTAATATATACAGAAAAAAACCTATGTTAAAATGATGTTGAAGATATGTTTATAAAACAATCTATGAAATGTTAAAACATGTTAAACACTGGTAAAGACGTGGAAAATGTACATCATACAATACTATTTATATATGATTTACATTTATTATGTAATAATAAAAATACATTAAACATGCTTTATCTATATATAAATGTTTATTTTTAAATTGAAATATATATATGTTTAAAAATGTAAAAATATACATTAAATAGACTTTGATAGCATAAATAAAATTAAAAAAATGTGTGACGTCTTCATTCTATAAAAATATTTAATTGATAATACTCTTTATTAAAAACATACAGCTAATTATTTTTTCTTACAGTGCTAAATAGCAACAATACTAATTAAATAGCACAAGTTATTTCTACTACATACAAATACAATTTAAACAAGAATTTCCCACTAAAATAACATACATTTCCTCCACAATATAAATTATATGAAGTTTCTTTTCATTTCAAGAGTAGTTCCATTTACTTTCCTCCATGTGTACTTAAATCTGTAAAGACAAAGGCCACTGGCTTTTTTTGTTCTCTTTTCCTGCTGTGACATAACTACTTCTAAACCTTATGAACAGCTTTTATTGGCAATGGCAGTTTAATTGGATACAGCAAAGTGAGAAAAATGAAATAATCATCCTCCTCCCTGTAAAGTCTTTTTCATTTTTGTCAACCAATTTACACTCAAATCCATTCGTGCAAGCTTTCTTAAAAATACTTTTGGGGAAATACTTTTGACGGAGGCGTGTACCTGTAGCAGAAGTGATCATGTAATAGGAAAAATTAACACTGACTACAAATAGAAAACATTAGAAGGCTGGAGCCATTTAAAATTATTATGGGAGTAATTATAAGGACATTTTTAATGAGGAATTAGGCCAAAACATAAAATGAAGGACTGGTGCTGGCTAAGAAAGATTACTGTATTATTACACCGTAATGGGATTATTCACTTCAATTTTATGTTATTTATTTGTTGCCGCTAATCTGAATATGAGGTTCAGATCTTTTGTCAGACGAAGCCGCCCCATTTTTACCATGAACAGAATCTTCTAAATAATGGCATGGTAGAAACTGCCACCCTCAATTATTAGTTGGTGCCACGCCAGGTGAGAAAATGTTTACTGTCAAACACTTGGAGTTACAACCATTCATTCTACATCTGAGTCTTCTATTCTTCTCAGATGGGTTCTTGTTGTCGCACAGCTCGCCAAACTCAAAAGACTGTTCTAGTTGTCTTCCCGTGCAGAGGTCAGCCTAAGATGGCAGAAAACCACATACAACATGTGCAACACTGTAATCTGCATGTTGATATCACACTAGACATAGTAGTGCATTGACGGGAAGACCCACACATTATAGATAATTGCTTGGGAACTGATGAACTTTCGCTATGGTTAATTGTTTATGGTTTATCTCTTACTGTTTTGATGGCTTGCGTACCTCTGCGCAATGATGTAACCCATGCAGGGGCCATATATATTGTTCATACAGCCCATAACTGACTGTTGTGATGTAATACCTTGATTAATCCTAGCTGTGATATGCAGCACCCGAATTTTATGTCAGGAGGTCCACAGACGATCACTGGTTAATTACCAAAAAGCTGTCAATAAAAACATTTGGGGAAAAAAAAGAAATCTTCATGCTGATGCCATGGCCATAATATTGGAATGGGCAACAGAGCAGCTAGCGGAGGAGACAGCCTCTTAAACCACACTTTCCTCCTTTCGACACCACAGCCCCACACTGTACCCTTTTCCAAGGGTGGCATTTTAAGGAGATGGTAAGATTTGGCACGCCAAGGATTGTCCGCCCTACTGTCCACCAAGGACTTGTGAGAAACTGACTTTTGATCAAACTAATTACCAACTGCATGCAACACCTTTCTGGTAAGAAGGCTTGGACCATTTGTAATGTTTACCTAATTAATTTCAATAATTATTCTAAGGATAGATGGTGCAATTGGGATGTATGACGTTACAGCGCATACTTTTACAACGCATGCACTTACAACGCAATTTTTACAACGCAACATCCACTACAACGCATTCCATTACATTGCATGACACTACAACGCATTTTTAAAAACTACCTTTACAACGCATTCCATTACATCGCATACTACCTTTACAACGCATACCATTACAACACATAATATTACATTGCATTTAAGGTAAGTATTGGATAGTATAGGGGTAAAAATTACTATTCTTACTCCAGGGGGTGCAACAGTAGGGTAAGTGTTGGATCGTATAGGGGTAAAAATTACTATTCTTACTCCAGGGGGTGCAACAGTAGGGTAAGTGTTGGATAGTATAGGGGTAAAAATTACTATTCTAACTCCAGGGGGTGCAACAGTAGGGTAAGTGTTGGATAGTATAGGGGTAAAAATTACTATTCTAACTCCAGGGGGTGCAACAGTAGGGTAAGTGTTGGATAGTATAGGGGTAAACATTACTATTCTAACTCCAGGGGGTGCAACAGTAGGGTAAGTGTTGGATAGTATAGGGGTAAAAATTACTATTCTAACTCCAGGGGGTGCAACAGTAGGGTAAGTGTTGGATAGTGTAGTGTAATATTATGCGTTGTAATGGTATGCGTTGTAAAGGTAGTATGCGATGTAATGGAATGCGTTGTAAAGGTAGTTTTTAAAAATGCGTTGTAGTGTCATGCGATGTAATGGAATGCGTTGTAGTGGATGTTGCGTTGTAAAAATTGCGTTGTAAGTGTAGTGCGTTGTAAAAGTTGCGTTGTAAAGGTTGTTCCCCGTGCAATTGCTGCTCTAGATTCAAAGACTAAAAAGTTTAACAAGCAGCAACACTCCTAATCAGCACGACACAGAGTGTGAGTGTTCACCAATTTAGGACGAATGACCGTGGGGCTATCTGTAGCAATTTAGTTTTGAAACCTTGGTTCAAATTTTTGGGAGATCCACTCTGGGCACCAGCATAGTTCAATGGTGCATCATGCAACAGTCCAGTGCCTCCTCTGTAGCATTTGAACCACTGGTGCCCCATCTTCAGCATTATTTCTTGTACTATTCGGGCTGCTGCTGCTTCTGAGGGTGCTTCAACCTGGGATGAATGTGTTTTATGTTGGCAATGCTCCACCCACACCTGTTCAGTGCAGCTTTGATGATGTGGCTATCTATTCTGTAAATGGTCAGAAGCTACTCATTCTCTTTAACAAGGATACCCTGTAATGTACCCACCTTGATCAGCAGATATTCTCTGATGATCTCCACCGAATATTTAGAGTTCTTATTCTTTGCATCCACTACCACTCATTGCCATATGCTCATAAGCCCCATCTTAGATTTCAAGATTCTGAACCCTATTCTGCTTCTCTTCCATACCAGTTTTTTAATTAGATGACACTGTTTTTGTCCCCATTTTTTCTGGCCATTACACTCACTCTCAGTACACAAGTAAAAACAAGACATCAGTACAAGTGAATACTTTTTTCTCCCAAACAGATAAATATATTTGTAGCAGCACTCAAACATATTTCCCCAACCAACCATTATCGTCTTCACTAGAAACTCCCTTTCCCAAGGGCTTTGCTAACATGTCAGGACTGCTGATCTGACAGCTGCCTATGGTTTTGTTTTACTGCTTTAATTATCTGTATGACACTGTGTCGACAGAATTCCAAATATGCTAGACCTGACATCCTTAGTATGGTATTTCTACAAGTCATTTTGCCTTCACTCAGATTTTTGATAAACTAGTTTTTGATGGCATTAGGACTCTGCGCTTTCCTCTTGCTAACCAGTGCTTGTGCGCTCTCCCTTAAGCATCGTGAAATTGGCACACAGCCAACTGGCACATTTAATTCACTTTTAAATGCAACTGCATATACCCAGGGCCTGTAAATTAAATGCTACAAGATGGCTGTAGCACACATTATGCCACCTGTCGCATCCACCCCAGCTCTGGAACACACCAATGATCATTTCACACACGGAGTTCTGCAACACACATCTTTATTCTTCGCCATGCAACGATTAGCTGAACGCAATACGTCATAGACTTTCTTGCCCACACCCAGACACACCCAAATACCTTCCAACTGATTACGTAACTTTGTAGGGAGTTCGTCAAGGACCACAAGAGTCCTGCTGCACATATTCACACAACACTACACCACTCACTAAATGAGCACTGTAAAACATCTTGGGCCTACCACCTCAGACTGTAGAGTAGTTATAAACTTCCATTTCGACCTGCCAAAGTAAATCTTTTTCCTGGCCTAAACCATTGTTTTTAATACTTCTAAGTCACCCCCAAAGTAGACACTAAAGACTTGTTGGGCAGAGTGCATAGTATTTAAAAAGTAGGCCATGTGCACTTATGTTTTACATGTCCTGGCAGTGAAATACTTGTGAAGCTGTTTTTCACTGTTGAAAGACTATGCCTCCCATAGACAAAGGGGCATATGTATCAAGCCCTTTTCCCGTTCGCAAACGGGCCGATTCTTAGAATCACCCATTTGCGAACGGAAAAAAGGCCTTTTGGGATGTGGCATCCCAAAAGGGCATCGCAAATTAGAGAATCGCAAAATTTGCGATTCTATATTTTGCGATTGCATTTAAGGAATCGCAAATTGCGATTCCTTAAATGCAATGTATGAAGCACAGAAAAAGTGTGATTTGGCCTTAAGGAATCGCAAATTACCACCAACTTCAAGTTGGTGGTAATTTGCGATTTCTTTGAAAAAAGCACTTTTTTGCATTTTTCAAAGTGCCATGTGGCGCACATACATGCCCTTAGGGCATGTATGTTTGCCACATGTGCACACATATATATTTCAGGGGTGCAACAGGGTGTCCTTTTGACACCCTGGCACCCCTGAAACTGCATTCTCAATTTGCGATTCTCTAATGGCGAATCGCAAATTGAGAATGTCTTCCCATTCATTCCTATGGGCCTCATAGCCCATAGGAATGAACGGGAAAATATTCCTTAATTGGGATTCTCAATTTGCTAAACGCAATTAAGGAATGCCAAGGAATCGCAAAATATTTGCAAATTTTTTATTACATCCCGTTTTGGGATTCTCAATTAGCGATTCTCTAAAAATCGCTATTTGAGAATCGCAATAACGGTATTTGATACATGTGCCCCTTAGTCTAGGTAGCCTTATTATGATCATTTAAAATCCTCTTGAGTGGCAAAGTTAGATTTGAAGTTGCGATTCTAAAAATGCCACTTTTTAAAGTTGCCATTTTTCTGCCCAGTACAACTATGCCTTTCTGCCAGGGCCCTGGGTCACATGACTGTGAATAACTCTCCTGTTGAGTGTTGTGCATTTTTTCCAGACATGAGGGCAAAAGAGCCCTGGAAAGCTCTTTACTCCTTAGTGTCCCTGTTGTCAGTGCCCCCATTACAGCGCTCCATTGTCACTGCTCTGGCACAAATTTGTGCGCCCCTTTGCCACTGTACCTGTGCATTGTCCCTATATCAAATTCAGTGCCAGTATTCCAATGTGCCTGTCCCTTAAGCAGTCAATTCAATTCATGAAGCTTTATTCGGTTCATAACATATGATGACCATAAAAGCACACAGCAAAACACAGAGATACAAAGATACAGACTAAAAAGAAACACATTTAAAAAATCATACTTTTCCTATAATAAATAGCTTTACAAATAAAACTTGCAGTATAAAAACATATATCAGGGGAATTCATATTAAAAAGCAACCTCATTGCATCTTCCGTATTAAAAATACCATATTTTAAAAACATGGGTTTTAAAAATGTAATCCTTACATTCAAGAACAGAGTACAAATAAGCATAAAGTGCATACTGCTTTGTTTGGAGTGTCCGTCGCACGGGCAAGGGCCAACAGGGTATCTTTTTTGTTGGGGGAAGGCCCCCAAGACATGCACCATTCCTAGCCTTAATCTGGTTAGGACAAATCTATGCGCTGGGCGGGTTACCATGTTCAGGTACTGCTGAAAACCCTCATTTTCAGTGAATTTATAATATATAGTTGAACAGTAATAGAGGGACCAGACTCAACTAAACGTTTTTGGGTTCTAGACAACAAAAAGGATTTTTTCATATCATGTTTGACTAGAACTCGTGGGGAATAACAATCTAATAACAAGTTCAACCCAAAAATAGCCTGATAGCTCTCGACAACATACTTAAGCCAAGGGATTTTCATACAGTTATCTAATTTAAAACAGTCCTTGATAACAAGTTGGTTGAACTCAGTCTCTTCCTTAAGCCAAATTGCTTTGTAAAGTGACAGGGGTCTAAGGGAAACAAGGTCACTCAAATAGGCAGCCCCGACCTCTTTATGAATTAGCTCTGTTGAGGCAGAAGCGGGAAGACACATTAGTTTCTTGAGGAAGGTGTTTTCTTCCCTCTGAAGACAACCAACGTTAGAATAACCCCACAACCCTGCCCCATATAGGGCAATGGAGACACTTTTGGCCTTATATATCTCCATCATGTCTCTTATTCGTCTATCCCCTATTTTTGCGGCAAATTTAAATATGCCGTAGGAACTTTTGGCCATTTTAGTTCTTACATTTATTAAATCCTGGGCCCAACTACCATCGTCTGAGAAAGTGACACCCAAATAGCAGAAATTTCTTACTTGCTGCACTTTCACTCCTTCTATAAAAAAGGCGTGGTTCTTACTGGGCTTAGGCCCGCAAATCATAATATGAGTTTTACTGTTATTTATCAATAGCTTCCTCTCCCCTATAAATTCGGAAAACCGATCCATCAGGCGCTGCAAACCAATAGGTGTCCGAGATAGGAGCACAGCATCATCCGCATAAAGCAGAACCGGCACACCTATCCCGGTAACCTGAGGAGCATCAGCCTTAACTGTTTTCAGGATGGTTTCCACCCCATTAATAAATAAAATAAACAACAAAGGGGCAAGGACACAGCCCTGTCTAATTCCCCGTTTCACACTAAAATTCGGGGTACACTCCCCATTGACCCCATATCGAACGCTTGCTTGCATCTTGATATATAATCTAGCAAGGAAGAAAATAATTTCCTTAGGGGCGCCTAATTCTAACAAGACTGACCAGAGAAGCGGATGATTAACTAGATCAAAAGCTCTACTTAAATCGGCAAAGATACAAATTGCCACGCATAGCCTTGGTATACTTGCCGATTAATAGTTCTAAGTTGAGGCACTGGTCCAAGGTCCCACAGCCCTTTCTAAAACCATATTGGGAGTTGGCAAGAATCCCATTCTCCTCTGCCCACGCTTCCAATCTAAACAGCAACACCCTGCTCATAATCTTCACCGATGAATCCAACAGGCTAATCGGTCGATAATTACAAGCTAAAGCCTTATCCCCCTTTTTATAGATAGGGACAATAATTGAGTCTCCCCATGTGGGCGGAATCAAAGTGGTTACCGCTGCATTGAGGACCAAAGTAAGTATCGGTCCCCAAATCCGCGGTTCGGCCTTATAGACATCAATAGGGACTCCGTCGGGCCCCTGGGCCTTTCCCCCCTTGCTAGCCTTAATACTGCATTCCACCTCACCGAGGGAGATGTCTAGTGGAAGCATGGGCCAATGCCTTTGCTCATTATCAGTCGAGACACTATCTTGAAAAATAGATGAGAAATGTGACACCCAGGCCTCACTTCCCACATGAGAAGAGAGTTGGGGAATTGTATCATCATGTAGGAAGGGGGAATTAATAGTAGACCAGAATAAGCGGCTGTCCAAAGTTTCTGCCGCCTGAGTTAAGTTATCCCAGGCTTCCTGCTGTAGTTCTTTTTTCCTTCTAGTTAGTGCCATTTTGTAATCATATCGTAAGAGTGTGACTAGATTCTTGTCCCTTGGGGTAAGGGCTAGCGCTTTTTTAAGTTGGGAAAAAAGGGCTGTACAAGCATGATCAAACCAACCCTTACCCTTACCTCTCATACCCGGCTTATTTCCCGTAAATATATTATTAATAATCAAATTGATATTAATAAAATTAGTCACAACGGAGATAGCTGAACACCCTGGTGTTAGAATGGTATTAATATCTTCCAAACTTTTAGATATGATTATAGGCACTACTACTGCAGATTTTTCCCCTTTCCACCTAAGCCTAGTTCCGTTAGCTCTATGCGGTTCAATATTAGCTATGGTTCTTGGCGCTTTCTGGTCTCTGCAATTCCATGACTCAATTCGCATGGTAATGCAATTGTGATCACTCATGCTGGAAACATCCTTTATCATGATCGAACACTGGGGCATTAGACTAGATGAAACCAGAATATGATCAATGCTAGAACTAGCGTTCCTCCCAGTAAATGTAGGGATAAAATAACCACTAGCCTCTACATCAGGCCTCACCAGCTCTAAATCATAGGTTGCCATTATACTATTAATAGCCTCCCCATAGGTGTTATGTGGGAAATGAGGCGTATTTTCGCCACTATTGTTTTGTACCCCACAAGCCCTAGAGGAGAACAAACTGCATATTGTAGAATTAAAATCACCTAACCAAATAAGAGTAAGAATGCATTTTGCTTCTGCTACAAGCTTCATGAGGGCACTATCAAGCTCAGCTATTACTTTGTGCCGGGAATTGTTAAAAATATTATTATAGAAATTTATTAAAAGCACTTCAGAACCTTCTGTTAGTCGCACCCAGAGAATTTGGGAATGGGTACCAACTGTTAGATGTTTAACAACCGTCAACTTAAGGTCTACTGATATAAGAAAAAGCAGTCCCCCCTTTGCTCTTCCATGTCTAGACTCAGTAGCATCCAAGCTATAACATATATAACCATCATAGCAAGGTTGAGCAGTACACCAGGATTCTTGAAGACAAAGAATATCATGTGATCTAATCAGGACCTCCCATCCCGGATTGTTTTCCTTAGAGGCCCAACCGGCTATATTCCAGCTAGCAATAGAGATACCCCTATGTGAGCAGTTATTAAGCTCATCTTGAACAGTATTGGGGATGTCTCCATCGCAGCATAGATCAATCACAGGCACACCCAAGCTGCTAGCTACATCATTAATCGATTCCAAATTACCCCCAATAACATTTGCTACTACTGATCCACTGTTAATAGTTCCCAGGTTATCATTAAACTGGGGATCCTCATGAGCTAACTTAAACCCATTAGAGTGTTTAGACAGACCGCTAAGAATAACGGTCGCCTGAGACCTGAATGTCTTCTGATGTCAGTCATTCTGATCTAAGGAGCTCAGGGATTGGTATCTATTCTGAACAGGGATTTCAAAAACTAATTTATAAACACTAAGAACCCTGAGGTCTAAAATTACAAAAAGGGGAAAGAAGAAAGATGAAAAGGTGGTGTGTGAATGAGAAACAAAAGCCCAATTCACCTAGTGAAAGGGCAATCCCTTTAAGGACGTAATCCCTCACTCACCCTGGGTGACATGCTTCATCATATGGGATTCTCCTCCCAGAGAAAAATCCTAGTTTCTCTGGGGGCTACAACCCCCTCTATGAGAGGGAGGAGCTCAGGGATGTTTTGATTTTGCACTAAAGGATGGACTAAATCCACATATGAAGAGCTAGGTGTGAGTGAGGGGTGCAGTGCTAATGAAATGATAGTGCAGTGAAAGTGTGTTAAAACTAGTCACGGGACGGCAAGGAGGAATCTCTTGACACCACCGTACCGATGCTAGATTAAAAATGTGAGCACCACTAGTTCAATATAACCAATGGTGCAATGCAAAAGACAACGGTCGACATGTTTCAGCCAAGGCGCCTAAATAGGCTCGGCTTTCATCAGGACCTAGATAGCTACTGCAAAAAGGAAAGAATTGTGTGAGAACTACACAACAAAGGATACCGTGAACACCCCAGAGTTGCTTGTCGGGTGTACGTCACCTTTACAATTCAAACATCACCTAGACAAAAGAGAATCAGTGTAAGAAAAAGTTGGTTCCAAATGCTAAGTAATGAAAATATAAGAATGTGATGACTTTAAGCATTGGCCACTCACCCGTGAAAACTGGGTGGGAAATTGACCTCCACCTGGCAACCGCTCAGGAAGGAACACCGCTCTGAAAGAAGATGTAAGACTACTGAGGAATGGGGTACTTACATCTCATGAGCGAGTGTGATAAACATGTGGACTAAACATCTAATAGCGAGGGAAACTGACAGAATCACTGAATGCACAAAGTGCTAGTTAATACAAAAAACAGGTTCACCAACATGTTTTTATTGTGAAAAAACCAAAACAAGACCACCACATGTCATGTAAGACTAAGTATGGTGAGTCTGTATGTTTAAACAAAGAGCGAAAGAGCTCAAAGTAACTGTACCTCGTTTACATCAAAATCGTAACGAGTGACCAGACGTACCTATAAAAGATTGTAAAACTACCGCCTTTGAAAAATCATAGTGTTGACTAAAAAGGAAAGCCAATGACCTGCACTGGACCGTCCTTGACAAACCTTTCATACCTCCCCATCTGACAGATTGCTCTTCCTTTCTGTTTAAACGCGAGCAAAGGTGGGTGTACAAGCTTAACACGCACGTTCAAGGACTAAATGACGATATTCCATGGCTGTCCCTATGAATTTCGCATTACAAGTCTACTCTTTGGCCCCATCTTTCACACTCTGCATATGGGAATAACCTATAGGGTATACTTCATGATTCGTTGCTGCTTTTCGTATTCTGCGGCTTCCTTGTTGGGCCACCTTACATTTGCCCCTATGTCTTACATACTTAGACTGCCAGTCAATATTGACTTTTTCTATTCTCCCTCGACAGTCTACTGCTGTCCTGCTTTCCCCAGACATCCATAGTTCATGGCATTAGAGCACGCTTTGTTTTCTTTTCCTTTCCACCCACTTTTAAGTTTAAAATTTTGCAAATATTTTTCCCTGCGGAGCTAGTGCTTTTTTAACTAGGTTCCTCCGTGTTGTATTTAAATGAATTGTTGCCCAAGCCTAATAGCATGAGTTTACATTCATTTCTCGATGTGGGCTTTATTTCACGGAGCGACTCTCCTCATGGAGCTAGTGTCGTATTAACTAGCTCTCCTCCGTGTTGGATTTATAAACGAAGCTTCAGCTCAATAGCATGAGCTTACTTTGATTCTGCGATTTGGGAATATTATGTTTTTCAGAGTGAGTGACACGCATTTCGCTTCCCTCACTCCATAGCTCAACTCTCACACAATGGTAATGAGCGCTGTCATCCATTCACTTAATTACCCGTGGCGCGCATTCCTACAATTTTTGACAGCTTGAACTCAATCGTCGGCTGCATACCCGTCACCGTGGCAACCTGCACACGGGCGGTAGAGCACCATTGATTGGTTCTCCCCATTCGGTGGTTTTCAAACGGGTCCTCCTATTGGCCCAATCCTGATGACACAATCTTTCTTTACGAGACACTGTCCAGCCCCGCGGGACCTCCGGCTGCAGGCTCATTCCGGCCCGGTTCCCCGACGGAGAGGTAGGCGTCTCGTTAAGCTCTGATGCTGTGCGCACACCGCCCTTTTTCTTTCCTTTTTAGTCAACACTATGATTTTTCAAAGGCGGTAGTTTTACAATCTTGTTTTGGTTTTTTCACAATAAAAACATGTTGGTGAACCTGTTTTTTGTATTAACTAGCACTTTGTGCATTCAGTGATTCTGTCAGTTTCCCTCGCTATTAGATGTTTAGTCCACATGTTTATCACACTCGCTCATGAGATGTAAGTACCCCATTCCTCAGTAGTCTTACATCTTCTTTCAGAGCGGTGTTCCTTCCTGAGCGGTTGCCAGGTGGAGGTCAATTTCCCACCCAGTTTTCACGGGTGAGTGGCCAATGCTTAAAGTCATCACATTCTTATATTTTCATTACTTAGCATTTGGAACCAACTTTTTCTTACACTGATTCTCTTTTGTCTAGGTGATGTTTGAATTGTAAAGGTGACGTACACCCGACAAGCAACTCTGGGGTGTTCACGGTATCCTTTGTTGTGTAGTTCTCACACAATTCTTTCCTTTTTGCAGTAGCTATCTAGGTCCTGATGAAAGCCGAGCCTATTTAGGCGCCTTGGCTGAAACATGTCGACCGTTGTCTTTTGCATTGCACCATTGGTTATATTGAACTAGTGGTGCTCACATTTTTAATCTAGCATCGGTACGGTGGTGTCAAGAGATTCCTCCTTGCCGTCCCGTGACTAGTTTTAACACACTTTCACTGCACTATCATTTCATTAGCACTGCACCCCTCACTCACACCTAGCTCTTCATATGTGGATTTAGTCCATCCTTTAGTGCAACATCAAAACATCCCTGAGCTCCTCCCTCTCATAGAGGGGGTTGTAGCCCCCAGAGAAACTAGGATTTTTCTCTGGGAGGAGAATCCCATATGATGAAGCATGTCACCCAGGGTGAGTGAGGGATTACGTCCTTAAAGGGATTGCCCTTTCACTAGGTGAATTGGGCTTTTGTTTCTCATTCACACACCACCTTTTCATCTTTCTTCTTTCCCCTTTTTGTAATTTTAGACCTCAGGGTTCTTAGGGTTTATAAATTACTTTATCTGGGGATATAATCCTGTGCGGTCTTAAAACTTTTCCCTTTGACCCTCCGGTATCTAACCGTTTTGTAATAGATTTCAAAAACTAACCCGTAATTGGGGGATAATAATCTATTTCTGTTTATGGAATGATTAGGAGGGGGGACTCTATCCCTGTTACTAGCATGGGGCGGCTTATTAAGATGGTTGTAAAAATAACCCAAAGGTCGTACAGTTATGTCAGTCTCATTCTGTGATATAGAGGCTGCTCTTAGCAGGACCGTCGCAACATGCTGAGGGTGTTGAAAATTAACAATAACACAATCCCCCCTACATGACTTCCTTGTGTTTCCTATCCAGCTAACCCTTCTTGTAGTTATAATTTGATCAAAGAACTTTACCGGGAACCCGCAATGCTTATTTAGCCAGAAGGTTGTTTTATTTTTTAGTGAGTCCTGCGACTCTAAAGAGGTTCTAGTCCGGCCAAGATCTAAGCAGGGGACATTGGATAGGACAGCAACATAAGGTGCACACTCAGGTGGGAGGTCTACAGATCGGTTGTTGTTGGGTGCAGCTTCCCTAACTGGTGTAGCAGTCATAACAGGCTCCTGCACAGTAGTGCTTGTATTACAAGCCTGTAGTTCACTCCGACTTGCCGGTGCAGGTACTACTTGGACCTGCTTTGTCCGACCACCTGCTCGTGTACCTAGTGTGGCTACTTGCACAGAACAGGCGCTTTTGTTAGTCGGTTTTATGGCAGGTTCAGCTCTACTACCATCCTTCACTGAAGGCCCATGGTGTTCCATCTTAGTCATAAGCCTAGCTAGGGCACTCCCCAATCTAGACACTTCGGCTGTAAGTTCGTCTATTTTGGTGGTTAATGGCTTAACAATCAGCTCAAATTTACTCTCGATATTACCAACTAGTAGATTAAATTGCTCGGTATTAATGGTAAGTGAATTGTCCTTAGCCAAGGCCCCTTTTTCACAAACAAAGTTCTTGGATGCAGGTTCGGCTTTTCTTCTAGTAGAATTTCCTCCCCGTTTGTTAGTTACTTTTCTGCATGCCCTCACTGCACGCGGGGCCGACGGGCATTGCTGTGGGACAAGCTCCGGTACTACCAATAGATCTTCAATCAAGGCAGAAACCGCTGGGGGATCAGAAACTACTACAGGTAGAACTTCGGAATCACAATGGGTGACCACGGACTCAACAGTGTCAGTTATTTCTTCTTCACGGGGTCCCAAGGACAGGGGCAGAGCAGGCAAATTATCTCGCCCTAAGGATTTTCTGCGGTCATTGTTTATCTTGCTTACAACTTTGACCAGATAGTTATCCATGGTTGACTTTTGTTTGGTCATAGTGGCATTAATTGAATTACACAACTACTGCGCAACAACAGGCTATGTGTTGCAGGGCTGTTAAACTGATATTCGCCAATCCCCTGAAACTGGAGGCACACACAGCTCACAGGAATTATCAAACAATCACAAAGAGCTTACTGGATTCTGGGAGCGACCAAAGGGGATGGCCCAGCCCGGCCTCAATCGGTCCTCTGAGGGCCACAGAGGGCCCGCCCTTTGCCCGGGCTTAGCCCGGTGCCGCCCGCGCGCGTCCTCGCGGGACGAGGGACCGAGCCCGCCTTTAAGCGCCTCCTGGCGTGGGATTGTGAGGCGTCCTGCCCCTAGGAATGCTGGGGGTTGTGGTCCGGTGGAGCAAAGCCCAGCCCTGGTAGAGCAGGAAACACCAAACAGCCAGCTGAGGACAAACAGCACACCGAGGGACTTAGCACCGAGCCCGCCTTTAAGCGCCTCCTGTCGCGGGATTGTGAGGCGTCCTGCCCCTAGGAATGCTGGGGGTTGTGGTCCGGTGGAGCAAAGCCCAGCCCTGGTAGAGCAGGAAACACCAAACAGCCAGCTGAGGACAAACAGCACAGTCATTGCACCAGTTCCCCCATATTAACATTTAGATTCCTGTATCACTGCAGGCATCTATTAGCTGGTTGTCTTTTGTTAATACCACATCCAATGTTATTGTTACAGAATCGATATTACAGATTTGGTGTCTTCTCCCTATGTTGGCATATTGTTTCCATATGTAGCTCCTGCTTCAGAGTGTTCCGGTGGAAAAGAAACAGAAGTAGGGACCATGGGCAGGTTGGAAGGGACCCTGACTTATAATGGTTGCAAGAAAAGATATGTGGAAGTGACTGGAAAAGTGGATCATGGTTGGGTGAAGATCTGTTGGTAAGGATAAACTGAAAAGTTGTTAAATTCCATTTTTGTTTATAGAATAATAGCACTCACTTAAAGTAGAGAGAGCCTACCAGTCACATGCATGCATGTGACTGCAGTTCATAATGCATTAATGGCATATAGCAAAATCACTACTGTCACCGGGTTCAGACACTCGTTTAATTTAATCTAATCTAGAGTACTCGTTTCACTGATCTGTTCAGAAAGGAGAATGTGTATGTAATACAACAAAAGCAAAGTTATCAAATGTGTTTCATTGTCATAATGTAGAACTGTAATATTTTCTCCTTGTTTTAGAAAAGGAAATACTGTACACAAAAGGAAATAAGTGTTCTTTTCACAGCGCAGAGCAGGTCTTGTAGTATATTTTGCATGCTGTTCTCATATTCTTGTTAGCTATGCCTGAATATCTGCTAAGCATTTTATTTGAAAAAATCACTTCCTGTTAAGCACCTGGGTCCGGCCAGATATTTAGTGGGCTGTAAACATTAATAATGGTTGACTCGGCCCCACCACGCCCTCCCCCTTGAAGAACCAGAACCTTTTGGGCCTGGCGGCGCAGGGTACGCCTTAATCTCCGGGGTTCTCCTGCTCAGCTACACAGAGACACGGGACACTCTGTTATGCGTTAGAAGATCGGATTTATTAGCTGCAGCTAGTACAGTTATCCCAGAAGTACACGAGGTAGGTTCTCAGGAGACTGCCACTTCCCTCCGTGGCGCACAATCTTATATAGCACATATGTGAAATATACATTAACCAAATACACACCCAAAACATATAGAAAAGAGCCAATAAGAAAAGTTGGAAAACAGAACAGAACCAATAGAAAAGGTTTGAAAACAAAGTATCAGATGACTCGAAGAAGCCTCTCCTCCGACTGTGTTTGTCACCCCTCCCTCGAACTAATTCATTAACAGATCTGCAACTAACTTGCAGGTGGCGAGATACGTTTGTGTGTGTTGGAGGACAGTTGTGAAATGAGAGAATGCTAGCAGAGGACAGCGAAGGCCAGACAATAAGATAAAGTCAGAAGAGAATAGTGTGAACCAACAGATAGTTGAGACAGGGATTAGGAAAACCAGACAGGGATTAGTGTACTCGGCCAGTCCTAACACCAGCTTTGTAAATAGAGGCAGAAGGCTTATTTCGACACGAAGCTGCAGGAAAAGCAGAATAGACTTTGTTCGCCGTGCTGCCTGAGTGAGGGCAACACAAAATGGCGGCGGAGCACAAAATGGCGGGTCGATTCGAGCACGATCGAAATTCGAATTTTCTCACCCTCCACCCTAGTAGCTACGTCCCTCACCTGCCCATTGACTTAGGGATGATAAACCACCAGTTTCTTTGCAATAATTCCATGGTCCTTCAGAAGTGAGTTTATCACAGTAGCTGTAAACTTGTGCAAATTCACCTATATATGCCACATAGAAACTCTTCTCACTTGAAGTAATCATTTAACAAACAAATTGCTTTCTTTGCTGTGGTCACATCTGCATACACTCTTTCCACCCACCGGATAGCCTACCATGTAAATGGAATACTTATATGCTTGGGCTGGACAAGAACATCCACAGGCCCATTGAAGCCAACCTTTACTCTCTTGCCGGGCCCACCTGGTAATCGAACCAGGAGGCTAGCACAGTTCCGAAACCTGGTATCTTCTTCCGTGTAACAAACTGCAATCTCAACAAATCATAGACAGCCTGAGGTGACCACAAAGTGTTACCATAGCATGCTGGTTAAATGATCTGATCCCGATGCAGCTGGTCGGACAGTCCCCTACATCTAAGGGACCTTTAACTGCACCTCTCAGCTTTAAGATGTGCAGCAAGGGTTTACACCCAGCAAACAACATTAAATTCCTCCACAATATAAAAGATGTGAAGTTTCTCAGACCCTCACACTTGCTGTTTTCTTTTCATTTAAAGAGTGGCTCCAGCTGAAAGGCGAACTTTACACGCCCTCGCACTGAAAAGAAATGGGTGGCACTACTGGAGGGCCAGTGACACGTGCCACACAACGTCCGCTTTCAGCATATTCAGCTCTATTCAATAGATAAAGCAGACCTCACCCCTACTAACGTTAACAAGTTCTATCACCATGAAGATGCAGCTAGCCCAAGTTGTCTCCTTGTAGTCGCTGACTTATTCAAAGCTTATTGGTCTAGCATCACCTCCAGCTTATCTGCTTGCACTGAATGTCTGGATCTGCACAGATAGAACATCTGTCTCTTGGACTTGTATCGTAGGAGTAAGAAGGATAGGGTGACTTCTCGCTTCCCAGATCTAGGTTTCATAGTGGCTAAAAGCGTTATTACCCGCAGATGGAAATCTCCGGAGCCCTATTCGGTCACAGCCTGGGAGCACTCGATGTTAAACTTGGTCCAAGCAGAAAGTGTAACTCTCCATAGAGAAGACGCACTTGGATTGCGAAAGTACCCCATAGCTACTTATTGGGGCGCTATTTTATCAGATCTACAGCCTAACCCTTCATCTGCACCAGGCAGTAGTCCTGCGAAGGTGGTAGGGGCACCGGGTGTATAAACTGGTTTCACAGACTAATGTTACCCAGTATGCTTACTCGGATACCCCTCATGCACATTCTAGCTGTGATTACTGGTGGGGCATATTCCATAAGGTATGACGGGCTAAGGAGTAGTGAATGTGGCTTCAGTCATGGGGTCTGTTATGATATTTTGTTTGATTTTCCCTGTCCGCTGTTTATTAAAATATGTGAATCTGTCCTTATCATCCACTATGTTCTTGCAGGTTCTCCGCCTCTCTTGCTCTTTGTTGCAGGGGTTGGCGCACAACCGCCCTACTCATCGTACAGGTATATAAATGCTAGACATGTGCCCTAATTAGAAGTGAAGCTCTAGCACTTCTCATTTCGAATGAGAATATTGGTGTACACGGACCACAGCGTTCTCAATGCATTGTTGGCACTACATGATTATTAAACTAATTCATAATGATTATATAGCGTCATGTATTCCAATGTATGCCATGTCACCTGTCTCTTATACTGGTGTTATTTATTTGAAAACATTAATGAACAGATTCAAACAATAAAAAGAGTAGTACCATTCAATTTCATCCAGGTATATCTAAAGTTGGAAAGGCAAACACCACTGACCTCTTTTGTTCTCTTTTCCTGCTGTGACGTAACTACTTCTAAATATATAAGCACCATTTATTGGCAATGGCAGTTTAATTGTATACAGCAAAGTGAAAAAAATGCATTATCATCCTCCTCCCTGTACAGAATTTGTCATTTTTCTCATCCAACTTGCACTCAATGTCATTCCACAAAAGCTTTCGGTAAGATGCTGGAACCTTATGAGCAAGACGTGTAGCTTCGGCTGAAGCGATCATGTAATCAGAAAAATTAACATTGACTACATATGGAAAATGTCAAAAAGGCTGGAGCCATTTTTATTTTTTACTGAATTAATTATAAGGACATTTTTAAATGAGGAATTAGACCAATACATACAATGAAGGACTGGTGCTAGCTAAGAGGTATTCCTGTATTATTACATCGTAATGGGATTTTTCACTTAAATTTCATCTTATTTTTTTTTTGCAGCTATTCTGAATAGGCTGTTCAAATCTCATGTAAGTTGAAGCCGCCCCTTCTTTACCATGAATGAAATCCTCCAAACAATGGTACTGTTAGGAACTGCCACCCTCAAGTATTAGTTGGTGCCACCAGGTGAGAAAGTGTTTACTGTCAAACACTTGGAGTTGCAATCATCAATGCTTCCTCTATGTCTTATGTTCTTTTCAGAGTGGCCTCTGGGTGTCACACCAGGTGAGAAAGTGCTTACTGTCAAGCACTTGGAGATGCAACCATCAAGGCTACCTTTGAGTTTTATGTTCTTTTCAGAGTGGGCACTGAGTGTCACACCAGGTGAGAAAGTGCTTACTGTCAAGCACTTGGAGATGCAACCATCAATGCGACCTCTGAGCCTTATGTTCTTTTCATAGTGGGTTCTGGGTGTCACACCAGGTGAGAAAGTGCTTACTGTCAAACACTTGGAGTTGCAACCATCAATGCTACATTTGAGTCTCATGTTCTTTTCAGAGTGGGCTCTGGGTGTCACACTGATCTTCAACCTCAAAAGACTGTTTTAGTGCTCTTCCTGTGCAGAGGCCAGCATAAGTTGGCAGCAAACCACGTATGACGTGCAACACTGAAATCTTCATGCTGATGCCATGGCCATCATATTGGAATGGGCAACTAAGCGGCTAGCGGAGAAGATGGCCTTTAAACCACACTTTCCTTCTACCGACACCACAACACCATAATGCATCGCACACCCAAGGTGGCATTTTAAGGAGACAGGAAGATTTGACATGCAAAGGATCCTCCACCCTACTGTCCATCAAGGAGTTGTGAGAAACTGGCTTGCCATCAAAAGAATTGCCAACTGCATTTGACTCATTCGTATTAAAAAGGCTGTAACCATTTATAATGTTTACCTGATTAATTTAAATATTTTTTCTCAGAATAGTTGGCACAAAAATATTTAAATCATATAAATATTAGCATGGCTACTCATTTTTACCACCCTTCAGGGGAGTGTAGGGTTTGTTCGCCTCGTTTTATGTTGTTCATTTTCCAGTCCCCATGATGAATATGCCAGCAAACATTTACTGACTATTTTGAGCACTACCAGAATCTTGTATACAACTGTTCTACAAAAACACTCAAGGTGAGGAAAAATATGATTAAACCAACAAACCTAAAATAGGGTCTGTGTCAGGCCCCTACTACTGTGTAGGGAAGAGATACCTTAAATTTACAGGAAAGGGGATACACTCTACCTACTTCAACCAAATAAAGACAAGTGGGTTTCCCCTACTTAAATATGAGGATTTCCTCCTATAAAATACTCTGCCAGTACCAGAGGAAAGGAAAAAATCATTTTTGTTTGTTGGACCCTGACCCACTCTATTAGTGGGATGCTTCATCATCCAGTCTCATTCTTGGCCCTAAAAACCAGGATGGGCTCAACCATATTTCAGGGAGCACTTTAGATATTTTCACTACCAAGGCGTACCTATAAAGATAAAAATACCTCAAACCAACCCTGGTTTCCCTTTATTAATGGTTGTTTGGGAGTGGTTAAAAGAAATCTCAGTTGGGGGTTAGGATATTATGGTCCTCTGGCCCTAACAACTCGTCAACATGTCTCAGCCCCTTCACTCAGACCACTTGGGTCCAGGGCTTTCATCAGGACATTACATACATACTGCCCCGGATACCCAATCACTTTCCTCAAAGGCCTGCAGCCCTAACTTGTATGCAAGGTGAGATATTACTCACCTTTAGGGTAGCCGTAGTAGGTCTTGATTCCTATGTTAAAGAAACATATAGAGACTCTGTTTGTCAGGAACAAGGTATCCCACGAACAGCACTGAATCATGTTTGTACCTGAGCTTTCAACAATGGTGATGATCAAACATTACATCTCACTCAGTGGCAGTACTGTTATGCAACTTTTGTGCATGCTGTCAGGCGAACATGCAATATGCATGCAAATATTGTCCCCAAACCTTACAGAAAGTATTACTAGTGCCACAGAGGAAAAGGCAGATATAACTACAAGATAAGAGGTTTGTCTTAATAAAAGCAATCCCATGTCTCCGGAGCCTTTCTGGTGTCCATGCATTTCCTGTAGTATTCGGAAATCTAATGTCAAGAATTAAACTGTTTTCACGGAATCTATTCACTAAGGCCATTTTAATTGGTCTTAGTCTATATACTCAATGTTGTCCTTTCTTTAAGAGTGTCTTAGTCATAGTGGGCCCGATTCACAGAACTAACTTAAGACAAAATCCTAAACTTTCTACCATTTTGGTATTCACAGAAGGCACTTACTCATTTTGGTATTCACAGACGGCACTTATTCATTTTGGTATTCACAGAAGTTAGGAGTCCTAACTTTAGGACTCCTAAATGCCTTCTGTGAATACCGAAAGCCTTAAAATTAGGATTTTTCTCAGTTTAGTAGTAGTAAAGTTAGGAGTCCTAACTTTAGGACTCCTAAACTGAGAAAAATCCTAATTTTAAGACTTTCGGTATTCACAGAAGGCTTTTAGGAGTCCTAAAGTTAGGACTCCTAACTTCTGTGAATACCGAAGTGAGTAAGTGTCTTCTGTGAATACCAAAATGAGTAAGTGCCTTCTGTGAATACCAAAATGGTAGTAAGTTTAGGATTTTGTCTTAAGTTAGTTCTGTGAATCGGGCCCGTTATCACTGTGTGCCACATTCTCTATTATGGTCCAACGTAAATCCCTGTCCTTATATTCTTTTTCAAAGTAGTGTTCTGTCCGTCTAGTTGATGTCTTTTTACACCATATAGTGCTTGGTGTTCCCTGATTCTAATCTTAATTTTTCTTGTAGTCATTCCCACGTAGCATCAATTACAAGGCAGTCAATCAGATAACATTTTCCAAGTTACATTTATGGGTAATCAATTGCTTCGATGCCAAAATCACATTTGTGGCTTCCCCAATCTGAGTTAGTTAGGTATTTTAGTACCCTAGGTCTTAAGATCAATATAGTCGTAGCAGGATCAGGTATTATTATGGGATATCCCAACACCCTCTCATATTGGCTTTTGAATGGATCTCCTTCAAAAGATCTTCACTGAAGGGCAGGACCACCATAGATGCAAATTGTCTCCTTCCTGTCCACATCCCCTTCAACACAATCCTGCTATACATGCATACATCTGCTTCAGTTTCATTGGTGTAATTTACATAGTATCATATGTGTATACTTTGACACTTTTGCACAAGGAAGGTATGTCTAGAGTTTCTGCCAATGTTAGATTGGTATATCAGTGATTAAAATACGTTGCCACCTTAACATATACAGCCATTGAATATTGGGCTATGCATCCATCAGTATCGAGTAAATACTGAGTTGCACACAAATTGACAATGCCTTTTCTGACTGAGTGAGGGTCCTACGTAGGGTCAAAGTTTCTCAGTTATATGCAAGTTTATACGGTCCTGTCATGGTGCCCACCATCGGCTGCCGTCCCTCCAGAGCACCCCAGCAGGCCGATGACCCAGCATGGGCTGCCCAGCTACTTTAGTTCAGCCTCACTTTTAAATTAGCACACCTTAGGCAGTCTGGAAGATGGTCTTTGCCCCTCGGTCCGCGCACCAAGCACAGGCAGCCTGCTCTCCTCTAATCTGCCAATCCACTGCCTAGACGGGACCCATCTGAAGCCTACTGGTAAGCGCTGTCACTTCTAATAATCCGTGCGCTGCTGCGGCCATCAAATATGCTGAAAAAGGGAGGTTCATTAGCAAGACCCCATATGTGTCCACCCGCAGACCATACCCTATGGTTTTAAGATTCTTTGCTGAAAGACAGCTAAGCAGTCAAAATCTTCTACAACATCTTGTAGCAAGAATACTGTTTTGCTTCGGATTGAAATTACTCAAGAGCATCTTAAATTTGTCAGTAGCCAAAGGTGTATGTACTAAGCTCTTTGATGAAGTAATATTTTATGACACTTCCTACTCTTCCATCTGCCATGCCAAGTAACGTTTTTGCCCCCTGGTTACGTCCATTTCCCTGTTCTCTCTTTCATTTCCTCCATGTGCTTGTCATGGTTGACATGTTTTCCACTGGAGGTGATTAAAACATATTTTTATCAGGGACCTTCCACATGTGATGCATACAACATGCTTCTGAGACAAACTGACAGCACACCCCTTTCTTCTTCAGCACATCCTTTCCTCAATATCCATGTGTTTCACATGACACAAGCTGATCTGAAGAGATTAGTAGATCTTAACATGGTCTACTTCAGGTCTTGCAACATGCAATTATAAGAAACAGTTAGTCTAGCTATTCCTAATGCCAAAATAATGCCCAACAGTTTATCATCTGTATTTATGAATTGAGGATCTGTATGGAGTAGAATCTCCGCCCAAAGTTTGTGTCTGCGTGTAGAACGTTTCAATGGTTCATGTTTAGGTAGCAATATTTTTTTGTAAGATTGCAAGTTTCTGCTGTGTATATGTCACACTGTGCTTCTGTTTCATTGAGTGGACCTTTTGATAACAATTGCTTTCAGCAAATTACTAAAAAGTGGAAAAAGGCTACTGAAGTTTTTTTTTGGAGCATGGTAGTACAGTGTATGTTGTAATCATAGGCTTTGATAGAGCTTATGCATAGCCAACTTAACTTGTTATCAAAAGAGAATTGTCGTGGTACCCAGTGATTGCATATTTTAGTAATAGTTTAAAGAAATTATAATTCTCAACATTTTAAATTAGAGGAAGTACTCAAGCTACCTTGATTTCTTGAAGTTTAAAGTTGCATAATAATATTTTAGGTGCGGTAGTGATGTTATATTCTCTACACAATGTTTAACAATTGGAAATTATGAATGTATGCTGTTTTTATAATCCTGATATAAAATTGTTTATTTATATAATTCAGATGAAATACACTTCATCATTTCATCCATAAAATATGCTTAATTTTTCTTTTCTATTTCTCTTTCCTGCATACTCTTTCTTCTTTCTCCATTCCTTTTACTCCTTTTTTATTTCTGGATACATATAGAAATACAATAATTTGTCTTCTTTTGCAGCTAGAGAACTACTTTGCAACAATAAACAGTAATATGCTAACTTCAAATTTTAGATCAATACAATATGGTAACAGCTCTTTCAGGGTCTATGTAAGTTACTGTCTATTATTGAATAAAATATTTTAATTCTGAGAAAGTATAATAAACACAAGGATGAAAAATACTTAAGGCGATAGAGGGGAAAATGGCATAACATTATAACGTTCAAGTGCTGAGCTGAAAGCGCAGAATATTTCAATGTGGTTTCTATTCAATAGAAGACACTAGGGCATATGTACAAGCCCCTATCGCCACGGGAACATCACTTTTTGCGACGTTCCCTTGGCAATAGGGGCCTTGCCTTATGTACAAGGCAGCTTTAAGACACTTAACGTGGCTTAACGCTGCCTTGTACATACGGCACCCTTTCACGCTATGTTTAGCGTCAAAGGGGCGTGCAGTGGGTGTTGTGGTGGGCATTCCACAGCAACACCCATTGTATTTGACGCTGCCCTCTATGTACAAGGGTGGCGTACATAGGAGGCAGCGCCAAAATTAAGACCTGAAAAACCCTGTTCTTAAGGTGGCGAAACAAGGAGAAATGCATTATTTCTCCTCGTTTTTGCTTTTTCCATGTGTGCTGCTTTGTGCAGCACACATGTAAAAAGCAAAAATGCCATGGTTTGTTTATGTACAGGAAGGTGTTCGTTCCTGTACATAAACAAACCTTTTTAAAAATGCCATTTTGTAACTTACATGTGTGCTGCTTCATGCAGCACACATGTAAGTTACAAAATGGCATTTTAGGATTGTTTATGTGCAGGAAGGGACACCTTCCTACACATAACCAATCCTCCCCTGCACACAGACACCCTTGCACTCTGGTGCAAGGTGCCTGCGTTGGCGCTAGGTTGTGAAACTTAGCACCATTGCAGGGGGAAACGCAAGGCTGCACTACATTCTTGTAAATATGTTGCAGCCTTGCGTTATCGAAGTGGCGGAGCGCGTCGTGAAGCCAAGGAGGCTAACGACACACTTTGCCACTTCGTCGTACATATGGCCCACAGTGTCTTCTATAGAAAGAGACGTGAAGTATCCACATGACTATTAGCACAACGTTTTAAAGTCTGCAGAGTGCTCTCTACCTGAGGGGTACACTTCCATTGTCCTCATTGCACATACAGTACAGAGGTATAATGATGCACTAACAAACGCAATTCAGTATTTTTTTTTATGAAGAGCATCAAGTGCTCCTCTTGTCGGGGAAAATTTAAGACAGTTTTAAGAGTATGCCATTATAAAGGCCCATTTATATAAAGACAACGTCTAGTGTGGGAGGTCAACAGCTGGACTGGATCATAAGTAAAGCCCCTTAAGCTAATTTGATGAGCCCATTAGAAAGCTGTGGGCAAGAGTAGGTGGATTTCCGTCCTCTGAGAATTTTTAAAAATTCGCTTTTTATCAGAATGGTCTATGCAGGAAGACTGTAGCATGGGAAATAATGTTTTCTTTGATAAAATACGCAAACTAATTAAGAGATGTTTTGTGAGTTACCCATTGCTGTTCTAGCAGCCTAACCAATTGACCCTTAGTGTTCCCAGTGTAAGCAAAATGCATCCCAATCTAGAGACACAATCAGCACACCATACTTTACACAGAATTTGGTTGGGTGGCAAGCAGTTAGCCTGGGCAAAGCCTTCAACAGTCAGTAGACTTTTTGAGGAGTAGCAGAGCAGTTGCATATTTAAAACATTGTGGGTAAACTAAGGGATGAGTGAGCGGATAAGCGGAGAGACCTTTGGAGCAAAAGTCAGATGCCTGAAAAATTTGAGTGCTTGACGAGTCCGGTGATACACAAGACAGGCCACGCTCTTGAGTTTGGGAATTACCTAATCGAGGGTTCTGGCTGTGGGGGAATACAGGTGAAAGTGTAATGAGGTAAAGAAGTGGCAGTGAGCTCCTTAGAGGGAATGGTGTGGGTACTAGTGATTTTGGAGGAGAACTAGGAGACAAAGTTGGAGGTTGAAAGGGATGAACAAGTACTGGTGATGGAAGGGAAGGAGAGTGAACAGAAGGAAGTTGACAATCTGGGCTAAGTATTGGAGGTGGGAGCACTGGGAGGTGAAGCTGTTTTGGAAGTATGCTACTTAGACATTGTCAAACACAGTTGTAAGTGCACCGAGGGTCTGTTTACAGCCATCAAAGTGCTTGGAGAACCAGGGCCTTTTCTGTCCCAAGACCACATTTACATCTTGAGGGTGCAGATAGCATGGTTCATCTGGGATTGTGAACAGGGAAATGTTGCAGCGTCTTGCATGCTATCTTATAAAAGTACACATTAGATAGATATCTGAACGTACACTGAAGACAACTGGAATATGCAAATAATTGGCCGTTATGGCATCCAACAGCACTTGATAGTGTCCGCTACTAATATCATACATACATCTTTTGGGCAATGGGCTACTGTAATCACCAAGGAAATACATAATCAATTTGGTACAACCCTCTGGTCTCACTCCCCAAAAATGGGTACCTAATAGAAACTGACGCTCACCCTATTGATCTAACACATCCTCAAAACTGAATAAGAGTCCAATCTGTGATGAAATGATACAGAAAATCATAACCCACAGTACCAAAAGATGCTGTGATGCCGTACTAATAGTAGGAATTAAGTGAAAAACAGGATCAAATTATTTTATGAATTTTTGCGGGTATTCAATAAATTCCATTTCTCAACATCTATCAATAATCATGATGTTCTCCTGTGGCTGAATCTATTAAAAGCTCTGGAATTTAAAAACAGTTACAAGTGAACATATTGTTAATAATTATCTATACCAAATGATTTGAACAGTAGACGACTGAAATATTCAATACATTTAACAAAAGTTCCACAGCATGGTGTGTGTATTTTAGCTCCCTCAAAGAAGAAACAAGTTAGGTCTGCTCTAAATTCTTCAAAGGTGCTATTGAAAAATATTTGGAACAACTAATCTTGCAACATTGGAATGGGGGTTAAGGTCAGATTTTGCAGACTTTTTGCAAAGTAGGAGACTTTTTCCATCCAAAAATAGTAGACATAAGGAGGAACATTTAAAGGGAGATATTTGAGTGAATTGTCAACCTCATATAAAAGAGCATTAATACATTATTTAATAAGCCTGGGCAGTGTACTCTGCTCCGTTTGCTGATTTTCCCATGCTCTGCGGAGAACGCGGATTTCCGAAAACGCGAAACACAGTTTTTTTCCTCGCTCCCACTCCCCAACGGCAAGTTGGTAAGCGTGAGCGAGGAAAATCCACCTCCAGGCGAGATTTTTACTCACTTGTATTCCCCAACGTCAAGTTAGTGAGCTCAAGCCAGAAAAATCCACCACCCGGCGAGATTTCTCAACGAGGGAGGTCGGATTTCTCAATGCGTGCGGCCATGGGTGGTAATGACCGCACGCATTGAGAAACCTTCTGTCCGCGTTGAGAAAGTTGCTGCTCGAGTAGAAAATCTACTCAAGTGGCAGAAAAGAAGCAGCGCTCTCTTGTGCTGCGTATGGTGCCATTTGCATTGATTATCCAGTGCAGGAAAAGCACCAAAGTGCTGAAAATCAACGCAAGCAGGCGTGACCAAGCACACTCCGCTGCTTGCGGAACTTGGCTTGTTATTTAAATCATTAACCTTTCAAAAACAGGTGGAGCCTACTGGTTTTTGGGTAAGTGGAAGTGTGGCAAGAGGAGGTAGGTCTTCAGAAGAACCTTTGTGGCTCTGCAGCTTATTTTCACACTCAAACAACCATCCCAGTTCAATTATACTTGCATCCTGCATCAAACGGGGTAAACATCCTACCTCGCTAGCAAACTCACTACTTTGATCCAGATGACCCATCAGCCCTGAAAGTAGCAATCACAAGACTGTCTCTAAACTCAACCTACCTGTACCATATGCTATTGATTCAGACCTTCAGCTACCATCTCCAGAACATCCCATACACACATATGTTAGCACTCAAAGAGTGAAGAAGTATGTTCTACTGGAGATGAAAAAAAGCATGTGCCCATGGAATGCTTATGTCATTTGGGGAACCACTGGCCAATAGTCATTCCCTCCCCTAAAAAAGGCCTTAAGGAAAATTAATTTATTTTGACACACAGCATAATGAGACTGAAGAAGAGGGTTGAATACCAGGGGAGTGAAAGTCAACTTTTCTAGAAGTCAGGGTGGTGGGGTTGATTGCAATGGTAACATGCAAAATAATGGTCCTGCAAATTGTGCTATCACATCTCAGGATGCCCCGTTAGGTGCTGTGAAATAGCACTAGTACATTTCACAAAGAAGAAGGTACTGTGAAGCAGAGAGTGCTGGCTGTTCTTTTGTTTAAAGTGATAATTTCTGTTCCACGGATAGCACATTGAATGGTTGTTACACATGAAGCATGGGTGCCATTATTATCTAAATAGTGGTATTTATGTGATCAATCTAAAAGCATGAAACAATGAGTGGACCTTGCTGAGATACATGTTTGTAAGCTCTGGGGAATAAACAGATCTCTGCAGTAGACACTCAACCCACTGAGAGATGTTATTGACTTATATTTTCAGGTTTTCATTCTGTCTGCTGAGTGGAATTTGCACACCCGTCACAAGAGAGGGGTCTGAAAAGAGAGACTAGTCCCACCTCCCACCCTAATACGCATACCTATCATCTGAAAGAGGGATCTGAAAGGAGAGGCCAGTCTCTCCTCACAGCCTATTATGCACACCCGTCATCTGAGAATTTGTATTTTAAAACTGCTAGAATGTGACCCATGGGTAACCTAAAGTCAAAGTCAAAGAGGAAGCTTCGACGTCAAGGAGCAAGATGCGAGGAGCAGTTAGAGGTGATGCGTTGATCCTTATGATTGTAGGCAATGCATTGGTTCCGAGTCGCACAGTTGGGAGACGCGTCATCATCGAACCCCTGGCGATGAAGGGAATGCGTCCTAATTGAGCCACGCTGTTGGTACTGTGATGTCCTTGGAGTGGCGATGTGTTGGAGTCAAAGGGAATGCGTTGGTTCTAACTGGCACAAAGTCGATGATGCACGGATTTTTGAAGAAAACAGCCAGGAATGCTACTTTCAAGGGCCCAGGACTGGATTGGCACCACTTGGCAGTGCAAACTCACAGTTGGTAGAGTCCAGAGGCTGTAGCAGTGTTGTTAAAAGTCCCTGTGACTTCAGAACAGGAGGCAAGCCAGCAAGCCTTTGGAGTCACTTAAGTTCTTGAGGTGTAGAGATGCTGGTCCAGTTCATCTCACTCCCAGGAGAGATGCCAGCAGGCAGCAGACAGCAGGCCAGCACAGCAAAGCAGTTCAGCAAAGTGGCAGTTCTTTCTGGCACCACACCAGTCCTTATTCCTTGGCAGAGTATCCTTAGGTCCAGAAGTTTACTGAGTTGGTGGTGTCAGGGATACAGTACTTATACACGGTTGTGCCTTTGAAGAGGAAGAGAGACATTTGAAGTGCACAAGGTCCCTGTCCTGGCTCTAGACTCACTGCAGGGGGGTATGCAGCTCTTTGTGTGGGAACAGGCACAACTATTCAGGTGCAAGTGTCGGCTCCTCCATCCCATCCTGCCCAGGATGACCCATAAGCCTGGTGATGGCCCATCAGGATGTGAATGGCCCATCAAGCACACCTAGGTTCCATTTGTGTGTGGCTGTCAAGAGAGACTGCACGAAGCCCAGCTGTCACCCACCCCAGAAGTGTACTCAGAGACAGGCAGAGGCACAACTTGGCTTAAGTTTGAAAGTGCTAATTTTCTCTTTTTCCCAGTGCTGCACAATATCATAAAAGGTATTGGCAAAGCCAATTGGTCAACATGGTGAGACCTATTAACTTTGCCAATGCTTGTTTATCATAGGTTTTAAGGTAGCTAACCAGTTAAAAAATTCTGACATTCATCTGGTTTATCACATTGTAATTTCATGCTCAGAATAACATTCAAGCAGTACAGTGCTATGTGAACATCTATGTGAAAGGAAAACTGTGCTGCACAATAGTGATGGAGTTGCATGCAGATGATGTCATTGGCCGCATTCATAATAACTTTGCACTATGGTGCATTGTGTAAAATTAGTATCCTAGAGGTTCATCCACCAGTACACACTTCCACACAAAGACAGCGGCACAAGGGTAAGCCACATAAAATGTGTAACTTTGCTTTGACCACATATCTTATGCACAGGAACAGCATGCAATATTCTGGTTGTCCCTTGTTTGTTCATGCCTTCATTTTTTTTTTTAGTTTGAAAAGCTTTATTTAAGAGAATGTCAATACAAAGATATCAGCGAAGATTGAGGCAATAAGCAAATAAGAATGAAATAACAGTAAAAAGCTAATATCATAAAAACGAGCAAAAGCATTTTATACAGTTTTTAAGGAGAAATGTGAAAAAGGGAAGGGAAGGAGATGAAAAAATAAAAGGGAAGAAAGGGAAAAGGTGACAACATATTATAAAAATATAAAATTATGCTTTAAAGAGTGGGTGCTGTAGGCAAAACAACAATCAAAAAGCAACTTAGAAGAACAAGTAGAACAATAAATAAATCCTGTACTGTTAATATTAATATAGGAGAAGAAGGAGTAATTCCCTCAAGGCGGCTTAAAATTTTCCGAAGTGGTAGTTGATACATTCTTCCGAACCATCTGATCTAAGTATGAGGTAAGAGGTAACCAGAAGAGATCTCTATTATGTGTAGGACCACAGGAGGAGGCAAAAGCAGTTTCAAGCCTGTGAAAATGACATAAAGAGTTCCACCAATGACGGATGGAGAGTTTTGTAAGGGATTTCCAGTTAGAAGAAATGTGTTGAAAGGCTAAAGCCAGCATGAGGTCAAAAAGACCACGAGAATGTAGAGGAAGATCTAAAGAATCAGATAAACTGCCTAGAAAAAGGGTAGATATTGAATATGGAGATGAGAGTATGAAAATACGAGAGATGTATAGCCAAACAGAATTCCAGAATTGAGAAACAGAGGGACATAAGAATAAAAGATGGAAGAGGTTAGCGTTAGGGGCAGAACATGTCCAACAATTAGACTCAGAAGAAGAAGAAAAACGAGCTAGAGAGAGTGGGAAAAGAAATAGTCTATGATATAGGTAGAATAAAGTTTGAGTGAGGGAGGGAGAACGAGAAATTTTCAAAGATCTGGACCAAAGCTTATCCCACAAAGCAACGGACCAAATACAACCCAAGTCCGCCTCCCAAGAAAGTTCCAGTTTAGATTTAGGACGATCTGGATTAGGAGATGAAAAGAATTTATAAATGAGAGAGGCTTTGGGAAGGGTTGAAAGAATTTTATGAAGAGGAACTTGGGAAACAGAGGAAGGAGAGGAAGGAAGAGAGTTAAAAATATCAAGGATAAGTGACATCAGAGTAACAAACTTTTGTAAAAAGGAACAGGGACAATGAAAAGACATCTGAAATTGGGGAAAGGAACAAGGAGACGCTCCGTCAAAAAACTGGTTCACCCATATGATGCCCAGAGACCTCCAGAACTTCCAGAAGATGGGCCTATTATTTATAAGAATGAGCGAATTATACCAAACAGTGGAATCCAGGAAAGATTCCCGAGTAATAGGCATAGGATTGAAAAGAGGCCTTAAAAGAGAAGAGGTATGTTTAAACAAAGGAGATGACGAGTGTGGGGCCTTGGCAGAAAAACGCATGACCTCTCCAAAAGAAAAGGGCAACAACAATATTTGCTCGATGGGAAGCCAGAGAGGAGCGAGAGGAGAAGGAACGGACGCAAGCCATCTGGACGCCTGACGAAAAGAAAATGACTTATGGTAGAGACGGAAGTCTGGGAAATTGACACCACCATTGGACTTGGATTTACGAAGCTGCGCTAAAGAGATTCTAGATTTCTTTTTGTTCCAAAGAAATCTGGACAAACAAGAATCAATACGTTTAAAATGGATTGCGGGGATATGATCGGGTAACATGGATAAAACGTAAATTAAAATGGGGGCTATCATCATCTTGATTGAGTCCAATCGCCCCCACCAAGAGAGAAAGAGGGGGTTCCAGGAGGAGAGTAATCGTTCAATACGAGACAAAACCGCAGACATATTTAGGGTAATTGAAGAGGAAATAGAATTGGAAAACCATACTCCTAAATATTTAATTTTGGAACTATTCCAAGCAAATCCAGTAGGGGAGAAGGCATGAGGGGTGCAGAATTTTGTAAGGGGAAGGATTTCGGTTTTATCCGAATTGATTTTATTTCCCGAGACCTGAGAGAAAGAGTCAAATTCGGACAGTAAAGGGGGAATGGAGGTTTCTGGAGCAGAAATGAAGAGGAGTATATCGTCTGCATACGCAGATAATTTCAATTGATTATCCCCATAGGAAAAACCTGAAATGGAATCATTGGTACGGATAGAAGACAAAAAGGGTTCAAGGGCAAGAACAAAAAGTAAAGGAGATAAGGGGCAACCTTGACGAACACCCCGCTGAAGAGGAAAATATGAAGAAACTTGACCATTGACCAGAACCGAAGCCTGAGGAGAAGAGTACAACAAAGAAATAAGAGAGATAAATTGAGGGCCAAAACCATGCCAAAGCAAAGAAGCAAATACGAAAGACCAGTCAACTCTATCAAAGGCTTTTTCAGCGTCTACAGAAATAGCCGCTAAAGAATAGAAAGGGATGAAACCTGATTTAAAACATTAAGAAAAAGGCGAGAATTATCAGAGGTAAGCCTACCTTTAACAAAACCACATTGCTCCTTACCAATGAGGAGGGGCATTAGGGAATCTAGGCGTAAAGCCAGTACCTTAGCAAACAATTTATAGTCCACATTTACTAAAGAGATCGGGCGGTAGTTCTTACAGAATTTGGGATCGCGACCGTCTTTAGGAATAAGACAGATGGTGGCTTCTTGAAATGTACCCTCTGCCTTACCCGACAGATAAAACGATTGAAAGAGAGAAAGAAGTTTGGGGAGCAAAAGGTCAGAAAAGTGCAAATAAAATTCAACTGAAAAACCATCAGGACCTGGAGATTTACCATTGGTGAGAGTATTCAAAGCCGTAGAAAGTTCATGCAAAGAAAGATCAACTTCCAGGTCTGGGAAATTAAGATGAAACGTCGAGGGCTTAGGAAGCTTGTCAAAATAAGCTTGGATAAGAGAGGGAGAGGGAGAAGATTCAGGTGTATAAAGAGTACGATAAAATAACTGAAACTGGTCAAGAATGTCTTGAGCTTTATGCAATAAAGTATTATCAGAAGAGTAAATAGAATCAATAAAGGAGCGTTCCTTGCGCGACTTAAGATAGTTAGCTAAAAGCTTCCCTGCTTTATTGCGACCACCATAATATCGGGCGCTACTACGAAGAAGCATAGACGAAGCATTATCAGTAGTAGATTTATTGAATTCTAGCTTGGCAAGAATAAGATCCGGAGACATGGAATTCTTAGGGGAAGAATAGAACTTACGCTCCAAAGATTTAATATGGGCTAGAATATTTTTCTGCTTCTGAAGAAAACGCTTCTTTTTCTTGGAAACAAAGTCAATAACAAACCCACGAGCCTTGGCTTTAAAGGAGTCCCAGAGAAGATGGGGGGAGATGTTAGAAACGTCGTTTAACAGGAAGAAATCAGTAGCAAAAGAGCAAAAAGAAGAGGAGAAAAAAGGATCAGTAAGAAGAGAATTGTTAAATCGCCAACAAGAAGGCTTGGGATGCGGAAAAAGGAAGTCAAGATCCATTACAATAGGAGCATGGTCCGAGATGAGTATAGGTTCAATAGAAGAAGAAATTAAATTTTGCGACAAAGAGAGAGAAAGAAAAATATAGTCAAGGCGAGAGAAAGATGAGTGAGGAGGAGAGAAAAAGGAGTAGTCAAGGGTGTCAGGATGTGAAAGCCCCCAAGAATCAGTGAGATGTGCTTGAGAAATAGTATCAAGAAATTGCTTGTGAGGTTTGTGAGGTATGAATCGAACCATTGACTTACGATCAAGAAAGGGGTCCACAATCTGCTTACAGTCACCACCTAGAATGAAGAAGTCATCTTTATATTGAATACATTTGCTCGTAATTGAGGGCCAAAAAAGTAAGTCGGGTTGTGTAGGACCATAAACATTAAACACAGTCAGAGGAATAGAATTGATTGATAACTTAGCTAATATCCACCTACCATCAGAATCTGTTTCTTGTAATAACACTTTACATGGTAACTTTTTATGACATAAAATAGCAACACCATTCTTCTTATTAGTAGAAGGAGAGAATAAAACCGTACCCACCCAACCATGCTTTAACTTGAGAGATTCCGCCTCAGAGAGGTGAGTCTCTTGTAAGAGAACTATGTCAGGATTATAAGAAGCAAGGTGGGAAAGAATCCTCTGACGTTTGATAGGGCTGATAAAACCTTTAACATTCCAGGAAATTACTCTGAATTTAAAAGCTGGAGAACATTAACAGAAACAATACCTACAACAACAGATAAAAAGCAAGAAAAGTGCAAAAAGTGAAAGAGAATAGAAGGAAAAAAAGAAGGCTGAATTAAGGGAGAGGAAAAGAAAAATAAAAAGTGTGAAACTAAGACAAAAAGAATAAAAAGAGAAGACAATGATAGAAGCGGAGGAAGATTGAAAGCAGATAAAAAGAAGAGCGGAGGCAAAAGGAAAAAAGGAGGAGGGGAAAAAGAGAAAAGTACAAGAAGTGACAGTACAAATCCAAAAAGGACGACTGAACATAACATACCTGAAGGGGACACGAAGAGGATATCGGGACAATGGAGAGACGCAACAAGAATGACCTCCCGGAACCAGGAGACCAAACCGGACCGCACCAGGACGGAAGACGATGAGCACAAATCGCAAAAGGGAAGAGAGGAACACAATAATCGATCTGGATAAAGAAAATAAATAGAAAAAATGCTGATAATGGAAAAGACACATAAAGAAATGCATGAGAATGGAAATGTAAACCATCAAACAGCTAAAAAGTTAAAAGCGATAATAAGAATGGGAGAGAAAAAAGGGATGTAAAAAGAAAGAGAACCAGCAACTTAGTGAAAAACAATAAAAAACATCAAATAGAAACTCGTAAGAATGAATCAAAAAGGCGAATCATCAATATAACAGACAACGGCAGTATAAAAACATTATAAGTGAAAACCTGCAAGAAAAAGAAAAGTTAAACATTCAACCACATGCAGAAGCAGAAGTGTCCATGCCAGAATTGGATTGGATATGAATAAAGTTTTTAAGTTCCGCAGGATCTTGAAAAGTTCAAGTTTGAGTCTGGTGAGTAACTTTGAAGGTACAGGGGTGGAATAGGCCGTATCTGGCACCAAGAGTGCGTAATGGGGCACGAAGACTCAAAAATTCTTTCCTTCTGGCTGCAGTAACATTGGAAACATCCTGAGTAAGAAAAACCCTCTGGCCAAACCAGGAAACTTGGCGCTTAGCTCTAGCCGCAGAGAGGACTAGAAGTAAATCTGTAAATTTCAAAAAAAGAATGATGACTCCTCGAGGCTTAGTTGAGGTGGATAAACGAGGACCAAGTCTGTGGGCTCTTTGAATACTCAGAGAGGTGGTAGCAGGCATGTCTAAAAGTTTTAGGAGGAAGGAGGAGAACAACGCGACAGGGTCATCACCTTCCAAAGACTCCGGCAGACCATAAATGCGTAGATTGATCCTCCTATTTCTGTTTTCTAAATACTCAGTATGCTGCTGAAGGGCTAGAACAGACTTTTCGAGAGAAGAAATACGCTTAGAATTGACTTGGATGTCTACAAACTGCTGCTCCACCGAAGACATTCTGTTATCCATAGACATCCATTTTGCTTCAAAAAGCTGCATTTTAGTATTAGTCTCCTCCACGAACGGACGAAGAGCCCGAATCTCTTCCAGCAGAAGCTCCATAGAAATAGGAGGTGACGACTTATCCGGAGGGGGGGGAGAGTCCTGTTTCAAGCGCTTCGAGGATGCGGAGCAAGGAGGTGTTTTGTTTGAGGAAGATTGTGGCAAAGGAGAACGGTTGGGAGCTGCTGCCGCCATATGGTCGGTGGCTGGAGAAGAATCCACAGTTGAGGAGGAAGAAGAAGACGTCGTAGGAGGACTCTTCGAGGGCACAAAAACAAATTTTGGGTTACGTAATTTGCCCATGGATAGCTGAACGCCAAAATAGTGAGGCAAAACAAAAGTCAATGTGCCAGAGAGGACCAACCAACTAGAAAATAGAATGATAGGTAAGTCATACAGCACAGCAGTCAACACAACACAGAGAAAAACAATGAAAACCTCACATCCGAGGGCATAAAGGGAGTACGAATGGGAGAAGGTCCTGAAGTAGGTAGAATTCCACAAGGCTGGCGTAGTAACTTAATGAAGAAGCCAAAAATGACGTGTATGCCAGTTAGTGCGAACACGCATCTGCCATGTTACAACCACAGGAAGTAATAAGGAGTATGACGAAAAGTAGAAAGAACAGCAGGGTGTTCCAGACCCAGGTAGAACTCCCAATCAGCAACAGCAGCTCAACTCCATGAACACATGTAGGAGGCAATCGATAGATCTATTGCCCTTGCCCCAATGAGACAGTTGTTGTTAGGTGCCACAAAAAGAAAAATATATATCTTTAAAGAAATGCCATGACCAGGTTCTCACTCCAATGTTACTGAATTCCCAATGTATAAAAAACGATGTTCTTTGGAACACATGTTAATGTCCACTCAAAAAATGTTCATAGCGCAATTACAGAGGCGCTGACTACAAGCTGCGCACACGCAGGCTGCTGACAAGCAACGTCCTGGACTTAAAATGGCGGACGCGCTGAGGTGTTCCCGCTATGCGGCAAAACGAAGCATTTCAAGGAGAGCGGAAGCATTGTCTGGGCTCACCCGATGCACGAGTCATTCCGCCGCCAGGAACATCCAAAAGGGACGAAAAAGAGGCAAGAACCTCACCGCAAATGACAGGAATCCGTCCCGGTGTATCGGAGCTCCGGTATCAGGCGGCCATCTTAGTCGGCGCCTAAGCCACGCCCCGCTCATGCCTTCATTTGATATCAAGATTTCCAGCAAAGTCAGGGTACGCTATTTTAGAAGACCTGGCTTTGCATGCAAACCTAAAGGTGTTTCTGCTGTACCAAAACCCTATTTGCATAACTTATAAGGGGGATTTGCACTCTGCATCACAAAGCAATTTTGGTGCAGTGCTTGTGTCAACTTTCAGTTAAAAACAGTTTTTGCATGCAAAAGTTCATCAGCACAGCCACTTGCGCCATATTGTGCAAAGAAACGCAGACCTGTGTCGAACAATTGCCTGCACAAATGAACAGTAAATCTGCGCTTGTGTTTTTCCATCAGATTTACATTTGCTAATAAACCTGCTTGACTTGGGTTTTATAAACATGGGCAAAGTGGGCTATTGCCCAGGGTTCTCAACTACTAAGGGCTCCCCAAGGAAAATTAACTTTCTCTCTATTTGACCCCAGTCTGTTCTATATTTCTACCTAAACCACTCTCTCCGGCTCTACTTTCCTCCAACTCAGACTCTGTCTCTCTTCCCAGTGTCCTCTTAAGAATTTGCAGGGTGCCAGGCAAGACATATTTCAACTGTTTTTGTGTGATTCTGCTAAAGTATAACATAACATTTAGCATTGCTTGGCATGATGTAGGCTTAAATTAGCAGGGAATGGTTAATACATTTCAAATTTGTTCCATACTGGGGCCCCCAAAATATGTCTTGCCTGGGGCCCCAACAATCCTTATGATGAAACTACGATAACATAACCTACATTCATAAAAGTCTTCATAACCTAAGATAAAGCATCTGTTGCAGTCTTTACATTGTTTTTCATGAACATTGGGTAAAGTAACTTGTGGCCAACGTAGGGCAAATAAACAAGATGTGTGGGTGGTTGTGAGCTCTTTCTCTAGATAATGGAAAAATATTTAGTTCAATTCACTCTTCCCAATTACCAATAACAGATTTAAGTATCAAGTTCCAAGTCCTCACTAGGAAGTAAAACCTTTGATCGTGCAGTTTCCTAATATATCTTGAAGTCTATAGAATCATGCTTTTCGGGGACCACTTTATATAAAGAAAGCCTCATACATAGAACTTAATTTGAGCCGCTGATGGGGGCGGGCGCACCAGCACTAATTTTTGAGGACTGGCACTTATTTTTTTGCCAGCAGACTTTGACCCAGAGCAATAGAAAGAAAAACATGAAAGGAGGAAAAACGAGGAAGAGAAAGATGAAATGCTTGTTTTGTCCTGTAATGGTTTTTGCAAACCTTCATCGGTCTAAACAAAAGCATTGGCTAAAGGGAATTATGTTTCAAAGAAGCACACATTATCAAATTGGTCCCTGGTACTGAAGGAAATGACTTTGTGTGTAGATGTGGCTCTTAAGAAAAGACATAGCTCACAGTGAAGACAGCCAATCAGTGAAGTGGGCTAACCCATGCCCCATGATGCATGTTCATGTGAGCACAAGAAAAATGTGAAAAGACACAACCACAGATTAATGGATGATCTTTGACTGAAAATCCCTATAAGCAAGTATGTTCTGCACATAATTTTAGTAACATCAAAAGGACTTGGCTAAACCCGGACTTAAAAAAAAAAATCGGCCTGGTGCTGGCATTTGCTAATGATTTTTTCTAATGTTTTTGTAAATCTCTAAAATAGATAGAGAGGGTTGAAAAGATAAATAGCGATGTTAACATAGATAGATAGATAGATAGATAGATAGATAGATAGATAGATAGATAGATAGATAGATAGATAGATAGATATTGAAATAAACAGCACAGCATTATTTAGTAATATAGGGGTCGATTACGATGTGGTTCGGAAAGGCTCAGAATCGTAATCGGGTCTGCCAAATCTGATTTGGAACCCGTCTTTCTGACCGATTCGGAAAGCTTTCTGAACGACCGATTACGATGTTCGCTAAGATTTCGGACTTTCGGTTCCAAATGGATCTTTGTTGTGTGTGGATATGCTTCTTATGAAAGGGCTAAAAGAAGTCACTCAAAGTTAAGTTAGCCAGTGGATGAAGTAGGGTGGCCCACTGCCCCATGCTGTAGGCTGTGGTGGATGGAAGAAAACTATGAATGACACAACAAAAGACAAATGGATAAAGAGAGCTGGCTGAAAGCCCCCTTAAGTAAGAATATTATCTCTATAATTTTAGTAAAATAAATTGAAAGTTCTTGGCTAACATCAGACCTAAAAAGCAGGGATGAAAAATAACCTATTAGAGTGAGCAAAAGAGGCAAGGAGTGTCTGGTGGTGGATAAAAGAGACATGATGTGGAATCAAGACCATACAGACTTAGTATTCAGAACACCCAACATTAGATAGAGCTGACTATGGGTGTATGAGCAAAACTTTGAGCCCCGGCATATATCCTGTTACAAATTAAGCACTAGTCATGTTATACATGGAGTATGCTAGGAAGCTCTCGTCTCTAATTGTTTTCTTTAAAAACAATTTCATTTAAGATATAGAAGTCCAAGATTAAATATTCTTAAAAGACAAATACAAATTCAATAAAATAAAGTATAAATTGGTAGGAAATTTGGAGGTGGAGCGTGAAACTTTGAAAATTCTCACCTAGGGTGTGATGAATTTTGCAACAGATGATTTCCTCGAGTCTTCTGCAGAAATAACTAACTTAACCTACCTCTAGGTGTACTGCTTTCACTGGTATGGAGGGTTTATTTTTTTGTAGCAAATCATTTCTCTTTTGTATCATATAGATTTTGTTATATTCATAAAACAATTTGTTTTCATCACAAAATGGTTGTTTCTTTATAAAGCCTCAATTTGTTTTTAATAATTCAACTCATTTTTCCACAAATGTTCTGTAGTCATGAATTAATTTATTTTTAGAATTTTCTGAGAAAAACATGTTGGGGTGAAATGGGGATAGGGGCAGTTAATTTGCTTTTTAGGGAAATTGTTTATTTTTGACAAAATTACATGTTCCCATTTGGGGAAATAAAATTACTCTTTTCAGAGAACTGAAATATACTGTTATTCTAGGGATGGAGATGCTTTTCAATTTGCTGCTGATCAATTTAATGGGGAAAAAATGAAAATATGTGGAAGACAAGTAGCACTCTCTGTCCCTCCAACTGTAACTGTGAAATGAAGAAATAGAGCTGTAGTGGTTTACCCATAATCAATTATGCTTGAAGTGTGTAGGCCCACCTCCCCTGCTGGTATATGAAAATGTGCAAATGGGAGTTTGAAGAGTGCAGCATGTGCATTATCTGTTGATTATAAGGTATGTCATGCGTTTGGAGATCTTGGTGGAAACTGACAATGTATCTCCTCTAAGGCCCTCATTACAATGGCCCTTTAAATTCCAAGGCCAGCAGTTACTGGTCCATTTGGAATGATCAAATCCATAGAAAAACCACGGATATCTTTACATTTCACACTAAAAGCAACTAAAATGGCTATGTGAGAGTTGGGGGGAAATTTTGAAATTGCTGTGGGTACTGGACCTGTTCTTTTCGATTGCCCTGATTATTCCTCTTATTTTAGAGATCCTCCATAATGAGCCAGATTTTCTGCAGCTGGAAGTCACCAGTAGTACTTCCATCTCATTAATGCTGGGATTGGGAAGAATCAAGCCCATTTTTCTAAGAATGAATGGTGATGCAAGAGCTGGTCAGGTAATGGGTTCATTGATTACGGGTGGTATGCTTGGTAGCGGATGAGAGGATGGAACCTTAGAACAGGAATTAGTTGTGTTTTTCGAGTTGACAAGAGATCTCTCAAAAGAGCAGAACTGCACTCATATGTGCTGCCTGCTGGATAGCCCATTACGGCCTTTGCTCCACAAGAGTGGCAGGGGCTTTCCACCATCCCTGAAAGGATGGATTCCGAAAGGCAGCTAGCCAGACAGGAAGTACTGATCCAAGGAGACCCCAAGACTAGATAGCCAGACACTAGGGGGCCTATTAGGATGGCGGGCGGTGGACCCACCGCGGCACTGGCGGTGCACAAAAATGCATTTTACCGCCCGCCATATTAGTATGGCCAAACATAGCCCATTTCCCGTCTGCCGCAGTGCGACGCGCACCACCATCAAAGTGCGCCCTCCACCGTGGCGGTGTGAGCCAATGGAGACTCACAGCCATGCAGAATGATGTCCGCCCCGCTCCACAAATTAGGATGCTCCAAACAAGCAGTCGCACCGCAGCGGAGAAACCGCCCAAACAGAGATGGCGGAAACTTGACAGCAGAGCGCGAAACCAGAGTCCCGGTCCCTTCCACCCGGTCGCAAGCGCAATGGATCCAGCTCTACACGTCTTCCCGGTGCTGTACCTGATACATCACCAGCAACTCATGGACTGCCGCGGACGCTGCCGCAGGTACGCAATAACACAACCACAACACACAACTCATGGACTGATACAGGGTCCAAATCCTCATCAGACACCCTGGTGGGGACAGGAACCCATCCACAAGTGTACCCACACATGACCCACCTGCCACCAAGTCGCCCCTCCGCATCCAGGACACACATTTTCCGCGATCATGCAGCAATGTCCTGGTCACGTCACCGCAGCGGTGAAGACAAGGGAATACATGCGCACAATGCAGAAGGTAGGGCCAGCGCCAGGCATGGGCAGGGCACGAAGAGCACAGGGCCACATCTCCACCCTCCACACACTAGCCCCCCCTGAAGGCACATGCCATGTGCCCCTCCTGTGCACCCCCATGCACAACAACAAGCCAGGTGAATCCACAGCCTGCACCACACACTAAACAACCAGGGAGACAGCCACATCAGGAGTGGCTGCACAGGAACCCACAGCACAGAAGCACAGGCTCAGGGCAACACACACACACCACAACAACACCACACTCATGGAGATAAAAATGAGTACAAGCACTAAATGAACACACACACATACAAGGAACAAACATCCTACTGGACACACAGCCTGCCAAGTCACACAGACATACCCCATACTGACACACAGACACATAAACACACCACATGCCACCAGCAATGGAGCACAACAAATAGGAAACCCAAAGTGAGGTGCACACAAATGGAAGGCCATGGAGACAAACAACAAGCATGTGTACATCACATCAAGACAAGGAACATGGAACAACACCCTCAGCCCATCAAAGCACACATGGCTGGCACAGTGAGTGAAGTCAAACCGCAGACAGCTCAGTGCAACAACCCAGGGAGACAGCAAGGCAGCCCATGTATAGGCACACGGATGAAAGGAAGGCCCTGAAGTCAAACTGTGAACAGCCACACATATGTTTACAACTACTTCACAGGAGTACGCCAGCAGCACAACACACAGGGCACATTGACACACTCCATGACTGTCAAACACTAGTAGGAATATACACACATACCCCCCTCACACCAGCAGCACACAACACCAGTGCCAAACACACTGAAGGGTGGCAATAGTTGCCAGTCAATACACAGACAAACAATCACACACCCTAGGGATAGTCACACACATCACACACACACAGGGATGCCAGAACAAATGTCTGCACATAAACAACAGACAAACACATAACCCAACAGAAACACACACAGAACCACAAGAAGACCACACATGACCTGTGCAGCTAAACTGTGGAAAGGCAATGGGAGCACAGATGCAACAGGAGTGCACAACCCCATCAGTCAGGAACAATGCACAGACAACATACCACAACACAGACAAGAAGTGTACCATCACAGAAAAACACAACCACATCAAACAAACAACAGATGCACAGGCAGAAAAACCACATAGCAAACACAGCAGGACATCAGGGGATGCACACCAGGCAATGACAAGGACACATACACCCACAGCGCTCCATGCACAACAAGCAGTGTGTGCACACCAAGCACACCAGCCCCACACAGACATGAGTGACATAACATTAACCCACGCAACACCAATCAGCACAGCACAAAGACAACATCACACCCAGGAAGTGAAGCAGTACCACAGCTAACACACATACATTCAACACAACACCAACAGATGCACAAGTCTGGGACAGAAAGGTGGAAATAACTTGACCAGAGGACTGGGCAGCACACACAGTTAAAGTGCATATGAGCAACCATGACTGCCAAACAGCACAAGAACATCACACATAACCTATTGGGGAAATGTCCTGAGTGACACATTGCTCCTGGCCTAAGAACTGCACCACAAAGCACAGTGTCACAAATGAAGTGACGGTGAGTCACACACACATGTAAACCAAGGGGACAGCTGACATCAAAGTGAAGTGTTCTGCATGTCAGTAGGGGACATGGCAGGAGTGTACCATACACAAATAGAGGGAGTGCAGATTCACAATGGGTAGGCATCTGAAGAACAGATAGGGGATTGTATGACACCACACACAACATGCCATACTGGAGGCAAAAAGGCACCATGTGACAGCAATGCCTGAGAAAACACAACCACAATGGCATTGTGGAGCTGCAGGTCTTCACAGTCTCCAGAAACAGTATCAAGACACATGGATGATCAACAAAACACAACACTGACTTGTCAGTCACACACTCTGCATTCTCACAATTGACAAAAACAACAAGTAGGAGTCAGCCAGAACAGCAAGGACACACCAACACACTGCACAGTGCACAACATACAACTCACACATGTGCATACAACCACATCCACAGGGCTGAACAATCAAAACAACAGGCAAACAACTCCTGGGTGACACATGTGTGTAGTTGACAATGCAGGGGCACATACACATCAACACTCCTGACATAGTCACCCTCTTCACACTGCACACTTCTTGACCACCCAAGAGCACACATTGAAAGTAAGCCATGGGACTAGGATGACTGGCTATCACAAGATGACCACACACATACACTACTGGGCACACATAAAGAAAGAATACACATACATGATGACCCTGGCCAGCCTGCCTGCAATCCTGTGGATAGAATTCCACTCAGTGCTGGCAGTGCCCCCCAACCTGACATGTGTACAACATAGCCAACATGAACAAAATAAGAAAATGACAACTGCTTTCTATTTAAAATTGACATCATTGCCCCCACAAGTATCAGGGTCAGGAAGAACTGAAGTCCCTGTCACCCCTGTAAAAAATGGAGGAAGTGAGACAATACATTGGCTATGTTGGAGTGACACACAGAGCATGTGGCACAGTAAACCATATACACACAGAAAAATAACTTTATTCAGTAAGGACACTGATAAAACAGACAACAGGAGCAACTGTCTTTATCCACATTGCACAGATAGGCACCAATATTAGACAAGGGCAAGGTCAGTGGCCATCACCAAGTGCAGAGTAGTTACATGAGATATTGCACAGGCAAGGGGCAAACAGCAGTGAACAACAAGGCCAGTGGCCATGACAAAGTGCAGAGTATGTCCATGAGAAGCTGCACAGGCAAGGGGCGAACAGCAGTGAACAACAAGGCCAGTGGGCAGGGCAAAGTGCAGAGTATGTCCACGAGAAGCTGCACAGGCAAGGGGCAAACAGCAGTGAACAACATGACCAGTGGGCAGGGCAAAGTGCAGAGTATGTCCATGAGAAGCTGCACAGGTAAGGGGCAAACAGCAGTGAACAGCATGACCAGTGGGCAGGGCAAAGTGCAGAGTATGTCCATGAGAAGTTGCACAGGTAAGGGCAAAACAGCAAGGCCAGTGGCCAGTTCAGGGTGCAGAATATGTCCATGAGAAGCTACACATGGAATAGTTGAACACAGCAAAGAGCAACAAGGCCAGTGGCCAAAACGAAGTGCAGAGTATGTCCATGAGAAGCTGCACAGGTAAGGGCAAAACAGCAAGGCCAGTGGCCAGTTCAGGGTGCAGAGTATGTCCATGAGAAGCTGCACAGGCAAGGGGAAAACAGCAGTGAACAACATGACCAGTGGGCAGGGCAAAGTGCAGAGTATGTCCATGAGAAGCAAGCTGCACAGGCAAGGGGCAAACAGCAGTGAACAACATGACCAGTGGGCAGGGCAAAGTGCAGAGTATGTCCATGAGAAGCTGCACAGACTAGGGACAAACAACAGTGAACAACAAGGCCAGTGGGCAGGGCAAAGTGCAGAGTATGTCCATGAGAAGCTGCACAGGCAAGGGCAAGACAGCAAGGCCAGTGGCCAGTTCAGGGTGCAGAGTATGTCCATGAGAAGCTGCACAGGGAATAGTTGAACACAGCAAAGAGCAACAAGGCCAGTGGCCAAAACGAAGTGCAGAGTATGTCCATGAGAAGCTGCACAGGGAATGTGTGCGACTGTACCTTTCCATGGTCAGCAACACAGTCAGGGGATAACAATGTGTAGTACAGGCCCACCTGTGTGAGAGACAGGTGTGTGAGGGTGACTACCACACTGGCTGTGTGTCGGTGACTGTTGGAGCACTTGACCGGGGAGAGAGCAGCCCAGCTGAGGTAGAGCTATCAGTGGCTTGGCAAGCCCGAGGGCTGCTTTGACTAGGTGGTGTAGTGGCACGTGGAGGCGGAGTCATGCAGATGTGAGACACAGTGTGGCTGGGAGATTGTGGAGGGGTGCCTTTCCACTTCTTGGGGATTTTAAATGGCTTCCCTGTCTTGGGGTTAGTATGAGGTGGTGTGGACACAACAGGCACACTAACCACCAAAGCTGCCTCAGGTGCAGACGCTGGCACTCCCTCTGGGGATGTGCTGGATCCAGCGGAACGCTTTGCCTGGCTTCGCCTTTGCCCCTCCATCCCCTGTTTACTAGGTGTAACCCCTTAAGTGCCCTCCTTCCCCTTCTTCAGTGGGCTTGGAATGGGTGTCGAGGTGGTGGGTGGATCTGCCTTGGAGCCCTTCCTAGGTGTACCCTTGGCATGCACCACCTTCTCGGTGGGCACAGCAACTGTATGCTTCTCTTTGCGAAATGCTTTAGGGACAGGAGAGTCCTTGGCTGGGGATGCTTCTGAGGCATGTGAGCCTGAGGCCTGCTTCTTTGCATTCTGGCCCATGGTGTTGCCTGACGGGCTATTGTCTTTGCGCTCTGGGGTGGCTTTGGTCTTCTGTGGAGATGGTGTCTGAGCCCCGGGACCGCTGGGGTTGTTGCTGCTGTGTGCTTCGTGTGCTGTATGGTGACTTTGAGGTCTGTTGAGATTGGCCACTATCGTCAGACGTGGCCAATGCCAGGGGGGTGGACAAAGGGACCGGAGCCGGACTGTGAGTATGTGCCTGTGAAGGGCTGCCGTCACTGTGGAGGACAAAGACTGGACAGTCCGGTGCAACCCACCCACGTCTGGTCATGCCCTCCATGAAAGCAAGCACCTGTGCCAATATTTTGTCGTGGTCAATGAAGGCATTGAGGAGAGCTGTCTGGCCTACACACAGCTGGCGCAAAAGGTCCACAGACTCAGCACTGATGGCAGCTGGGGGGACATGGGCAGGGGCAGCGGTGCCCGGGGTGAAGGACACTCTTCCCCTCTTACTGGGGCCAACACGGGCAGCACCAGAGGAAATGGCTGGGAGGGTGGGCACTGTCCGCTGTGTGGTGGAAGATGATGCAGAGTCCCCGTTCCCTGTGCCCGCCAACATGGATGCATAACCGCTGGCATCAGATGATGTGGAACTTTGCGTCTCAGGCTGGGATTCCTCCAGCAGACTCATGTCCTCCTCTGAGACGCTGGTGACATCTGTGTCACTGGGTTCCTGTGCAGCTGTTGTGCTTGTTTCACCCCCACTGGTGTCCGTCTCCTGTCCCTCCGTGACCACAGGATATGCTGCATGAGAGAGAGAGATGAAGGGTCAGTTCAGTGGCAGCAACATAACTAACATATGCAAGCAAAGCATCACAAAAGATGACTAAATCTACATGTTGCACACCACCCTGTCAAATCACATTGTGCTAACTCACTATATTGACTCATACAGTGCGTGGAAACTGGAAATTCAGGCATAAGTGAGCCATGTGATGACCACACAGCACAACACCCTGCTACTTGCTCCGTTCAACCAGACAAGCAAATAGATCTGAGCACACCTAGGGCCATGATGGGGGCACACTACTTGTTGCCACTGACAGATCTGGATGGAGCAGGAGTGGACAACATAGACACAGACTACAACATGACATTCCACAATGGCCATGAGCCCATGCCACCCACCATGTTGTACTTTGGGGCACAACGCCTGGTGCACATTTGTGTCAGATGTCTAAGCCTCCCAAATCTGAGTGCAGGCAAAGGACGCATTGATGGAGGCACACTCAGATCAGGCACACTGCCGTTCCCTTCCATGTGATTCCCCGGACTACCCCAGTGCAGACGATACCTGAAGACCACGACTCAGAATGCAATGGGAATGCACAGTACTCAAATTACCATAGTAAGTACAGGTAGGGGAAATGCATAACACCTGCACCCAGCCCAGCAGCCACTTACAAGCCACTGCATCACACTACCAACATCACATAGGCCAGCGCTGGCACAGGCTCTGTACACATGCAGCCACTCCCAGCCAAAGTCACCCTTCCCAGAAGGCTCACCCCTGGCTTGCTGTTGATGCTCCTTCAAACGTGCATCCAGCTCAGGCTGTGTCACGGCCAAGATGCGGCCCATTAGTGGTGTCATGCTGCGCCGTGCCAACCACCCAGTGCGAGGAAGCAGCCCCAAGATTATCTCTGCCATTTTTTTGCCAGCCGGCTGATGTCGTCCCACCTCTTGTGGCAGTGGGTGCGCCGTCGGTTTGAGAAACCCAGAGCCCGCACCTTGGCCGCAATGGCCCTCCACACGGCCTTAAGCTGGTGTACCTTGAGCTGCAGGCATGGGAGAAAAGAGGGGGAAATGATCAGTGACACAGTGTTATGTACCTACATCTCTTAGTACAGTAGCATGATACAAACTCATCCAAAATCCACAGACATGTCTAACAGAGACAATAATACATCTCACATGGTACATCTGCATGGGGAAAGCAGATGTAAATGCATGCAGGTGTGAGGGGGAACACAGTCCCTGCACATCTCACCCACATGCAGGATGCCAGCACTGAAACCCCTGTGTAGCCTGCCCACATCTCCAGTCCCTTTTTAGGTTGAGCAAGACATACATCACATATCAACCTGTGTATGGAGGTAGACTCACTGTGTCCAAGACTGCACAGCCCTCAATGTCCCTGCCCTGTGAATAGATAACTGTGTCATGAATGTCCCATTGAGGGACATGATCTCACAAATCCAAAATCCTCTTCACAAGGCTGGTCGTGTGCAATCTACAGTGCTGAGATGCCCCATAGCTGGAGTGCAATGAGAAAAGACTGATGTAATACTCTGTAAGTGAAGTGATGTGTCCTTGTCTTTTTGTGCGGGGACTGTGCAGGCCACCTGTGCTCACACTGAGATGGATAACTGGGGCACACACAGCCATTCAGCCAAGCAATCACTGTTCTGACTCCTGCAAGAACAACTTGCTGCGTCACTGTATGGCTGACAACACAACACAGGTCACTAAAACATACATGTGCAGGCAGGGAAACCTGTGGCATAGGGTACACACACTTTCCCAACCCCACACTTTCAGGCACATACTGCATTAGTCCAACTACATGTGTGCCCCCCCTGCCTACCCCCCTACTGTTGAGGACTTACCACTACATTTGGGGCACCATGTAGCCTTGGGTACTGTATGAACACCTCATTTACCAGGACCTCCAGCTCCTCGCTTGTGAAGGGACTGGCACGGATCTTCTCAGTCCTTGTCATCACTGTGGACATGCGACAACAGCGGCGGAATTGGGTGGTGAGGGGCCTCTGGCAGCAGTCCCTGGGGGCAGCAGCAGGTGAGGGGTCTCTGGCAGCAGTCCCTGGAGGCAGCAGCAGGTGAGGGGTCTCTGGCAGCAGTCCTTGGAGGCAGCAGCAGGTGAGGTGTCTCTGGCAGCAGTCCCTGGAGGCAGCAGCAGATGAGGGGTCTCTGGCAGCAGTCCCTGGGGGGCAGCAGCAGATGAGGGGTCTCTGGCAGCAGTCCCTGGAGGCAACAGCAGGTGAGGGGTCTCTGGCAGCAGTCCCTGGAAACAGCAGCAGATGAGGGGTCTCTGGCAGCAGTCTCTGGGAGCAGTGGAAATGTGAGGCTCCATCCCACACATATATAGCCCCCGGGTCGTTTCAAAGGTGCCAAGCTGCAGCAATTGGTGTTCCAGGTCTGCCTTTTTCAAATGCATCCAATGACCGCCTCCACAGTGGCAGAGCAAGCATACCGCGATTTTCAAAATTGCATCCTGCCACCGCAATTAAGGTTCCCATTGGCTGTGAGGGCATGCTCCATGGCAGTGACACACCGCAGGGGCCAGGCAGGCGCTACCGTGATGGTGTATCACTCAATTGCATCCAATGACCGGATCCGCGGTGGCGGAGCACGCCTACCGTGATTTTCAAAATTGCATCATGCCACCGCAATTAAGGTTCCCATTGGCTGTAAGGGCATGCTCCATGGCGGTGACACACCGCAGGGGCCAGGCGGGCACTACCGCGATGGTGCATCTTTCAATTGCATCCAATGACCGTCTCCGCGGTGGCGGAGCACGCCTAACGCGATTTTCAAAATTGCATCATGCCACCGCAAGGAAGGTTTCCATTGGCTGTAAGGGCATGCTCCATGGCGGTGACACACTGCTGGGGCCAGGCGGTAGCTACTGCAATTTGGGTGCCATACATTGAAATGAAGCACCGTGATTTGGGTGGTGGGGCATACCAACCGCCATTTGAGCTTATCTCCATGGCTATCACTACCGCACTTATGCATTGGGGATTGCTGGTGACACACAGCTGGGGCCAGGCAGTAGCTACCGCGATTTGGGTGCCATACATTCACATGAGGCACTGCGTTTTGGGTGGTGGGGCATGCCAACCGCCATTTGAGCTTATCTCCATGGCTATCACTACCGCACTTATGCATTGGGGATTGCTGGTGACACACAGCTGGGGCCAGGCAGTAGCTACCGCGATTTAGGTGCCATACATTGACATGAGGCACCGCGATTTGGGTGGCGGGCATCCCAACCACCATTTGGGCATGTCTCCATGGCTATCACTACCGCACTTGTGCATTGGGGATTGCTGGTGACACATCGCTGGGGCCAGGCGGTAGCTAACATGATTTGGGTGCCATACAATCACAATGGCCATCTGGCAAACATCAACAGTGCACAGTGCCCACATGGTCAATGGCACATCATTGTGCACACAATACCAATGTTCCATTTACTCCACAGGTGACTAGACATGCCATGTTTGTGTATGTGATTTCGTAGATTGGCATGTACTCCCTCACATGTCACTTATGATATCGATGGCCGTGTACACAGGACAGTGTTGTTATGGACTGTACAATGTGTACACATGTCAATGTGTTGAGGTCCAGTGACAATCACAGCAATCTTTGTCTCAATGAATGATGTTCTTTTTTGCATGTCCTCTTATGTCTGATCATGCACACAATTGTCATTTCTGCTCAGACTGTGGTCATTGTGTTGTTGATGTGTGCCAGGTTCAAATGACGCATGAAGGTGTGTCAGGTACAGCAGCTAGGTATGAGACAGTGGGGTTGATTTGTTACACATATGCTGGATGCTATACTCTCAGGCGTACCCATGGTAAATGTGGCTATATTCCTATGTGCATTCACATTGACCGAGGTGGTGTTTGAGGTACTTGTTTTGTGTAAGTTGACAGGTGTGCCATTTGTGTAGCTGAAGGTGTCCCTACATGTAAGCTGGTCTGTAACTCGATTTTGATGACAGTCATTGTTGGCGTTGTGTCATCCAGAACGTGAGATGCTGTGCCCATCTCATGATGTATTGCATTGACATGTGTCCACTTTCATCTCAACTAGGAGGAGACCAAATCTGCTTCGTCACTTGACAGTGCTGGAGGACATGGAGGTTGAGGCGATCATCCAGAAATGACGTCTGGATAGAGTCACCCTAAAAACCCTTTGTGATATGTTGGAACCCCACCTGCAGCCATCGCAGAACATATTGAACAGCTTTCACCCCAACGTAGAAGGTGATGGCTGTCCTGCATTTTTTTGCCAATGGGTAATTCCAGCACACGGTGGCCAGCGCAGGTGGGATGTCACAACCTATGTTCAGCATGGTGCTGCGTGAAGTACTGTCCGCCATGATGATCCACAAGGACAGATATATCCATTTCCCAGGGGGCCTGAATTGGCAGCTGTGAAGGGAGATTCCTATCCCCTCGGACACATCCCCCATGTTGTTGGTGCCATTGATTGCACCCATGTTGGGCTTGTGCCACCACAGGCACGTGAGCACATCTACAGGAATCGTAAACATTACCACTCCATAAATGTGCAAGTGGTGTGCCTGGCAGATATGATCATCTCACACGTGTGTGCCAAATTCCTAGGCTCAGCCCATGACTCCTACATCCTGCGGAACAGCATTGTACCCAGGCTGATGGCTAATCTGCTTCCCGAGCGTGCATGGATTGTGGGTGAGGATGCCTAGTCATGTGGCGTGCTGGGTGTGTGACCTGCTGCCCTCTGCCTCAGCGGCATAGCAATGTTTATTTGTATTTGTCACACCTAGGTGACTGCATATCCCAACCGTCCCTGGTTGCTGATCCCACTGCGGAATCCCAGGACCCTAGATGAAGTCTGCTACAATGATGCACATGGGAGGACACGTCGTGTGGTGGAGCGTACTTTTGGTCTGCTTAAGTCACGTTTCCGCTGCCTGGACAAGACCGAAGGTGCACTGATGTACTCGCCGGGAAGGTGTGTCAGATTGTAGTGGCATGCTGCATGCTCCATAACCTAGCCATTCGCAAGGAGATTCCCATGCTCCTGGATGATGATGAGGACCCAAGGCCCCCGCCTGCAAACCAACCTGTGTTCAGTGATGAGGACAGTGGAGAGGAGGAAGGTGTTGACCTGTGTCAACAGCTCATTACCCGCTACTTCACTTGAAGGTGGGTGACAATGTACAATGTACCCATTGTCTGATGATGTTGCTGTTGTTGTGAAGGTGTATGTGAGATTTGTGACAGCAACCGGTTGTAGGCTCAGTGGTAAGGGTGGGCGTCAAATTCCGTTCCGCTTGCAGAATTGCGATATTTTGACATTTTCACGTTCCGCTGAGAGCGCGAAAATGCCAAAACTTTCGCAATCTCCCGTGAAACTGAAGTATTTTTCTTGTTCGCGTTTTAAAAATGCATTCTCGTGCGTGCGATCGCCTTACCGAGAACCCTGCGTTCGCCAACAAGTTTTCCAATCCGTTCGCATGCGCCACGAGATATTGATAGCCAGTCGCGCTATCCTGTGAGAGTTCACAATCGCGATCACGTCATTCTCCTCGCCATCAGACACCGCGAGAGTCTGCGATCGCGAACACGTCATTTTCCAGCACGAGAGAGAGCGTGAGGTTGCAAACACGTCAATCTCTACCGCTACAAAGACCATGAGATCGCGAACACGTCATTTTGGACGCGCCATCGACATCCGGCGGAAGTGTGGTGAAGGTCGCGATCGCGAACACGTCAAATTTTCGATTTGGAGAAGAATATTAACTCTAGCTGCATAAAACCTTCTCTAAATGATGATTTGGATGGAAAAAACTCCTCTGATTGACATTTGGCTGTCCTTTTTTTAGTGCAAGGAGTCCTTTTAAAAAAAAAAAACTTTTGGGGGGGAGAGGAAGGAAGTGCCACAGAGTCTCCAACTTCCTGTTCCTGTCCATCAGGCTCCTCCCAGTGCTTTGTCCGTCTCCTGTTCATTCTGCCTTTGGATTTCAGCTGGAAAGATCACTCTTTGTGTCTGCTGCATCATTATCATTGGATTTGAGGACTTTTGAATTTGATATTTTGGTACTTATCATTTTTTTTTTAATTGTTGGGGGTAGCCAGTAGGCCCAGAGCTAGTCATGGGTGGGTGCATAATGAAGCAACTGTTCCTTTGGTGTGTGTTGAATGTTTTTCAAACATCATTTAGGGCATGGGTGGCATTGGATTGAGTTGGAAAATGTGTTTTTTGGGGTGGATTTCTGTTTTTGGGGAGTGTTAAAGAAATACCTTTTTTGTGTGTGTGGCTGGTGTGTTGGTGTGCACCCTCCAGACCTTGTTTTGCCCTGTGGAATTTCGTTTTTGCATTTTATTGCATTAAAAAGGCACAGCAGTGTGGTTTAGCATGCATCTTTTGCCTGGCTTCTTTATAGGCCTTTTGGCAGTTCATTGATTGCCAGGCCTCCAGCTTGTTGCTTGTGATTTGCGAGTGTGCATGTGGCTGTGGGCCTTTTCTGGTGGGAGTTATTAGTGTGCAGCTTTTGCCATATATATATAGGCCTGCATGGTATTCCTTTGTGGCCTAGGCTGCTTGTTGTGGGCCTGTCCATGAGGCTGGCGGCCATTTTGAAGGCAGGCAGTGTGTTTTTTGCAACAGGCCGGCATTGTCTGTCTTCTCTTTCTTGTAGTTGGGTGGGCCTGGCCATGTGGCTGGTGGCCATTTTGAAGCCTAGGCCTGCAAGCGTGTGTGGCCTTGCCTGCCCACGGGCCTGCCTTCATCCAGTAGGCTCAGAGCAGGTAGCCAGAAGTGCATTAAACAAGTGTTTATCTGTGTGTCCTGTTGAATTTAAACATCATGTAGGGCATGGATGGCATTGGATTGAGTTGGAAAATGTGTTTTTTGGGGGGGGACTTTTGTTTTTGGGGGTGTGTTAAAGAAATGCCTTTGTTGTGTGTGTGCCTGGTGTGTTGGTGTGCACCCTGCAGACCTTGTTTTGCCCTGTGGGTTTTCGTTTTTGCATTTTATTGCATTAAAAAGGCATGGCAGTGTGGTTTAGCATGCATCTTTTGCCTTGCTTCTTTATAGGCCTTTTGGCAGTTCATTGATTGCCAGGCCTCCAGCTTGTTGCTTGTGAGTGTCCATGTGGCTTGTGGCCTTTTCTGGTGGGAGTTAATATGGGCCTGCATGGTTTTCCTATTGGCTTACTGCTTTCATCCATCCCCTTTGCCAGCAGCAGCTCCCTTCCATTACATTTGTATTTTAGTGGTTGTTCTTATTCTTTCCTATCCTTCCTGAGAGTGTAGTGTGTGTGTGTGTATACTGTACACAGTAAGTAGTATACCATAGCCCTTGTTGCCAAAGTCTCACAAATGGCTACACTATATCTTCTATTTTTTTGTTTGTACTAGTAGGAATTGAACCACAACAACAAATGCAACATTTCACTGATGTTCTTCTCCTGGCTTATTTGCTTTTAGGTGCACAAAAAGACACAGGAGGAGGTAACTATCAACATCATCCATTGTACTGCCAGACAGAAGTCCTGCTGCGGACCACATCACGTCCAACTGTGACCACAGACATCTCTGCAACTTGTGCACCTGCATCCTGTCTGACCTCTGAAGAAAATGGGCCCAAAGAAAGGTACCAGGTCCTCCAGTACCAAGAAAGTTGCCGGTGAGAAGGAACAGAAAATGCAAGAGGCACTAACCACGACTGGTGTGCCGGCAAATGTGTTTTTTGGGACCAAAAAACACACGCCTGCAGCATCGTTGTCCGGTGGGAACCAAGCTGGGAGCAGCACATTCGCACCAGCGGGCCAACCCCACCAACCTAGGCCCAAGCCCATGAGTGTCGCAGAGGTAGCCAGTCTACTAACGAGCAGCGATGTTGAAATGTCAGTATCGCAAAGTAGTACACAATCAACGCATGCGGCAACTCAGCAGATAAGTCTGCAGCAGCAGGCGCAGCCGCAAGAACAGCAGCAGCAGGCGCAGCCGCAAGAACAGCAGCAGCAGGCGCAGCCGCAAGAACCGCAGCAGCCGGCGCAGCCGCAAGAACCGCAGCAGCTGCAAGAACCGCAGCAGCTGCAAGAACCGCGGCAGCCGCAAGAACCGCCACAACAACAGCCCAAAATAATAGTTGTTCCTCCTGAAGTAGGGGGATTTCAGGAAATCGAGCTTCCTGCAGACAAAGAGGGTCAAGCCACTGTTTCAGAAGATCCATTGTCTTCCAGACCCCCAGCAAGGAAACGGAGGGTTATTCCATCATCTTCTTCTTCAAGCCCCGCTTCTGATGATCTTGATGCCACTTGGAAGCCACCAGCTCAGTCTGAGAGTGATGCACGCCACAAGACAAGGCTAGTGAAAAGGAAGGATCCAGAAAGCCTTGGAGTTATGGAGGTAGATGTACAAGAGGGAGATGATGATGATGACGAGCCAATCATCATGGACATCACTCCCGGCTCAAAGGATATGGAGACCAATATTATTACCCTATCCAAAATGGCTGCAAGGGATGTAGCACGGATACCACCAACCCAGGTAACACCACCATGACCTCGAGCTTCCATATTTTCATTTGCAAAGGAAAGGCAGGGACCTACATCCAGCTCAACCACCACCTCAGTAGGTAGTGGTAGAAGTCGCAGTGTAGCTGCTCAGAGTCACATTCCAAGCACACCCTCCAGTTCATCTGGTATTGAAAGTGGCACATCCAGCAGCACCAGAAAGTTCTCCTCCCCAGTTTGGGACTTCTTTTCGGTTAGCAGTAAGGAGGAGAACATTGCTATATGCTCAATGTGTTGCCATGCTGTTCGGTGGGGTAAGCTTGGTACAAACTATGGTACCGGAGGCCAAACAAGTCATCTCAAAATACACCACACTATCGTGTGGGAGGCTCACCTACTTCGCTTAGAACAAAGTAAAACTCAACCCATTGTTGTTGGGCATGAAGAATCAGGGGACGATATTATCATGGTGGAAGGTGAACAAGAGGGAGACAATTCTAGCCCTGTCCCCAGTAGTGTAGTAGTACCACCCACATCCTCCTCAGCAACATCTCAGTGGCACCTCAGTAAGAGTCTGAGTCAGGCTGAGACACCAAGGCGACCAAGTAGTACTGCAATGATTATGAAACAAAGTGCGTCGTTGAGCCTAACTGGGTTGAAGAAAACTGCACCACAAAGGAAAATAATCCAGACTACCATTGACAGCATGCTTAGGTTGGAGGGGCAGTACCAACGCAACCACCCAACGGCACGGTTGTACAATGCAAAGCTGGCTAAAATGTTAGCGCTGGACCTTCTCCCTTTTTCATTTGTGGAAGGGTTGGGTTTCCTTGAATTTGTGTCAACCATCTGCCCTAAATGGAAGGTTCCCAGCCGGTCCTATTTTGCAAGAGTTGCTGTTCCAGCACTACATCATGATGTGCTAGAATTGGTTAGACAAGCTTTGCAGCAGGGTGCTGTTCACAATATCCACCTAACAACAGGCATGTGGACCAGTTGCCAAGCCACTGATTACATGTGCATCACTGCACACTGGGTCTCATTTGTGGGGGTTAGAGATAAGCTATCTGAAGGTGCTGGTGACGCAGCTGAGATTTTTAAAGCTACTCGGAAACATGCAACTGTATCCATGTTCGCCATGGAGAAATCTCATACTGCTGTAAACATATTGGAAGAGTTTCAGAGCAAGGTTTTTGAATGGCTGCACCCAAGAGGGCTTAAGATTGGTTTTGTTTCCACAGATAATGGCAGTAATGTACTTAAGGCCATGGAGCTTGGTTCCTATTTCAGGGTTCCGTGTTTGGCGCACTGCATTAACATTATTGTTCAAGACTTTCTGAAAAAAGAAGCCATAGTCAGCAACTTATTGACCATCTGCAGAAGAATATGCTCTAATTTCAGCCATTCTTTTAAAGCTCGGAAGCAGCTGAGGATCATTCAACGTGACTATAGAATGTCAGTAAAAGCACTCGTCCAGGAGGTGGGAACAAGTTGGAACTCAACTTATTACATGCTTGACCGTCTGTATGAGCAGTACAGGCCAATCAGTGAATATGTCATGTGAAGACGGGATGCTACTGTGAAAGGCATGAGCCTTCAGATGGACCAATGGTGCCTAGTTAAATGCCTGACTGAGATGCTTCTTCCTTTCGAGGTCTTCACACGTGAAGTCAGCAAGGAGGACTGTACTATGGGCCAAGCTATCCCATTGTTGCAAATGCTAGAGAATCAGCTGAAGGAGGTGTCAGAAGCATACAAAGATGTAGAGGAAAAAAAAGAAGCCTATGAGTTGGTGGCGAGCTTAGCTCGTCGCTTAGCTGACAATACAAGGGTGCAAAATAAGATTTTGTCACAAAAACATTACATTTGTGCCACAATTCTGGATCCACGGACAAAATGGGCACTGAAGACATTAATTCCTTTTTCAGAAATGGATGTTGCCCGGTACAAAACGTGGATAGCTGAGTCAGCGAGTAAGTTGGAAAATGAACGGCTGCTAATTAAAAGCCCGCTTGATAAACCCACAAGTACTGCAGCAGGGCATCCGGCGTCAAGTTCAACTTGGGAGCCTGAGCGCAGTGCGTTTGGCTCAGAACACTCACCAACACTATCTACAACAGCAAGAGCTGTATCTTCAGGCCCAGTAAAATCGTTACAGGATTGGTATTTACAGCAAGGCATTGGTAAGTCCAGTGCTGATGCAACAAGAAAAGAGCCCGAAAAAAGTTTTGCACCCCTGAACATTGAGCAGATGGTTCAGGCCTATCTGGACGACCCAACAGAGGTGTACATTGATCAAAACCCATTGAGGTATTGGTATGGAAAAAGGGCCCAATGGCCAGTGCTCAGCAGGCTGGCGATAAACTATCTGGCTTGCCCTGTCGCAAGTGTCTCTTCAGAACGTGTTTTCAGTGCTGCTGGTTCCATTGTAACAGTGAGAAGGACCAGTCTCTCACCCAAAAACGTGGAGAGGTTAACAATGATCAAAATGAATCAGCACTTTATACCACCGAATTACACAATAGATGAATCAAGGGAGGAAGATGAGGACAGCGGCTCAGGTGACGGAACTGGTGTGTTAGATGATGATTACCTACTTCTGGTTGAACCCCCAGAGTTTGAGGACGAGCTATACTTCCCTAACAATTAGGCTTGCACTTCCAGTTCTTACTGTCTCCCTTCCCTCACTTATTTTCTTTTATTGGTGTATCTGTCTTTCTGGTTTGAAACTTTGAATCACAACAAATCCATCACCGCTGTCTTCTAATTGCCATATACAAGTTTCGGATGGCTGCGCTGCATATCACAGTACACTCCTCAAAATCCTGCACCTCCATCCTCCTGAATCTCCCTAAATCCATTGCCCTCAAGAAGTCAGATGATAATGATTGGATGATGCAAAATAGAAGTAAAAAGAAAAGATATTTCCAAGTCCCTCCAAAATAGGTGGAACATGATTGGTGATGACTACTATAGCTATCCTCTTTTGTGATCTGAGAGAGACTGCCCATTAACTGAAGATGAGAAGGGACAGGTACTGAATGATGCCATGCATTGGACGCTGACTGAGTGATTTTGTTGTTTGTTGTGCATGAAGTTACTTCATTGTGTACTTTATGTAATAATCTACACACTAAAAGTAACTCAAGTCCCTTTTCCCTTCTTGGTTTTTTAATACCAAGTTTGTACTTCTACTGCAGGCCGATACATTGCATTTTGAATATAGGAAGGGGACTCACTCGGTACACCCAGACTGTGTTGAACAACACCATCATGATGTCCACAGTGACATAGTATCTTCACACAGTCACTCAGTACACGGATCGAAGATGATTGATGGAATAAGTCAAGCTGTTTCATGAGTGGCATATAAGGTAAACTAGTAAACAACAACCACAGCAGACCTAAATGTCTGTGTAGCGGTGGAGTCAAGTGTAGCGGTGGTATGACTGCGGTAAATTGTAAAATGCTATGTTGCTTTGTCCAACTCTTTAAAAAAATGTACGCTAAATGAAGGATGTGCAAAGGGTGCCGTCACCGTGGGCCTGCTCTGTCCTGTTGGTATTGTAGGTTAATTCTGGAAACAGACTAGAGTAGAGATGATGCATCCATGCCGCCTCGGAAAGTGTTCTTGTTGTACTACAACATTAACTTGTCCATTTTTTTCAACTTGGTTTTAATCTCAATATCCCTTTTGTTTTTGTATCTACAATTACAGGCCGGGCCTTACCCTGTGCTATACTTGGGAAAACAACAATGCACACTTACCTTACCAATGAATCTACATCTGCCAGGCAAGCAGTGGCGTCACCCAAGATTGGACGGAGCATCCATGGAAGGGAGGACCAAGAGGAATGCCGAGATTCAACTCACCATTTGACCCGGATAACACAGTAACAGTATCAATTTTCATCTTTTAAATAATTTGATTCATTTTTTTTGTCTCCAATCATTACAACAGTGTGTTCTTGTTGTTATTAGTTACTGTTATTATTAGGTTTGTTCTCTGTCTATAATTCATCCCTACAGATATTAAAAAAAAATCTTTGCTGTCTGTAAAAGTAAGCCCGGTAACACTGAACACAAACTGTATGTAATCCGGGTCTCTCCTTATCATCAATCATCATGCATGCCTTATTTCCTTTTTCTCCCTTAGCATATTGATATGGATATGGTAGTCTACAAAGATTCTGTCGTTTGATGTTTGTCCATGCATACTGTTTTTCTTTCTCAAACCTTTCCCCAAAACCCCCTTCCCAACCATTCATCAAACCCTAACCCTCTTCCCCCGGGCTGTGTGACTTATTGAGGTATGACTACATTAAATGTACATCAATAATTTATCACACGCTTGCTGGGGCGGATGTGGCAAAAGCAACAGTACTCCAATTTCAAGGCAGGGCGGGGATCTTCTTCTGCTTGCCCACCTGAGCAGTATATTTGTGAGGTAATTTTTTTACCAAAGGAACCGGCTAATAGTACATCAGCATTAATTCACGGCATTGATTGGATTAACGGATTTCATTCGTTGTCATCCTCCTACACAGCACTAACAGTTACGCTTGTGTCAGTGTGCTGTAGGCCTAGTCAAGTGACTCGACACAACTAGAGTTGCTGTGTACTACTACTAGGCTATCTCCACCTCCATTATGTTTTGTTGTATTTGGGCATATTATTGTTTGGCAGTAAGTTCTGTTCTGTACTGTACTTCATTCTACTACTCCTCGAAGACTCTATCATTTCATTTTCTATTTTGGCAAATGCTGCTGCCAGTGTCTAATACTACCACCACCACAACCATGGCATGTTAGGAAAGAAAACCATCATCACCATGCAGCCATCAATGTGCCTAAGTTCAACATCTAGCAAAGTTAAGAGAAGTTTGGGGGAGGCATAATTAATAATGGACATGTTTTCATTAATTCAATTTCACACACCCCTTTGAGTCCAGTTACAGAATGCCTAGAGTAGAAGAGACTGACAGTACTAGTAGTAGGACAAGTCACTCAGTGAGGGGTGCCACATCTATCTGTTTCTGTCTTACAAAGTCATCCAATTATTAAAATCAAACACTGGCTGTGTGCGGCCCTGCACTAGCAAGGAAAGAAGGATACAATGTGATGTAAAACAGTAACCCACCCAGAAAACATTAACAACATCGTATGTAAACTTAAGTAGAATTATATTATTTAATAGTACCTAACAAAAATAAACTATGTAAAAAAAACACCTGACCCACCCCTCTCCCTAACCCCAACCAATGTCCGTAAAGAAAATGTCATTGTCCAAAAGAGGAAACCCAATGCCCGGATCCCACCCACCCCAAGAATAATTAAAAGAGGGGCAATAAGAACAGGGTCTAAGTTCGGCGGGCTTTTTTCAGGAGGACACGAACTTGATCGTCCAGGCGGGCAACACGGTGCTTCAATGCGCGGCAGTTGCATCCACGGGGGGGGGCAGCACTGATGGAGGGGCGGCGGCGGGCGGCTGCCAGACGGTGGCGCCATACCACTGGAGGGCGGTGGCTGGGGCCCGGGGCATTGGAGGAGGCTGCAGCTGCTGCCGCCTCCTCCTCCTCCTCTTCCAGGCCCACCAGCCGTCGATATTCATTCTGTATTGCCTCCAGTTTCCGACGCCGTGCCTTGGCTGCCAACTCCTTCTGGTCAGGTTTCCCCTTGGAAGGAGTAGCTATATATGAAGAAGAAAAAACAAGACTATTGTAAAATATACTCTTAGCAAAGAAGTAAGACAAATATTTCTACACATAGTGTCACGGTAGCACTAGCAAGCACATAACCTTTGTGGTATGTATGTACTATCCTCCAACTTTCTTGGACTTTAACAATTGTGGGAGTTTCAGGCATTCAACCAACCATGCATCTGATTCCTATCAGCCACCAGAATGCATGCTGCATGCATCCCACGAATCCTTCTCTGCCAGTCATAAATCTTAAATCTCACCCGTCCTGCTTCCTTCCACTCTTCTTTCCCTTTTCGTTCAACCCATCTATCAAGGTCATCTGATCTGACTTTTAGTCTTCTCCATAAAACTTTCACAGCTGAGTTGAAATCATCAGATAGAAGAGGCCATTGGTTACTCAACAACACTCCCGCCACTAATGCTTTTACTAATGCTAAGTAAAGGGTGTCTTCAACCGTTCACAACAAATTCTTACTTAGTACGTCAACTGTACACTAGTATCATACAGTACACCCTTGCAGTGAGTGTCAATAAGTAAGGATTAGGTAACTAACTTACTACCGCCCGCCACTACTGCTGGCTCACCCCCTGCAGCTCCTCCTGCAACTGCCGCCTCCTCCTCTCCTCCGTCAGCAGCCGCATTGCCGCTGGCCCCGGCACTGGTGGTTGGTAGTGCGCCTTGAAAAAACATTACACATTTTTTAGGTGTCATTATCCACCTCCCCCTATTTTTCACTAGCAAGATTGAAAAATGAGTTAATAGTAATACATACATATACAACATACATCACTAGTACAAATCAGGTAGTAGTAGAGTAGACACTAGTAGTTATATGGTCCCTAGAGTCATTCTAGTCTTTGCTTAGTTAGCCCGAGCCATGCTACCATTTTACCTTTGTGTCTTTTATTTTAGCACACGCGTCGTTACCTCGCAGCTTGTTGTATAAAGAGTGACGCCTTTGAGCCCACATGAGTTCATACTGCTACTGTCTAAGCGCTGCGTACAAGGTCAATCAAAACAAGCCACTTTGTTATGGAGTTCTGGTGTTAGTCCATATTGCTTATCTAAAATGCTACACTTTTTGCTACGACTGAGAAATGCTTGCAATATACTAACGCGCACCATTTTTCTCCTAACAGACGGAAGATTCCATTCTAAGAACCAGAAATTTGCAGAGCTTATGATGTAACCATTACTAGCTCCTTCTAAGGTGAGGGGTCCACATAATTCGCTCAGATCTTCATTTATAATTTTATATAAACTATATTCCTATTCCTACAACTGTTCACTTATTTATTAATCCTGATTTCGTTTTTTTTTCTTCGTTCTATAGACTTGTACTTGTTGTAAGTGTAACTAAGGGCAACAATGTTTATAGTTTTAATCTTATGGATTTTGCTGTTGATTATAGAACAACCTACCTAGCTTGTCAGTTGCAAATAAAATAATTTTTGGACTTACATAGACTCGGTGGTATGTGGTGTGGATGGACTTACAAGAGTGAGCGAGCGAAAGGAAGGGTGTGCAAACTGTGCTTGTGCATTGCTTCCACGACTGAGAGGTCGGGAGTGTTATGTTCTGGGTTGTCTACTCATTGGGTATTGGGGGGGGTTCGGAGAGCTAATAGTAATAAAACACTATTATAACTAGTCGGGCAGGGGATTGTGGTGGGTTCTGTTCTGACTGAGGTGTGAGTGTGAGGAAGGTCCAACCTCCCATCACCAACATCCTATTTTCTTGTGCAACTGCGATGTTCTGTCTGTGGAAAATCCCTACAACAGTAGTAGTATGTCCTATCCTATCAAAATAGTAAAATCTGGTTGGGCATTTAGTTGGTGGGAATTGTCGAAAAACATCAAGATTAATAAAGCCTCAAAGATTAAGAAGAATAGAAGGAGTACAAGAGGATAACCCAAAGCACTGGACTCATCAATGGCTAGAGCTACTGGCAAATCTGAGTTTTATTTAAAAACTTTTAAATAAAGAGTGGCCAACTGGGCATGCTTAGCTACAGACTAATAGTAGTAGTACAGAGAATCATAGCAGAGGCAGGGATAACAAGAATCTAGAAACAGATAGTCTAGATCGATTCGAAGGGTAATTGTTGGTAAAACATAGCATTAGGAAACGGAAACAATAGTTCGGGAAACAAAATATGGTGCAGTAAAAGTTAGTGAATAAGAATTAATATTAAAAACAGGAAGACTTACTGAGGCCAGCAGAAGAGCCCTCGTTCTGGTCCTCCTGGACTGGAACTGCTCCCGCCGACTCTGCCCCCGTCTTCTTGCCCCTGGGTGCTGATCATGAAAGATATAAGAAAGGAAGAGACAAACATTGATGATTGGTGTGAAACAAATACAATATTTTTATAAGACTGTCAAAAAAACATTTGTGTAAACAACAATTGCAATAAAATTGACCTATCTAATCTGGTCAACAAGTCGTATCTCGGGATTCGCGGACCGACTAGTTATTATTTATCTACACTAATCCAGTGTTCCATTGTGATTACAGAATACTAACTAAGCCTAAGTAGTACATACCACCTGACCGAGCCCACCTATTCCAGACGTGCCAATTGTATATTAAGTAAGCATTTCTACTTCTTTTAGTCCTCAAAAATGCATAAATGGAGGACATATGCCTGTATTTTTGCATACACAAAATTGTTGGTTCGTTGATGCAGATGTTCTGCTAGTGCTAAGCCTATTAGCACTCACTGAAAAAATTACAAAAGGTTCTACTAAGGACTGGGGTAAGCAGTAGCAGCACTCAGCAGCACGTGACGTAATAGAGAGGGCGTCGCAGACCACTAAAAAATTACAAACTTATAATAAGTAACTAAACCTAAGTATCAATCCACCCCTATCTCTTAGTGACAGGACAAAGGAAGGACTAGAGTCACTCTAGCATTACCTAACTTAAGTTTTCTAAAATAAACTCTTACATAATCACGCAAAACGAGCGCAAACGCAAAGTTGCAAATAACAAGATCAGTAGCGCAGAGCACCAGTGTCATAGCAATCACAGAAGACTTTTAAACGTAAATTACCTGTAATGTATGTAAGCAGCAGCATTCTAGCTGGTCGGAAAAAAAATATATTTGCAATATATAACACAGCAGAATAACAGACACAAAGTAGTAATAATTAAATAGTTACTCACCAAGACCCGGGACTACCACTCCTAGCAGGTCCAGCAGGTCCTGCTCCCGGTCCAGGATATCGGACCACCGGTGCGTCGGATGGTTCTGGCTGCGCCGGACACCCGAGCAGCGAAACACGGCCCGGCGTACCTTCCCCCACTGCTGCCGATGCTCCCGGAGCCCCTACCCGGACCCAGGCCTGCCACCTGCTGCCAGGGTTACGGGGAGGTGGCGCTGCACAAAAAAAAACAGTGCAGCCAACTCCACCTCCCCAAATAAGGCCCGTGCCTGCACCCCTTGTGGGCACCGCCTTCCGCAAGGAAGGCGGTCACGGCTCAGGCTGCGATGCCCCCTGTGGCCCTTTGCCATGGTTCTGGGGTAGGCGGGGGGCGGAAAAGAAAAGGTAAAAATTAAAAAAACAAGTAAAAGAAATGAAAAAAGCAGGTAATAGCAAAAGAGTGAAAAAGTAGTTAAAAAACACAAAAAAAGTAGACAAAAACAAAAAATATAGAGTCAGGAAAATAGAGAGAGAGATAATAAATAAAAAAGATCAAAAAAAAGTTTTCAGAAGCAAAGGATTGAAAAGGTATAGGGAGGATTGAAAAGCAGGCCCCAGAACCATAGCATAGAGTGAAAAACAAAATGGCCGTGCCCCTTGCGACCGCATGGGCAAGTCCGTGAGATATTTTTCCCCCGAGCACGCAAAAAGCATCGCGAACAGGAAATACGTGTTCCCGAACAGGAAATACCTAATGCGAACAAGCGCAAGCATGCATTGCACGACCCGGAACAGGAAAAAGCATCGCGAGCGGGCGGGACAAGTGAAAACAAGATGGCTGCGCCCATTAGCGAACACATGGGCAAGTTGGTGACACATTTCCAACGAGATCACGCAAAAAACATCGCGAACGGGCGGGACAAAAACTTCTGCGTCTTCGTGATATTTCCACGTGTTCGCAATAATTATTAGCGTTTTCGCGAAGATTTGCGTAACGCGATTATGCAATTTCCGCCCACACTTACTCAGTGGTGGCTGACAATGTTTATGGGACAGGTCATTTAGGAACATCTACAGGATGTGTATGTTAACACTTGTTGCCCATTGTGATGTGTGCATGTTGGATTATCTTGATGGTAGGTTTGTGTGATGTCTGTGATGCCACACCCAGACCAGTGAATGTTGTTCTGTTGTGTTTTCCTAGGTCCCTTCAACTTCTCCTTGCCTACATACATTCCATACTCCTGGTACATTGTGATCATGTTGAAGACTGTACATCCTGGAATAAAGACGGAGCAGACACAACAACATGTGTGTAAGGATTTTTTATTTACAATGGTGACATGTGAGGGGGGTGAACATTTACATTGAGGTGATTAGTGGAGCAGTGAGTTGACAGTTATGGTAAATTAGATTATCGAGTAGTCACCACATTGATTGGTGACCCAGTCCAGCAGACAGATGCCATTCACAAGGCAGTGTGGGGAAGGACAGTCCAAAAAGTAAATGCAGTGGTGAAGAGGGTTGCCATCATGGCTGGCTCCGTGACTGGCGTTTGGCAGGTGCTTTGCCTCCAGATACTCCCAGGGTTTTCTTTAGGACGGCCCCTTCGTCGCTTGGCAGGGGGGGCCCCTGCTGCTGGGCCAGTGGGGTCTGAGGACTCACCCCTCTCTGTGACCGCAGGGGAGGATGGTGAACTGTCATCCTGCTGCCCACCAGAGGGAGGTGGAGGTGTTGGTTGTGGTGCAGACCTGTCCCTCAGTACCGCCACGTGCTCGCCCAAGAGGTCCACAATTTGTCCCATGCGGGTGTTGATGGACCTCATCAGCAGGATGAGCTCACAGAACAGTTCGTCCAACCGGCTTGTTCGTCCCTGGGCCCATTCATATTCCCCAAGGACTCTGGTGATGTGGTCCAGGGATTGGGTCCCAGCCTGTTGTTGTCTATGGGTGACCCTGCCCCTCCCACCTTCCCTGCTGCCATGGACCTGTTGCCTCACCACTGTGGGCACCCGCATCTTCTCCCTGCCCTCCTCAGTCGGTGGGGTGGTGTGGTCATCCTCTGAGACAGGGGAAGTGTTGCAGGCAGCACTGGTGGTGGTGATGTTGGTGGTGGTGGTGGTGGAGGACGCACAGGCCGTGACAGCAGGGGTCTGCAGAGACATTTGTATTGCAGCAGATGGGGTGGAAGGGACAATTGGGTCCTGTGACCTGTTGCGCCCTGGCACACCAGATGGGCCGGCTTCGAGCTCATCGTCCAGAGAGTCAACATCCGAGAGTCCATGTACCGGGGGGGAGAGACTGGCTCTGCAGGTTGCTGGTATTGTCCTCTGCAGTCAGTTCTTGGTCACCTGTGGGTCAGATGGGAAATGCTCATTGTAGTGCACCCCACAAGCTTTGTGTTAGCTGTGTGTCATTCACCATTTGTACACTACACAGTTGACTGATTATCACATTGTTTTCTATGTGCACTACTGTGCCTCCTAATATGATGCTGTGGTACATGCATTACTTGTCCATGGTGTGAGGTGTCAATACATACCATGCGCCATGTGCATAATTTGTGATTACAGGGACCTGTTGACATCTAGGGACTAGCACAACATATTATTTCATTGAGGACTCTTTGTTGATTTGTCTGACCTGGCAGAGGTCACATCTGGCCATGGACTGGCCATTGTCATCTCCTGCATACCCTTGTCCTGTCATGTGTATATCTTGATTTGTACGACAAAACATGCTTTCTTATTTTTCGAATGGTCCTTGTTGCCATGTCATGTCAATAGGTGCTGTGCATGATTGTGCACAGACTTTCTTCTATATGTGCATTGGTGTGTCACACTTTGGTTGCTGTGACAGTTTCCTTTGCTTACCTGTGTGCACACTGTGCGTGGCAATAGGATCGTTGTGCATATTTGTGCAATGAGAGGGCTGGTGTTGTCATATGGCACCATTTATTTTGTGACGAATGGCTAGGTGCACGTACTGGCTACTTACCTGTTATGTGTTCACATTTGGTTTTGTTATGTGGCACATCTGTGTGTGCATGGTGAAGGCTTACATCCTGCTCAGTGGTGTCACAAGACAGAACAATATGTTTACCTACCTGTTAGTTTGTTTGAGGTGATCCATTAGATGCCACATGCATCTGGGTAGTATAGAGAGCTACATCTTGCTGTACTGAGGGACAAGGGTGCATGGTGGGAGTAGTATTGCAGGCCTACCACCCAAAAACACCCTCCCATGGAAGATGAATACCTACCTATTAGTTTGATGAGGGTAATGTAATGGCTGCCACATGCTTCTGGGTGGGGTGGGGGAGGGCTTCATCTTGCTAGGCTGTGGGACTTGGGGCATGGTGGGAGTTGTAGTACTGGACTTCCACCCACATACACCCTCCCAGGGAAGAAGTCTACCTACCTGTAAGTTTATTTGGTGTACTGCAATGGCTTGCAAATGCTTCTGGGTGGGGGAGTGCTCCATCTTGCTCAGGTGTAGGCCAGGGGGCATGGTGGGAGTAGTGGTACAGGCCTCCCACCCACAAACACCCTCCCAGGGAAGATGGCTACCTACCTGTTAGTTTGATGAGGGTAATGTAATGGCAGACACATGCTTCTGGGTGGGGTGGGGGAGGGCTCCATCTTGCTGATGCTGTGGGACAAGGGGGTCTGGTGGGAGTTGTAGTGCAGGCTGCCTGTTCACATGCCCCCATGGTACTAATGCTAGCTACATTTTGGGTGAATGGGAGTGAGTGAATGTTGGATCTGTGAGACATGTTTTTGGGAGTGTGTGGTGCAGATGAATGGAATTGTCCTAGGTGGTGTAGCTTTGTAGTTGTGCAATACAGTACATAACAGTGTGGTGGTAGTCATTTGTTTGTACTTACCAGCCTCCACTCCCCCGGGTACTCCTGTGAGACTCTCTGGATGCAGTATGGCAAGCACCTTCTCCTCCCATGGAGTGAATGTTTTTGGTGGGATGGGAGGGCCACCGCCAGTCCTCTGAGCCAGCTCATGGTTCTTGCTCCTCCTCTCTTTCACAACCTTTTTCAATTGTGGTCAGGGAAGGGGCTGGTTTTATACTCAGCTATGTGGGTGTGTCCAGATGGGGGAGTGCTGTCAGGTGTGTTGTGTGGGTTGTCCTGGGATTTGTATTTTTTTTTGCCATGTGGTTGTGTCATTTGGGTGTGTTTTGTGTTTTGGGGGGTCATGGCTGGTTTGCTGTGTGCACTTTGTGGCCTTATTGTGGGATTTTTCATTCGGCCGCCATATTTTTCACGGATCGTCCGCGGCGGTGGCTATGCTGCAGCTCTTCCGCTGGCTCTCCCATTCATCACTGTTTGCGACCGCGGCAGTGTCAGAGTCTGTGAGTGTCTGTGAGAGAGTATCTGTGAGAGAGTGTGAGAGAGTGTCTGAGAGTGTCTGTGAGAGAGTGTGAGAGACTGTCTGAGACTGTCTGAGACTGTCTGTGAGAGAGTGCCTGTGAGAGAGTGTCTGTGAGTGTCTGTGAGAGTCTGTGAGAGAGTGTCTGAGAGAGTCTTTGAGAGTGTCTGTGCGAGAGTGTCTGTGAGAGAGTGTCTGTGAGAGCCTGTGAGAGAGTGTCTGTAAGAGTCTGTGAGAGTGTCTGTGAGAGTCTATGAGAGAGTGTTTGTGAGAGTCTGAGAGAGTGTCTGTGAGAGAGTGTGAGAGTGTGTCTGTGAGAGAGTGTCTGTGAGAGTCTGTGAGAGAGTGTCTGTGAGTCTGTGAGAGAGTGTCTGTGAGAGAGTGTCTGTAAGGGATTCCGTAAGAGAGTGTCTGTGAGAGAGTGTCTGTGAGAGAGTGTCTGTGAGAGAGTGTGAGAGAGTGTCCGAGAGAGTGTCTGTAAGAGAGTCTGTGAGAGAGTCTGTGAGAGAGTGTCTGCGAGAGTATGTGAAAGAGTGTCTGTGAGAGTATGTGAAAGAGTGTCTGTGAGAGTCTGTGAGAGAGTGTCTGTGAGAGTCTGTGAGAGTGTCTGTGAGAGAGTGACTGTGAGAGTCTGTGAGAGAGTGCCTGTGAGTCTGTCAGAGAGTGTCTGGGAGAGTCTGTCAGAGAGTCTCTGGGAGAGTTTGTGAGAGAGTGTTTGAGAGTCTGTGAGAGAGTGTGAGAGAGTGTCTGTGAGAGAGTGTCTGTGAGAGTGCCTGTGAGAGTCTGTGAGAGTGTCTGTGAGAGAGTGTCTATGAGAGAGTGTCTGTGAGAGAGTGTCTGTGAGAGTCTGTGAGAGAGTGTCTGTGAGAGTCTGTGAGAGAGAGTCTGGGAGTCTGTGAGAGAGTATCTGTGAGAGAGTGTCTGTGACAGAGTGTCTGTGAGAGTCGGTGAGAGAGTCTGTGAGAGAGTCCGTGAGAGTGTCTGTGAGAGAGTATCTGTGAGAGAGTGTCTGTGAGAGAGTATCTGTGGGAGTCTGTGAGAGAGTGTCTGTGAGAGTCTGTAAGAGTCTGTGAGAGAGTGTCTGTGAGAGTCTGTGAGAGAGTGTCTGTGAGAGTCTGTAAGAGTCTGTGAGAGAGTGTCTGTGAGAGTCTGTGAGAGAGTGTCTGTGAGAGTCTATGAGAGAGTGTTTGTGAGAGTCTATGAGAGTGTCTGTGAGAGAGTGTGAGAGTGTGTCTGTGAGAGAGTGTCTGTGAGAGTCTGTGAGAGAGTGTCTGTGAGTCTGTGAGAGAGTGTCTGTGAGAGAGTGTCTGTGAGAGATTCTGTAAGAGAGTGTCTGTGAGAGAGTGTCTGTGAGAAAATGTCTGTGAGAGAGTGTGAGAGTGTCCGAGAGAGTGTCTGTAAGAGAGTCTGTGAGAGAATCTGTGAGAGAGTGTCTGCGAGAGTATGTGAAAGAGTGTCTGCGAGAGTATGTGAAAGAGTGTCTGTGTGAGTCTGTGAGAGAGTGTCTGTGAGAGTCTGTGAGAGTGTCTGTGATAGAGTGACTGTGAGAGTCTGTGAGAGAGTATCTTTGAGTCTGTGAGAGAGTGTCTGTGAGAGTCTGTGAGAGAGTGTCTGTGACAGTTTGTGAGAGAGTGTTTGAGAGTCTGTGAGAGAGTGTGAGAGAGTGTCTGTGAGAGAGTGTATGTGAGTGTCTGTGAGAGAGTCTGTGAGAGTGTCTGTGAGAGAGTGTCTATGAGAGAGTGTCTGTGAGAGTCTGTGAGAGTGTCTGTGAGAGTCTGTGAGAGAGAGTCTGTGAGTCTGTGAGAGAGTGTCTGTGAGAGAGTGTCTGTGACAGAGTGTCTGTGAGAGTCTGTGAGAGAGTCTGTGAGAGAGTCTGTGAGAGTGTCTGTGAGAGAGTATCTGTGAGAGAGTGTCTGTGAGAGAGTATCCGTGGGAGTCTGTGAGAGAGTGTCTGTGAGAGCCTGTAAGAGTCTGTGAGAGTGTCTGTGAGGGTCTGTGAGAGAGTGTCTGTGAGAGTCTGTAAGAGTATGTGAGAGAGAGTCTGTGAGTCTGAGAGAGTGTGTGTGAGAGAGTGTGATAGAGTTTCTGTGAGAGTCTGTGAGAGTCTGTGAGAGAGTGTCTGTGAGAGTCTGTGAGAGTGTCTGTGAGAGAGTGTCTGTGAGAGAGTGTCTGTGAGAGTCTAAGAGAGTGTCTGTGAGAGTCTATGAGAGAGTGTGAGAGAGTGTCTGTGAGAGCGTGTCTGTGAGAGTCTGTGAGAGAATGCCTGTGAGAGAGTGTCTGTGAGAGTCTGTGAGAGTCTGTGAGAGAGTGTCTGTGAGAGTGTGTGAGAGTGTCTGTGAGAGTCTGCGAGAGTGTATGTGAGAGTCTGTGAGACATTGTCTGTGAGAGTCTGTGAGAGAGTGTCTGTGAGAGTCTGTGAGAGAGTGTCTGTGAGTCTGAGAGAGTGTCTGTGAGAGTCTGTGAGAGAGTGTCTGTGAGAGTCTGTTAGAGAGTGTCTGTGAGAGAGTGTCTGTGAGTGTCTGTGAGAGAGTGTCTGTGAGAGAGTATCTGTGAGAGTCTGTGAGAGAGTCTGTGAGAGAGAGTCTGTGTGAGAGTGCCTGTGAGAGAGTGTCTGTTAGATGGTCTGTGAGAGAGTGTCTGTGAGAGTGTCAGTGAGAGAGTCTTTATGTGAGAGTGTGAGAGTGTCTGTGAGAGAATGTCAGTGAGAGTCTGTGAGAGAGTGTCTATGAGAGAGTATCTGTGAGAGTCTGTGAGAGAGTGTCTGTGAGAGTCTGTGAGAGAGTGTCTGTGAGAGAGTGTGAGAGAGTGTCTGAGAGTGTCTGTGAGAGTGTCTGTGAGAGTCTGTGTGAGTCTGTGAGAGAGTGTCTGTGAGAGAGTGTCTGTGATAGAGTGTCTGTGATGGACTGTGAGAGTCTGTGAGAGAGTGTCTGTGAGTCTGAGAGAGTGTCTGTGAGAGTCTGCAAGAGAGTGTCTGTGAGAGAGTGTCTGTGAGAGCCTGTGAGAGAGTGTCTGTGAGTCTGTGAGAGAGTGTCTGTGAGAGAGTGTCTGTGAGAGTCTATGAGAGTGTCTGTGAGAGTCTGTTAGAGATCGTCTGTGAGAGTGTCTGTGAGTGTCTGTGAGAGTGTCTGTGAGAGAGTATATGAGAGAGACTGTGAGAGATTTGTGAGAGAGTGTCTGTGAGAGAGTGTGAGAGAGTGTCTGTGAGAGAGTCTGTGAGAGAGTGTATGTGAGAGTGTGAGAGAGTGTCTGTGAGAGTCTGTGAGAGTGTCTTTGAGAGTCTATGAGAGAGTGTCTGTGATAGTGTCTGTGATAGTGTATGTGAGAGTCTGTGAGAGTCTCTGTGAGAGTCTGTAAGAGAGTGTCTGTTAGAGTCTGTAATTGTGTCTGAGTCTTTGAGAGAGTGTCTGTGAGAGAGAGAGCCTGTGAGAGAGTGTCTGTGAGAGAGTGTCTGTGAGAGTTTGTGAGAGAGTGTCTGTGAGAGAGTGTCTGTGAGAGTCTGTGAGAGTGTCTGTGATAGAGTGACTGTGAGAGTCTGTCAGAGAGTGTCTGTGAGAGTCTGTGAGAGAGTGTCTGTGAGAGTTTGTGAGAGAGTGTTTGAGAGCCTGTGAGAGAGTGTGAGAGAGGGTCTGTGAGAGAGTGTCTGTGAGAGTGTCTGTGAGAGAGTGTCTGTGAGAGAGTGTCTGTGAGAGAATGTCTGTGAGAGAGTGTCTGTGAGAGTCTGTGAGAGAGTGTCTGTGAGAGTCTGTGAGAGAGAGTCTGTGAGTCTGTGCGAGAGTGTATGTGAGTCTGTCAGAGAGTGTCTGTGAGAGTCTGTGAGAGAGTGTCTGTGAGAGTTTGTGAGAGAGTGTTTGAGAGTATGTGAGAGAGTGTTAGAGAGTGTCTGTGAGAGAGTGTCCGTGACAGTGTCTGTGAGAGAGTCTGTGAGAGTGTCTGTGAGAGAGTGTCTATGAGAGAATGTCTGTGAGAGAGAGTCTGTGAGTCTGTGAGAGAGTGTCTGTGACAGAGTGTCTGTGAGAGTCTGTGAGAGAGTCTGTGAGAGAGTCTGTGAGAGTGTCTGTGAGAGAGTATCTGTGAGAGAGAGTCTGTGAGAGTCTGTAAGAGTCTGTGAGAGAGTGTGAGAGAGTGCCTGTGAGAGAGTGTCTGTGAGAGTCTGTGAGAGTCTGTGAGAGAGTGTCTGTGAGAGAGTGTCTGTGAGAGAGTGCCTGTGAGAGAGTGTCTGTGAGAGTCTGTGAGAGTCTGTGAGAGTGTCTGTGAGAGTCTGCGAGAGTGTATGTGAGAGTTTGTGAGACATTGTCTGTGAGAGTCTGTGAGAGAGTGTCTGTGAGAGTGTCTGTGAGAGTGTCTGTGAGAGAGTCTGTGAGAGAGTCTTTCAGAGAGAGTGTGTGAGAGAGTGTCTGTGAGAAAGTGTCTGTGAGAGAGTGTCTGTGAGAGAGTGCCTGAGAGTGTCTGTGAGAGAGTGTCTGAGAGAGTCTGTGAGAGAGTGTCTGTGAGAATCTGTGTGAGTCTGTGAGAGAATGTCTGTGAGAGAGTATCTATGATAGAGTGTCTGTGATAGACTGTCTGTGAGAGTCTGTGAGAGAGTCAGTGAGAGTCTGTGAGAGTGTCTGTGAGAGTCTGTGAGAGAGTGTCTGTGAGCGAGTGTCTGTGAGAGTCTATAAGAGAGTGTCTGTGAGAGAGTGTCTGTGAGGGAGTGTCAGTGAGAGAGTGTCTGTGAGAGTCTGTGAGAGAGTGTCTGTGAGAGTCTGTGAGAGAGTGTCTGTGAGAGAGTGTCTGTGAGTCTGTGAGAGTGTATGTGATAGAGTGACTGAGAGTCTGTCAGAGAGTGTCTGTGAGAGTCTGTGAGAGAGTGTCTGTGAGAGTTTGTGAGAGAGTGTTTGAGAGCCTGTGAGAGAGGGTCTGTGAGAGAGTGTCTGTGAGAGTGTCTGGGAGAGAGTGTCTATGAGAGAGTGTCTATGAGAGAATGTCTGTGAGAGAGTGTCTGTGAGAGTCTGTGAGAGAGTGTCTGTGAGAGTCTGTGAGAGAGAGTCTGTGAGTCTGTGCGAGAGTGTATGTGAGTCTGTCAGAGAGTGTCTGTGAGAGTCTGTGAGAGAGTGTCTGTGAGAGTTTGTGAGAGAGTGTTTGAGAGTATGTGAGAGAGTGTTAGAGGGTGTCTGTGAGAGAGTGTCCGTGAGAGTGTCTGTGAGAGAGTCTGTGAGAGTGTATGTGAGAGAGTGTCTATGAGAGAATGTCTGTGACAGAGTGTCTGTGAGAGTCTGTGAGAGAGTCTGTGAGAGAGTCTGTGAGAGTGTCTGTGAGAGAGTATCTGTGAGAGAGAGTCTGTAAGAGTCTGTGAGAGAGTGTCTGTGAGAGTCTGTAAGAGTCTGTGAGAGAGTGTCTGTGAGAGTCTGTAAGAGTCTGTGAGAGAGTGTCTTTGAGAGTCTGAGAGAGTGTGTGAGAGAGTGTGATAGAGTTTCTGTGAGAGAATGTCTGTGAGAGTCTGTAAGAGAGTGTCTGTGAGAGTCTGTGAGAGTGTTTGTGAGAGAGTGTCTGTGAGAGAGTGTCTGTGAGAGTCTGAGAGAGTGTCTGTGAGAGTCTGTGAGAGAGTGTGAGAGAGTGTCTGTGAGAGCGTGTCTGTGAGAGAGTGCCTGTGAGAGAGTGTCTGTGAGAGTCTGTGAGAGTCTGTGAGAGAGTGTCTGTGAGAGAGTGCCTGTGAGAGAGTGTCTGTGAGAGTCAGTGAGAGTGTCTGTGAGAGTCTGCGAGCGTGTATGTGAGAGTTTGTGAGACATTGTCTGTGAGAGTCTGTGAGAGAGTGCTGTGAGAGTGTCTGTGAGAGTGTCTGTGAGAGAGTCTGTGAGAGAGTCTGTGAGAGAGTCTTTCAGAGAGAGTGTGTGAGAGAGTGTCTGTGAGAAAGTGTCTGTGAGAGAGTGTCTGTGAGAGAGTGCCTGAGAGTGTCTGTGAGAGAGTGTCTGAGAGAGTCTGTGAGAGAGTGTCTGTGAGAATCTGTGTGAGTCTGTGAGAGAATGTCTGTGAGAGAGTATCTATGATAGAGTGTCTGTGATAGACTGTCTGTGAGAGTCTGTGAGAGAGTCAGTGAGAGTCAGTGAGAGTGTCTGTGAGAGTCTGTGAGAGAATGTCTGTGAGCGAGTGTCTGTGAGAGTCTGTAAGAGAGTGTCTGTGAGAGAGTGTCTGTGAGGGAGTGTCAGTGAGAGAGTGTCTGTGAGAGTCTGTGAGAGAGTGTCTGTGAGAGTCTGTGAGAGAGTGTCTGTGAGAGTCTGTGAGAGAGTGTCTGTGAGAGAGTGTCTGTGAGTCTGTGAGAGTGTCTGTGATAGAGTGACTGTGAGAGTCTGTCAGAGAGTGTCTGTGAGAGTCTGTGAGAGAGTGTCTGTGAGAGTTTGTGAGAGAGTGTTTGAGAGCCTGTGAGAGAGTGTGTTAGAGGGTCTGTGAGAGAGTGTCTGTGAGAGTGTCTGTGAGAGAGTGTCTGTGAGAGAGTGTCTATGAGAGAATGTCTGTAAGAGAGTGTCTGTGAGAGTCTGTGAGAGAGTGTCTGTGAGAGTCTGTGAGAGAGAGTCTGTGAGTCTGTGCGAGAGTGTATGTGAGTCTGTGAGAGAGTGTGAGAGTCTGTGAGAGAGTGTCTGTGAGAGTTTGTGAGAGAGTGTTTGAGAGTATGTGAGAGAGTGTTAGAGAGTGTCTGTGAGAGAGTGTCCGTGAGAGTGTCTGTGAGAGAGTCTGTGAGAGTGTCTGTGAGAGAGTGTCTATGAGAGAATGTCTGTGAGAGAGAGTCTGTGAGTCTGTGAGAGAGTGTCTGTGAGAGAGTGTCTGTGACAGAGTGTCTGTGAGAGTCTGTGAGAGTCTGTGAGAGAGTCTGTGAGAGTGTCTGTGAGAGAGTATCTGTGAGAGAGAGTCTGTAAGAGTCTGTGAGAGAGTGTCTGTGAGAGTCTGTGAGAGAGTGTCTGTGAGAGTCTGTAAGAGTCTGTGAGAGAGTGTCTTTGAGAGTCTGAGAGAGTGTGTGTGAGAGAGTGTGATAGAGTTTCTGTGAGAGAATGTCTGTGAGAGTCTGTAGGAGAGTGTCTGTGAGAGTCTGTGAGAGTGTTTGTGAGAGAGTGTCTGTGAGAGAGTGTCTGTGAGAGTCTGAGAGAGTGTCTGTGAGAGTCTGTGAGAGAGTGTGAGAGAGTGTCTGTGATAGCGTGTCTGTGATAGCGTGTCTGTGAGAGAGTGCCTGTGAGAGAGTGCCTGTGAGAGAGTGCCTGTGAGAGAGTGTCTGTGAGGGTCTGTGAGAGTCTGTGAGAGAGTGCCTGTGAGAGAGTGTCTGTGAGAGTCTGTGAGACTCTGTGAGAGTGTCTGTGAGAGTCTGCGAGAGTGTATGTGAGAGTCTGTGAGACATTGTCTGTGAGAGTCTGTGAGAGAGTATCTGTGAGAGTGTCTGTGAGAGTGTCTGTGAGAGAGTCTGTGAGAGAGTCTGTGAGAGAGTCTGTGAGAGAGTCTGTGAGAGAGTGTCTGTGAGAAAGTGTCTGTGAGAGAGTGTCTGTGAGAGAGTGCCTGAGAGTGTCTGTGAGAGAGTGCCTGAGAGTGTCTGTGAGAGAGTGTCTGAGAGAGTCTGTGAGAGAGTGTCTGTGAGAATCTGTGTGAGTCTGTGAGAGAATGTCTGTGAGAGAGTATCTATGATAGAAATGAAATGAAATGAAATGAAATGAAAAATTATATTTATATAGCGCGTAACTACCCGGAGGCCTCGTCGCGCTTCAGCAATTACTATGACGAGCTCCAAGGTACATTAGCACGCTTTCGCAAACAAATGGGTTTTTAGGACTTTCCTGAATGCCATCCTATTGTTGATCTGTCTAATACTCACAGGAAGGGAATTCCATAGTTTGGCGGCAGAGTGTGAGAAGGAGCGACCGCCCCAACGGGCTTTGATAACCTTTGTTGGAGTTACTAAGTGCAGTGAGCCGGAACGAAGGGCTCTGGAAGGGACGTAAGGCACTACAAAGGGGAACAAGATGGCAGGGCCTGTTCGATGAAAAGATTTGTGCACTATGCACATCGCCTTAAACTGAGCTCTGGCAGTCATTGGGAGCCAATGAAGCTCCTTAAGGGCTTTCTTAGCTGATTGCCAACGAGGAATCTTAAACAATAGCCGGGCGGCACAGTTTTGGGTGACTTGGAGCCTTTTGGTCACCGCTACAGGGGCGCCCAAATATAAGGCGTTCCCGTAATCCAGGCGAGAGAGAATCAGGGCCTGAACCATGACTCTCCTCGCCTGGAAAGGGAGCAAAGGAAGAACCTTGCGGAGCATTTTCATTAACCCAGCACAAGTTGAGGCAGTCTTGGTGGCTTGGACCGAGAAATCAAGCGCCCTGTCAAGCCAGATTCCAAGGCTCTTTATCTGGGGCTTAGGGAGGGGAGGAGTGCCAAGGCATGTAGGCCAAATAGAGGCCAAAGTGTTCGGTAAGGAATTACCTAATAACATGATCTCCGTCTTCTCCCCGTTAAGTTTAAGACAAGACGCATGCATCCACTCAGCAACAGCCTCTAGACACAGACCCAGGGTGTTAGATGACCCCTCCGAGTGGTCCAAAGAGACCACCAGTTGGGTGTCGTCTGCGTAGGTGACGATACGCACACCAAAGGGCTGAACTATATTTGCTAGAGGTTGCATATAAACATTAAAAAGAGTGGGGCTCAGGGACGAACCCTGCGGAACCCCACAACTGAGTGGTTGCTTGGCCGAGATCGTCTCACCCTCGAACACCTGAAAAAAACGCTCATCCAGGAAGGAAGTCAGCCATTCCAGGGGCGCGCCCGACACACCCATGCCTTTCAAACGATGTAATAGGATGGCATGGTTGACAGTGTCGAACGCGGCACTGAGGTCGAGTAGTATGATGGCTGCTTTTCCTCCCTGGTCCAGCACCGCTCTAGTCTCTTCTGTTACTGCTATAAGGGCAGTTTCAGTTCCATGCTGAGGGCGGAAACCCGTCTGAGAGACACATAGTAGGCTATTAGATTCTAAATAGTCCACTAAGATGTTATTAATGTGTCTCTCAAGAAGTTTGCTCATCCAAGGAAGTAGGGAGATAGGGCGAAAGTTGGCCAAATTGTTCTGATCTAAGGTGGGTTTTTTCAGAAGTGCCCTAACCATCGCACACTTCCATTGGTCTGGGACAGAATTCGAAGCAATGGAAGCATTGAGGACATCCAGGATGGCAGGACGGATGACGTCGATTACTTTGATAAGAGTCTGAGGAGGTGCTGGGTCGTTAGGGGAACCCGAGGTGACTTTAGGGATTATTCCATCCAATGAGGAGGAGTCTAAAAGGGGGAATTTGTCCAACAGTGTCTGTGATAGACTGTCTGTGAGAGTCTGTGAGAGAGTGTCTGTGAGAGAGTGTGAGAGTGTCTGAGAGTGTCTGAGAGAGAGTGTCTGTGAGAGTCTGTGTGAGTCTGTGAGAGAGTGTCTGTGAGAGAGTGTCTGTGATAGAGTGTCTGTGATTGACTGTGAGAGTGTCTGTGAGAGTCTGTGAGAGATTGTCTGTGAGTCTGAGAGAGTGTCTGTGAGAGTCTGTAAGAGAGTGTCTGTGAGAGAGTGTCTGTGAGACAGTGTCTGTGAGAGTCTGTGAGAGAGTGTCTGTGAGAGAGTGTCTGTGAGAGAGTGTCTGTGAGAGAGTGTCTGTGAGTCTGTGAGAGAGTGTATGTGAGAGCCTGTGAGAGAGTGTCTGTGAGTCTGTGAGAGAGTGTCTGTGAGAGTCTATGAGAGAGTGTCTGTGAGAGTCTGTTGGAGATCGACTGTGAGAGAGTGTCTGTGAGTGTCTGTGAGAGAGTATTTGTGAGAGAGTATATGTGAGAGTCTGTGAGAGAGTCTGTGAGAGAGAGTCTGTGAGAGAGTGCCTGTGAGAGAGTGTCTGTGAGAGAGTGTGAGAGAGTGTCTGTGAGAGAGTCAGTGAGAGAGTGTATGTGAGAGTGTGAGAGAAAGTCTGTGAGAGTCTGTGAGAGAGTGTCTTTGAGAGTTTGTGAGAGAGTCTGTGATAGTGTCTGTGATAGTGTTTGTGAGAGTCTGTGAGAGTGTCTGTGAGAGTCTGTAAGAGTGTCTGTGAGAGTCTGTAATTGTGTCTGTGAGAGTCTTTGAGAGAGTGTCTGTGATAGAGAGTCTGTGAGAGAGTGTCTGTGAGAGAGTGTCTGTGAGATTTTGTGAGAGAGTGTCTGTGAGAGTCTGTGAGAGAGTGTCTGTGAGAGTCTGTGAGAGAGTGTCTGTGAAAGAGTGTCCGTGAGAGTCTGTGAGAGAGTGTCTGTGAGCATCTGTGAGAGAGTGTCTGTGAGTCTGAGAGTGTGTCTGTGAGTCTGTGAGAGAGTGTCTGTGAGTGTGTGAGAGAGTGTCACAGAGTCTGTGAGAGTGTCACAGAGTCTGTGAGAGAGTGTCTGTGAGAGTCTGTGAGAGAGTGTCTGTGAGTCTGAGAGAGTGTATGTGAGAGTCTATGAGAGAGTGTCTGTGAGAGTCTGTGAGACAGTGTCTGTGAGAGTCTGTGAGAGTCTATGAGAGAATGTCTGTGAGAGAGTGTGTGAGAGAGTGTCTGTGAGAGTCTATGAGAGAGTGTCTGAGAGTCTGTGAGAGAGTGTCTGTCAGTCTGAGAGTGTCTGTGAGAGAGTGTCTGCGAGAGTGTCAGTGAGAGAGTCTGTGAGAGAGAGTCTGTAAGAGAGAGTCTGTGAGAGAGTGTCTGTGAGAGAATGTCTGTGAGTCTGTGAGAGAGTGTCTGTGAGAGTATGTGAGAGAGTCTGTGAGAGTGTCTGTGAGAGTCTGTGAATGAGTGTCTGTGAGAGAGTGTCTGTGAGAGAGAGTCTGTGAGCGAGAGTCTGTGAGCGAGAGTCTGTGAGCGAGAGTCTGTGAGTGAGAGTCTGTGAGAGAGTGTCTGTGAGAGAGTGCCTATGAGAGTGTCTGTGAGAGAGTCTGTGAGAGAGTGTATGTGAGAGTCTGTGATAGAGTGTTTGTGAGAGTCTTTGAGAGAGTGTCTGTGATATTGTCTGTGATAGTGTATGTGAGAGTCTGTGAGAGTGTCTGTGAAAGTCTGTGAGGGAGTGTCTGTGAGAGAGAGTTTGTGAGTGAGTGTCTGTGAGAGAGTGTTTTTGAGATAGTGTCTGTGAGAGTCTGTGAGAGAGTGCCTGTGAGAGTTTGTGAGAGAGTGTCTGTGATAGTCTGTGAGAGAGTCTGTGAGAGTCTGTGAGAGAGTGTCTGTTAAAGTGTCTGTGAGAGAGTGCCTGTGAGAGAGTGTCTGTGAGAGTCTGTGAGAGAGTGTCTGTAAGAGTCTGTGAGAGAGTGTCTGTGAGAGTCTGTGAGAGAGCATCTGTGAGCCTGAGAGAGTGTCTGTGAGAGTCTGTGAGGGAGTGTCTGTGAGAGTGTCTGTGAGTCTGTGAGAGAGTGTCACAGAGTCTGTGAGAGAGTGTCACAGAGTCTGTGAGAGAGTGTCACAGAGTCTGTGAGAGAGTGTCTGTGAGAGTCTGTGAGAGAGTGTCTGTGAGAGTCTGTGAGAGTGTCTGTGAGTCTGAGTGTATGTGAGAGTCTGTGAGAGAGTGTCTGTGAGTCTGTGAGAGTCTGTGAGAGAATGTGAGAGAGTGTCTGTGAGAGAGTCTGTGAGAGAGAGTCTGTGAGAGTGTCTGTGAGAGTCTGTGAGAGAGTGTCTGTGAGAGTCTGAGAGAGCGTCTGTGAGAGTCTGTGAGAGAGTGTCTGTGAGAGTCTGTGAGAGTGTCTGTGAGAGTCTGTGAGAGTGTCTGTGAGAGAGAGTCTGTGAGAGAGTGTCTGTGAAAGAGTGTCTGTGAAAGACTGTCTGTGAGAGAGTGGGGTAGAGGTAGAATGGTAGAAGAGAGGTAGAGGGGTAGAAGAGAGGTAGAGTAGAGGTAGAGGGGTAGAAGAGAGGTAGGGATATATCGCCAAATGACAAGGAAGCTATCCACTTCAGGAATGTGAAAGAAAGCTCTCCTATCTTGAAAGCTGATTACAAACATCTCCTGAGAAATGGCACGAAACTTTCAAACCACGGAGTCGTTTGAAAGTTTTGCCGCGTTTCTCAGGAGATGCTTGTAAACACGAATAACCTGATTAATTTAACAGTTGGCTCCGCCCAGGATTGCTTAGTAACGCAAATGACAAGAAAGCTATCGACTTCAGGAATGTGAAAGAAAGCTCTCGTATCTTGAAAGCTGATGACCCATGACGAGAGAGGAAAGACATATGGCGCCCCTTTTCGTAAGTGCGAACCCGCGCGCATAACCGCAAACTCTAGGCCACAGTGGTAGCATTTTCTGAAGCCCTTACTAAAAGTATTGCCAGTGCAGCGCATGCGCTGGCTCAGGCGAGACCTAAAAAGGCTCAATGCCGAGCCCCAAGAGCTGTCGTCTTATAACTTTTTTAGGATGTCAAAGCCAAATACTTTGCCTCCCTACTATTGGAAGATCGGGATGCATGGCCAAACTCAAAAAACTGATCCCTTCAATCAAACTGGCTTCAGGCCCATGTTGGGCACCACTGACAACCTAGTGGCCATTAGAATGCTGGTAGCAAAGAAGATAAGGAAAAAACTGCTTCTTTATTGCTGCTTTGTAGATTACAGAAATGCCTTTGCCCATGTCAGTGGCCAGATACTCTGGTCGAAGATCAAAGCCTGGGTCATTCCTGATCCACTACTTCGGGGCATTCAACTACTTTACTCTGAAACATGGGCCAGAGTAAAACTGAACAGTAACTTATTAGTCTCCGACAAGATAAGAATAGAACAACGCTTAGGGTGTGTCCTAGGTCCAGCCCTTTTTAACATGCTCATGTATGACCTGGTACCTGCACTGGACTCTGTAATCAATGATGCACTATAACTGGCGAACCGCCCCATCACTTCCCTGATCCATACCGATGATGTCGTTCCTTTTAAGTCAACCAGCAAAGGAGCTTCAAAGGCTGACTGATGTCTTACAGGAGCGCAAATGGAATGACGGTAGACTTCGAAAAGACAAACACCATGATCTCATGCCGGGAAATGAAAAAAACTGGCACATGGCATATAAGTAACAGCTGTCTGATTACAACATCCAAATACAAATATCTGGGATGCAGGCTGGGCAACTAAGGAGAACATTTAACTCATCTAAATTAATTAAAACTAAAACCTGCCTCACTAAAATTGGCTTTTCAAACGCTCTTTAAATGAACACTCTGGAGCCTCTGTTGAAGATATGAAAAGCCAAACTCATTCCCACACTAGGTCATGGCTGGGAAGCTTTCCGGGGAAACTGGGCACTTTTTTCAACAGGATCCAGAGTTCTGTTTTTAGATCACTATTCAAGCCCCCTCACAACACTTCTGCAACCCAGATCAGGCTGGAATTCAGGTTGTGTAACCAATCTTTACCACAGAAAGCCAGCCTCCTCCAATACCTGCATTCAGCGCGTGCTGCAAAAGAAGGAACACTGAAGAACCTAATCTGGCTGGAATTTGTATAAGTGAACAAAGTAACAGCTCAAAACCCCTGGAAGTTCGCTCTCTCAGACGCTTTGAAGTTCAAAAACGCAGCAGCTGGCTGGAACCAAAATCTCCCCCATCAGCGTTTTAAATTTGTGTTAAACAAAGCCCTCCATAAAGAATCTTTTGAACAGGACCATCTGACCATAATGGGTGGAAAGCATGCAGACCTTGTACTGAGGAGCTACGACGCAAGAGGAGTGCACAAATACATCACTGGGACATTCTTTTGGCACCACAAAACCAAGTTTTGCTCTATCCGAATGGGCAACTTCTCCTCACTAGATCTTCTTCCTCCAAGATCGATTTTCCCTCTCATTAACTAGTGCCTCCTTTGTGGATTGTTCCAGGAGTCTTTACCCCATCTTCTCTGCATTTTCCCCATGTTCACCAACGATCACAGAAGATTCCTTCGTCACCTACTGGATAAACAAGGGATTCGGACACTAGACAACTGTTGACTTTCTTGAACGACACTCGCCCTCAAGCAATCTCCGGTGTGATACAATTTCTGGATAAAGCGAATAAAATGCTAAGAAACTTAGCCTTACTCCATACTTCCCAGGACTATAGGTCAATGACTTTGGAACGTGTCTGTGGCATGAATTTGTTTCACGAGTTTGGGCATGTAAGTTCCTGTTTTCCTTGCTAGTGATAAGACACCACGGGCAGGCTGCTAGGTGACTTCGGCCAGCACGTAGAGGTCCCAAGTTGCATTCGTCCATCATTTCTTGCTGACCTTGAGCTGAGCTTCACCTATCCTACCCTACTGCCATCGCCCCCTTGCCTGGCATCTGATACAGGTAATGCTACTAGGTTTCTGTAATGCTGCTATAGCAATTATTCAGCACTTTTATTTTTAGCACAAGGCACTTTCGACTCCAGTATTATAAGCCTCACTCCTCTCTTTTTTAACAAACTATGTTGTAATTAGGCGCTATTTGCAGAAAATCTTACTCTTTACCCCAATGTAGATAAAGATTCCGTGCAGTCCGTACTAATAAATACTGGTTCCTTTCTCTACCACCCAGCCCGTCTAAATGCCAGCAGTTTAATTAAGTGTAATTTGGGGTTCGAATTGTATTAACCCACTTATTCAAATGAACAACAACAACAAAAACACACGCACCTTGTGGTGTGACAAAGTAGCAGGCATATGCGCAGTGTTCAATATACATGAACTAACCTGGCTGCTTTTTACATACTGTTGCAATTTTGTCATTAAAATAGCTGGGCATTTTGCCAGACATTCGCTTCCATTACTATGTCAGGTCCTATTTATGGCTCAATCCATTTAAGAAGTCATTGTATCTTTCATGATGTCTTTTGCCTTTTTTATGTATTGCATACATTTTAATCATAGTCATTTTATGTTCTTGTTTTGTTGGACTTGATTGTCCAAATAAAGTCTTATTAAACTTGAAACTCAGCTATATATATATATATATATATATATATATATATATATATATATATTACACACACACACTAAGAGCTACAGGATTATCTCCTCACTATGAGATCCAGGAGGAAGGAAGAGAGCACAGTAAGACTGATTACTGCTTTCAACAAAGAGACTCAGGCAGTCAAGATGATGATTCCCAGACATTGACATTGGATTAGGGGTGATCCCATTAGAGGTAAAGAGGTCTCCCTGTTCCCAGAGATTACCTATCGCAAATCTAAATCTTTGCGTGATATCCTGGAGCATAGCTACAGTGGCACACACAACAAGAGAGAAGGCTGGCTGCAGGAAGAAAAGGGCTTCTTCAAATGTGGGAGATGCAAAGCTTGTAAAAAGAATAACAATGTCAGGACTTACAATATAGCGATTAGCAGACAACAGAAGATTAACAAATTCATAACATGCAGCAGTGACTTCTGTTTCTGTTCTGGTATGCCCGTGCGGGCTCAGATATGTTGGAAGCACGATTGGCCTGATCAAAAAGAGAGTACTTGAGCATTACAGGCCCATTAAGAATCTAGATGGAGCCTGCCCAGTTGCAAGACATTGAGCCAAGGTACACGGACAGGATGCTAACCTTCTAGTCTTTTTTTGGTATTGATAGGATTGAAAGGAGCACCAGAGGTGGCAACAGGGAGAGGCAGCTAAGACAGAGAGAGTCAGAGTGTATAATTATGCTTGGGAGCAACTTCCCTGGACAGGGCCGGACTGGCTACCAGGCGTTTTGGTGTGGGCTGATTTTACTGCGGTGGAGACTGATTTTGTTGATGGGGACCTGCGTGTGCTTCCAAATAAACAAAGCAAAACGAATGATTTTAAGCACACGCAGGTCCCCATCAACAAAATTAGCCTCCAGCTTGGCAGCACACCAAAACGCCCGGTAGCCAGTCCAGCCCTGTCCCTGGAGGACTAAACGAAAGCTAAGAACTTCATATACACATCGGCTGATGTGGTAGTAATTTCTTCTTCGGATATAGCTATCTGTTTAGAGTACTCTTGACTACATGTTTCTCCAGTCTCTGCTATCTCATAGTTCTTTCCCCTTTCCCTATATATATACACCAAGAGCTGGATAGCTCGAAACGCGTCGTCTTTTGTGCCCGTGAATAAATGATATTCTCGAAGAACTCAATCGGTGTGGCTCTCATTCTCTGTTTCTCTGTACTGGAAGATTTTCCTGTTTTTATATATATATATATATATATATATATATATATATATATATATATATATATATATATATTACCTACTGGCGGTCGCCAGTAGGTAGTTATAGTTAGGACCACGTTTCCATAGGAAAACCTCAACATTCTATTTTGAATAACTTTGGCGCCGGTCGACGAATCCTCGCGAATTTCTCAAAATAGGTGGGGCGCAACGCTCCGCTCCTACCCTGAAAGTCTCGGGGGGATCCGTCAAGCGGGGGCTGAGATAAAAGGGGGGTCCCAAAACGCGTTTTTCCCATGCATTTTTCCATAGGACCTTTAGAACGAGCTACAGCCCGAACGGCTGAACAGAATTACTCAAAATTTGGCAGAGAGGTAGTCCCTAGGTCAAGGAAGTGCCTTTTGTAGGTTTGGTGTAAATCTGTTCAGTAGATTCTGAGAAAATAGCCTTTAAATCAATATATATATCTGAGCCCGCTTACGGTACGCTTACCGTACGCTTACGGTAAGCGTACGGTGGCGTGCGCGAGCGCGATTCTGATTGGCTCTTAGATCTTAGTAAACATTCGAATCGGTCGAAACCAGGAAGCGGCGGCCGCCATTTTGTGTATTTCACTCTGAAAAAAAAGAGTGAAAACAAGGAAAGGGGGCAATGAGGAGAGTTACAGACCCCCTAACATTTGTAAGGGGGTCAAAGAAGGACAGAAAAGTACAAAAAAAACATTTATTGATTTTAAAAAAAATCACGGGGTACGCGTACGGTAAGCTTACGGTAAGCGTACGGTAAAAAAAATAAAAAAAAATAAATGAAAAGCAGATTTAAGAGTTTAGATATTAGGGAGCTCTAAAAAGAGCTGTTGTGTTTATGAAGTCATTTTTTTAGTGGTACCTACAAGTAAGTACCGATGCAGAGTCTAAGGTTCAAGAGGAAGACTCTGTTCCCTTCATCATTGAAGTGCACACCAACTCCTCTATAAATGTCTTGCATGTCATAACGCAAGTTGTTGTGGTAAATGGCACCCATACCATAGTCACGGAGGAAAGCAGAAACAGATTTGTTGACGTGCTTTCTTGCTTTGTCATCGCACCGCGTGCCCACCGTGCGTGCACGGCACTAACTGCGTAAAGTGGGCGCGCGGTGCGCGAAGCGCACCGTGCGCGCACGGAACGAACTGCGTTAAGTGGGCGCGCACGCCACAAATGGCGTAAAGTAACTTAGCATTTAAAAAACCGTACAAATTCACTGAAAAAACCATAGGTTTCACACACGTTATAGTTAGGAATTAGCATTTAAAAAACCTTGCAAATTCACTGAAAAAACCATAGGTTTCACACATGTTATAGTTAGCGGAAATTTTACTGATAAAAAACCAATGAAATTCCCCCGTTATAGTTAGTGCAGGCAACTATAACTCACGCGACCGCAATCTTCTGCTGATGACATATGTGTCTTTATGAAAAAAAAATATTTGTAATTTATGTATAGCTAAAAATGTATGGAAGAAGACATGGGCAAATAAGTGTCTAAATACAGTATTAGCATCAGCAGAGGATTGCGGTCGCGTGAGTTATAGTTGCCTGCACTAACTATAACGGGGGAATTTCATTGGTTTTTTATCAGTAAAATTTCCGCTAACTATAACATGTGTGAAACCTATGGTTTTTTCAGTGATATATATATATATATATATATTACCTACTGGCGGTCGCCAGTAGGTAGTTATAGTTAGGACCATGTTTCCATAGGAAATCCGCAACATTCTATTTTGAATAACTTTGGCGTCGGTCGACGAATCCTCGCGAATTTTTAAAAATAGGTGGGGCGCTCCGCTCCTACCCTGAAAGTCTCGGGGGGATTCGTCAAGCGGGGGCTGAGATAAAAGGGGGTCCCAAAACGCGTTTTTCCCATGCATTTTTCCATAGGACCTTTAGACAGGGCTACAGCCCGAACGGCTGAACAGAATTACTAGAAATTTGGCAGAGAGGTAGTCCTCAGGTCAAGGAAGTGCCTTTTGTAGGTTTGGTGTAAATCTGTTCAGTAGATTCTGAGAAAATAGCCTTTAAATCAATATATATATCTGAGCCAGCTTACGGTGCGCTTACGGTACGCTTACCGTACGCGTACGGTGGCGTGCGCGAGCGCGATTCTGATTGGCTCTTAGATCTTAGTAAACATTCGAATTGGCCGAAACCAGGAAGCGGCGGCCGCCATTTTCTCTCTCGCACTGAGAGTGATGTTTAAAATATAAAGCACAAAAACATGTAAAGGGGCTGTTTAGACAGCTCCCACACACATAGCAATGTTGAGGGAGTCCCCAAAGATCCCCCAAGGCCAAAAACTGAATTTTTATTTTTTCGCTAATTTCGCCGATTACGCTTACCGTACGCGTACGGTAAAAAATTAATAAAAAAATTATCCACACTCTCCCCACCCCGTGTTCAATTGGTGCCCGAAGGGCACCAATTGTGCATGGTTTATTAAAGATGAGTTAAACTAAAATATTTAAAAAAAAAATAATAAAAAAAAAAATTATCCACACTCTCTCCACCCCGTGTGCAAATGGTGCCCGAAGGGCACCAATTGTGCATGGCTTATAACATATACGAAAAATTAAAATATTACCTTTCAAAACGAAGTGCATCATATGTCCTCCATGTGCGCACGGTGCGCGAAGCGCATCGTGCGTACATGGCCCATCTAGCGTAACGTGGGCACGCGGTGCGCGTAGCGCACCGCGTGCCCACCGTGCGTGCACGGCACTAACTGCGTAAAGTGGGCGCGCGGTGCGCGAAGCGCACCGTGCGCGCACGGAACGAACTGCGTTAAGTGGGCGCGCACGCCACGAATGGCGTAAAGTAACTTAGCATTTAAAAAACCGTACAAATTCACTGAAAAAACCATAGGTTTCACACACGTTATAGTTAGGAATTAGCATTTAAAAAACCTTGCAAATTCACTGAAAAAACCATAGGTTTCACACATGTTATAGTTAGCGGAAATTTTACTGATAAAAAACCAATGAAATTCCCCCGTTATAGTTAGTGCAGGCAACTATAACTCACGCGACCGCAATCTTCTGCTGATGACATATGTGTCTTTATGAAAAAAAAATATTTGTAATATATGTATAGCTAAAAATGTATGGAAGAAGACATGGGCAAATAAGTGTCTAAATACAGTATTAGCATCAGCAGAGGATTGCGGTCGCGTGAGTTATAGTTGCCTGCACTAACTATAACGGGGGAATTTCATTGGTTTTTATCAGTAAAATTTCCGCTAACTATAACATGTGTGAAACCTATGGTTTTTTCAGTGAATATATATATATATATGGTACGCTCTGCAACTGGCCTCACAATCTGGGACAACCTCCTAAATGATGCAAGGGGTTAAGAAACCTTTGAATTACCATGGACCCCAAATTATTAATGAATGCCCAAGTGAATAAGTTAGCAAGATCAATCTTCATTGCCTTGAAAACTCTGTGACGCATCTTCCCACACCAAGAATTTCCATACACAGTCCAGGCTACTGTCTGTATTGTACTGTCTCAACTTGATTACTTTAATGGCTTCTACCACGGATCATCTTTATCAACTATGAAAAAACTACAACAAATTCAGAACTCTGCTGTCAGGCTACGCCTACATGTTAAGACACAAGCCCACATCTCCCCTGCTTTGAGGGCTCTACATTGGTTACCGGTTGCCAGACTAACCACCTTCAAGCTGCTTTGTATCACAGAGAAAGCAATACATGGAACAAGACCACTTTTTCTCAGGAATAAAATCACCAAATACATACAACAAAGGAACTTCTGCTCAAGATTGGCAACTTGCCTCCAAACCCCAGCATACAAGAAAGAAAAATTGGGTGGTACATCTTTCTCTGTTCAAGCAGCCAAACTATGAAATTCATTACCCCCAAACATAAGAGCCATGGATAACTATCACCTTCAAAAGACTACTCTAGAGCTGGCTTTTTCCTACATGACCCCCACAGTCATACACAAATGTACAGCATATGCCGTACATGTAAATAAATATGTATAAATTAATTATATGTATGCATTCAGATATGTGCATTTCATGTACAAAATGTATACTACTTAATGTTTAAAATATATAGATATTCTTTAGGGCTGCTTAACAAATGTATATATTACTTATGGTTAAACAATATATATATATATATATATATATATATATATATATATATATATATATATATATATATATATATATATATATATATATATATATATATATATATATATATATATATATATATATATATATATATATATATTATCTACTGGCGGTCGCCAGTAGATAGTTATAGTTAGGACCGTGTTTCCATAGGAAATCCGCAACATTCTATTTGGAATAACTTTGGCGCCGGTTGACGAATCCTCGCGAAATTTTCAAAATAGGTGGGGCGCTCCGCTCTGCTCCTACCCTGAAAGTCTCGGGGGGATTCGTCAAGCGGGGGCTGAGAAAAAAGGGGGGTCCCAAAACACGTTTTCCCCATGCAATTTTCCATAGGGACCTTTAGTCCAAGGTACAGCCCGAACGGCTGAACAGAATTACTTGAAATTTGGCAGAGAGGTAGTCCTCAGCTCAGGGAAGTGCCTTTTGCAGGTCTGGTGTCAATCTGTTCAGTAGTTCCTGAGAAAATCAAAAGTAAAATCATATATATATGTGGGCGGAGCCTAACCACACATCTCATCCTGAGATCTGATTGGCTGTCAGCACTTCATCCAAGTAGTGTTGGCAGCCATCTTGGGACAAATATACATGATAGCACCTCATTAAAAAGCATTGCAGTTAATAGAAGGTTTTAAGACTTTAGTTACATTATAAATCATTTGTTGATGGTACCATACTCATTTTAGGAATTGTGGTATGTTCTAAGGTGATTTCACCATGTGAAAAAGCCTTCTGCTGGGATATCATGATTGAGAGAAAAATATTTTCTCATGCTTTTCCCACAGAGGTTTGGAAGGTGATCTATAAGCTAAACTGAGAGCTTATTTTCTGTAAATTCACATTATCTTTCTCAGTCATGTGAGAATGAAGTCTGACATTCTCAGTAAAACATGTACATCCAACAAGGGCAGAGACTGTCAGTTGATTCCTTTGTGTTCTACTGCAGCTTCCCAGTGTGTTCCAAAGAACAACTAGAGCGCTAACAGTCCTGCTTATGATAAACGTATGGCACACCTGAAGCCATCTTGCTTGGATTAAAGTGGTAACTCTTAAAACATTTAATTTAAAAAGGAACAAAATGAGGGGGTTCATTTTTCCATAACAAGTATGATTAGTGCTGCAGAAAGAAAAACTAGGGCACATTTTGACTTCTGAAATCCTCTTTTATTTCATTAAAAAATTCTGACATGCAGACTGAAACATGCACTTTCAATACCAGCATCAGTTTTCCCTGGTGAGCAGTAGCTTTACTACAGTGATCTAATGAGCAAAAAGAGAGCTAACATTCTGAATTTATGGCAAATGTGTGACACATCTGAATGCCTTCTTGATGGAATCAAAGTAAAAAACTGAAAGTATTTCCTACTGAGGAGACTGCAGTAAATGAGGAAATTAGGAAACTTCATAACAAATAAGTCTCCCAAGATGGCCACCAGAGACAAAAGAGCCCAAATGTAGCCCAAATATCACCCAGGTGTAGCCCAAGTATAGCCCAATGACAGAATGTCCCAGAGTGTTCTTAAAAACAACTAGAGCACTTACTGTCTTCATTATGACAAAAGTATGGCACACCTGAAGCCATCTTGATTGGAATAAACTGGTAACACTTAAAACATTTAATTTAAAAAGGAATACCATGAGGGGGTTTATTTTGCCATAGAAATTATGATTAATGCTGAAGAAAGAAAATGGGGGCACATTTTGAGTGACTTCTCAAATCCTCTTCTATTTCATGAAAAAATTCTGACATGCAGACTGAAACATGCACTTTTAATACCAGGAGCAGACTTCCATGGTGAACAGTAGTTTTACTACAGTGATCTAATGAGCAACTAGAGTGCTAACTTTCAGAATTTATGGCAAATGTGTGACATATCTGAATACCTTCATGATGGAATCAAAGTAAAAAACTGAAAGCATTTCCTACTGAGGAGACTGCAGTACATGAGGAAATTAGGAAACTTCATAACAAATAAATCTCCCAAGATGGCCACCGGAGACAAAAGAGCCCAAATGTAGCCCAAAATCACCTAGATGTAGCCCAAATATAGCCCAATGACAGAAGTGTGCAAAACACTTATTATTTTGTGTTTTTGCAGTGTTATATAGTGCAGACTTGTCAGGTATTGGAGTGCTTTACACGAGCATTGGTTACATCACACAAGAACAAATTCATTTTGGTTGTAGACATGGGGAGACTAAGTGATTTGACCAGAATCACAGAATGTCGAGCTGAAGCAGAAACTCCAACCTGGTTCCCCAGTTGCAAAGTCTGCAGTTCTGGAAGTAACACCACATCCTCTCCCCTAAGTGCAACATTTAATCAAGTGGTCAACTGGATAAAAAAACATAAAGGTAACAAATAATTTAAAAGTGCTTTGTCGCTATTTGAAAACTCAGAAAATATGTCCTTATTTTAGTCTTTTAGAGCACTAACCATAATGTTGATGCCAATAAGACCCTCTCATATATGTAATTTCTAAAGGAAATGCTCTAGGTATTACAGTTTTGATTACATCAAGATGACGTCAGGCGTTCCACACTTTTGTAATAAATATAGAATGTTAGCAATCTAGTTGTTCATTAGGATACTGTTGAGAGGCAGAGGCCAGGGGCACGGACTCTGAAAATTGAAGGCAGGTAGGAGGGTGCAAAGGCAACAATTTAACCACACTGAGCAGGCAGGAAGGGCCGTGGCAGCACAACAGACTATGGAGGGCAGTGGAAAGGGGGGCAGGGGCAACAAACCAACAATACAGGACTTGCAAGAGAGGCTGTGGCAATGTAATAGACCATTGTGGGCAGAAGGAAGAGGCAATGGTAGTACAACCATACATGCCAACAGACCCGATTCAGCCAGGAAACGTCCAATGTTTTTAAGCTCAAATGGGCTTTATTTGATCTGTCTCCTGTCTACAATCTCCTCTTTTTCAATGTAACTCAAAGGGGAAAATCAATACCCCAGCTTTTTTTCAAAATCTCCCTCTTACCAAGTTCAAAATGTTCACAAGTATGGTACATTGGATCATGGAAGGAAATGGGGTAGGGACATGGACTTGGATAACAGAGGACAGGAGGGACATGGAGAGGTGCACCAAGCTGACCCTGTAGGGCAGGCATCAGGGTTTGCAGCAGCACAATACACCACACAGGGCATGCGGGACGGGAGTGCAGCACAACAATCCATAGAAAGCAAGAGGGAGGGGACAGGACCATGCACATGGACAACAGAGAACAGAGGGGCAAGAGGCAATGGTAGCTAGCTGACCATAATGGACAGACAGGAGAGAAAGCTGCAGCATAACAGACCATAAAGGGCAGGAGGGAAGGATCAAGGGCATTACAATGGAACAGACAAGCCAGGAGGGAGGGAGTAGGGGTCTGCACATGTAAATAGAGGGCTGGGGGCAAGGGGGCAGGGCAGGAGCAGCAAGATAGCCATGGAGGTCAGGCAGGATGGGCACTAGAAGCAATACACACCATGAAGAGCAACAGTGAGACTGTGATGGCAGACACACAGACCATGGAGGGAAGGTGGGAGGGGGTCAGGGGCAGCTAACTGACCACACAGGGAAGGTGGGAGGGGCCATGGCAGCACAGAAGACCATGCATGGCAAGTGGGAGGGTTAGTGGCAGCACAATGGCTGTGATGGGCAAGAAGGAGGGTGCAGGGGCATGCACAAAGGACGATGGAGGATAGAAGGGAGGGTCAGGACCTGTGCACAGACAAGAAAGTTCAGGGGAAGGGGCCTCACAACAGACCGCACGGGGGAGGCAGGAGGAGCAGTTGCAGCACAACAGACCAGGGAGGGCAGAAGGGTGTGGCAGTACAATGGACCGTGTAGGACAGGAGGAAGAGGATAGGGGCATGGCATGTGGACAAGCAGGGTGGAGGTGGCAGGGACAGGTTACAGTCATCTGACAATGCTAGGCAGGTGGGAGGGGAGTGGCAGCTCAACAGAACACTCAGAGTAGATAGGAGTGGCAGGTCCATGGAACATGGTGGGCAAAAAGGATGGAGCAGGGGCATGCACAAAGACATCGGAGGGCAGGGGGAAGGAGAATAGGGGCAGTAAGCAGGAGGTCAATGATGGGGCATAGAATTGGGCAATGGAGGGCAGGAGGAGGGGACTGGTACATCATACTAAATTGAGGGCAGTGGCAGCACATCAGACCATGCATGGCAGGAGGGAGGAGGCTAGTCCATGGATTCACACAACAGAGGATAGGGAGGAGGGGGATGGGGCAGCAAGCTAACTGTTCAGAGAAGGCGGGTATTAGGAACTTTATTGTTTTTAAAACGTGTGTCTGTGCGAACTACTTAAAATATGAACAAGTATGCAGCATAATCTCACTTTTATTCAGGAAGAAGAGGACGTTTGTGACTGTGACTCCGGGCTCACATGGCAGAAACACCCCCTGACCCTCCACCCCCTATCGCAAAATGTAATGCCTGTGAAAAGGGTAGGTGAACACAGTGTTATATAGAACATAGTCCTGAGAGCACGGTTGAAAATGAAAACTAGATATAGTGTATGGCATCGAGGAAGGCACGTTAGATGGGGCAATATAACCCGTGCAAAGACAAGTGTGGCATGACATATTCACGGGGTGGTGTTACAGTGCACATGGGCTAGAGAGTGTCATAGCATATGCACTAGCTGGTGGAATACAACACAGAGGTGTGTGGCACTCGGCAGGCAATGGTGGGTGTAATACAGCATTGGGCTCTGCCAGGAGCGCGCTGTGACTCTCAAGTGATGTTCGTCCCCTTTCCAGAGAGTAAAATAAAAAGTATTACACATCCGGCAGTGGATGTGTGTTTTATTAACCGTGAGGGGGGTTTCTTACATAGTTTTGGTCGAATTTTTGTCGAATTCCCTTTGAATGGCTTGGTGCGCATGTGTATTAAATGTGCCCGTCAATAGCTACCCATGTTTGTATAAATAAACGACAAGGGTGTCTACCGGGATTAGGCACGGTAGGGCATCAGACATGTCAGAGCTTCACTAGTGGTGTAAATACATTCCACGTGGATTCATTGTATGCATAGTCGCCTTTTAATGAATATCACTCGAATCGTCATGGTGATAGGTACGTACGGTTTGTCCAGCATGTCCTAGGTGTGTCTATAAATATATATTTTTTTAAAATAATAAAAAACAGTGGCTGGCCCTGGGGATTGGGGTAAAAAAAATATAATTAGGAGACAGGCCCTGGGGGATGGGGTCATCAGGGCCAATACATTAGAATACGAAGGGGAACCACACAGCTCCCCTTCTTAAAAAATTAAAATAAATAAAAGACTGGCATCTTGCCGGAGGCCACGCCCCCTCCTTGCAGCACTATGCAAACGCGCCCCCTGGCGAGTTGTAAGTTGGGGTATTAATTCCTCTTCAATACTGAGGGTCCCTTAGGGCCAACTAGCCCAACAGGCATCTCCAGTATGCGCCAGGGAGCTGCGCTGCAGACAGGTGTTCTGAGGCCAAGCCCCTTTTTACACCTCTCTGCAACGCAGCTCTGTGGCGCTTACTGGAGGTACCTAGTGGTCTAGTTTGACCCTAGGGACCCTTAGGATTCAAGGGGACTTAATCTCTCAACTTAGAACAGCCACAGGGCGCATTTACACAGTGGTGAAGGGAGGGGACGGGGCCTGAGGTGACGTGTGTAAACACGCACTATGGCACGTTTTAAATTGGGGATATAATTTCCCTTCAATACTGAGGGCCCCTGGGGGCTAACTAGCCCACCAAGTGCTTCCAGTAAGCGCCACTGAACTGCATTGCAGAGAGGTGGTCCAGGCTGTGCCACTTTTTACACCTCTCTGCAACGCAGCTCTGTGGCACTTACTGGAGGTACCTAGTGGGCTAGTTGGACCCTAGGGACCCTCAGGATTCAAATGAACTTAATCTCCCAACTAAAAACGAACACAGGGCGTGTTTACACAGTGGTGAAGGGAGGGGACGGGGCCTGAGTTAACGTGTGCAAAAACGCCCTGTGGCCTGTTTTAAGAGGTAGTTTTAATCCCCCTGCCCTATTATATACTAGGGGCTTACAGAGGAGGTCATGCTAATCACAGGGGGACCCCAACGCATAATGTTCCCTAGAGTATGTAGGTGTTTTCACTGTATTCTAAGTGTCTTTTAACATAGCACTGGCTCTAGGACTGGTTAGTCAGACTCAGTTACCACCAGTATCCGTCTGAAAAAGTTGAGGGTACAGGATGATTTTGCAACAAGGATTCTTTCTGCTCTTCTTTTTGTTCTTTCTGCACGTTATCCTTCTTCCTGCACTTTTCTTCGTCTTTGAGGACTTCTGTTGCTTATTTCTGCACTTCTTTTTTTTCTTTCTGTGCATTTTTTCTTCTTTCTTCACATGTCCTATCTCTGTAGGCATAGTTAGAAATTAGCATTTAAAAAACCTTTGAAATTCACAGAAAAAAACATAGGTTTCAGGCACGTTATAGTTAGGAATTAGCATTTAAAAAACCTCAGAAATTCACTGAAAAAACCATAGGTTTCAGGGGTGTTATAGTTAGCTGGACTTTTCACTTGTACAAAACCATTGAAATTCCCCCATTATAGTTAGTTCAGCTAACTATAACTCGCGCGCCCGCAATGCACTGCTGATGACGTCACATATTACATCACTCATGACATGGTCAGTGACATCACTCATGACATCACTCATGACATCTCAAATGACATCACTGATGACATCACTGATGACATCACTGATGACATCATCCTTGTGATAGAGTGGCAGACCTCCTCTCACCCTAATATAACCTTTGATACACACATTCAAAAATAGAGACTACAATTTTCAAAACAATGGACATACCAATACCAGTTACAACAACCTCTTCAGTAATTCTAAGATCCACATCCACATCCACTCATTCACCAACAGTCCTATACAGTCACTCATACATGTACTCACTCATCATATGTACTCATACACCTATACATCCTGCTACACAATGCCACTCATCCATAGAGTTACTCACACACATAGTCACTCATGCTAATAAAGAATCAAACATACATTTACTTGCATATACAGTTATACACACACCACCACACTTACTTCTACGGAAACTTACACATACTTATTCTTTTAAACAATCACTTATAGAAACACATACTTATTCATACAGGAACTCTTTCAATCTCTCACTCTCACATATACTCACTTATATACACCAATAGTCACATATACTAGTTTAAAACATATGTAGTTACTCATAAAGACACTATTGAGACAGTCATTCACTCACTAACACACCCATACACACACTCATCCACCCATACAGTCCTGCACACATGCTGTCTTCAACACATACAAACAGTGAGTCACTCATTCATGCACCTATGCACTACGTAATACCCCCCACCGAACCATGGAGACACCCAGACTGATACTCAAAAAACCAACTAATAACCTATATAGACACCCATGTAGCTAATCACCAACCCATGCAGCCACTTATACACAAAGTGAGAGACTGATACAGATATTTACATATTTAAACATTACTCACTAAGCCATGTATTCACTATGATACACTTAATCAGTCAGTTACACAATCAATTCTTCAAAAACAAATCATCCATTTAGACACTTATATACCCATTTATTCTTCCACCGACCTTGAGATATACATATATAAAACATATTTAATTTTCAGAAAAACAGACATTCACTGGATGATGTCATCAGTGATGTCATCAGTGATGTCATGAGTGATGTCACTGACCATGTCATGAGTGATGTAATATGTGACGTCATCAGCAGTGCACTGCGGGCGCGCGAGTTATAGTTAGCTGAACTAACTATAACGGGGGAATTTCAATGGTTTTGTACGAGTGAAAAGTCCAGCTAACTATAACACCCCTGAAACCTAAGGTTTTTTCAGTGAATATAGATATATATATAAATATATATTTGAACAGTAATGTATGCTCATCATATCTACAGGTCACTGTAAAGTTTTCATTGAAGTTATTTGATTAGATGCTTAAGAATCCCTGCTTATTTATTTATCTACCACAGTATGGAAATATGATCCCAACAATTGTATCTATAAGTTTTTCACTATTGAAATATTGAGCAAAATAAAATAAAACATAATATATATAGTGTGAGGTGCCTTGCAGCTGTGAGGCATAGGAGGAGCTAGTGATCACGTGATGGGGTGTGATCACTTTTAAACAACTTAGTAATAGACCCCTTGGAACTTCGAGGACACTGAAATGGGCACTGAGGAAAGCCAATTAATGGCTGAAACGCGTCTGCCTAGCGTTTCAGGGACCTTTGGATTACTAGCGCTTTTACAACATTAAAGCCTACTTTTGATCCCCCGGAGCTGTGTCACACTCTTTTCTTTTCAGAAGAGAGACTGGTAGCGATGTTTTGCCAGTCTGCAGGTGCTGGATTGTGACTGCCTGCTCGGTCTGGAGCAACAAATTTTACCTGTAAACTCTGGTTTGCGCATAAAACTGCTACGCGTCGCCCCCCCAGTGCCCCACTTGATGGAATCTGTTCTATTGGGAAGAGAGGAGGCAGAATTTATTGTTCCCGATTAAGGGAGACAAACGAAGGACTTTACCTGCTGAACGGCTGCAGAGGCGAGGGAGCACCGGCCAACACTGTTTGGAGGCATCACGTGATGTATTAGAAGTCCCGTCACTGCATTGGGCTTTAAAGGTGGACTCCAACGCCCAAAATGCAGTGCAGCAGCAGGAATAGTGTGAGGTGCCTTGCAGCTGTGAGGCATAGGTGGAGCTAGTGATCACGTGATGGGGTGTTATCACTTTTAAACAACTTAGTAACAGACCCCCTGGAACATCGAGGACACTGAAATGGGCACTGAGGAAAGCCAATTAATGGCTGAAACGCGTCTACCTAGCGTTTCAGGGACCTTTGGATTGCCAGCGCTTTTACAACGTTAAAGCCTACTTTTGATCCCCGGATCTGTGTCACACTCTATTCTTTTCAGAAGAGAGACTGGTAGCGATGTTTTGCCAGGCTGCAAGTGCTGGCTTGTGACTGCCCTCTCGGTCTGGAGCAATGCGTTTTACCTGTAAACTCTGGTTTGCGCATAAAACTGCTACGCGTCGCCCCCCCCAGTGCCTCACTTGGTGGAATCTGTTGCATTGGGAAGAGAGGAGGCAGAATTTATTTTTCCTGATTAAGGGAGAGAGACTGATAGCGATATATAGCTATATCTATATCTATATCTATATCTATATAGACCATAGGTTTCATGTACGTTATAGTTAGGAATTGGCATTTAAAAAAAATATAATATGTGACGTCATCAGCAGTGCATTGCGGGGGCGCGAGTTATAGTTAGCTGAACTAACTATAACAGGGGAATTTCTAGGGTTTTGTACGAGGGAAATGTCCAGCTAACTATAACGCCCCTGAAACCAATGGTTTTTTCAGTGAATTTCTAAGGTTTTCTAAATGCCAATTCCTAACTATAACGCCCCTGAAACCTTTGGTTTTTTCAGTGAATTTCAAAGGTTTTTTAAATGCCAATTCCTAACTATAACGTGCATGAAACCTATGGTTTTTTCAGTGAATTTCAAAGGTTTTTTAAATGCTAATTCCTATCTATAACTCATCTCTGAAGATCTCACGAAAAGCATTCTTTTTTAAAGTAGGGTGCACCATAGTTTTGTGGAAAAGCATCTTTGTGATTGGTTAAGAAAAAGCAGTTTTAACGTGGAGTATATATCATAGGATAAAATTTGCTCAGCTCAACCACACCTGCTACTTGCATTTGGAAGGCACTGTTCGAACTTAAAACAATCGTCAACTTTTAACCTGCATGTGTCGTTAAATGTACAAGAAAATGTTACAAAAAAATACCGTAAAGTTTTAAAAAATTGATGAACTTTTAACCTACACTCATTGTAGAATGTTCTAGAAAGTGTGTTGATAGAATACGTTGCACTTCTGACTTCTATGTGTTGTTGAATATTTAAAAAAATGGTTCATATGAAAAATTTAAAAGAAACCAATAGAGAAGTTTTGAAACCTAAAAGAATCAAGGAACTATTCTAATTTATTCTTTACATGTATTTATGTGTGCAGCAACAAAATTATAGACACAACAGCACTAGGAAGAGGAAGAAGCAGGGAGTGGGGGGAGGGCGGAGATGGGCAGAATGGCACACATGCACAATTAAGTTCAACACACATATAGACTAACAATGGCCAAAATGAAACACACCAACAAGGAGCACAAGTCACACAACCTGCCAATATCACACCACTGAACGAGCATAGAAGTGAAAACCACACTGCATTCATACAGGATGTGTACAAAGGCCAGTCGTTGGTGTTGTGGGATGTCTGCGACCGTGGTCATCATGGATGAGATGCCCAGCATGTGGCACATGGTCGAGTTCACTGTGTGTTATGTTGCCAAACGGCTGCTCCTCCATCCCACGAGCCCCCACAATTTTGTACGGTGAGCTGTTGTATCTCGTGCACTCGTACGGCACGCCATTGTAATTCCTATTTGTGCATGTCCTGCTACAATCCAACAACAACATCACAGTGCCGTTTGGAGGTGGTGCATGCCACTTTACAACATCGACTGCTGCGGCTCTTGTAACAGGCCACACCAGAACACAGAGACACACTTACCGCACTTCCTGTACACGGACATGTCCGAGACACCCCGTTCCCCTTGCCGGATAGGCACACCCCTGCACTGACATGTGAACAACAGACCAGCACACGCCAGTTGTGCATGCAGGAGGATGCGTACATAGCTACGCATCCAGGCTCACTGCCAACGCTGAGGTGACAGCGCACTGTGATGTTGCAGGGCTCGTGCCTATCATGCTAAGACAATGACCACAGGGACACACTTACTAAGATGTGGGTTTGGGGGGCATTGGCAGTCCTGGAGTTGTTGAGATGAGTCTTCTGGCCCTCATGGGTATCCCTGTATCATGCTCATTGACTCTATGGCACCTGTGGGTGTTCTGGTGTGGCTCTTGGCTGTGTTCCCTTTCGTGGTGCAGGTAGTTGTCCTGCTTAACACCAGCAGAAAGCAGGTGTACAATCCCTGGTGCTAACGTGTCTTATCGCCGGAATTTGTTTCGCATTGCAATTGGCGTGAATGTTGTGATGTGATTTTTTTCGTGTGCACAACAATATACGAACTGAGCAGTGTATCTCGTCAAGATCCAGCACCTGACGCACTATTCCCAATCAATATAAATACAATGAGATTTCTTAATAGATTTTGTGTGTACACTGTAAGTGCAGCCAATACCTCAGTGCAATACAATACAGGATTTTAGTATTTAGAATAAATCGCAAAGGTGCACCTCATGTCTTTTTGCACGGGAACGGCTACTCTCCATTTCATTATCAGCACTTTAACGGAAGTAAAGTTGAGATAAATCTAACACACTATTCAGAAGTTGATGCAAACTGCAGATATCACTAGTATTCCAGCGATAAGTGCCCCAAAATTTAACACCATGGTGGACTCCATCAAATAACAGTAATAAGAACAAGAAAGAGTCACACAGCAGTTAAGAGAACAACCAAAAACATTAAACCTTTTTTTTTCAAACTATTTTTTATAATAATAAATATATAAACGATAAACTATTTTCAAACTTTATTTTTTTATTAACATAAATATAAACAATAAACTAATAAACAAAATGTAACAACAATAATACAAAATAACAAGGCGGAACACTCCTATGGGAACCACGGATGTCGATGACAGACCTGGAAAATCAAAAAGATTGTTAAAAAAAAACAACATGGTATTCTCAACAAAATACCACAAGAAACAAATCACAGATATATAAAATGTATACAGCTAACAAAATTTTATAAGATTAACTTACAAAAACTGTAAACGTTGCCGCTTTAAAATATTTACCGAATCTGAGGAATTTTGTTTTGCAGAACACAACGTTTTTCTTCAGTGGTGAAGACATTTTTAACTTTTTCCAAGGGGCAAACAAAGAGCAATGCCACCTTCTTCATTCGCAAGATTTGCCAAAGAGTTCTGTTACGAGGGGATCCTAACAAAAAATACTCGTGCGGCACAGCAAGTATGATGAAACACCTAAGGACCCTTCATCCAAACAATCTTGCACGAGAAGAGTGCAAACAGATGAGAAACACTCCTGTTCTGTATCTGTAAAAAATAAACACAAATAAATGTATATTAATAACTTTCAAATTTATACTATTCCATTACTGTACAAACACATTTTATATAAAAACTGACTAAGAAACTATAGCCCTGAACCACAAGTGTGACGATCGTTAAAACACTACATGCATAGTGCATCCTACTTTGAAGCAGTTCATGCCCTAAAGCCTACCTCACTAAAAGACTACATGCTAACTGACTAAATGATTACAGTACTATAAGGAGACACACTGGGTGAGTGACAGGGTGTTTGCTAGAAGAGTATGAATACTAACTAGGGAATTGAAGGTGTGAAACACAACTGTGTAGGTGATTAGAGGACTGCATCCATACTGCATAGGCATTTAAAGCAGTCCATGTGCTAAGGCCTGGCTCACTGCATGACTACTTGGGTACTGACTGAATGATTAGAGTACAGCAAGGAGAGTGCCTAGGTGAATTTATAAGTGCTAGGCTTTTCGCACAGGGAATGGATTAGAATTTGGTACTGAATGGGTCACTAGAGGAGTGCAAAGGCAGACACAAGTGCTGGACTGTATGGATACTGACTAGGAAATTGAAAGTGTGAAAGACAAGTGTCTAGGTGGTTAGAAGACTGCATGCATAGTGCATAGGGGTTTGAAGCAGTCCATGTGCTAAGGCCTGGCTCAGTGTATGAATACTTAGGCACTGACTGAATGATTAGAGTACTGCAAAGATAGTATCTTGGTGAATTTATAAGTGTTTGGGTTTTAGCACAGTGAATGGATTAGTACATGGTGCTGAATGGGTCACTAGAGGACTGCAAAGGGTGTGACAGGGTACTTCCTGGAAGTGTATGGATACTGACTAGGGAATTGAAGGTGAGAAAGACAATTGTGTAGGTGGTTAGAGGACTGCATGCATAGTGGATAAGGATTTGAAGCAGTCCATATACTAAGGCCTGGGTCACTGGATGAGTACTTGGGTACTGACTGAATGATTAGAGTACTGTAAGTAGAGTGCCTGGGTGAATTTATTAGGGTTTGGCGCAGTGAATGGATTAGTACATGATGCTGAATGGGTCACTAGAGGAGTGCAAATGGAGTGACAGGGTGTTTGCTGGAAGTGAACGGATACTGACTGGGGAATTGAAGGTGTAAAAGACAAGTGTGTAGGTGCTTAGAGGACTGCATTCACAGTGGATAGGGGTTTGAAGAAGTCCATATGCTAAGACCTGGCTCTGTGCATGAATACTTAGGCAGTGACTGAATCATTAGAGTACTGGAAAGAGAGTGTCTTGGTGAATTTATAAGTGTTTGGGTTTTGGCACAGTGAATGGATTAGTACATGCTGTTGAATGGGTCTCTGGAGGACTGCAAAGGAAGTGACAGGATATTTCCTGGAAGTGTATGAATACTGACTAGGGAATTGAAGGTGTAAAATACAAGTGTATAGTATGTTAGAACACTACATGCATACTGCATAGACATTTGAAGCAGTCTATTTGGTACTTAGAAACTGACTAAATAATCAGACTACTTCTAGGACAGTGCTTAGGTAAAACTTTTAAATTTTCAGTTCTGCCACAGTGAACAGAATAGTACATGGTACTGCACCTTAGTGTCAAACAATTACTCATTTTATCAATGCATAAGCAAAGACTAGCTTCTAATGCTACTAAAACTTGACAACATGAGAGGTTTTAAATTAGTTATCTGTCAGCAAATACACAATGTTACCAAACGCTTCTCTCACAGTGGTTCTCAAACGCACACAGACTCACAGTGTGATTCTAGACAACAACCACTATACCTAGGAGTTTACCAAAAATCATTCACTACTGTGGAAGTGGTAAGCGAACTGCACACAATCTTCATATTTCAGGACTGCACTTTTATGTCAAAGCCTGACTCATATAATCAAAGCATAAGCAAAGACTGGCTTCTAATGCTACTAAAACTTCACAACATGACCGGTTTTAAAACAGGTATATGTCAGCAAATACACGATGTTACCAAATGCTTCTCTCACAATCCTTACCCAAATGCACACAGACTCACAGTGTGATTTTAGACAAGCAACACTATCCTAGGAGTTTACCAAAACTCATTCACTACTCTGGAAGAGTTAATGGTACTGCACACAATCTACATATTTAAGTACACCACATCAGTGTCAAAGCATGACTCCTTTAATAAACGCATAAGCAAAGACTGGATTCTAATCCTACTAAAACTTCACAACATGACAGGTTTTAAAACAGTTATCTGTCAGCAAATACATGATGTTACCAAATGCTTCTCTCACAGTGATCCCAAATACACACTAATTCACAGTGTGATTCTAGACAAGCACCACTATCCCTATGAGTTTACCAAAACTCATTCACTACAGTGCAAGTGGTAAGGGAACTGCACACAATCTACATATTTCACAACTGCAATTTACTGTCAATGCCTGACTCATATAATGAAAGCATAAGCCATAACTGTCTTCCAATGCTACTAAAACCTGACAACATGACATGTTTTAAAACAGTTATCTATCAGCAAATACAAGATTTTCCAAACACTTCTGTCACAGTGGTTCCCAAATGCACACAGACTCACAGTGTGATTCTAGACAAACAACACTATCCCTAGGAGTTTACCAAAACTCATTCACTACTATGGAAGTGGTAAGGGAACTGCACACAATCTACATATTTCAGGACTGCACTTTTCTGTCAAAGCCTGACTCATTTAATCAAATCATAAGCCATAACTGTCTTCTAATGCTACTAAAACTTCACAACATGACAAGTTAAAACAGTTATCTGTCAGCAAATACACGATGTTACCAAATGCTTCTCTCACAGTGGTTCCCAAATGCACACAGACTCACTATGTGATTCTAGACAAACAACACTATCCCTTGCACTATACCAAAACGCATTTCTTCATCTAGAAGTAGTACTACATTTTAGTATAGAAACATAACGTAACTCATTTCACAAATTCATAAACAATGACTGGTTTCTAATTCTACCAAAATATAAAAACTGCACAGTTATCTGTTTACAAACACATGAAAAACACAAATGCCTATCACAGAATGGTTTCTACATGCACACACATTGTAGAGAAAAAAAGTACTCCCTACACTTTAGCAGGAAAAATACATTAGTCTGATTAAAATCAAAATAGTCTACATACATCCCCTCACAATTAAATAACTAATCTTTCAAGTTCTTTTGTAGATTAAGAAGTATATCAATCACTCACCATATTTTCTTTTACAGAATCTCTGCACTGTGCACCTCTCAGCAAAAGCAAAGAATGAAAAAGTTTCCCTTTCATTTTACAAACATATACATATAAACATCAAATCACAATCCTTCGCACATAAACTCAAAAGCAAACACACATTTCTATTGGTTAAACATTTCAACCCTTTCCAACTGAAATACATTTCAACCCTTCCCCGTATCTGCCTTCTGCCTGTTACCATAGAAACAGGTCATGGAACACTGCACTGAGCTCACAGGTCACAAGTTCAGCACACAATGTTCCTACACAAGACAGGAAGTGTGCTTGACTTTTCAACATATCAGCTTATCATATATAATGTTCCTTACAATCTGTTTTTGTTAACCAATAACAATCATACCTTTAAAAAACAGAAATATACACCCTACCTTTCAGTGTAGAAAGTTGTCATGCAACCAATGATTTCTTGTCCTTTTTCAAAAAACGTTGCCATGAATCCGCGCACCCACCGCAAGAGAATCCGTGCATCCAACGCGATAGGATGCGCGCACCGTGCGCGCATTTCCCCGTGTTTTTTATTTTTTTTAAAAAGGGGGCCCCAGGGGGTCCTTTTGGGACCCCCTAAGCACCTCTAGAGGGTCAAAGTATTTCCACTCTGCCCCCTTTATGTGTTTTACACACTTATTCCCCTTGCATCTTCAGCCTCGCTTCTACCGAGGCAGAAAATGGCCGCCAACAGTTCCTGGTTTCGAATGTAGAGAGACACTCGACAGCCAATTAGCATTCAGCGCGTGATCGGGAAGGTGCGCGCTCGATTCAGGGAGGGTGCGCGCTCGGTTCGGGGAGGGTGCGCTTACGGTGCGGGTACGGTCCGCGGATCCTCCGCGGCCATAGATATCAATAACTTTTTTACCCTAATTTTCTCAGGAACTACTGAACAGATTCACACCATATATGTAAAAGGCACGAGTCCGAACTGAGGACTACCTCTTTGCCAAATTTGCTGTCATTCCGTTCAGCGGTTCGGGCTGTAGCTGCGACAACAGATCCTATGGGAAATTGCATGGGGAAAAAGCGTTTTGGGACCCCCCTTTTTTCTCGGCCCCCGCTTGACGGATCACCGCAAAACTTTCAGGGTAGGAGCGGAGCGGAGCTGGGCAAAAGTTTGGAAAATTTCGCGAGGATTCGTCAACCGGCGCTAACGTTATTCCAAATATAATGTTGCGGATTTCCTTTGGAAAATAGGTCCTAACTATAACTATCTACTGGCGACCGCCAGTAGATAATATATATATATATATTTTTTTTTAAAAGATTTTTTTAGTATGGATAGATAGTTAGAAATTCAGACTTTCAGGTGTTGCTGTACGTAAAAGCTAATTTATTTGTGTTTTAAATACATATATATACATATTTAAAACACAAATAAATTAGCTTTTACGTACAGCAACACCTGAAAGTCTGAATTTCTAACTATCTATCCATACTTGCATATATGGAAATTTATTAAATAAAATGTTATATACCTTTATCATTTTTCTTTAAGCATGTATATATGTATACCCTTTCTATGTAATTATATATCTATATATTTTATTACTTTACTCCTACTGTGTAAAGAAAGGAAGAAAAAAAAAACTGAAAAAATCCTATCAACTCCCTCCAATGCACTGCTCTATGTCTTCCCCTATAGTACCCCTCTCAATTTATCATCTACCTCCATTCTCTCTGACTGATCCCAAACCTCATTCTACTACCATGATCTCCCTAAGATCCTTTCCTGACTCTTACTTCCTCTATCCCTCCTTGCCTCACCCCAAACCTTAGTCTACTACTATAATTCTCCGACATAACCCTTTTTAAACTCTCCCCTTCTCTATCCCTCCTTGACCCACCCCAAACCTCATGTTACTACTAGGCTCTCCAAAATAACTCTTCCTAGATTCTTCCCTCCTGTATCCCTCCTTTGAATCATCACAAACCTCATTTTACTGCAATGATCTACCTAATACCCCTTTCTAGACTCTTCCATCCTCTATCCCTCCTTTGACTCATCCCAAATCTCATTAAACTAGCATGATCTCCCATGTAACAGTACATAGACTCTTTCCTCCTCGATCCGTCTTTTATCCTATTCAATCAAACTAGCAGACTCACATGCCCACCGCTCAAATTGACAACTTATATTACCCTATACTAATCCACTACTAACCCTTTGAGTTCCGGAGTAGCGTGCTACTCGCCAAAAAGCGCATCAGCGCCTCATCAGGGGTAGTAAGCGCTATCTAAATGCGATTACAATAAACAATAAAATGAACATGGCTCCTGACGTGCCTCTTGATTCACTAATAGCATTGACATCAGGGCTGGGGCAGGAATGTTTCTCAGTTCATGTTTAAAAACCCTCACTTTTAATAAATATATTATTAAACCATGATGTGGTAGCACACTGTGATTTACAGACAGCACATTTCACACTGAAATGGCCACAAACTTTCCAACTGGCATGCAGTTTTACTGATAAAACTATATAATGTAAAAACGATAATGTGTGGAAAACGGGTTTTAGCAAATACATATAATTTGCACATCTCTTAGTAAAGTGTTCTAATTTGTTTTGATCCTATTAAAATCGGGAAACATCGTTTACAACGCGGGGATTACATCGCGATGCCATTACATCGCGGTTTTTACAACGCAAGTCGTTACAACGACTTGCGCTAGATGGCGCTCTAGGACAAGGAATAGTATAATTTACTATCCAACACCTTCCGTACTGTACGTAGACTGGAGTTGGAATAGTAAATTATACTACTCCTAAGTCCTATTCCTTGTCCTAGAGCGCCATCTAGCGCAAGTCGTTGTAACGACGTGCGTTGTCAAAACCGCGATGTAATGTACCGCGATGTAAATGTATGCGTTGTAACGTCATACATCCATTAAAATCTTGTTTTCTTCCCACTTCAGAATTACAAACAATGGACTTTCATAAATTCCAATATTTTCGAAATATTAGTACAGTTCATTTACAAGCTATTTATATATTGTGTGTTAGAAAAACACCTTCCTTGTACCCGAACACAATTTTCAGACAGTTCACTTCACAAAATCCTCCAACTTTGCAGTCAGAAAGAAAAGTAAACACCAATCTCTAGTAGTGGCAGCTGGTGGAATTTGAAAGTGGTGCACATAAGAGCAGTGAATGAATTTGTGCGTGCAAGTGAACGAAGCGAGCAAGCCTGATGTTTACAAGGGGGAATAGGGTGGGTTCTCCCCTCAGAAAAGTTTTCAAAATTGGTGTACTTTGGTTCAATTTTCAGCACTATTTCTGTGATAACTGCACTAATATGTTTTCGATCTCCTCCTACCACAGGGGCAGCTTCATATTTGTCATGAAAGGCAAATCAGAATTGTTCAGACAATGCAAGGTGACAGTTTGACAGGCTTGTGTCTAACTAGTTAAATTGCACAAATTCTTTTTTAGGCATGGCGCAATTAAGTGAATTTCCCAGAATTACAGGATATTGAACCGACGCTGAGACTTGAACCTGGTTCCAAGTTCTAAAGTAGGCAGCTCTGGTCTAACAACACATCCTCTCCTATGTTCAATGCTCAGTGAATGAAAGACATGGCTAGTGTCAGTCAGTCAGTCAGTCAGCAAATAGCTTTATTTTGGCTGAGAGCCATAAAAAGATTCAACATAGACTCAACAAGCATTTACAATGCAACGGTCTCGGCAATATTATAGGTAGAGCTATTGGTATTGCTCATAATTTTTTTTATCATTTTTGTATCCCTAAATAAATGGCATTGTCATTTCTATTGGCATTAGCTTTTTTTTTTTGCATATGTGATACCTATTGCATTAGCAGAGAGAGAGTGAGGTAGTGAGATAGAGAGAGAGAGTGAGGTATTGAAATAGAGAGTGAGGTAGTGAGAGAGAGTGAGGTAGATAGAGAGTGAGGTAGTGAGATAGAGAGTGAGGTAGTGAGATAGAGAGCCGCCAGTGCTGTACCTGTTATTTAGGTTAAGGAAGCTTGCACTGATGCTGTGGATGTGTGTGTGTGTGTGTGTCCCGCCTGCGCCCCCCCCGCACCCCCCTCCCCTGGTCTGGTAGAGCTGCTGTACTATTCTCTATGTGAGGGAAGCTTGCACTGCTGCGGACTATAGTGTCTGTTCTGTCTGAGAGGGAAGCTTGCGGTGCTGTGCCTGCGCTGTATATATAACGTGGCGATGGAAGCTTGCACTGCCTACTCTCCACCTCTTTGTACTCACATCGAAGCACTGTTCTTGTTCTTTCTGCTTCTGCCAGGTCTAAAGTACAGAGTTCTTTGCCATCAGTTCACAGCATATGCTGTACTCTGAATAAAGACCTCATATTCTCCCGCCCAGCCAAAAAGTCTGTTTCCTCTTCTCCAGCATCTAGCACCAGTACCTTGTCTTTCCCGTCCGCCACCCCAGTCGGGCCCCCACCACTTCAAGCTCCTCCTCCATGCTCCCCAAGATGTGAGGTGTCAGAGCTCCTGGCCTCATTACTGGCGACTTCAAAGCTCTCCCCAAGAAAATAGAAAACAAGCAAGAGATACCAACCCTGTTAATTAGACGAGATAGAAAATGCCGACATTTTGCTAAATATTGTTTTCTGCGTGTTTGAAGTACATATGTCCAGACTTGATGTCTGGATAGACAGACTTGGGGGAGGGGGACATGCCCCCTCTCAGGCGCCTTACATCCTTCACCCTTTAACAGAGAGAGGGCTTTTGCATATGTACCCTGATTCCAAAGGAGTGTGTGTGTGGGGGGGGGTGCTCTGGCTCATGACCGGGGTCTCTGTTCATCTCATTCCCAACACACGTTTAACAGACAGCCCTCCGTCGTTTGCTGGGGGATACGCCCCCTGTGCAGAGCATTCTATGGGGGGTATGGGGCTATGCTCCAAGTGAACAAAGATACATAACAAGTTATCAAGCACCATTTTAAATAAAACCTTGTTTACATGTATGTAGCAATAAGGATGAAAACGCCCCCGTTTCTGTTATTTTAACGTTTGTAAATAAAAAAGAATTCTCTCAACCATTTCAAATGGAATTTTGCGCCGCACGTCTGGATTACCTCTTCAGCTGGGGCATGGGTAGGTGTTACTTTTTGCAGGTCGTTTCCCTGCAAGAACTGTTTGTTTCCCAGCTGCTGTGAGTATGCAGATCGGCTGCTTTCCCTCAAGTAGGGAGAGTGAAAAAAGCTGCTTTTCTTCTCAGAGCCAGGCCAGGCAATGTCAGTGAGAGCCGTTGAGCATGAGATGGCATGACCCAGCCCACCCGTTCACTATCTCAACTTTTCTGCTCCAGAGACTTAAGCAGGGCAGGCTGGGTAGGAGCTGGACAGGATGGGTCCCAGAGGCATCACGTCGATGCTGCTCCTTTGTCTTTAGTCGGGTCTGTTCTGGGGAGCAGAAAGGGGGGCCATGCCAGTGGCAAGGGTTGGAATGCAGGGAGCTGATCACGTGTGACGGAAGCAGTTCAGTCCCACGTAAGACAAGCGCAGGCACGATGATCAACAAGTAAAGTTGTAAAGAAAGAGAGAACGGAGTCAAGGTGAGAAAGACAGCAAGAGTAGGAGATGAATTAGGTCAGCTATTGGAAAGAAGAAAATAATGAAGAGGGGAGTTTGAGAGAGATTCGTTTAAGAGAGTGAGGGCGAGAAAGAAACAACCGGACGTGGGTAGATACCGAAGAAACGAAGAGGGGAGAGACAGAGTCCTGCGCACTCCTCCCCTGCCGCTAGGAGGGAGGGAGGAAGGAACACCCACAGCCCGTTGCCAGCAGCCGCACGGCTAAACCGGGAGAGCCCGGGGCGAAATAGGGAGGACTATTCAATGCTGCACCTTGTACGAGATGCATGCGGGGGGGAGGGGGTCTTTGGTGCCCAAAAGAAACTACACTCACCGCAAACAAAAGGCACGGCGTGAAAACCCGGTGTGCAGGGCAGCGAGGAGGACGCAGCGCTGGGGCGACACACGAGTAGTAGATGGAAATGTGAAACGTGGTTACTAATTAAGATACAGGGCCTAACTAGGCGGGCAGCGCGAGAGAGCAACAGCAAGAAGATCCTCACGGCCAGACGATCCGTGAAAAAATGGCGGATGGGAGCTTCCAAACTTTTTCGGATTCGGGGGCGTGTTCCTGCTGTTCGAAAAAGGGCGTGGCTAAAAAGTGGAAAGAACGGCAAGGAACACGCCCCCGAATCTGAAAAAGACGGAGCCTATTTGGAGGGACGGCTCTCTCCTCCAATGGCGGGCCTCCGTTTAGGAAGCCAGCCAATGGAGGAGAAGCAAAAAGAGAGGCGGGCTAAATAGCCACTCTAGAAAACATAACATCTCCGACTTACGGTTCTGCCTTCGGCAGACCGGTAGTCCTCGACCTAAAAAGGAATAAAATTAGTCAAATGAACAATACAACAGTCTCAAATAAAGACGCAAAATCACCCAAAAAATGAAATATGAAATAATACATATAGCAAAATACATATGTGTCACATATAAAACCTTGTCAATTTATGTTAGAACAGCCGAAAAGCCAATTGCAAGTCAAATTATAAAAAATATACAGAAAAAACAAGTGAACACTGCCCAGAATTATATAAATAATAAGCTGTGTATCCATATGCTTTAAAGATTGCAGACTCATAGTGTAAGAGCTAAGACCAGATGAGCGCAGTATAGGGCGTAAATATTGAAGTCTAAGCCACAAAAAACTTTAAATGGGCAAGAGATTGCTTTGAGATGTAATCACATGGACAGCGGGATAAAGTAGAAAATCAAGTAACCTGCTGCAGAAAGACTACCAAAAAGTGTAAAGTGCATAGTCTGAGAAGGGTCAGGTAACATCTTTGTTTGGGGTTAGCTATAAATATTAGCTATGCTTTTATCCCTTCTCTGGATTTTATCTGTAAATACCAACAAACCAAATTCATGGATTGACTATTGGTGAACTAACATAATTTCTGTGTTTGTGATAGAGAGATTTCACCAAACTCATTGAGTTATTTCACCAAACTCATTGAGTTATTATCAATTTAGTTTTGTGAATAAAACACTTTGGAATTCCAAGGTCGGTGAGCAAGCTAGCCAGGGAAGAGAATCATATGATCTTGCCTGATGCAATCTTCAAGAACTAATCGGGAGAAATGAGTATGGGAAGAATGTCAAATCTTGAGCCATCAATCCATCAATCAGCATTTGCATAGTGCAGCACTGTCACCCTTAGGGGTATCCAGCCACTGAGGTTGCTGTGTTACTGTGGAAAAGCCAGGTCTTGAGTTTCTTTCTGAAGTCCACCAGGGAGGGTGCTGTTTGGAGGTAGAGGGTCTGGTCCTTCCAGGTCTTCGCAGCGATGTAGGAGAATGAGTGGCCCCAGTTACTGCTGTGACAGAAGCAGGGGGTGCAAGGGAGAGAGAGGAGGACTGCAGGTGTCTTGCGGACTGACGGACGTTCAGTCAACGGTTGATGTAAGATGGTCCTTGATCGTGTAGGGCTTTGTAGGCGTGTGTGAGGATCTTGAACTGGCATCTCTTCTGGATAGGGAGTCAGTGGAAATTTCTGAGGCGTGAGGTGATGTGGGTCTGTTTGGGGAGGTCCAGAATTAGTCTGGCTGCTGTGTTCTTTATGGTCTGGAGTCTTCTAAGGAGCTGGGTGACAATTCCGATGTAGAGAGCATTGCCGTAGTGGAGGTGGCTGGAGATGAGGGCCTGCATGACGGTCTTTCTGGTGTTGATTGGGTTCCATTTGAAGGTTCTGCAGAGCATGCGAAGGGTGTGGATGCAGGATGAGGTGACTGCGTTGACTTGCTTCATGATCAGTTGACTGTAATGGATGATGCCAAGGTTGCATGCGTGATTTGTTGGTGTGGGTGTTGGTCCGAGTTTCGCTGGCCACCAGTTGTGGCCCATACGGATGTGTTATTCCAGAAGATGATTACTTCAGTTTTGCTGTTTTTACTTTGAGATAGTTATCTCTCATCCATTTGGCTATGTTGATCATGGTGTTGCAGAAGTTGGTTTTGGTGTTGGAGGAGGCCTCAGTGAGCGAGAGGATTAGTTGCGTGTCGTCTGCGTAGAAGATTATGTTGAGTCTGTGGGATCTGATGACATCTGCGAGGGAAGTCATGAAGATGTTGAACAGGATGGCGCTGAGGGATGATCCTTGGGGTACACTACATATGATGTCCTTGGGTGCAGAGGTGAAGGGAGGCAGTTGGATGCTCCATGTGCGTGCTATAAGGAAAGAGGCAATCCACTTGAGGGCATTTTGCTGTATGCCGATGTTGCAGAGTCTGTCAATGAGGGTGTAGGGGGAGATTGTGTTGAACACAGCAGAAAGGTTGAGGTGGATCCGGGCCACCGTTTCTCCATGATTGAGGAGAGTTCTGATGTGGTCTGTGGCAGCAATCAACGTGGTCTCGGTGCTGTGATTAGCACAGAATCCCGATTGTGAGGCATCAAATGGGTGGTTTTGTTCCATGATTATATATCCCTGTTTATTTATTTACCCACCACAATATGTAAATATGACCCTAACAATTGTATCCATAAGTGCTTCACTATTGAAATACTGAGCGAAATAAATTAAAAATTAAAAATTGTATATATATTTAGAAATATATACATATATAATATATATATATATATATATATATATATATATATATATATATATATATATATATATATATATCCAGACGAAAGCTGCACCAACAATTGAAGCACCACACATGTGCGTCTTCAACCTTTTTATTTCGGCAAGTTGCAGGGAAATCAGGCTCAGCATCACAGCGTAAGTTACCAAACATGTTTCGGGCTTCCTTAGCCCTTGCTCACTGGTATTCCTCGGGAGGCACAGCACAAAAGTTTCCCGGCGCATTTGCAGCATTTAATAGTGTAGTCCCGCCCTGTGGGCGTGCCTCGCAACGGCATGCTGGTCTCGGTAGTTTTGGGCTGATTCTCATCACTCGTGGATATCGCTGTGTCTCCCAAACGTTTCTTAAACCCCAAGTGGGTAACTGAAAATGTCAAGTCTGGGTCCCTGCTCGTGATCTTGCCAAAAATGGTCACGCCATTCCATTATGCGCCAATACAATTAAAGCGCACTGGAGCTGCTCGTCCGCAGCGGGGTGTCTCGCGACCTGGGCAAGGCCGCTAATATATCCAGACGAAAGCTGCACCAACAATTGAGGCACCACACATGTGCGTCTTCAACCTTTTTATTTCGGCAAGTTGCAAGGAAATCAGGCTCAGCATCACAGCGTAAGTTACCAAACATGTTTCGGGCTTCCTTAGCCCTTGCTCACTGGTATTCCTCGGGAGGCACAGCACAAAAGTTTCCCGCCGCATTTGCAGCATTTAATAGTGTAGTCCCGCCCTGTGGGCGTGCCTCGCAACGGCATGCTGGTCTCGGTAGTTTTGGGCTGATTCTCATCACTCGTGGATATCGCTGTGTCTCCCAAACGTTTCTTAAACCCCAAGTGGGTAACTGAAAATGTCAAGTCTGGGTCCCTGCTCGTGATCTTGCCAAAAATGGTCACGCCATTCCATTATGCGCCAATACAATTAAAGCGCACTGGAGCTGCTCGTCCGCAGCGGGGTGTCTCGCGACCTGGGCAAGGCCGCTAATATATCCAGACGAAAGCTGCACCAACAATTGAGGCACCACACATGTGCGTCTTCAACCTTTTTATTTCGGCAAGTTGCAGGGAAATCAGGCTCAGCATCACAGCGTAAGTTACCAAACATGTTTCGGGCTTCCTTAGCCCTTGCTCACTGGTATTCCTCGGGAGGCACAGCACAAAAGTTTCCCGCCGCATTTGCAGCATTTAATAGTGTAGTCCCGCCCTGTGGGCGTGCCTCGCAACGGCATGCTGGTCTCGGTAGTTTTGGGCTGATTCTCATCACTCGTGGATATCGCTGTGTCTCCCAAACGTTTCTTAAACCCCAAGTGGGTAACTGAAAATGTCAAGTCTGGGTCCCTGCTCGTGATCTTGCCAAAAATGGTCACGCCATTCCATTATGCGCCAATACAATTAAAGCGCACTGGAGCTGCTCGTCCGCAGCGGGGTGTCTCGCGACCTGGGCAAGGCCGCTAATATATCCAGACGAAAGCTGCACCAACAATTGAGGCACCACACATGTGCATCTTCAACCTTTTTATTTCGGCAAGTTGCAGGGAAATCAGGCTCAGCATCACAGCGTAAGTTACCAAACATGTTTCGAGGAATACCAGTGAGCAAGGGTTAAGGAAGCCCGAAACATGTTTGGTAACTTACGCTGTGAGGCTGAGCCTGATTTCCCTGCAACTTGCCGAAATAAAAAGGTTGAAGACGCACATGTGTGGTGCCTCAATTGTTGGTGCAGCTTTCGTCTGGATATATTAGCGGTCTTGCCCAGGTCGCGAGACACCCCGCTGCGGACGAGCAGCTCCAGTGCGCTTTAATTGTATTGGCGCATAATAGAATGGCGTGACCATTTTTGGCAAGATCACGAGCAGGGACCCAGACTTGACATTTTCAGTTACCCACTTGGGGTTTAAGAAACGTTTGGGAGACACAGCGATATCCACGAGTGATGAGAATCAGCCCAAAACTACCGAGACCAGCATGCCGTTGCGAGGCACGCCCACAGGGCGGGACTACACTATTAAATGCTGCAAATGCGGCGGGAAACTTTTGTGCTGTGCCTCCCGAGGAATACCAGTGAGCAAGGGCTAAGGAAGCCCGAAACATGTTTGGTAACTTACGCTGTGATGCTGAGCCTGATTTCCCTGCAACTTGCCGAAATAAAAAGGTTGAAGACGCACATGTGTGGTGCCTCAATTGTTGGTGCAGCTTTCGTCTGGATATATTAGCGGCCTTGCCCAGGTCGCGAGACACCCCGCTGCGGACGAGCAGCTCCAGTGCGCTTTAATTGTATTGGCGCATAATAGAATGGCGTGACCATTTTTGGCAAGATCACGAGCAGGGACCCAGACTTGACATTTTCAGTTACCCACTTGGGGTTTAAGAAACGTTTGGGAGACACAGCGATATCCACGAGTGATGAGAATCAGCCCAAAACTACCGAGACCAGCATGCCGTTGCGAGGCACGCCCACAGGGCGGGACTACACTATTAAATGCTGCAAATGCGGCGGGAAACTTTTGTGCTGTGCCTCCCGAGGAATACCAGTGAGCAAGGGCTAAGGAAGTAGGCCTGGGCAAAAATTTCGTTCCGTTCGTGGAAATTGCGATAATTTGACATTTTTGCGTTCCGCGGAGAGCGCGAAAATGTCAAAAATTCCGGTTTCCGCAGCTTGGCGATAATTTGTTTCTTGCTCGCGCTGTAAAATGATACATTCTCGCGCGCGCGCGATCGCCTTACCTGAATCCCTGCGTTCGCCGACAAGTTTTCTTGATCCGGTCGCGTTCTCCATGAGATGTTGTATTGTTTTTAGCCATTTGCGCTGTCTCGCGACAGTTCGCGCCCGCAGTGACGTCATGCGTCGCGCGATCACGTCTTTCTTCTCGCGATCATGCACCGCGAGAACAACTCAAAACAAGATGGCCGCGCCCGCAAGCAACCACATGGGTAAGTTGGCGACCCGCAACCATGCAGAAAATCTCGCGAACATGCCGGAAAAAAACTTCCGCATCTTTGCGATATTTCTGCTTGTTTGCGATAATTTTAAACATTCTCGCGATAATTTGCGAAGGTTAATTCCGCAAATTCCGCCCACCCCTATAAGGAAGCCCGAAACATGTTTGTTAACTTACGCTGTGATGCTGAGCCTGATTTCCCTGCAACTTGCCGAAATAAAAAGGTTGAAGACGCACATGTGTGGTGCCTCAATTGTTGGTGCAGCTTTCGTCTGGATATATTAGCGGCCTTGCCCAGGTCGCGAGACACCCCGCTGCGGACGAGCAGCTCCAGTGCGCTTTAATTGTATTGGCGCATAATAGAATGGCGTGACCATTTTTGGCAAGATCACGAGCAGGGACCCAGACTTGACATTTTCAGTTACCCACTTGGGGTTTAAGAAACGTTTGGGAAACACAGCGATATCCACGAGTGATGAGAATCAGCCCAAAACTACTGAGACCAGCATGCCGTTGCGAGGCACGCCCACAGGGCGGGACTACACTATTAAATGCTGCAAATGCGGCGGGAAACTTTTGTGCTGTGCCTCCCGAGGAATACCAGTGAGCAAGGGCTAAGGAAGCCCGAAACATGTTTGGTAACTTACGCTGTGATGCTGAGCCTGATTTCCCTGCAACTTGCCGAAATAAAAAGGTTGAAGACGCACATGTGTGGTGCCTCAATTGTTGGTGCAGCTTTCGTCTGGATATATTAGCGGCCTTGCCCAGGTCGCGAGACACCCCGCTGCGGACGAGCAGCTCCAGTGCGCTTTAATTGTATTGGCGCATAATAGAATGGCGTGACCATTTTTGGCAAGATCACGAGCAGGGACCCAGACTTGACATTTTCAGTTACCCACTTGGGGTTTAAGAAACATTTGGGAGACACAGCGATATCCACGAGTGATGAGAATCAGCCCAAAACTACCGAGACCAGCATGCCGTTGCGTGGCACGCCCACAGGGCGGGACTACACTATTAAATGCTGCAAATGCGGCGGGAAACTTTTGTGCTGTGCCTCCCGAGGAATACCAGTGAGCAAGGGCTAAGGAAGCCCGAAACATGTTTGGTAACTTACGCTGTGATGCTGAGCCTGATTTCCCCGCAACTTGCCGAAATAAAAAGGTTGAAGACGCACATGTGTGGTGCCTCAATTGTTGGTGCAGCTTTCGTCTGGATATATTAGGGGCCTTGCCCAGGTCGCGAGACACCCCGCTGCGGACGAGCAGCTCCAGTGCGCTTTAATTGTATTGGCGCATAATAGAATGGCGTGACCATTTTTGGCAAGATCACGAGCAGGGACCCAGACTTGACATTTTCAGTTACCCACTTGGGGTTTAAGAAACGTTTGGGAGACACAGCGATATCCACGAGTGATGAGAATCAGCCCAAAACTACCGAGACCAGCATGCCGTTGCGAGGCACGCCCACAGGGCGGGAGTACACTATTAAATGCTGCAAATGCGGCGGGAAACTTTTGTGCTGTGCCTCCCGAGGAATACCAGTGAGCAAGGGCTAAGGAAGCCCGAAACATGTTTGGTAACTTACGCTGTGATGCTGAGCCTGATTTCCCTGCAACTTGCCGAAATAAAAAGGTTGAAGACGCACATGTGTGGGGCCTCAATTGTTGGTGCAGCTTTCGTCTGGATATATTAGCGGCCTTGCCCAGGTCGCGAGACACCCCGCTGCGGACGAGCAGCTCCAGTGCGCTTTAATTGTATTGGCGCTTAATAGAATGGCGTGACCATTTTTGGCAAGATCACGAGCAGGGACCCAGACTTGACATTTTCAGTTACCCACTTGGGGTTTAAGAAACGTTTGGGAGACACAGCGATATCCACGAGTGATGAGAATCAGCCCAAAACTACCGAGACCAGCATGCCGTTGCGAGGCACGCCCACAGGGCGGGACTACACTATTAAATGCTGCAAATGCGGCGGGAAACTTTTGTGCTGTGCCTCCCGAGGAATACCAGTGAGCAAGGGCTAAGGAAGCCCGAAACATGTTTGGTAACTTACGCTGTGATGCTGAGCCTGATTTCCCTGCAACTTGCCGAAATAAAAAGGTTGAAGACGCACATGTGCGGTGCCTCAATTGTTGGTGCAGCTTTCGTCTGGATATATTAGCGGCCTTGCCCAGGTCGCGAGACACCCCGCTGTGGACGAGCAGCTCCAGTGCGCTTTAATTGTATTGGCGCATAATAGAATGGCGTGACCATTTTTGGCAAGATCACGAGCAGGGACCCAGACTTGACATTTTCCGTTACCCACTTGGGGTTTAAGAAACATTTGGGAGACACAGCGATATCCACGAGTGATGAGAATCAGCCCAAAACTACCGAGACCAGCATGCCGTTGCGAGGCACGCCCACAGGGCGGGACTACACTATTAAATGCTGCAAATGCGGCGGGAAACTTTTGTGCTGTGCCTCCCGAGGAATACCAGTGAGCAAGGGCTAAGGAAGCCCGAAACATGTTTGGTAACTTACGCTGTGATGCTGAGCCTGATTTCCCTGCAACTTGCCGAAATAAAAAGGTTGAAGACGCACATGCTTGGTGCCTCAATTGTTGGTGCAGCTTTCGTCTGGATATATTAGCGGCCTTGCCCAGGTCGCGAGACACCCCGCTGCGGACGAGCAGCTCCAGTGCGCTTTAATTGTATTGGCGCATAATAGAATGGCGTGACCATTTTTGGCAAGATCACGAGCAGGGACCCAGACTTGACATTTTCAGTTACCCACTTGGGGTTTAAGAAACGTTTGGGAGACACAGCGATATCCACGAGTGATGAGAATCAGCCCAAAACTACCGAGACCAGCATGCCGTTGCGAGGCACGCCCACAGGGCGGGACTACACTATTAAATGCTGCAAATGCGGCGGGAAACTTTTGTGCTGTGCCTCCCGAGGAATACCAGTGAGCAAGGGCTAAGGAAGCCCGAAACATGTTTGGTAACTTACGCTGTGATGCTGAGCCTGATTTCCCTGCAACTTGCCGAAATAAAAAGGTTGAAGATGCACATGTGTGGTGCCTCAATTGTTGGTGCAGCTTTCGTCTGGATATATATATATATATATATATATATATATATATATATATATATGTATTTATATATATATATATGTATTTACATACATATATATATATTTATATTTAAAACACAAATACATTGGCTTTTATATACAGCAACACCTGAAAGTCAGAATTTTTAACTATCTGTCCATATGCCCTTTCTATGTAATTATGTCTCTATATATTTTATTACTTTACTCCTACTGTATTCCAGGTAGTCGGTGAGCTGTTGGTTGATGGCTTTCTCAAGCCATAGGAGGAGTGGCTCAAACCTTACTGTATCCTCCAAGAAAGGAAGCCTCAGTTCGAGGTGGGTGATAAAACATGCGGTACTCCTCGGGGATGCTTACAACCTGCACAGGATTTTTTTTTTATGGTTTACAGGCTCCCTGGGTTAGTATAACTCCACACACCCAGGGAAAGGCATTTGCTTTCATACAATTACATTAGTTTGCTAATAGGCTTATAAGCTAATGGCCAGGTTTCTTTGAAATTCAAAAAATTGCATTGATTGCCCTGGCAAACTTACAGGCTCTCTGAGACAGGAGCTTAGCCCATCTAAAAAATTTCCTCCAGCATAATATCAAGAAAATTCAAGTTTTGCACCATGGATGTTGGGGTTCCACTTATGTTATGTTTGCATCAACGTGTTTTTTTGGTCCACAGATCATGATGTATAATTTCTGGTGGTTAACCTTTAATTTAAGCTCCCCCATAAAACCATTAAAGGAGTCAGACTGCAGACTATCAGCGGTTTGAGCAATTAAAACCACATCATCTTTGTAAAATAGGGCAGGGACTGGGCAGCTCCCTACCATTGGTAGATCCTTTCCTCTTGTCACCAGCACTGAATCGAACGAAATAACATAAACAAGAAATGAAAAAGGAGCTAAAATACAGCTCTGTCTTACTCCTCTACTAAATCTAAAAGGTGGGGTACATTCTCTGTTTAGGCCATATCGAACCTATGTGAGCGTTCCCCAATGCAAACTCTTCAAGAGTTTAATCAAGGAGTTATCGATGCCCATCTTGGCCATCATGTCCCATAACCTGCCCCTATAAACCATGTCCAACGCGCTGGAGTGGTCCATAAATGCCGTGTGGAGGTCACCTCCCCTCATTTGACCATATTTCCCTGTTAACAGGAGCAAGTTCAGGGTTTGCTCAACTGTCCCAACTCCTGGGCTAAAGCCATATTGCACATCGGAGAAAATATTTTTGTCCACCGCTCAGTCATTACGTTTTTGAAGGACAACCCTCCCTAAAATCTTTACAGATGAGTCCAAGAGGGAGATAGATTGGTAACAGGTTGGCTAGTGTTTTTGAACATCAGGTCAGTCATATCTCTATGGATGCTGATTTTCAAGGACCACTCCCATTCCTCTTACCACAGATAATCAGCCAAGTCTCACAAATGACTCCACAAATATCTACATAAATAGCAGGACCACGGAATACAGGAGTGGCACCTGCACATGGAAAACTATACCAAACATGCATTTGTGACCAGAATCTGAATTTAAAGCTGTAGCTCTAACCTGACTTTTTATTGCCACAAAATGCTTATCTATTTAACCTTCCCCAAGCGCCGCTACCATTCCTTTTTTTTTTAAACTTGTTGCCATTGGGTGTAATAACACAACATAACATAATTTCCTTCAAAATGAAGAGCAATAATGAAACAAATTGATACAAAAATACATAAGAACTAAACAATTCAGGTTGAGTATGGAAGAACGAAATGGAGGGGGATAGGTCATTAAGAAGAATCATTACATGACAGCAGAATATTGGTGCAGAGCATACACTTGCACACATGCAAAATAAGGTAACAGTTCCTGAAGAAATATATAGGCCAGTATGGTCTACTCAGCGTAAGGAAGGGGAAAAGGAGAGAATGGCAAAGGGTCTTAGACCAGGTTCGAAAGTGATAGTGTGATGGAGACTAGAGACTCCTGGATGGTACTAGAAGTGCCCTCACACACCCTTGCGGGTGCAAAGCATCATCATCGGGCTGTGCTCCTCGTGGGGGTGGCGCTGCAGTCCCTCACGGGCCCTAAAAAGGGCTCTCTATCGGAGATCTTTTGGTGGAGTCGCCGTAGTTGTGCGTGTGGGTGTGTGGGGAGGGGGGTGGTGGTGAGGCTAAAAAGACCTAATGGTGCCCTAACTGTTTATTGGTGGGCCCAGGAGGTCTGCTAAAAATTGCGGGGGATAATGTTATGTAAACATTCTGGGTGGGGGACAAAAAGCTGTAAATACGTCCCGCTGCTCTCGGCCCGTAAGAGTGAGGGTTTAGAGTGAGAGAGAGGGAGTGTAAGTGATGGTCAACATGTTTCGCGCTGTTGCCGGTCCCTAATGGATCCTAGCGCTTCGTCAGGACCAGGTTGGTGATTAAAAAGAAAAGAAAGGGGTGGGATTCAGAAACAAGGGGGAGAGTATACTGTAATCCCAGAAACACAACAAAGTTGTGAGAGGGACACGGATTATTCGTGTCCTTGACGTCGAACCTGTGATAGAGAGGGAGAGAATAAAACATTTAAAATATATTGTGGGGCTTCCTACGAAAAGGGGGCTCGAAAAAACATGCACCAGAGAGATGAGTTTTCCAGCCATAGTCGTGCTAGGAACGGGTGCTCGTGCCCTGTATAACGTCTATGGAAGCGTCAAGCAATGGGGATTAAAACAAGACAAACACAAACAGCAAGTGAGTTTATTCAGATTGCCCTTATTAAGTCCCTTCTAAGATAACCAGGCTTGATGTGATGGTGGGGTTAAAGAGACTCAGTGACAGCGCTGTATGTGGAGACAGGAGTTGACTCACATCAGTGGGCGATTGGTTGACTCGTCTACAAGTAATGCTGGGGGTGGTCAAAGAGTTAAAATGAACCCCTAGTAGTATTTAAATAAAATAGCCCAGACATGATAAGGTGGTTCGATATGAGTATGGCATGGACGTGAAGGGATCATACCATAGCTTGCAAGTGCTGTGTGCGTGATAGTACAGGTGACGAGTGTGGACGTAACAAGAATAAATACATGCTTGTATACAGTGGTTGAATAGATAGTCCTACCCGCTAGAAGTCCGGGTCCACGCGGTGCCGGGTCTTGACAAACTGGGGCGGGGGCTTCAGCTGTAAAGGTAATGGGTTAAGGATAGAAACCATGCAGCATAAGTATGGAGGGGGTTGTTGTTGTGCCATGGTTCTCACACGGGGTTTAGAAGTAGTCACGCCGTCTATCGCAACCAGCACAAAGATTGTATAGAGGTCGCTGAGGACCGTAGGACGTACTTACATCTGCCCCGGGACGTTGCCACAACAACCTAAGGTGCCTCCAGAGTCGCCGGTGCTGCTAATCCGCGGCGCAGCGTCTTAAATGTGCGCTCGAAGATTAATGGTCAGATGGGTAGGGTGGAAACTAAGAAGAGACTCAGCTACGTCTCGAAGGGTGGCGGCCATCTTGGAACGGCACAAAAAGTCCGAACAAATTCCTTACGCTTTAAGGTGGGGGCTGATGTCATAAATGGTGGGGTTAGGCAGAGTGTGGGTATAAGTATCCCGCATAGCTATATGCAGTGATATGGGAATGCGTATGACTGTGTATCCAATATTGTTATTTGTTGGATGCAGTTACGTCTACAAGAGAGTAGCGGCGGCCCCTCTTTATTAGCTGAGGACGGCAACCTTCCATCTGGCAGCAGGGATGACGACTGGAAAGCCCTACAAACTCTGAGGAGGCTACAAATTAAAACAGCCCTACATGGTACAATTATGACCGAGTACCTAAGAGCCAATATCGCTCCCAATGGTTTACTTGTCACGCTCTCGCCACGTATATTCCTTGAGGACATCATTTTTCGACGGGAATGGTCCCGCATTGCATGGAAGTGTACGAGGGATTGGCTGGTGTTAATCATCAACACAGCCAAAAGACTATCGGACGAACTCCTAATACAAATTACAATGTCCGAGAATAGACTTAAGACAGGCATCTCCATCACTACCTTCAAGTCACGCCTGTCTGAGATCAATCAGGAGATGAACGATCATAAGGAATACCTGACTAAACAAAAGATTCACCAACTCCAGAAGGATGTGAAAAGATTTGATAAAGAGAAAATCTTTCCATACACGAAAGAAGACTATGTTAGTCAAACTCCTGAGACTTCGGATGATGCTAGTAGCAACCACTCGTCAGGTTCCAATAATAGCAACTCTAGCTATGATAATAGGCAACCAAGGTACCGAGGAGGATACAGACAACCACCACCACCTCCTCCCCTGTTTCAAGGCTTCCCGGGCCTCCCGTACCAACCACCTATGTATCAAGGACCATGGATGGGCCCCCAACCTCTCTGGAACCACCCACCGGGACTACACCAGCCGATACCTCAGTACAACCAATTTCCGAACCCCCCTTTTCTAAACAGAGGGAGGGGCAGAGGAAGAGGCAGGAGAAGAACAGGAGGAAAAAATGTCCAGTGGCAAGACCAGGACAGGATGACTCTCAGGAGCAAGTCAACGAAACCCTAGTAGTGAATCTATCATCTAGATCACTCACCCCGGATGAACAACAACTCCTGGAGAAAGGCCTTGGTTTTGTTCCAACTCCCAGAGAGGATGATTTTAGACTCCATCAGGAACTTCACCTCTTCTTTAGGAAAATTCGCCTCAAGGCATTTTTTTATGGTAAACCTGCTCCCCCCACAGTAGGGACTGGTCTGAAGAATAAATCCAGGTTCACCCCCACATCAGCCATGACACCTAACGAAGTCCTCACTTTCGAACAGGCAGTCCTTAAAGAAGTCACCGAGACCAGAGTCACTGGCCATCACTATGACAACCTATCCAAGGCAGAACGAAGTATCCTGTCAAGTCTTGCGGATGACCAGACGATCATCCTAAAACCAGCTGATAAGGGCGGCGCGATCGTCATCCTTGACAAAGGGATTTATGAAGCGGAATGTGAGAGACAACTTTCAGATACCAAATACTACCAACTCATTGAAACGGACCCTACGCCACGCCTCGTGAACATGATACAGAGCCTGACCACAGAAGGCGAGGCTGAGGATTGGATCTCGCATGATGAGGCCCTTTTTCTAAACCAAACTAACCCACGGACACCGTATTTCTACTGTCTTCCTAAAATTCACAAAGGCATGAATCCGCCGCCAGGACGCCCCATAGTCTCGGGTATTGATTCCTTACTTGAACCTCTGAGTAAGTTCTGCGACTTCTTCTTACGACCTCTAGTCAGCAAGACACCCACTTACCTGAGAGACACGATGGAGGTACTCAATCTGATACAACTTTTTGACTCTCCAGAGACGATTGACTTGCTCGTCACTATGGACGTTGAGGCACTATACACGAACATCCCGCAGGATGCCACCCTGACAGTCCTTGAACGTGCCCTACAGAATGTGGACCCATGGCCATACATCACTCCGATACCCTTCATCTGCAATTGTGCCCATCTTGCACTTAAAGAAAATTTCTTCGCATTCAACAATAAACTTTATCACCAAATCCAAGGTACATGCATGGGCAGCACCTTTGCGCCGAGCCTGGCATGCCTCTATATGGCCGACTTGGAGGAAGTAAAAATTAGAACACCCTCCAACCCATTCCATAACAACATCCTTCTCTGGCGCCGATACATCGACGATATCCTCATCTTTTGGAGAGGTAGTGTTGAGGAATGTATCTCCTTTTTCACCTGGATGAATACCATTGACCCGTTCCTCAGATTCACAGGAACTCACTCCCCCGAATCCATACCATTTCTGGACCTCCTTATAACACTCAAAGAGGGTGGGCTTTACACAACCAACTATAAAAAACCCACGGACAGAAATAGCCTCCTACTTTATCAGAGCCACCACCCTAAGTCACTTAGGGACAACCTCCCTGTGGGCCAGTTCCTCCGCCTAAGAAGAAATTGTAACACCCTCAATGAGTTCGAGACACAGGCAACCATACTGAGTAAAAACCTCACTGCTAGAAACTACCCGGCCAACATCATCAAAATAGCTCATAAGAGGGCAAGAAATAACCATCGGGAGTCTTTGTTGGAAACAAGAACAAGACCAGAGAACTCTACACTCACCTGCGTGACCTCATTCACCCCTCGTTCCAACACTATCCAAAAAATAGTGAAAAGACACTGGCGAATACTAAGTACTGGGACGTTTGACCCGGGACCTCCCCCCCTGTTTGCCTTCAAACGCACTCAAAACTTGAGGGACATCCTTGTACATACACGCCCCAGAACCATTCCTAAACCGTCTCCAACCCTCTGGCACTTACCTCCCATTTCGGGCCACTTCCCCTGTGGGTCGTGTTCGTGCTGTTCCCAAACTAGATCTACCAAGGAGGTTGATCTAGGCATGCCTAGACCATGGCAATTAAAACGCCATACAAACTGCAACTCCAAGAACTGCATCTATTTACTGACATGTCCATGCGGACTCCACTACATCGGGATGACGTCAAGACCTGTCAAGACACGCATTGGGGAACACAAAAGCACAATACGATGCAAACGAACCCAAACGAGGTTGCAGAACCATTTTCTCGAACTCAACCACCCCCCTGAGAGCTTACGTTGGGTTGTCATTGATCACAACCCTTCCTGGTCAACTGGGACCCTCTTCAAAACCGAACAGCGATGGGTCTTTAGACTCAAGTCCAATGTGTCTGGCCTCAATGACGACATTCCGTGGACCACACTCCACGCCTAATTCTTTACCATTTAGAAAATGTAGCACACCTTCCACCTGCCGTACCATCATGAATGAGCATCCTTAGATGGTGGCACCCTATATCCCCCCGTGGTATACTGAATTCCCGACATATACTTTTGCCAACCAACCCCTTAGCACCAGCCTCCTTGGGGAACTTGTAGACTCTTCCAATATACGAGCATAACACTGGCTCTCTATGTGTTGTGACATTCTGACACTCGTGAAACACACTCCTATGGTCCTAACATAACGATTCTGGATCATCGAACCATATGCAGTCTACAACTATTACATATGGTTATATGGTTATATGGGACACCTATATGTACACTTTCCCCTTCCTCCACCACTTATGATACTAGCACCGGCCACACAGCAATAGACATAGGTTCGGACACTTTACCGTTCCAAGATGGCCGCCGCTACTCTCTTGTAGACGTAACTGCATCCAACAAATAACAATATTGGATACACAGTCATACGCATTCCCATATCACTGCATATAGCTATGCGGGATACTTATACCCACACTCTGCCTAACCCCACCATTTACGACATCAGCCCCCACCTTAAAGCGTAAGGAATTTGTTCGGACTTTTTGTGCCGTTCCAAGATGGCCGCCACCCTTCGAGACGTAGCTGAGTCTCTTCTTAGTTTCCACCCTACCCATCTGACCATTAATCTTCGAGCGCACATTTAAGACGCTGCGCCGCGGATTAGCAGCACCGGCGACTCTGGAGGCACCTTAGGTTGTTGTGGCAACGTCCCGGGGCAGATGTAAGTACGTCCTACGGTCCTCAGCGACCTCTATACAATCTTTGTGCTGGTTGCGATAGACGGCGTGACTACTTCTAAACCCCGTGTGAGAACCATGGCACAACAACAACCCCCTCCATACTTATGCTGCATGGTTTCTATCCTTAACCCATTACCTTTACAGCTGAAGCCCCCGCCCCAGTTTGTCAAGACCCGGCACCGCGTGGACCCGGACTTCTAGCGGGTAGGACTATCTATTCAACCACTGTATACAAGCATGTATTTATTCTTGTTACGTCCACACTCGTCACCTGTACTATCACGCACACAGCACTTGCAAGCTATGGTATGATCCCTTCACGTCCATGCCATACTCATATCGAACCACCTTATCATGTCTGGGCTATTTTATTTAAATACTACTAGGGGTTCATTTTAACTCTTTGACCACCCCCAGCATTACTTGTAGACGAGTCAACCAATCGCCCACTGATGTGAGTCAACTCCTGTCTCCACATACAGCGCTGTCACTGAGTCTCTTTAACCCCACCATCACATCAAGCCTGGTTATCTTAGAAGGGACTTAATAAGGGCAATCTGAATAAACTCACTTGCTGTTTGTGTTTGTCTTGTTTTAATCCCCATTGCTTGACGCTTCCATAGACGTTATACAGGGCACGAGCACCCGTTCCTAGCACGACTATGGCTGGAAAACTCATCTCTCTGGTGCATGTTTTTTCGAGCCCCCTTTTCGTAGGAAGCCCCACAATATATTTTAAATGTTTTATTCTCTCCCTCTCTATCACAGGTTCGACGTCAAGGACACGAATAATCCGTGTCCCTCTCACAACTTTGTTGTGTTTCTGGGATTACAGTATACTCTCCCCCTTGTTTCTGAATCCCACCCCTTTCTTTTCTTTTTAATCACCAACCTGGTCCTGACGAAGCGCTAGGATCCATTAGGGACCGGCAACAGCGCGAAACATGTTGACCATCACTTACACTCCCTCTCTCTCACTCTAAACCCTCACTCTTACGGGCCGAGAGCAGCGGGACGTATTTACAGCTTTTTGTCCCCCACCCAGAATGTTTACATAACATTATCCCCCGCAATTTTTAGCAGACCTCCTGGGCCCACCAATAAACAGTTAGGGCACCATTAGGTCTTTTTAGCCTCACCACCACCCCCCTCCCCACACACCCACACGCACAACTACGGCGACTCCACCAAAAGATCTCCGATAGAGAGCCCTTTTTAGGGCCCGTGAGGGACTGCAGCGCCACCCCCACGAGGAGCACAGCCCGATGATGATGCTTTGCACCCGCAAGGGTGTGTGAGGGCACTTCTAGTACCATCCAGGAGTCTCTAGTCTCCATCACACTATCACTTTCGAACCTGGTCTAAGACCCTTTGCCATTCTCTCCTTTTCCCCTTCCTTACGCTGAGTAGACCATACTGGCCTATATATTTCTTCAGGAACTGTTACCTTATTTTGCATGTGGTTTAACTTTAGGAGCATCGGTACAGGACCTTTTCCCTTTCCTACTCATCCGCTCCTTGTCCCCCCCATTCTCCCTGAAGTGTGCATACATACACTTGCACAACCTTTAAATGTGAAAGAATGAAATTAACAATGCGCACTAACTACGAGCCAGTGAGTCAGCTCATAGGTTAATGACCATCTGGGGTTGTATTATGGAGGTGCCCTGGGGGCGCAACAGGCATTTGTACCTGCTTTGCGCGCCCCTGGGACACGTTGGTATTACAGAAAGGGACGCAGGCACGTGCACGGCCCCTTCTGTAATACCGATAGCGCTGGTGCACATGCAGTGCCAGTGCTATCTTCAGAGGACATTCCCTCATTTGGTGCACTGTCAGTGCAGCCCCTGATTGCAGCACTCTGGAGGAGGGAAAGAGGGTCCTATTGACCCCCATATCATCAAGAGAGGGAAGAAAAGCTCTATATTTAAGGAGGTCCTACACCCATGTTACTTCGGGGGAAGTAGTTCCTCGTAAGTAGGAGAGTCCACAGATCGGTGGAATCACATGGCGAGCCACTGGGATCTCAGGGGATCCGGATGGTCAGATCTTAATGCCCTCGCAAACCTGGTAGGGTGTCATGCTTCATCATATGGCGCTCCTCGTCAACCCGGCGCTGCAATTCCTGAAGGGCCTGGGGGCTCTTTATCGGAGATCTTTTGATCTTTAGATGCCGTTGGATGAGTGCATGAAAGGGTATTGTGAGGAAGTTAGGGTTGTGATAGGGGTTTGTATAAAATAGTCTAAGGTAACCAAAGGAGTGTTTATGGGGTAAAGGTACCTTGACTAAATAAAAACATAGGTGCTATCCTTCAGTGGCGATGTACCTTGATAGCTATAAATTACAGTGATAAGGTGGGGTCGACATTTTTCATGCCTAATGTTGCCAGGAGGGTCAATTGGCATTTCATCAGGACCGAAACAAATTAATCCTACCCTAAGTTATTCAATAGAACACCCTCTGAGTAAAGGGTGGCCATTTATGAAATACAATACTGCACCTGGATTGATGCATGGAGCAGATTTGACTTGGGTTAAAAAAGGGATAAAAACATAGTTCAGCGGGCATCCTACCTTAAAGAGCAACCTTCCTCCATAATTGAAAGGAAAATGACACCACACATTTATAATCTCTAATTAATTAAACTCCCTAAATAGTGGAGTTACATCACAAAAATAGAAGGCAATGTCTAAAAGCAGCACTCACAGAACATACATCTTGCAAATCAACAGTTTGAGTGTAAACATAAGTGACTACAGTGAAATTGAAGTAAAAGCAGTAATTATTGCGGGATGAATCATGGGGTGATATAGGAGAAATCTCCACGAGGGTTGCTACAGGTTAAATGTAATATGCATGTGCCTAATGGCCTTACCCGAAGGTTTGAAAAGTATGGCCCCTTAGGTAAGACAAAGGGTCCCGGCGTAGCTACAGGACAGCTGGTAGTCCAAGAAAATAAAAGAAAGTAGAGTGTCAAAGGATTAGGGTAATCAGCATAGTTAGTGGCATTTAGGCAGAGTACATCCTTGCCTCAAAATGGTGAAACATAATGTGAAGGAGCACTTACATGGTGAGCCCCCAACATTATCCCTAGACCTACCCTCCTCCGTCTTCCTGGAGAGGCCAAATCCACGGGAGCTGCACGTAAAATAGTGCAGGACGAGGGGGTTACATGGTGCAGCCAGTACGGACGCTCGAGTACCAAATATTTGGCGGAATCACTTCGGAGAGCCGAGAAAGGATTTTTGATTCAGGTGGGTCCTTCAGGTTTGTAAAGTACCACGTCCGAAAAAGGACGGGGACAAAAATCAAGAGAGAGAGGTTGCCAGCACCACAACCTGCGGCCCTGCGACCCGCAACCATTCCTCATGATGCCTAAGTCACGTTGGTGTCTGTACCAACTAGAGGCTGGGCGTGCAGTCGTAAACTGGCAGCCATGTTGAACGTGCAATAAATCCTCAGTCATAACCTCAGCAACTGGAGTTACAGAACCTTAATATGCCCAGAAGTGTTTATCTTGTGTTTCTAACAATACGATAATGGAAAGGATGTGGAAAAGGTCTTAACTATAATCCATCAATCTACTGGGGGGAGGCTGCCCATATAGGTGGAGCAATGACGATGCAATCTTGGGAGCCATCTTGTAGCAGACTCTCAAGCAGTTGTCCCACTGAGAGTGGTGGTCATGCAAATCAGAAAGTCTATTGTATATCAATGGAACGGGTCATACCGGTCCCACAGTGGTCAATAAATAAGTTATTTTGTGACCCAACAGAGGGTGAAAGTGACATAGTTCATCAGTATAGAAAACTCAGAGTGGGAAGCAGTTGTCCCAATAAGAATAGCGGTCACACAAGTCAGATGGACCCTAGTTTTCAAGTGGGACGGGACATGTCAATCCCTAAATGGTCAGTCAATGGGTTATGTAGTGACCTATCTAAGAATGGAAATAACATTTGCTAAGCGTAGAAATCTAAATTAGAGAAGAACAGAGAGAATAGTTCTTCTGCCTCTTACAGTTTGTGAAGTCTAGGATACAGCACGCTCTCTCCCACAGATGAGTGTTTCCAGATAGTGTTTTATGTCATATGCAGGGAAGGGAGAGCTATTAACGGTCAAGTTCATGCCACTGAATATCATCATTAAGACCATTCACATGTGTCGATAAACAGAAAATCCAAGGTTTCTCTTTTTTTAACAGTTTCTTCTTGTTCCAGAGGTTGTTTGTTTCCAGCACGGTCCACTTCTTATCATCTGGTGTATGGTGTTGTTCGACATAGTGTGAGCTCACTTTGGTGGAGTTCTTTTGGCACCGGATGTTATGGCGGTGTTCAGCTATGCGTGTTTTTACCAGTCTACTGGTCATGCCAATGTACCGAAGTTTACAAGGGCACTCAATTAGGTATATGCTGTTTCTGGTGTTGCAGTTAGTATGGATTATCTGGGTCCATGAGTGGCTGTTGTCCAAAGTGACTTCTTTGGATGGGTCCGTTAATTTACAGACACCACACTGGCCACAGGGATAGTGCCCTGTGACGGGTGGCCAATTCCACAGTGTTCTCTGAACTGTTTTAGTTTTGCTTTGTGGTCTCTTGTATGTACCAGAAGGTTGCGAAGATTATTAGCGCATTTGAACGCAAATCGTGGCATTGGAATGTGTAACGATCCAGACTGTACAATCCGCCAATGTTTGCGTATTACCTTCTGGATCTGGTTAGAGTTTGGAGTAAATGTTGTAACACAGTTGATTGTGTCCTCCTCTTGTCTGACTCTGGGTTCAAGAAGGGCCCCTCTATTGTTGTTTTTAGCCCTTTTATGTGCCTTTTTGATTACGGGTGTCGGATCATTCTGAGCCTCCAAGTTTCTGCTGAGGAGTTCGGCTTCCTTCTTAACCCTCTCCGTGCTCATGACGGAACCACTCCGTCATGAGCCACGGGTGCCGTGTGCTCATGACGGAGTGGTTCCGTCATGCTGCGGCCGTTGGCGGCCACTCCGCCCACGCGGCGCTAATTCCCCGCCTGTGCGGGCGATTAGCGCAGTGGGCGGAGACGTGACGGAACCACTCCGTCATGAGCACAGCTCACCCGTGACTCGTGACGGAGTGGTTCCGTCACGAGCACAGCGGCACCGCAAATGCCCCCAAACCCCCCCGGCGCCGCGGCGGAATTCCTGCCGCGGCAAAGGGGTTAAAGTTGAGTGTTGAACTGCAGTTATGGCGTAGGGGTAAGAACCGGCCAAACGGGAGATTATTCAGAATGGCCTTGGGGTGGTGACTGTGATAACGTAGTAAATGATTGCAATCTGCTGGCTTTTTTAACATGGTAGTCGATAGTTGTCCTTCTGTTAGGGGGATTCTAAGGCTTAAAAATGTGGGGTCATATGTATCAAGCCTTTTTCCCATTTGCAAACTGGCCGATTCTCAGAATTGACCCGTTTGCGAATTGGAAAAAGCCTTTTGGGATGTATCATCCGAAAAGGCCAGCGCAAAATAGAGAATTGCAAAATTTGCGATTCTCTATTTTGAGAATGCAATTAATGTATTGCAAATTGCGATTCCTTAAATGCAATTCTGAAAGCACCAGAAATTTGCTATTTGGCCTTAAGGAATTGCAAATTACCACCCACTTCAAGTTGGTGGTAATTTGCGATTTTCTTTAAAAAAGCACTTTTTTGATTTTTTTAAAGTGCCATATGTCGTACATACATGTCCTTAGGGCATGTATGGGCGCAAAATGTGCACACATGCATATTTCAGGGGTGCAACAGGGTGTCCTTTTAGCACCCTTGCAACCTTGAAATTGCATTCTCAATTTGCAATTCTCTAGTTGGTAATCGCAAATTGAGAATGTCTTCCCATTCATTCCTATGGGCCTCCTAGCCCATAGGAATGAATAGGAAGGTATTCCTTAATTGCGAATCTCAATTTGCGATTCGCAAATAAGGAATATATAGGATTCACAAAAATGTGAGCAAATCCTACATACATTGCATTTTGCGATTCTCTAATTGCGATTCACAAAAAATCGCAATTTGAGATTCGCAAAACTCTTTTTTGATACATATGGCCCGTGATCTTTTGATCTGAGACCGGTTTCGTGAATTTAAGACAGGGATTCATTGAATTTTTCCATACATAAAAGGAATCGCAAGTGTTATCGTCATCATTCCAGAAGATTATGATGTCATCAATATACAGTCGCCAAGTCTTAATATTAGTCACATAAACGTTGTCACTGTAGATGTGCAGGAGCTCAAATTCGGCCATGTACAAACACACCAGGCTAGGGGCAAAGGTGCCGCCCATGGAAGTCTCCTGGACCTGATGGAATAGTGTATCTTGGAATTGTAGCTCACTCAATGATAAAACTGACAGGAGTTTGTAAGGTCCAGGTTTCAGTGAGTAGACAAGCCTCAACAACATTCAGTGTGGCCTCCTGAGGGATGTTTGTGTACAAAGACTCCATGTCTAGCGTGATCAAGTGGGTGATGTCATCATATGAGTCTACTTCAGTGATCAAATTCAGGACATCTTTGGTGTCCTGTAGGTAGGATGACACTTTCTTCACTAGTGGCTGTAGGAGGTGATCGCAGAATTTACTCAGTGGTTCTAGAAGGGATCCTATTCCTGAGAAAATGCGTCGTCCTGGTGAAGGGAGGACACTCTTGTGTATTTTGGGAAGGATGTAAAAGTATGGAACCCTCTGGTTGCTATTGATATTGGGGGATATCCAGACTTGTGATTCAGCTGAGTTGACAAGGGTATTTATTCTGGTCGGTAGAGTTGCTGTAGGATGCGGGTAAGATATCAGTAGTACCTGTTGTCAGAAAGTTGTCGCAGACATTCGTGAATGTAGTCTGTGGTTTGTAGAATCATGACGGCTCCCCCTTTATCAGCTGGTTTAATCATGATGGAGTCATCATTGGATAATCCCTGATGATGTTCCTCTCCTGAGATGTCGTGTTTGTAGAAGGGTCTGTTGTTTTCCAGGCGGTGGATATCCTTGAGAACGGCCTGTTCAAAGGTGAGGATTTCAAAGAGTGTCATCCACTTATGAGGGGTAAATCTTGATGGTGCTCGTAGCCCTGTTTCTTCAGTTATGGGTGGTGTCCTATCTTGAAAGTAGGCTCTTAGTCTCAGATTTCTGAAGAAAATGTGTAATTCTGTGGTTAGGATCAAAGTGTCCTCATGTGGGGTGGGTATAAACCCCAAACCTTTTTCCAAGACTCCATTTTCCATAGGAGTCAGCATCTTGGGTGATAGATTGACCACTAACTTTGTGGGTTCTTCTTGCTTCTGAGTTGCATCTGTAGCAGTGAATGAGGCTCCGGTGGGTCTTGCCACTGTACGCACTTGTGAATCCCTCCTCTTTTGTCTCTACCCCTGCCCCTTCCTAAAAAAGGCTGTTGGGTGGGGTTGTGTTGGTAAAAAGAGGGTTGGTGTTGCTGCAGCATTTGAAACATGGGGTTCCGGGGTGGGCCTAGGTAGGGACCCATCGGGTATCCGTATATGGGTTGTGGTGGTGGCACCCTATTGTTTTTATAGCTGCCCCAGCTCTCTCCACTCGACAAACTGCTGAAAGATCTCTGCCGGCAGCGGTTAGTCGTAAAGCCCTCTTCTAAGGAGCTATCGCCCCCTGTCGCTTGGTACTCTTCTCTGATATAAGGCTATACCTTTTCCTTATCAAATTTCTTAATATCCTTTTGCAATTTATTAATCTTTTTTCGCATAAGTTGGTCCTTGTGTTCCTCCATTTCGGAGTTAATTTCCGCAAGACGTGTTTTAAAGGTAGATATATTGATGCCTGCTTTTCAGGTGTTCTCATCGACTATAATTTGAATAAGTAGATTATCAGAGAGACGTTTGGCTGTGTTGATGATCAGAATTAGTCAGTCGCATGTGCATTTCAACGCAATTTGCGACCATTCAAGTCTGAACCCAATTTCTTCCAAGAAGATACGTGGTGCTGTGGTTACCAATAACCCATTGGGGGTTATGTTGGCTCATAGGTATTCTGTCATTAGTGCCCCATGCAGGACAATTTGAGTTTGTAGTTTCTTCTGGGCTGATACTGTACTCCAATCGTCACTTTTGCTACTTGATGGGTCATACCCATCAGTTCCCAATAGTGACGGAGCTCATAGGATTTCAGCCACAATGTCATCACTGAAGCTAAGACCTTGAGTGTGCATGGTTGTTAGGGAGGGAGAAGGAAGTGAGATGAGCAGTTATCCTATTTGGCGGATGATGTTAAACTCTGTGAGGATTGTCGAGATGAGAGAGTGCTAAAAAGAGGTACACAGACGTCTCATTGACCCCCCCAGACATCCCCTTGATGGCGGGTGCAGTCACTCACTGCACCCGACTACAACGGGATCTCTAATCGCCTTTAAAAGTGCAATCCATAAAATAGGGTGCACTTTTCCTGTTTGCGCTCTGCGCACCTGTTTTAATTAATTGAGCCTGTGTTACATAATTTGGCCCCGGTGGACATATGAAAACATGTATTGATGTTGAGGATCTCAGGGCTGACGGATGTGCAAGCCTGATGTAATCAATAGATGAAACAGTGTTAACTGACAAGTAGACCTGGGTTAGCATTAGGTGAGATTACAGGCGGTGACGGTATCTGCATGTCTTTAGTTTGTAAATAGGCTAATAGAGGCTAATAGAGGTTCCCATAAATCTTTGGGGTGGGATTGTGAAGGCATTAATTCCCAAAAATGGGACAGGTGCTCATAATAATATTTTGCGCCCTGCAGCCAAGCGCCTATTGTGGGAACTGTGTGTCTGCCCCAGTTTATGGCCACCTTGTGTTTGGCCAGGAGAAGTAGCATAGCTGTGAGCCTACGGTCCATGGATGGATTGTCCTTGACGTAACCCAGCAAGCCCATCAAGGGAATACATGGGGCCTGCTGTCCAGTTATTGTGTATAACCGAAAAGACATTCCCCTAAAACTCCACCACTCTAGGGCACGAAGGAAGCTTGAGGTCCGGTGCATCGGCCGCAGTGGCTTAAAATACACTTTGATGCAACTGTTGCTAACGAGTGTGCCTAAGGAAACGTGCCTGGATACCTGACATCTGTTTTGACGAGGCAGCTCTGCACTGTATGCATTTCTTATAATGGAAGATGGATGGTAATTGCTTTTTACAATTACCATCTATCCTCTATAACACTGTGAAATTAGAAGGGTGCAGCCCCTCAGCTCAACAATAGAAACTCTAGGATAAAATAAGCAGCAATGTGTAAGAAGACATAAACTGACATTTGACCTTTGTCTTTGAATGCACAGCAAATTTGACAAGATAATTGGACCCTGACAATAGCTCGCCCTATTAAAATCTGAGTTACCATGGCGAGTTCGCAAATACATTTTTCGATGCCTGCAAACTGAGCATTGATTCAAGTCAACAACATTCACAGAATAGCGGATGCGACATCATATGGCATCACAAGAAGGGAGCTGACATGCCCTTTAACCTCAATAGCATAGTAAGCAACGCCATCCAACCTTAACAATGCACCATGGGCTTGGCTTATTGTATTGTACATTTCTTAAACGAAACTGTAACCTGGAACTCATAACTTTGCACAATCCAGTACCTGTTAAAAAGGCACCCGCTAATAAAATATGCAACAACCTTGTTTTTCACTTTCCCATAAAAATGGTTATGATATCGGCATATTGTGACCAAAATATTGTGTGACAAATGCACAGTATCCTAAATATTGTTTACAAAATTTCGTCGCATTGGAGTTAATAACAGACAGTCTACACCAAATGGAGCGATATTTTGTAAAAAAAAAAATATTTAGGAGAAAATATTTATGTCAGATGATATTTTTATTATTGCTATTCTGAGATTTAGTCATAAAAATGAACACCCCCTAACATCAGCAGATAAGAATATATCACTTGATCTGAGAGGTCACATGTTCTGGAATCTACTATCTGTATTGCTGTCTCTGCTGGTAGGGAAATGTCTGTGTTCACGGTGTGCAATGGTGATATGCAGCACTACTGAGCAGTCGAGTCTTTACATACTGCCACCACCAAACAATAGGGTCTTCTATCTTCTAGTGCAAATTCCATGCTACGTGGTAGGTGTGTTTTGCCATCATAGGTGGACCAAAAGGTTAGGAATTCTGACGACCCGTTCCTGGGAAGACCCCGTGACCCCCTATCTTGACACTCTGTAACTAGTGCACACTATGATTTTCTCCATTGTTGCTATTGGGTGTACTCGAACAAGCAATTACCTCGATACCATGAAAATTAACAAAGTAATTGCTGTTTTTTTTTTATAGAAATACAGCAAATGGAATTTAAGACTCAATACTTGTAGAGATATTGGCCAAAGAGGAGAACATGAAAACCGTACTACGGATTGCCATACACTAAAAGAGACTTGAAGGAATCAACACATAAATGTCTGAATTAAAATAATTTTTATCTAACATTATAAGAGTGAAACTAAAAAAGCAGTACAACACTTCTCACACAAAGCAAACTCTCCTTATACTAAGGAACACTTAACTAATCCAAAATGCCCACCAAACCAAACAATGGGTCAAAAATACAAATATAATTGACCTGGGAAGTGGACTTTAGATCTGGAGTTTAGAGTCCCTGGGGATAAGGGACTCAGAAATTTCACATCACTTCCAACATATCCAATTCTGGCTAATTGTGTGTGCAACGAATGGTTCATACAATGACAGTTTCAGGCCTTTTTAGGCAGAAGTGAAGCCAAGGGCAGAGGAAGCAACAGAAAACCTCCTCATGAGTGAACAGTGAATTCCTCCAAAATGACTCGGAGCATGGGGAGGGGTCAACTACCTCAACAAAAATAGATCTGTCAGCCTTTCAAAAACGCACTTGACAGCACTTAACATTAAGGAAATCAATAGGGGGGTCTATGGTTTATCCCCACAATATCCATGACCCCTTTTAGTCTAGAGCCGAACTTCACCAGTTCTTCACCAAAATCTGCACTTCTTTTGCTTGACACGACTGACCTCAGAGAGTGAAAATGAAATTGGTCTAAAGTGTAAATCCACATTCAATACAACCTCGAGCATAATTCCACCTGAAATGATCCCTTTTGAGAAAGGAGTACTTGCAGATTTAACCAAATAAAAGTACAAGTATGCAGTGAATTTCACCAGAATGAAAAAGAGGCACTCAGAGAGCTGATGTCTAACAATGACATTGCCCTCAACCAAGCAGACAAAGGGGAAGCAATTGTGGTTCTCAACTAGGTAAGGTATAAGCAGTGCTTAATTTGCAGAAGAATAAGTGCTGACGCCCAAAGCTCTGCAGCCGGCACCCTATACCGTTACTGGTAGTCTTAAATTCACTCATGCCACTTTAATACACTACACTCTTCTAGGTTCATGCTTTCTTCCTTTGCAACCGTTTTTCAATCTTTCTCTTTTTCTTTCTTTCCCTTTGTGCGTTTTCTCATGTTGTTGGGAAATGTATGAGGAGGAATAATACATGCTGGCTCCAAAAATGAGGGCTGGTGAGCTTCACTGGCAACCACCGGCTAACATTAAGCACTGGGGGTTATAAGGAAGAATGTTTAACAGAAGCATTACAAAATTATTGGCAATGAACCTACCAACTCCCTCAGTGTAACTATCAATGCTATAGTTGAGGAAGCTACATTGGCAGGGTCCATAGTAAATGCAATTTTCTCATATCAGAAAACTCCATCACACCATATGTTTATATATTACTAAAGATTAACTAAAATAAATGTCCTCTGTCAGGCAGACCTATCATATCTGGAATTGGTTCAACACTTGAACATCTTTTGAAATGCATTGACTTCTTTTTACTACCTCTAGCTAGAGGTATGACATCCTATATAAAAACTACCAAGAACAATTTTACCTCATAGAAACACATACCTTTGTCCCATCCAGCCAGAATATGATCAGTCTGGATGTAGAATCACTGTACACTGGCATCCCCTTGAGAGTGATGAACTATCTCCTAAGATCAGTACAGTGGCCATACTGCACATCTACAAACTGTGCTACTGACAAGTTAGTCTCAGCATGGTGTGTTCCAGGTTTTAGGTCTCCTTGTGCCTACACATAGTCAGCACAAGTATGGGCAGTGCCTGTGCCCCCAGTCTATTATCATTCTACATGAAAACAACCTCTGCAGTATCAGATTCGCTTTTGGTGCTACATAGATGACATTCTTCTCGTTTGCTCAGTGATGGAAAAATAAGCTAACCATTTCCCCCATTGGATCAACACAGTAGGTTTTCATCTACATTTTACTACGACCATGGACAGGAAACAACCATCATTGCTTGACTTACTTCTTTTGACAAAATATGACAAGTTAGAGACTAAAGATCTACTGACAAGATCTCACGCTGATCTTCTCCAACCACCATCCACTGGCTTTTAAGGAAAACCTACCAGTAGGATAATTCTTAAAAATACACAGAAAGTGCTCTAAGTTCTTCTCATATGGTCAACAAGTTACCCAATTCAGCAAAAAACGAATAATATGGGGACACCACTAGCAGCATGGAAGAGAGCACAGGCTATTAAGTTACAGAGAGGCTCTTTTAGAGCAACACACAAAACAGCAGAACTAAGAGACTAACCTATGTAACTAACTTTTCCACATTATCAAACCACCTAAAGTAAATGATTAATGAGCACCTGGCGAATTGAGAAATACTTCAAGAATAGATTGAAAAAACATTATTTGCTTTTAAAATAAGAAGTATTAGAGATATTGTTATACGATCAAAAACACATAACCAGACTACCCAACAAATTAATGTATGAACCTTCCCCTACCTGTGGATGAAGCAGTAAATGTAAACCAGCAGTACATACCAACATTTTCTTCTTTGGCTTAAGAGAACCATGGGTACTAAAAGAACATACCAATTGTAATAGTTAAAACGTCACCTAAGTCGTTACATGCCCCTGGTCCTTGAAATATATGTAACTATGACCACACGGAAATCAAAATTTGTATTATGGGACACAGAATTTGCTTTGGATGCAGCAAAGTTAGGGCCAACATAAGGAACAAAATGAGAAGAATTTCAATTGGACTCTACACTAGAAATGTGTTGAAGGGGATTTTCTGTTATGTCCACAGATAAAGGTGCCGATTCCGATCCTGGAAAAATTTTCCCCGTACGACTCGTATCCGGTCTTTTTACCGTACGAATCGTACAAGTAGCGTACAAACTGCCAAGTACGATTCGTATGGGAAAAAGTCCATACGAATCGCATTTGGAAAATTTCTCCACACGTCCTCGGGTCGGAAAAAGTGTCCGACACATCCCCGGACGATTTTACGTACAAATGTGAAAAGTGAAGTCCGAGCGCGCAAGTACGATCCATCCCGTGCGTCCGATGTTACAACCGTATGGAAAATGCACTGTACGGACCAAACTCCCATAGCAACCATGGAGACATGTGCCCGCATACGCGCTGACCCCCCCAGCCCCCGTGAGTACGCGCCGAACCCCCCGTGTATGTACACCCGTGTACGTACGAGTCGTACCCCCCCTGTATGTACACCCGTGTACGTACGAGTCGTACCCCCTGTGTATGTACACCCGTGTACGTACGAGTCGTACCCCCACCCGTGTATGTACACCCGTGTATGTACGAGTCGTACCCCCGTGTATGTACACCCGTGTACGTATGAGTCGTACCCCCACCCGTGTATGTACACCCGTGTACGTATGAGTCGTACCCCCACCCGTGTATGTACACCCGTGTACGTATGAGTCGTACCCCCACCCGTGTATGTACACCCGTGTACGTACGAGTCGTACCCCCCGTGTATGTACACCCATGTACGTACGAGTCGTACCCCCCGTGTATGTACACCCGTGTACGTACGAGTCGTACCCCCACCCGTGTATGTACACCCGTGTACTTACGAGTCGTACCCTCACCCATGTATGTACGGTGCGTACCCCCAGCGCGTAGCGCGTACACGGGTGTACATACACGGGGGGTTCGGCGTGCACTCACGGGGGCTGGGGGGGGTACGGCGCGTACCGGGCCCCCTAATCTGGTCGTTTCGCGGCGTACTTCGCTTTTCCGGCACTTTTTGGGTGCCGTAAAAATATTGCCGTCCGGACTGCTGTCGGTTGGAATCGTACTTCCTGGTTCGTGAAACGCTGCCTGAAAGCGTCCCGACGTCACGTCGGAGCATTCCCGGATCACATTCGTATGTATATTTTCGTCGGTCGGCGTTTTTTACGATTCGTACGGAAATGGTGTTTCCGTGCGAATCGTACTTCCATGTTTGTAATGTTTTTTTCCCGGGTACGAGTCGGGCGGAGAAAACGCTCCGACCGACGGTTCGTACCCGGTTTTTCCAGGATCGGAATCGGCACCAAAGTAGGGTTAAATTATGAGGTAGTCTGGAATGTGACCTGTGCCTACTTCATTGTTTACGTCTTCATCCACACAGAGCACGAGTCAGGTACAGATGACCACTGATAAAGACACCACCATTTCCTTAAACTGGCAGACCCACTATATGCATAGAGACCTTAGTAATTCCAAGAGTGGTCTGCCTTTTTCATAAATCACTGTGTAAATGTTATCTGCACTCAATTCCAATTTAGGGGCCTATTAGGATGGCGGGCGGACTTTAGTCTGCCCGCCAGCCTCGCGGTGCTTGGACCGGCTGCCAGACGTGCAGCGGTGCTGCACTGCTGATTAGGATGCGACCGCCACCCTGGCAGTCGTATTCCGCATATTTGACATTGCGGCAGGGTGCTGCTTACAGCAGCACATGCTGCAATGCCAAATCAACATGTTGTTCATTCCCATGCATAACGTGGCAGGCACACATGGAAGCTGCGGTTGAGCATATCTTTATTCTCCAACATTTGTTCACACACTGTACATTACGTCAGACTTCACAAAACCACACCCTAACACCCCCCTGTATATCACGTAGTTCCTGTTCAGAGATTTCCCAGAATCACAAGGGTGCTAGTGCATACAGCATCACTATGCTACGCACACCACAGCGCAATGGCCTCATGATAACTTTGGCATCCCCACCCCGATGCAGTACAAGTCTCCTAAATGAGTAGACATCTGGGCACTAATTGTCGGCATTGGGTGTGATCTCCAGCAAATGTGGGAAGGACATGTGTCAGGTATTATTTACATTAATTAAACTTGCCACAACGCCTCTGCCTACTGTTAAGACCTTTCATCATGAAACCTACGTACCGTACAGGAACTTCAAACAATCCTTCATCGCCCTCATGCTTTTAAAGAATTAGAAAATTTTATTTTGGATGAGTGAAATGAGTAATGCCTTGTGTGTATTTCTACACTACTATGCCCACATGTGTTGGTGTGTGTATGGGTGTGATAATGACAGGTCCATAGACTGTGTAATACAACACTGTTTGGCATCACAATATGTGTTTTTCAGTTCATAAGGACATTTATAATACATTACCTGTTTACTTTCTGGCCCAAATGATTCAAAGTTTAATCAACTGAATTATCTTGTTTATGTCAAGAGCATTCCATCCCACCTTTACTCTTGCTCATGAGTTGTCCCTAAAGAACCTGTGGCTGCACCTCTCCTGTGCCTGCCTGGGGTGTGTGGGTTACACCCAATCATTACTAGATTGACTCTTGACACTGTTTAGCATGGTTGGCTTTACACAGCCCTCTCCTCTAGGTCCCTCTACTTTTATTTCTGGGGGATTAAATAGACCCTATACAACAATTGTCTGTATTCAGTGCCTGCCAGAGATCGCATGGAATCATCTACCATGGCAAGCCTCCAGGGCTTTCCCTGCACCCCTGCACTTCTAGGGGGTTTGATAGACACTCTGCCATCAGAGCCTGTATCCAGTGAATGTCGTAAACATCTCCTCTCTGACTCATGGTTAGATTTACATATACACCTGTAAAACCAATGTTGCTACCTCACATCTTCGTCATGTAGAATATAATAGTGCGGAAGTCAGGGGTCTCAAGCAACCAGACTGGGTATCAGCTACTATTCCTGGTAACCAAGGGCAGTTTCTCCATTAGGGCTCAGGAGCTGCACCCCTCAGTAATTCCTACACGCTTATCCCCAAAAATATTAAATAGAAAAATCAACGTATTTAAGTCTGGTCTATCTGTCTCAGGCTGCCTGCCCTGCCTCGCTCTGAACAGGGAACCAGTAAATCAAGTTTCGGCAATGTGACGCACAGTGCAAGGCTTACCTTTCTAAAGCCCTCATTGCAATTGTAGTCTATGGTGGTATCCACTGTAGGTCAGTGGCGCTGGTAGCATCACAGTTTTGACCGTCAGAGTCTGCATCCCAGCATGAGGCCAGACGTACATCATTCGCAGGCATAGATCGCACCCTTTCCAATTTGTCACATGGTAGGACTGGATGCAAGCACATGTGATTTGGCACCTTGTCCTCGGTAATGGTATGTGTTATAATGCAAAACATGTGTTATGTATATTATGCTGAGACCCCTGGTCATGCTAACCTCCACCACTGTGAAACCCTAGGACCTGGCTGCAGGTCGCTGACTGGTTTAGAAGTGGAACTGCTGTATTTGTTCCACCACAAAATTGATCCAGAAGACGAGCAGGGTTTTTGTTCCCTTGTGAAGCTGATCCAAATATATTAGTCAAGCGCAAAGGGAGAAATATGTGCTTATAGTATAGAAAATTAGATGCTGTATGGGGTTAAAACTGGCCCCTATCTCCATGCACTTAACCTTAATGCCAAAAACATGGATCGATTTATTACGAACAAAGAATGTTAAAATCTGTTAAGATAATGCGTGTCAGCGATTTAGTTCCGCTTTTATTTCAAATGTTTTACTTAATCTTGCATTCCCTAAGAGCGTTAGCTATTTCATCATGTGTTTCTGTATTTTTTTCGTGCATCTTATTACTCTTATATAATGCATACTTTGAGTTGTGCCAGGTATTTGTGAGGGGCTTTGATTGAGAACTCTGGCGCTGAGGGTGATGGCAAACAAATTGTCTGTCAGTGGATTGGCCTCCCTGCAGAGCACACAGACAATGGTCATGTATTCCAGTTGCAATTGAAATTCTCTGTAAATGCGTGTGTGAAGTGGGTACATAGATGTCAAAATATTTACAAGACAAAAGCAAAAGAAAATTAAGTGCTCTACGAGTGAGTTCATTATATGTTTGGGGGTGGGAACATGAGGGAGATGCAAGGAAGTGAATTCAATGGAGAGTGAAAAGAGGGAACTGAAGGGGAAAGATATGAGGTTGAAGATGCGTAAATGAACTAGATGTGCAGAGAAATACGGCATACATATCTAACATAAAGTGCACATAACTGAAGACCAATACTCCTTTCACAGGCCTCAATAATACTTAATTCACAGCCTCACAATTTCAGATTTGAAACAATTTCCATGTTAATTATAACATTCATTGTTGTTTCTCATTTATTTTAAACAGATAACAACCAATGACAAAGCTAATAGTAGTGGCAGGTATTAGGTGTATGTCAGTTGTTATGTTATATATCTGGATGCAAATACATCTCAGAGAGAAACCAAAATACCCATTGGGTGGCACACTATGGGAATCACAGATATTTATTTAGCATGTTCCCTTTTAGAGAGCCCCCATTTGTTTCGTCACACTTAAAGACCTGTCTGCACATATTTCTATATGACTGATTGCACCCAGCAGCAGTCGGTGATTTCCGAACCCTTTCTCCCAAAGTCGACGCCACATGCAGTGCAATACACTGGGCAAGCACACACTTTAGAGGGCCTGAAGTTTTCACATTGTTCAACGTGTGCATTACAGTAACTGCTGAACATATTAATGTAGTAAGAAATGGGGTAGTATTTAATGTGTTTAGTATTTCAAGACTATACGTTCCCACTGCTTTATAAACCTTGCTATCTCATAAAATTCATTTGCTTTAAAATGCACCATTTGCCAATCTTTTTTCAATATTTTTCTTGGGAGGAGGGACCCACCGGTACCCCACGTTTGTCATTATGCTTGTTCGCTTTGCTCAGTACATAAAAGTCATACCCAACTTTTACACCTCACCACTTTTAAATGTCACCATCCGCTACTGCTGGTAACACTAGAATGGTGTCCATGAGAGTTTACTGCCTGCAGACAGTCACACACACAAAGCTGAAGGTCACATAGCACCATTTAAAAAAAATAATTATAAGTTGTTTGTGGGCTGTGATTCTTCCACAAGGCAATACTACCTTCTACATCATGCATCCACACCTGCAAGAAACACAATTCTTGAGACTCATGTGAGAGAGTCGACTGTGATTGAGCCAGAAAGGCTGGGACCTGCAACCACTTCCTTTGCTCTCTTGACCATGTCAGAAGAGATAAGTGATGTAAGGTGCCCATTTAAACGTTTGTTCTTTTAAGAAACAGTTTCCATATTTCAAACAGCATTGGCAAAACCAATCAGTCTGGCCTTTCGTACGACTACAGTAGCTTAAGTAATTACTTGATTTCCTAGAGTTCCTTCTTTACATTTCAATAAGTACTTCAGTACTTTCTAGATACTTTTGCGAAAGTCAATCAGTCAATAAATAAAACATTTATAAACCATGGCACATCACCCGTGACGGTCTTGAGGCACTTGGGGAGTTAGCTGCTGTGTGGTGGTCTTCAATTGAACATCCAGGTCTTAAGTTCTTTCATGAATTGCTGGAGTGATGGGACAGTCCTGAGATGCAGGGGGAGGTTGTTCCAGGTCCTGGCCGCCAGGTGCAAAAAAGGGTATGCAGACAGAATATTGAGTGAAATGTCAACTTACACAAATATCAAGTTGGAAATATCGTGATACAGAAATATCGACAGCAGAATATCGTGGTCAAGAATATCGACTTTAAGGTAAGAAATATAATTTTTTTAAATATCAAAGTCATTAATATCGTTTGCAAAAATATAGTTGTTTAAAATATCGATTTTTTAATTAGTGTTATGTATTTTGGTATGTATTTTAAATGTATGTGATCTATTTTTTGTATAAGTATTGTTTTTGTTTTTTAATATATGTGTCACATTTTTAGTAGTTATCAATTTTATTTTAAATAAATTTTGCGTTTCTTAGTTGCGTAGCGGGCTGTGGGTTCATAGCGGATTAGGGTGGGAAGTAATTTAATTATAATAAATTAATGATTATTTTTTATTTAGTAATATTGATTTAATTTAGATTTTATAGTGTTAATTGTGGAAAGTAATTTATTATTAATTATTTATTTATTAGCTGTTAATCAATATTAATTAATTAATTGGTAATAAATTATGGTAATTGTGTTATTGTTTTAGGAGCAGGTTGTGGGGTTTATAGGGGTAAAGTGTGGGAAGTAATTTAATTATTATAAATTAATGATTTTTTAAAATGTATTGATATTTATTTAATTTAGATTTATAGTGCTAATTGTAGGAATTAATTCATTATTAAGTGATTATTAATTGGTTGTTAATTATTATTAATTAAGTAATGTTTGATTAATTATGTTAATTGTTTCATCTCTTTAGGAGTGGGTTGTGGTGTTTATAGGGGTAAAGGGTGGGAAGTATTTTTAATTAATTAATAAGCATTCGTTAATTAATGCTAATTAATTAATTTAAATATGGCAAATTTTTAATTAATTTTAGATGCGAGTTGTGGGGTTTATAGTGGGAAAGGGCGGAAGTAATTTATTTTTAATTAATTATTAAATAGTTGTTAATTGATGTTAATTTATTATTTTAAAATTAATTATGCAAATTGTGTGGGCTGTGGGGTTTATAGGGGTAGAGGGTGGAAAGTAATTTATGTTTAATTAATTAATAATTAGTTGATCATTAATATTAATTGATCAATTGATAATTAATTAGGATTACTGTTTATTTCTTCCTGTGTGAGTTTTGGTTTTACTGGTGTAACGTTTGGGGAGTAAATTAATTCTTATCTGTTTCAATTTTTTTAATTAATAATATTTCTTTAGTTGATAGTTAATTATGTTCATTATGGAGGTACATTTTAAAAAAATGTAGATGTGTGTTGTGAATTGTGCGCTGTTATAGGTTAGGAAATAAAAAAGATTAAATGTATGTAATAACTAATGTTTTTGTTTATAAATAATTTCTAATTAAAAATAGTTGTTTGTAAATTATTTTTACATTTAGTTAATCTAATATTTCTAGGTATTTGTCATATCAATTTAAGATGATTTTATGTTTCTATTTTTAGATTTTTTCAAATATTATATATTTTTCATTAAAAAAAATATTTTGTGTTGGTGATATTTTGTTTGTTTTTAATTTTGAACTGACTGGCGTGGGAATATTAATTTGTACCCCTCCGTTATCCAACACTTTCCCTAGTGTTGCACTAACTGGAGTGGGAATTGTATTTTCTACCCCTCTGCTATCCAACACTTTCCCTACTGTTGCATTCACTGGAATGGGAATAGTCAGATTTAATCCTCCGCTATCCAACACATTCCCTATCATTGTAACAATCACTGGAGTTGGAATAGTAAGTTTTACCCTTCCGCTATCCAAGACGTTCCCTACTGTTGCACTCACTGGAGTGGGAATAGTCATTTTTATCCCTCTGCTATCCAACACTTTCCCTTCTGTTGCACTCATTGGAGTGGGAATAGTCATTTTTGCTCCTCCATTATCCAACACTTTCCCTACTGTTGCATTCACTGGCGTGGGAATAGTCATTTTTACCCCTCCGCTATCCAACACTTTCCCTACTGTTGTACTCACTGGAGTGTAAAATTTAAGTTTAAAGACTTTTAAATAGTTGAATCTTCAAATTTATAATATAATGTTTTTTATTAGATTTTATGTTATTGGTGCATGTATATATATATATATTTATTTGTAAATTTTCATATATACAATTATAAAATAAATAGTTTATTAATTGTTTTAAAGTAAATATATATATATATTACATTTTATATATGTATGTTTACATTTTTAAAATTACATTTATTTGTTATATTTCAGGAAGGTACTGATGTTGTCAGTGGCTGTGATCAGGGATGTCTCGGTGCTGCGGTTGGCTTGAAATCCGGATTGGGAGGGGTCCAAGAGGTTATGATGCTCCAGGTGGTGGGTGAGGTGCCGGTTTATCACTTTCTCTAGGACTTTTGCTGGAAAAGAGAGCAGAGAGATGGGGTGGTAGTTCTTCGGTTCGGCTGGGTAAGAGGATATTTTTTTCAGGAGGGGCCTAACCTCCCCGTGTTTCCAGTCCTCAGGAAAGGAGACCGATGTGATGAAGGTGTTCAGGACTTTCCTGAGTTCAACACCGATTGTCTTGGTGGGGGCAGGGATCCATGGGTGCTCCAGAGTGAACTGAGATTATGATGAGGATGGTTTCTTGCTTGGTGAGGAAGTCCCATTGAGTGCAGAGGTGTTCGGGGTTCAGGTCCGTGGGTGTGAGCTGGTTAAAACTGTCAACAGCGGAGGGTTGGGATTCAAAGTTTTCATAGATGGCAAAGATCTTGTCATGGAAGAATTCCGCAAGGTTGTTTCATAGTTCTTGAGAGGGTGTGATGTTCTCAGTGGCAGAGCGATTCAAGAATTCCTTCATGATGGTGATCAGTTCCTTGCTGCGGTTTGTGATGGCTTCGATGTGGTTTGCTAGGGCATTCTTATTTTCTTTCAGGAGGCGGTGGTACTGTTTGAATGCTGTCTTGAAGGTAGTGCGGTCTTATTTTTTTTGCTGATCTGCCATTTCCTTTCTAGTTGCCGGCTGATGCCCTTGGTGGCTTTTAACTCATCTATGAACCAGCTGGCTCTTTTTGTTGGTCCTTTGGTGTTGGCTGTCTTTGTGGGGGTAATTGAGTTGGCGCAATCTGTGATCCACCAGGAGAGGTTTTTGCTGCTGCCTGTTGTGGGTCAGATGTTGAGTCTGGGAGGTGGGAGCATAGTGCGTTGTTTCACTGGTCTTCTGATATCTTTTTCCAGTCTCTGCGCATTGATCTTGGGGGCATGATGCCGGCATTGGTGGGTCTTGAGTGGATGCTGCAATGGTCGGTCCAGGTCAGCTGTGTAGCATTGCTACACTTCACTCTGTCGCTGGAGGGGAAGATGGGGTTGAGTGTATGTCCTGTGATGCGGGTAGGGTTGGTGACCAGTTGTTTGAGGCTGATGTTATTAATGCTCTCCAGGAGGTCAGTTGTGTTGGTATCACTAGGGTCGTCGAGGTGGAAGTTGAGATCCCCTAGGAAGATGTAGTGCTCGAAGTTGATGGCGATCGGAGTGACTAAGTCTGGGATGGCATTGCAGAAGCTTCGGCGTGGTCCAGGTGGTCTGTAGGTGAGGGTGCCTCTAATGGTGGTTTTTCTGTCTGTGTGAAGTTGAAAGTTGAGATTTTCCATTATCGGGGTTGGGTCATCTGGGGAGAACGAGCATCGGGTGGTGTCCTTGTAGATTATGGCAATTCCACCTCCGTGTTTGTTGGTTCAGTCCTGGTATGTTATTTTGTATCCTTCAGGGGTGTTAAAGGCAATATCTGTAGTGGAGGAGGGATTCAGCCAGGTCTCCATGACAAAGATGATGTCAGGGGTGGGGGATGAAATTGAGCCCTAAATCTCGGTGGCGTGACTTTTGAGTGTTTGTGTGTTGTGTAGGATGCACTGGAGGTTGTCCAAGGTGATTGACGTCGATGTTTTGGACGTGGTTGTGTTTGCGGTGTCTCTGGTGCTGTCAGCTGCTTCGGTGTTGCAGGTTAAGTGGCAGTGCCAGCAGAACTATTGTCCTTTGGTGGTGTGTGGGGATGTGTGGCAATAGTGGTTGCTGAGGTGTCTGGGATCCAAGGCTCGGAGGTCCGCAGCAGTGTAGCTGCATGGGGTGGAAGAGCCAGGGTTCCAGGTGCTGGTCACGGTCCAGGCACGGAAGGGCTCAGACGTGCTTGCCTTTGGTGCGCCAACAGCACGGGCATGCAGTGGCCTCCATATGTAGTCTTGGGAGGACCTGGCTGGGAAGCAGGAGGGCAGGGAGCAGGAAACGGCGGGAACACAGATGGCGGGAACAAAATGAAGGCAACCAAACACAGAATTACGCTTGGGGGAAAATAAGCAATAAAATAAGATAATTACAAGCTTGCAAACTTTACATCTAACAGCAATGCAGCACACACCAAAAGCGTCGGGAAGCCATTCCCTGCAGATCGGGTTCGAGCACAGTATGGTGAAGGGCTCAAGGACTATTTTCGCGCCACAGTGCCTCTAACCAACAGGAGCAGCAGCGGAGGAGCCTCATGCCTGACCTAGGAGGTCAAGGGCAACTCACTGGAGCCATGCAGCAGCCTCTATATATAATCCTAGGAGGTGAGAGGGGCTGGCTGGGAGGTGGGAGGGATGGGAGTGGGAAATAGCGGGAACTCCGACAGCGGGAACAAAATGCGAGCAACCCAACACAGAATTACACTCGGAGGAGAATAAACAATCAAATAAGGTAAATTACAAGCTGGAACACTTTATGCGAGTACTGTACCACGATACCGCGGTACTCCGTAAACCTTTGAAAAAATATATTAATCAATAATAATACTCTCCTCCACCTGTAGAGGCTTTCCCAAACTGCCTCATTTCTTCCTATGCATTACATAAACATTACTAAGCTTTATTTTATGTAAAAACACAGAACAAGTAGAAAGTGTGGTTTAAACAAGATGGCTACCTTTTCATTTTGCAATGGCTTAGATGAACACATAATATTGTGATTCATCGCCATGCACCGCGCTGTACCGCAAAGGATACCGTGGTGCACTGTGGGCCAATATACCACTAAGGTTTGACCTTTATAACTTAGAAACTTTTAAACCAATCCAGATCCATGTCAGATTAAAAAGCCTAAGGAAAATCCAATAGTTGAAAAAAGTGTTTTGGTACCTCTTTTTTCTTTACACTCCCTTAACAAATCAGCACAAAAGTTTGCATCATTAGACCATATAGAAAAAGGAATAGTCTGCAAAGTTTTGTGGACATTCATCAATCGTTGACAAAGCTATTAGCAAGGAAAGGTATGAGAAATTCCTATCTCTGGGAATCCTAACTGTTGGATCTCCCCATCTCTGCAGGGTCACCCCAAACCTTTTACCTTTTACCCTCCACTTTTTGCTGAATTTGTTTTTGCTTGCCTTAGGACTCTATGCACTTTACCAATGCTAACTAGCGCTAAAGTGCTTGGACTCTCTCCCCTAAACATGATCAAATTGGTCTACACCTGATTGCATGTTTAATTTACTTATAGTCCCTTGAAGAGTGGAATACCAAAAAACCCAGGGTCTGTAAATTACATGCTACTAGTGGGCTTGCAACACTTACTGTGTCACCCACTTCAGTAGCCCCTAAAGAATGTCCCAGGCCATTTCAGCCTGATTGCAGTTTTAAACTGCCAATTTGACTTGGTAATATAAACACACTGTGTCACGTGGCCGGTGGGGACATTGTCGACATCACTAAGTTAGCATGAGCCTTTCAGCCATTAATCAGCTTTGCGTACGTTACTAGCTGATTTTATTTGACCACAACTTTTGTCCGTGCCTTTCACATGGGATCTGTTCAATGTGCTTGTTCTCTGTCTGTTCCTGGAGTTTAGTCTGAACATTGTGAGCAAGGTCGATAAACAATGCCCCTTGTTATTCGGTTCTGGTCAGGCCCTAGCACTTAGACAAAACATACCAATGCAGCTGGTGAGAGACTGGCATTTTGATATTACGGGGATGCATGCATGGGGAACACACACTTGGAGAGGGACCTTTCCAGGGAGAAGAGCAAGGCAGTTCCTATGATGTAGATCTACCATCTATGCACTAAGGTATGGGGTCTGCTGACAAAGCCCAGAGATCTTCTGTTATATAATAATACATATTCCTACCAAGGGGAGAGAGGTTAGGCTGAACTTTCTTTTCTCTATTGTCTCTATTGTCTTTTCATTATGACACCTCCCATTATGATATATGGCCTAGCTGCGATGTTCACATTATTCATTTCACTTATCTCCTGATCAAGTCCCGTTTGCAACTATTCCGTCTGTTGAAGATCGGCTGATTCCCAACGAGGACAGCAGACTTCCATTGATCGTTATTGCACATGAAGGCGTGACTTCTACACATGCCGGAGTCTCTGCGACAGTTTCTCTTTTACAGCAACGTTTTTGGTGGCGTGGCTTATATAGACAGACTCATAATAATGTACTTTCTTGTGACATTTGTCAACAAATTAAGCCCTCTACGGTTACACGCCCATATCATACACAGCTTTACATTTCAAACCAACCGTTTGGTTGTATTTATCTTGATCACTACGGTCCTTTGACGTCTGACGCTGCATATAAACATATTTTGGTTGCAGTGGATTTGTGCACTAGATTCCTTTGGGTTCGGCCGGAACGTAGTGCTGACGCTCGAAATGTCATTAGAGATTTGCGTGTCTTTGTCGGGACATTTGCCTGTGGCACCTTCAATTCTGACCAAGGTCCGGTGTTTGCCTCTAAGGCTTACAAGGATGCAATGAAGTCTCTGGGGGTGCTGGTGCAACTTTCGTCTCCATACAGGCCTGAGGGCAATTCAGTAGTGGAGCGAATGAACCGTGACTTGAAGCAATCTTTGTCAGCTAGAGTCTTAGGTACTGGCAGGAATTGGCTAACTCATTTTATTCGGAGGTTAACATGCACTTAATAATCTCCCTAGAAGATCTCCGGGTGGGCGGACCCCATATGAAATGCTCTTCGGCATTAAAATGTTTGTGCCAGACCTTGATGCTCTAGACGTTGTGGCGGCTGCCGCAACATTTGACGTGGATAACCATTCTACCATGTTACAGGAACTACAAAAGACCTGTGACACACTTGCTAAAGACCATTCGCCCTCGTCCGCAGAAGCAGCTATGCTGATTCCTATTACAGGCTGGCTTCCTAAAGTTGGTGATCTGGTCTGAGAAAAGCTGGAGAACAAAAAAGAATTCGGTCCCTCTTATCGTGCACCAGTCTCAGTTGTTGGATTAAAGGGTACTCGTACAGTGATTTTGTCTCCATGGCCGCAAGGAAAATCGATTTAATTCTATTGAACATGTCAAGCTACACCATATGGCCGATTCTGAATAGTGTGTCCACAAACATTCCTCGGCGGGATGTTTCTTTGAGTTTCACCGCCTACTATGCAACTGCAAAGTGATGTGGAGACATCGGTCGATTTGAAGCCTGTATCTTCAGTAGCTTCAGTCACGCATGAATATGCCTCTCCACCTCTTAAATTTACAGTTGACTTCCCAATACTGAAATCCATTCCTCTTCTAATACAGAAAGGCCCCCGTTGTTTCACCTGGGAGCGAATGGTTATTATATGGACAAAAATAGCTTTTCCTCAACTTCTTCTCTTCGGCTACCACGGTAAAAGAGACCCCAACTCGATTTTCTGTTTTCATCTCCTGGTTTCGTAGAACATATCTGGTTCCTCCTTGGACACACATCTGGATGGTGCTAACAATGGTGTTTCTCTTTATGTGGATTGGTTTTGTGACTGTCTTTTTCCTTCTAATAAATGCCCAATACTTATCTGAACGCTCTGCTGCCCATCTGGTGGATGGATTATTGGCCCCACACACTTCGTCTCATATAATGAAAATGGATCAATCTCTCGTGAATATTTCAGCATTTCCTGTTATTGATGGTATTGTTTGGGAAAAACTTCCATTCTAAATTTACGGCCCAGTTGAGATAATTCAAATTCCATATGTGTTTTGTGTTTCTTTAGGTGATGTCATCACACAAGGAATACATTCGGGCGACTGGGATGTCAAAGCTGTCCATTCCCTGTTTTCCGTTTTGAAATATTATACTGCCTTTGAGACTGAAGATTTGTATTTAAATCCTGCAAGCTATTCTGACTTATTCTGTTTTCAACATTATGGTCATCATTATTTACACAAAACAAGCACTGTCAGACCTGTGGTGAATTATACACAATGGGAACATTGTCCAAAACCGTTTAAGGGGAGTTCACCAACACAGAAAAATAAAGTATGTATATTGTTCACGGTACAATCTTTCGGACCCGACCTCTTATTATTACAAACTGAACGTACAAACACGTTCTAAATTTATGTTGATCCATACTAAATTGGTATTCTCTTCTTCTTTCATAAATGACCTGTCCCTGAAGGGGTATGATTACTGGAAGGACACAAATGATTTGAAATCAATATGGGGTACAACATTTTTCCAGGTCCAGGATACTGAATCATTACATCGTGCTTGTTTAATTCCATCACAGTTGATATTTTTAAATGACACTGTGCAACCGACTACATGTTTTGGTTTAGCTACTACTAAAAATTTGAATGCTCTGCACTTTGTGGCATAAAATACATGGGGTAATATCCGAAGTATTACATATCCGTCTTTCACCGGAGGCGAGACGCTGCCTCCTCAACATTTGGGAACCCACAGACCTTAACACTCACCAAACACAGTGGGCCACCCTGGGATTCATGATAGCAAAAAGAAACATCGCTAAATTGTGGGGAGCGGCTAAACCACCTACGTTAGAGGCCTGGGAGAGAGATCTTGATTGGTGTATGTTTAGGGAGAATACGGTGTATAACGCTAGGGGTTGCCCCAAAAAGTGGGCACGTATCTGGAGCCATTGGAATAGCTATCGAGGTGAAATTTGTACACCGACCGAATGTCCTGACCCATGTGCACCCCCTACCCAGTGATGTTCCCTTCTTGTGATGTAAGGTAATCCTTGTCTTCCAAATGTCGTTATTGTTTCTTTCAGTTCTGGTGTCCTCTGTATTGTCTATGTGAACCGATGCTTGTTTCAATAAAAAGAATTATTAAAAAAAAAATGGGAATTCTCCCTCAATTCTCCCATTGGCTGCCTATGGCGCATGGCCAGAATACTAAAATATTCCATGGACGTACTATATGAAATGGTTCTAAATGGTACTCTTAACTCCTCCGATAGTAATCAATTAGGCTGGTTAATGTGGCCAATAAATACCAATGCATGTCAATTGTGCTTTTCTAATGCTTCCACCGGGTTTACGCTCAGTAGACCTGGCCCTCGCTTTCCCCAGTCACATACAGTTACTACATACACAGTAGGTAAATTATGCCAGCAATGGTTGGGTCACTCCACATTGTCATCTGTCAAACAACATTTGTCTCTTTTAGATGGGGACATCGATTTGCCTGACTTCCTTTTAGGGCCAAAATCCCCTCGCAATAAACAATTTATATATGCTGCATATAATGAATTTTGGAAATTGTCCCAAATGGAAGCTCCTTTCCGCTTACGACAACTTGATCAGGATAATTTATGCAAAGTTCTTGATGTAGTTGATAATAACATTAATACATTGTCTTCTCGTATTTACACGTTGGATAATATTGTTTCTTCTGTGAATGATATCGTACAAAATGATGTATCTGTGTTATACCATGGTCAAAATCAGTTAAGGTCTGTAATGCAATTCAGTTGGACATTTCAAACATTGAAAAGTGGAAAAGTTTCATGGGATTATTTCAATGCTTCTGCCTTATCTACCGCTGAGACTGAATCTTCAGTGTGGTTAATACATGGGGTTATCTCATTACCAATTTCCCTGTTTAAATTCACAGCATGCATGAAGCACTATCCAATTGGGAGGTACGAATGACTTGGTAGTAGTTTTCTCCCTGAGTTATGGTCGTTACTATTTAAATTCCGCTGTCAACAGGAGGAAAAGGAAGTATTCCTTACAGTGGAGGACTGTGATTCTACCGTCGGACATTCCTTCGTATGTAAACAAGTTAAATTGTATGGAGCTTGCAACGTTTCAGCCCCTAATTTGACCTGTTTTTTAAAAGGGACTCCAGTCCCTGCTATAATTCCCACCCTAACTTTACTTTCTAATAGTGGTTATCTTATCCTGAATAACCACAATTGCTGCGGCTTACGGGCAGGCATCCCGTATATAGTAACTGTTTCACAACGTGTTACATGTTGCAGCAATGTTCTCTTCCACCCCCACAGGGAGTTGTTGATAGCTCACTATGGCCTTAATTCCAACTTTGAAGACGACTTCAACAAGTTAAGCATATTCAAAGTGGTATTGTTTCAACAACAAGTCGCTCTCACATCGGCTCGAGAGACCTTCGAATTACAGGTGGCTAGAACATCAAGTAAGATTCAGTCACTGCTGAATACAAATCTCCCACTCCATTTTGGAGAGTTAATACACCAAATATTTAATGCGTCTGACACAGAAGGACTGGCTCATTTCTTCAAACTTGTAGGACCCGGCCTTGTGTCATCATTTCAGACTATATTCGGTGTAATACCTGCTTTTATTCATTCCATTTTTTCCAGTGTCTTCTGTAGATTTCCCCTTGCTGGTTTGCAGTGCACTACTTATTTTCTGCCTACCACGTAATGGCTGCCCGTCCTGTGGTTCAGCTCAGCCCCGTACAATTATGGCTGTACCGTGAACGAATGCGGCAGCTTCTTGGATGCTTGCCATTAGCCACTTTGGGCATCAGTTATCGGCTTAACTTCCGCTACGCCTACTTCACCTGCGTGCAACCTGTGTTCTACTGTTGCTGGCGCCCCTTCAATTGGGCCCTGGATGTTTGCCTCTCCAAAACATCGCATGTTGTCCTGGATTATGAACTGTTGGTGGGTCCGTTGTTGTCCCATGACCAGGACTGTTCCGGGGACAACCGCTTGATGTATTCGGCTACTCTTGGAGTTCTGGCTGGTTTGAGTACCTGTCCTTCTGCACAGCGCCTATTACAGCAGAGTGTCATCGAATTTCATGCAGGTTGCCTGCTAATGCTCCTTGAAGCAGAGGATTATGAAGAGCAAGTCTGTTCATTCATTTTGATTAATTGGATTGCAACCCTCTTTGGAGGAAGGGATGTGGATGCCATTTTGGATCTGATTGCCTGGCACAGCACATGTGATCTTTTTGCTTTCGTTGGAGAACCCTAATTTGTCTTGGGGGTCTTTTTGACATTTTATGCCACAATTTATAAAGTTTTTCGATTCAATTTTTTCTTTTTGTGCTGCTTGTTTCAAAATGAATATTTGAAATTGGTAAAAAAGAAAAAAGAAAAAAAAGTGATACCAAACAAAAACAAAAAATTGCTTTTGATTTAAAATTTGGCTTATTGCAGATAGCTTTGGCTCTGCTTACCTAAGTGTTCTTTTTGGATCTGTGCTATGGACCTGGCTAACGGGAGGGTGTCACGTGGCCGATGGGGATTGTCCACATCACTAAGTTAGCATGAGCCTTTCAGCCATTACTCAGCTTTGCGCACGTTCCTAGCTGATTTTATTTTACAACAACTTTTGTCTGTGCCTTTCACATGGGAACTGTTCAATGTATTTGTTCTCTGTCTATTCCTGGAGTTTAGTCTGAACATTGTGAGCAAGGTCGGTAAACAATACCCCTTGTTATTCTGTTCTGGTCAGGCCCTAGCACTTAGACAAAACATACCAATGCAGCTGGTGAGAGACTGGCATTTTGATATTACGGGGATGCATGCATGGGGAACACACACTTAGAGAGGGACCTTTCCAGGGAGAAGAGCAATGCGGGTACTATGATGTAGATCTACCATCTAGGCACTAAGGTATGGGGTCTGCTGACAAAGCCCAGAGATCTTCTGTTATATAATAATACCTATTCCTACCAAGGGGAGGGAGATTTGGCTAAACTGTCTTTTCTCTATTGACTTTTCAATATGACATCTCCCTTTATGATATATGACCTAGCTGCGATGCTGACGATATTTGTATTATACATTTTCCTGCTTGTTGTGGCACGTATACTGCATTTTAGAGCAAGTTAGTTAAAATAAATATTCTCAAATATTTTGTGTCTCTGACTTTATTGTGGACAAGAACAAGACTGCGAGCGAAAGGGTGTGTCTTGCTACCGCGATTCCTGAGAGACTCAGGAGTGTTGTGTTCTGGGGTGTCTAATCATTTGCTTCTCAGTGAGTGAGTAGTAGAGCGAGTGAGACACTATAGCTAGTCGGTCCTGGGCTCGTGGGCACTAAGGTGGTAGGAAGGCTAAGTCCCTACACACCGAGGTCCCATAATCCTGGCCTAGTTCTGTGTATGTGCAGAATCCCTGCAACAACTGCCAAGCATTAAACTCCCCTTTCATTGCATATAAAGCACCAGTAAGTTTTACATGCCCTGGTAGTGAAAAACTCTTAAACTTGTTTTTCACTACCCACAAGATAACTTTGAGTTGCCTTAATACATTTTATAAGTTCTAACGTTTGATTGAAGACTGATGAGCATTTCATATTTGGCATCTGGTGAAGTCAGATTTTAAATTACAATTTTGAAAATGCCACTTTTGGAAAGTTGTCATTTAGTACCTACAACATCCTCTAGGTTACATGATTTGGTGTAACTGTCAGTTTGACTTTGTGAATTCTTCCCAAAAAGTCACACAATAGGTTTGCTTGAATGGGCCATCTGCTGACAGGGTGGAGGGGTGAAGCTATGCAGAGCACCACTTGCAACTGAAAGGGCTGTGAGCTGCCTTCACAGAAAGGGCTTTCCACCTTCACATTATCTCTGCAGCCAGCTTTGAGCCAGGGCAGGGGAGTTCGGAAATTCTAAGCACTTCACAGAGAAATGTCCAGAAACTTCTCCCAGCTTCCAAGAAGATACAAGGTATTAAAATGGGGCCCTCGGACCCACTCTTGAGTTTACATTCTGAACCTGCAGAAGGACTCTCAGAGGACTGCCTGCTGCTGTGTACTCCACAAGACTGCTTTACTGCACCTGGAAGGGCTGCTTTGCTGCCTGGAACATGCCTTGAACCATCTGAGGTGAGCCCCGCTGTTTGAGCCATGCATCTTCACCTGAACCCAGGACTACCAGAGTGAATCCAAGGGCTAGTTTGCTGGCCTCCTGTTCAGAGCCACAGGGACATAAAAGACTCCCACCATATTGAACCCGACCTGCGAGTTTTGAAGCCGTAAGTTGTGTCTTGCCAGTCCTGGACCCTTGGTTGTCGTGCTAAAGGTGCTCAGATAGCCGAACTCCAAAACTTGGGACCATATTTTTGGCTGAAAACTGCTCTGTGAACCAAGAGACAAATAGGACCAACCTGTGTGTCGATCTGCCCAAGATGCATCGCCAGTCGGCCTGACTGCGGCTGCTACAGCTACGTTCTTCTCTACAGCAGAAAATCCTGTTCAGCAGTCAGTTGCCAAAGGGGTATCCAAGCTCCTGGAACTGTCTTCAGCTACAGCCTCTTGCCTTATCCAGCTGCAGATTTTCAACTTCCCAAAAAGTGACTAAGTCCGAAAGTAGAATTCTTTACAGCAACTTCATCCAGTAACTCCACTACAACGCTTCCTCCTTGGACACACCTGCAGCCTTGCCCCGCTGAAATTTTCCTTCTCAGAAAATTTTTTGTTGGAAATTTTTCTAAGTTCGAAGGTAAACGCCGACCATGCCCAATTCACTTATTGTATCTGACGCGCCGTTGGTCATATTCTTCGACTTTGAACCGGTCTCATGCGACTAGATGTCCACAGTTGGTGCTCTAATCTTTCAGACGCTAGTTAACTTTTTACTCTAAAATTGAAACATTTATAACTCAGGTTCAACTGATTGGATTTTATCTTTTTGGTGTCTAATAATTTATTACAATTTACTCGTGTTGTGTTTTCTCTTTAATACTGTTTGTATGCTGCATGAATACTTTGCACATTGCCTCCAAGACCCCAGTCAACCAACAACCCAATTTCACACACTAACTATAACTACAGAGAGGCTATGGCCACTCTGTAATGCTGCAATTACTTGAAGGCACAGAGCGGCTTAAGTATATCTTAAGTAAATCTATATCTATCTATCTATCTATCTATCTATCTATCTATCTATCTATCTATCTATCTAGATAGATAGATAGATAGATAGATAGATAGATAGATAGATAGATAGATAGATAGATAGATAGATAGATAGATAGATAGATAGATAGATAGATAGATAGATAGATAGATAGATAGATAGATAGATAGATAGACCAGAAAAAGCTTACTGGAATTGGGCTAATGAGATGGAGCTCCACAGGCATGATGGTGGTTTCCTTACAGAGGCCTTTTAGCTTTTAAGACGCTCTGTGCCTTCAAGCCCTTAATCGATTTTTTGACAGTACCAGGGGGTAGATCCTTGTTTCTTAAATTCCGGTTTGGCGTACTGCCCCATATGTCATTTACATCGAATTAAAAGCACCAGGTTGGTGGTGGTGTGCACTGCCCAGTTTGTTCCAGTGCTGAGGAGTCCCTTGCTCATTTTATGTTCTTGTGTCCCAGGTATACTCAGCCAAGGAAAAAATTGATACTTCCAGTATGTACACTGATGGGGTGCAGACAGTATAGTTTGTCACTTAGGCTGTTGAACACTGGAACCAATTAAGCTAAAGTATGTGCAGTGGCCAAATATTCAAGATGGTGTTGGGCTGTACGTGCCAGAGCTTTGGGCCATTGAAGGGTACAATATGAGTCAGCATTGAGAGTAGTAAGGGTGAGTGACGCCTAAGCATAGCTGACTCTAATGTGATTTTGCCGGACAATATCGGAGGGTACTGACCCCTCCCTTCCGTGGCTAATCCTGTTCTTGCACTATTATTGCTGTTATATTCTGTTACACTGCTTTAGTGGTTGCTGATACTTATGCTTTAATTTTGTTCATCCTGTTTTAAGCATGGACATTGATGTCTTTGTTTCAGACTATTGGCATTATACCTAGGATTGATTTCCTATGAGTACTGTGTCTGGATGATCTTATGTCTTATTTTAATCTTATACCCTGTCGCTATTGCAGCAACTAAAGTTGACCAATAGAGAAGGATCTGCTTTGGGGATGTTGAGATGTCTAGACTAAGTTAATGCACTGTTAGGAGCACATAGCGGACTCAAAAGAAAGTTTTTGTCCTCCTATACTTTGCTTATATGTTATCTACATCTAATGTTCTTGATAGATGCATGTACTACTCTAATAGAATTTAAATTTTATCCAGACCATTTTTAACATTTTGTAAATGCTTTTATATATAATGTATTTCGCCAATTTTAAAGAATATTTGATGAATTATGCAGTCAGACCACTTGCACTTTGCTGTCTATGGGGCTAGGTTCCATATGCCCACTTGAGCTCCTTTCTGCTTTTGCTCATTATAATCCCTATGCAATGTGTTCTATGAGATCATGAGATCAGGAATGATGTGTACTTGATATTAAGTTGTGTATCTGTTGCTTATGTTTTATACTTTTATGTCTCTCAGCCAAATAAAGCTATTGAATTGGATATATATATATATATATATATATATATATATATATATATATATATATATATATATATATATATATATATGTATGTATATATATATATATATATATATATATATATATATATATATATATATATATATATTCACTGAAAAAAACATAGGTTTCAGGGGCGTTATAGTTAGCTGGACTTTTCACTCGTACAGAACCATTGAAATTCCCCCGTTATAGTTAGTTCAGCTAACTATAACTCGCGCGCCCGCAATGCACTGCTGATGACGTCACATATTACATCACTCATGACATGGTCAGTGACATCACTCATGACATCACTGATGACATCTCAAATGACATCACTGATGACATCATCCTTGTGATAGAGTGGCAGACCTCCTCTTCCCCTAATATAACCTTTGATACACACATTCAAAAATAGAAACTACAATTTTCAAAACAATGGACATACCAATATCAGTTACAACAAGCTATTCAGTAATTCTAAGATCCACATACACATCCACTCATTCACCAACAGTCCTATACAGTCACTCATACATGTACTCACTCATCATATGTACTCATACACCTATACATCCTGTTACACAACGCCACTCATCCATAGAGTTACTCACACACATAGTCACTCATGCTAATAAAGAATCAAACATCCATTTACTTGCATATACAGTTATACACACACCACCACACTTACTTCTACAGAAACTTACACATACTTAGTCTTTTAAACAATCACTTATAGAAACACATACTTATTCATACAGGAACTCTTTCAATCTCTCACTCTCACATATACTCACTTATATACACCAATAGTCACATATACTAGTTTAAAACATATGTAGTTACTCATAAATACACTATTGAGACAGTCATTCACTCACTAAAACACCCATGCACACACTCATCCACCCATACAGTCCTGCACACATGCTGTCTTCAACACATACAAACAGAGAGTCACTCATTCATGCACCTATGCACTACGTAATACCCCCCACCGAACCATACAGACACTCAGACACTCATACTGATACTCAAAAAACCAACTAATAACCTATATAGACACTCATGTAGCTACTCACCAACCCATGCAGCCACTTATACACAAAGTGAGAGACTGATACAGATATTTACATATTTAAACATTACTCACTAAGCCATGTATTCACTAAGATACACTTAATCAGTCAGTTATACAATCAATTTTTCAAAAACAAATCATCCATTTAGACACTTATATACCCATTTATTCTTCCATCGACCTTGAGATATACATATATAAAACATATGTAATTTTCAGAAAAACACACATTCACTGGATGATGTCATCAGTGATGTCATTTGAGATGTCATCAGTGATGTCATGAGTGATGTCACTGACCATGTCAGGATTGAAGGGGAATTATTTTCCCAACTAAATACGCGCCATAGGGCGTGTTTGCACACGTCACCTCAGGCCCCGTCCCCTCCCTTCCCCACTGTGTAAACACGCCCTGTGGCCGTTTTTTAAGTTGGGAGATTAAGTCCCCTTGAATCCTGAGGATCCCTAGGGGCAAAATAGCCCACTAGGTACGACCAGTAAGCGGCATTGCAGAGAGGTGTAAAAAGGGGCACGGCCTGCACCACCTCTCTGCAACGCAGAGCAGTGGCGCTTACTGGAAGCGCATGGTGGGCTAGTTGGCCCCCAGGGTCCCTCAGGATTAGAAGGGAATTATTTCCCCAACTTAAAACGCACCACAGGGCGTGTTTGCACACGTCAACTCAGGCCCCGTCCCCTCCCTTCACCACTGTGTAAACGCGCCCTGTGGCCGTTCTAAGTTGAGAGATTAAGTCCCCTTGAATCCTAAGGGTCCTTAGGGTCAAACTATCCCACTAGGTACCTCCAGTAAGCGCCACAGAGCTGCGTTGCATAGAGGTGTAAAAAGGGGCGTGGCCTCAGAACACCTGTCTGCAACGCAGCTCCCTGGCGCATACTGGAGATACCTGTTGGGCTAGTTGGCCCTCAGGGACATCCAGTATTGAAGGGGAATTAATTCCCCAACTTACAACTGGCCAGGGGGCGCGTTTGCAGAGTGCTGTAAGGAGGGGGCGGGGCCTCCGGCGCGATGCCGGTCTTTTATTTATTTTAGTTTTTTAAGAAGGAGGGCTGTGTCTTTTTCTAATTTACTGGCCCTGGAGACCCCATCCCCCAGGGCCTGCACCCTAATTTTTTTTGTTGAAAAAAGTTAATTTGGCCCTCCCAAGGCCATAATCGGCCCCGGGGACCCCAACCCCCTTTTTTTTTTATTCTTTAGGAGGGAGCTGCTTTGCCCCCCTCCTCAGGCCACTTATGGCCCCGGGGACCCCATCCCCCGGGGCCGGCCTTTGTTTTTTATTATTCAAAAAATGTATATATTTATAGAAACACCTAGGACATGCTGGACAAACCGTATGTACCTATCACCATGACGATTTGCGTGATATTCATTAAAAGGCGACTATGCATAGAATGAATCCACATGGAATGTATTTACACCGCTAGTGAAGTTCTGACGTGTCTGACGCCCTACCGTGCCTAATCCCGGCGCCCCCGCCGGTGGGTACTCTCCAAGTAGACACCCTTGTCGTTTATTTATACAAACATGGGTAGCTATTGACGGGCACATTTATATACACATTTAATATACACGCACACCAAGCCATTCAAAGGGGATTCGACAAAAATTCGACCAAACTATGCAAGAAACCCCCCTCACGGTTAATAAAACACACATCCACCGCCGGATGTGTAATACTTTTTATTTTACTCTCTGGAAAGGAGACGAACCTCACTTGAGAGTCACAGCGTGCTCCTGGCTGAGCCCAATGCTGTGTTACACCCACCAGTGCCCGCCGAGTGCCTCACACCTCTGTGTTGTATTCCACCAGCTAGTGCGTATGCTCTGACACTCTCTAGCCCATGTGCACTGTAACACCACCCCGTGAATATGTCATGCCACACTTGCCTTCGCGTGGGTTATATTGCCCCATCTGACGTGCCTTCCTCGATGCCTATGTTATAACGCACAGCGCTATGCCATAAATATTACAATCTGGGATCCATATCTTTGTCACTGTGCATATGCAACGTTACACTCCCCAGCACATATTTTATATTACAACTTTAGAGACTAGTTAGGTTACACAACACTGCCATGTGCATATTACACTCTCGACATTTTAATTAAAGCAGAATCCGGCGAATTACACACAAGCCTGTATAGGAAGAGCAGTGAGCGAAACACGCTTCTTAAATACACCAGCCACCACCCACGCAACCTCAGGGACAATTTGCCCTTTGGCCAATTCCTGAGGTTGCGTAGGAACTGCTCCAAGAAAGAGGATTTCTTTGCAGAGTCAGCAGGCCTTCTCACCAGACTACTAGAACGTGGCTACCCAATCAGACTCCTCAAAAAAGCACGTAAACGTGCTTGGCACAACCACAGGGAGTTTCTATTGGTCCCAAAATGTAAAACCAATTCAAATGAAGACAGGATTGTCTGTGTGAGCACCTTTAATACTAAAAGCAGTGCCATAAAGAAAACAATCAACCGACACTGGCATTTAGTGTCGGATGAGTTGGGTAATATCCCACCGCCTCTACACGCCTTTAGAAAGGGCAAGAACGTAAGGGACCATGTGGTCAAATCATTACTTCCGATACAACGTCCACAGGGTCAAACCACACTATGGGGTATTCCACCAATCAAAGGGCACCGCAAATGTGGCCTCTGTAAAGCCTGTGCCATGACTGTGGAAATCACTGAATTTACACACAACGGTCAAAACTATACACTACAGGAGCATAGTAACTGTAACACCAGTGGGGTTATTTATGCAATCATTTGCCCTTGTGGCTTTATGTATATAGGACAGACCAGCCAGAAAGTCAAATGTCGAATCCTACAACATTGTAGCCGCATACGCTGCATGGTACAAGGCGCACCACTAGTAGAACACTTCAGGAGGTTCGAACACACACCAGAAAGTCTGAAATGGTGGGTCGTTGAGAAGGTGAAACCCAATCCAAGAGGAGGTGACTTTGGTAACATTCTTAGTAAAAGGGAATGTAGGTGGATACATTCTCTTGATACGATCACACATGGCCTGAGCGAATTTGAGGAGATAGGGAGACAGGTCTCAATACTGGGTATTGTGTGAAACCATTCCCCCACTCTGTTGCACACTAGGGGCTCATTTGGGCTTTCATCTCATGTAGATACACTGTACACTACATCCTTACTGTGTATTGTTCATACTGGTCCTCCAACTACCTAGAACGTGACTCAATGGATCCCTGTATGAATGAATCCTTGAAGTCATCAATATATGTTGGAGCTTCTATCCATGCGCAACGTGATTATCATCCTTTTAATTTTAATTTTAATTGTTCTTTGAATTATACATACTCTGTGCAAATACTCTTGAAACCAATATGTATAACCTTATATACTGTATATTCATCTCCCTTAAATTAATTCTCTGATGAATGAATCCTTGAAGTTAACATGGTTATCATTATATGTTGGAGCTTCTATCCATGCGCAACGTGATTATCGTCCTCCAATTTTAATTGTTTTTTGAATTATGAATACTTTGTGTAATTACTCTTGAAACCAATATGTATAACTTTATATACTGTATATTCTCTGATTTACTGAGATCGTGTGAAATACCTTGTCCTTACCACCGTAGAATTCAAGTGGCAATTATAACCTGGGACACACCCCCCCCTCCTATACATCTCGCCGGATCCATTACACATAATTCAATTATGTATCCACCTCGCAGAAATTGAACCTTTCTTCACACATCAGGACTCTTATCCCGGTCGGGATAGTCTTTCATCCCTGTCCGTTCCGTACCGGCGGCGTCAGCCCGGTGTGAATGACGTCGCGTACGGTTTATACTTTGGAGTGGCGGCCGCTACCTCCCTTCGAGCCAACTCACTTGGGAATTGCTCGCGGCCGGACATAAGGTAATGACACCCATTGGGAGCGCTCGACCCCATCTACCGCCTCCCCTTTTAATCTAATCAACTCACGCTTCGGCTTAACTTAACTCACGCTTCGGCTCCTTTCAGATAAACTTGGCCTTGAATGCCCCGGACACGGTCTGAACAGAGCGAGAGATTGTTTAACCCTCAAACCACTACTAGGTAAATATACTCCCTTTATCGTAAGTGGGCATTATTGTCTTTTCAATCCCGCATTTTTGAGGGGTTGGCTAATTAATTTATCGCCTTTAACCCTAGGCAACTTATTGACGCACACTTATCGAGTGATTGCTGGGCCCACTAATCGACGGACCCTGACACACTAGGACCCGGGTTTCATTGACCCTGACGGGTAAGCCTCAACCCGGTTTCCTTCTTTTTAATCAATTTTACTCCCCAATGCAATACCTGACTCACCCCCCCTCTTTTAATTCACCACTTAGATCATTATAAGAGTTGGTTGCCCCATTTTCGTCCTGAGGAAGATCCGCACGGCCGAGGTTTAAATTACCCTCGCGGCCACAAGACGGATCGAAACGTCGACGCCCCTAGTACCTGGCCTGGACCACACACGCTGTTTTCTTTGAAAAAACGTGCACCACAAGAAGTTATATCTGTATGAAATGAAATGTAAAATTGTGTATTTACCATACATGTGGCCAGTCCCGATGGAACGGTGAATTACAACCGTTTCTTTTTTGTTTTGAAAATATCAACCTCTATCTCCTATGCCACTACTTTGAAGTCTTTTCACATCCCCTTTTCACTTGAGCACCTTCTCCCCGCACGTTCCATCTGGAGCAACCCTCTACAATGATTGCTTAATGATTGTACTGCTTTGATTTATAAAAACGATTACATTAGTACTGTATACCATTGGCATGAAGAATTAAATGCATGGTTGAGTAAAACATTGGGTATTGCATTTTTACTGTTTATATATATTATTGTATTCACTACTTCGAGCGGGTGCGGCTGCACCAGATCAACGCTCATAAAAAATTGGTAATTCTATGGAACTCAAGGAGTATTGACTAATGCTTTTCTAAAGTAGGTCTAGGACCATTGTTTTTTGTATTATACTATACCCAGGTCCAGTACCGTATTAGGGTAACCCCATTTCTATAATGGCCATATTACACTCCAAGGCGCATATCGCATAGCACGCGCTAGTGTCTGTGCTATCTCGCGCTCTCCAATGAATCTGTCATTGCGCACAATGTATTGCATATTATATTTCACGCCCCGGTTCATCTTATATCACACTTTTTGGTGCATAGTTTATACCATATACTATATCTAGTTTTCATTTTCAATCGTGCTCTCAGGACTTTGTTCTATATAACACTGCGTCCACCTACCCTTTTCACGGGCATTCCATTTTGCGATCGGGGTGGAGGGTCAGGGGGTGTTTCTGCCAAGTGAGCCCGGAGTCACAGTCACAAACGTCCTCTTCTTCCTGAATAAAAGTGAGATTATGCTGCATACTTGTTCATATTTTAAGTAGTTTGCACAGACACACATTTTAAAAACAATAAAGTTACTAATACCCACCTTCGCTGAACAGTTAGCTTGCTGCCCCATCCACCTCCTCCCTATCCTCTGTTGTCTGAATCCATGGACTAGCCTCCTCCCTCCTGCCATGCATGGTCTGATGTGCTGCCACTGCCCTCCATTTAGCATGATGTACCAGTCCACTCCTCCTGCCCTCCATTGCCCAATTCTATGGCCCATCATTGACCTCCTGCTTAGCCTCTGTGCTTAGCTTGCTGCCCCTATTCTCCTTCCCCCTGCCCTCCGATGTCTTTGTGCATGCCCCTGCTCCATCCTTTTTGCCCACCATGTTCCATGGACCTGCCACTCCTATCTACTCAGAGTGTTCTGTTGAGCTGCCACTCCCCTCCCACCTGCCTAGCATTGTCAGATGACTGTAACCTGTCCCTGCCACCTCCACCCTGCCTGTCCACATGCCATGCCCCTATCCCCTTCCTCCTGTCCTCCATGGTCCATTTTACTGCCACACCCTTCTGCCCTCCCTGGTCTGTTGTGCTGCAACTGCTCCTCCTGCCTGCCCTGCGCGGTCTGTTGTGAGGCTCCCTCCAATGAACTCTCTTGTCTGTGCCCAGGTCCTGACCCTCCCTTTTATCCTCCATGGTCCTTTGTGCATGCCCCTGCACCCTCCTTCTTGCCCATCATAGCCATTGTGCTGCCACTAACCCTCCCGCTTGCCATGCATGGTCTTCTGTGCTGCCATGGCCCCTCCCACCTTCCCTGTGTGGTCAGCTAGCTGCCCCTGACACCCTCCCACCTTCCCTCCATGGTCTGTATGTATGCCATCATAATCTCATTGTTGCTCTCCATGGTGTGTCTTGTTTCTAGTGCCCAACCTGCCTGACCTCCATGGTCATCTTGCTGCTCCTGCCCTTCCCCCTTGCCCCCAGCCCTCTGTTTCCATGTGCAGACCCCTATTCCCTCCCTCCTGGCTTGTCTGTTCCATTGTAATGCCCCTGATCCGTCCCTCCTGCCCTTTATGGTCTGTTATGATGTAGCTTTCTCTCCTGTCTGTCCATTATGGTCAGCTAGCTACCATTGCCTCTTTCCCCTCTGTTCTCTGTTTTCCATGTGCATGGCCCTGTCCCCTCCCTATTGCTTTCTATGGATTGCTGTGCTGCACTCCCGTCCCGCATGCGCTGTGTGGTGTATTGTGCAGCTGCAAACCCTGATGCCTGCCCTGTAGGGTCAGTTTGGTGCACCTCTCCATGTCCCTCCTGTCCTCTGTTATCCGAGTCCATGTCCCTACCCCAATTCCTCCTGCCTACCATGATCCAATGTACCATACTTGTGAACATTTTGAACTTGGTAAGAGGGAGATTTTGAAAAAAAACTGGGGTATTGATTTTCCCCTTTGAGTTACATTGAAAAAGAGGAGATTGTAGACAGGAGACAGATCAAATAAAGCCCATTTGAGCTTAAAAACATTGGACGTTTCCTGGCTGAAACGGGTCTGTTGGCATGTATGGTTGTACTACCACTGCCTCTTCCTTCTGCCCACAATGGTCTATTATATTGCCACAGCCTCTCTTGCCAGTCCTGTATTGTTGGTTTGTTGCCCATGCCCCCCTTTCCACTGCCCTCCATAGTCTGTTGTTCTGCCACTGCCCTTCCTGCCTGCCCAGTGCGGTCAAATTGTTGCATCTGCACTCTCCTACCTGCCTTCAATTTTCAGAGTCCGTGCCCCTGGCCTCTGCCTCTCAACAGTATCCCAATGAACAACTAGATTGCTAACATTCTATATTCATTACAAAAGTGTGGAACGCCTGACGTCATCTTGATGTAATCAAAACTGTAATACCTAGAGTATTTCCTTTAGAAATTACATATATGAGAGGGTCTTATTTGCATCAAAATTATGGTTAGTGCTCTAAAAAACTAAAATGAGGACTTATTTTCTGAGTTTTCAAATAGCGACAAAGAATTTTTAAATTATTTGTAATCTTTCTGTTTTTTTTATCCAGTTGACCACTTGATTAAATGTTGCACCTAGAGGAGAGGATGTGGTGTTACTTCCAGAGCTGCAGACTTTGCAACTGGGGAACCAGGTTGGAGTTTCTGCTTCAGCTCAACATTTTGTGATTCTGGTCAAATCACTTAATCTCCCCATGTCTACAACCAAAATGAATTTGATCTCGTGTGATGTAACCAATGCTCATGTAAAGCAATCCAATACCTGACAAGTCTGCACTATATAAAACTGCAAATACACAAAAAATAAGTGTTTGCACACTTCTGTCATTGGGCTACATGTAGGCTACATCTGGGTGATATTTGTGCTGCATTTTGGCTCTTTTGTCTCTGGTGGCCATCTTGGGAGATTTATTTGTTATGAAGTTTCCTAATTTCCTCATTTACTGCAGTCTCCTCAGTAGGAAATGCTTTCAGTTTTTTACTTTGATTCCATCAAGAAGGTATTCAGATATGTCACACATTTGCCATAAATTCTGAATGTTAGCACTCTAGTTGCTCATTAAATCACTGTAGTAAAGCTACTGCTCACCACGGAAGTCTGCTGCTGGTATTAAAAGTGCATTTTTCAGTCTGCATATCAGAATTTTTTAATGAAATAGAAGAGGATTTGAGAAGTCACTCAAAATGTGCCCTAATTTTTCTTTCTTCAGCACTAATCATAATTTCTATGGCAAAATGAACCCCCTCATTGTGTTCCTTTTTAAATTAAATGTTTTAAGTGTTACCAGTTTATTCCAATCAAGATGGCTTCAGGTGTGCCACACGTTTGTCATAAGTAAGACAGTAAGCGCTCTAGTTGTTCTTAAGAACACTCTGGGACATTCTGTCATTGGGCTATACTTGGGCTACATCTGGGTGATATTTGGGCTACATTTGGGCTCTTTTGTCTCTTGTGGCCATCTTGGGAGATTTATTTGTTATGAAGTTTCCTAATTTCCTCATTTACTGCAGTCTCCTCAGTGGGAATACTTTCAGTTTTTTATTTTGGTTCCATCAAGAAGGCATTCAGATGCGTCACACATTTGCCATAAATTCTGAATGTTAGCACTCTAGTTGCTCATTAGATCAGTGTAGTAAAACTACTGCTCACCAGGGAAGTCTGCTGCTGGTATTCAAAGTGCATGTTTCAGTCTGCATGTCAGAATTTTTTTATGAAATAGAAGAGGATTTGAGAAGTCAAAATGTGCCCTAATTTTTCTTTCTGCAGAACTAATCATAATTTCTATGGCAAAATGAACCCCCTAATTTTGTTCCTTTGTAAACTAAATGTTTTAAGTGTTACCACTTTATTCCATTCAAGATGGCTTCAGGTTGCCATACTTTTGTCATAAGTATGACTGTTAGCGCTCTAGCTGTTTGTTAGAACACTCTGGGACATTCTGTCATTGGGCTATACTTGGGCTGCATCTGGGTGATATTTGGGCTACATTTGGGCTCTTTTGTCTCTGGTGGCCATCTTGGGAGATTTATTTGTTATGAAGTTTCCTAATTTCCTGCGGTCTCGTCAGTGGAAAATACTTTCAGTTTTTTACTTTGGTTCCATCAAGAAGGCATTCAGATGTGTCACACATTTGCCATACATTCTGAATGTTAGCACTCTAGTTGCTCATCAGATCACTGTAGTAAAGCTACTGCTCACCAGGGAAGTCTGCTGCTGGTATTCAAAGTGCATGTTCCTGTCTGCATGTCAGAATTTTTTTATGAAAGAGAAGAGGATTTGAGAAGTCAAAATGTGCCCTAATTTTTCTTTCTGCAGCACTAATCATAATTTCTATGGCAAAAAGAACCCCCTCATTTTGTTCCTTTGTAAATTAAATGTTTTAAGTGTTACCACTTTATTCCAATCAAGATGGCTTCAGGTGTGCCATACTTTTGTCATAAGTAAGACTATTAGCGCTCTAGTTGTTTGTTAGAACACTCTGGGACATTCTGTCATTAGGCTATACTTGGGCTACATCTGAGTGATATTTGGGCTACATTTGGGTTCTTTTGTCTATGGTGGCCATTTTGGGAGACTTATTTGTTATGATGTTTCCTAATTTCCTCATTTACTACAGTCTCCTCAGTAGGAAATACTTTCAGTTTTTTACTTTGATTCCATCAAGAAGGCATTCAGATGTGTCACACATTTGCCATAAATTCAGAATGTTAGCACTCTAGTTGCTTATTAGATCACTGTAGTAAAGCTACTGCTCACCAGGGAAGTCTGCTGCTGGTATTGAAAGTGCATGTTTCAGTCTGCATGTCAGAATTTTTTAATGAAATAGAAGAGGATTTGAGAAGTCACTCAAAATGTGGCCTAATTTTTCTTTCTGCAGCACTAATCATTCTTTCTATGGCAAAATGACCCCCCTCATTTTGTTCCTTTTTAAATTTAATGTTTTAAGAGTTACCACTTTATTCCAACCAGGATGGCTTCAGGTGTGCCATACGTTTGTCATAAGTAGGACTGTTAGCGCTCTAGTTGTTCTTTAGAACACTCTGGGAAGCTGCAGTAGAACACAAAGGAATCAACTGACAGTCTCCGCCCTTGTTGGATGTACATGTTTTACTGAGAATGTCAGACTTCATTCTCACATGACTGAGAAAGATAATGTGAATTTACAGAAAATATGCTCTCAGTTTAGCTTATAGATTTGAAAACTCAGACAATATGTCCTTATTTTAGTCTTTTAGAGCACTAACCATAATTTTGATGCCAATAAGACCCTCTCATATATGTAATTTCTAAAGGAAATGCTCTAGTTATTACAGTTTTGATTATATCAAGATGACGTCAGGTGTTCCACACTTTTGTAATAAATATAGAATGTTAGCAATCTAGTTGTTCAATAGGATACTGTTGAGAGGAAGAGGCCAGGGGCACGGACTCTGAAAATTGAAGGCAGGTAGGAGGGTGCAAAGGCAACAATTTAACCACACAGAGCAGGCAGGAAGGGCTGTGGAAGCACAACAGACTATGGAGGGCAGTGGAAAGGGGCGCAGGGGCAACAAACCAACAATACAGGACTTGCAAGAGAGGCTGTGGTAATGTAATAGACCATTGTGGGCAGAAGGAAGAGGCAATGGTAGTACAACCATACATGCCAACAGACCCGATTCAGCCAGGAAACGTCCAATGTTTTTGATCTGTCTCCTGTCTACAATCTCCTCTTTTTCAATGTAACTCAAAGGGGAAAATCAATACCCCAGTTTTTTTTCAAAATCTCCCTCTTACCAAGTTCAAAATGTTCGCAAGTATGGTACATTGGATCATGGAAGGAAATGGGGTAGGGACATGGACTTGGATAACATAGGACAGGAGGGACATGGAGAGGTGCACCAAACTGACCCTGCAGGGCAGGCATCAGGGTTTGCAGCAGCACAATACACCACACAGGGCATGCGGGACAGGAGTGCAGCACAACAATCCATAGAAAGCAAGAGGGAGGGGACAGGACCATGCACATAGACAACAGAGAACAGAGGGGCAAAAGGCAATGGTAGCTAGCTGACCATAATGGACAGACAGGAGAGAAAGCTGCAGCATAACAGACCATAAAGGGCAGGAGGGACGGATCAGGGGCATTACAATGGAACAGACAAGCCAGGAGGGAGGGAGTAGGGGTCTGCACATGTAAATAGAGGGCTGGGGGCAAGGGGGCAGGGCAGGAGCAGCAAGATAGCCATGGAGGTCAGGCAGGATGGGCACTAGAAGCAAGACACACCATGAAGAGCAACAGTGAGACTGTGATGGCATACACACAGACCATGGAGGGAAGGTGGGAGGGGGTGAGGGGCAGCTAACTGACCACACAGGGAAGGTGGGAGGGGCCATGGCAGCACAGAAGACCATGCATGGCAAGTGGGAGGGTTAGTGGCAGCACAATGGCTATGATGGGCAAGAAGGAGGGTGCAGGGGCATGCACAAAGGACGATGGAGGATAGAAGGTAGGGTCAGGACCTGTGCACAGACAAGAAAGTTCAGGGGAAGGGGCCTCACAACAGACCGCACTGGGCAGGCAGGAGGAGCAGTTGCAGCACAACAGACCAGGGAGGGCAGAAGGGTGTGGCAGTACAATGGACCATGTAGGACAGGAGGAAGAGGATAGGGGCATGGCTTGTGGACAGGCAGGGTGGAGGTGGCAGGGACAGGTTACAGTCATCTGACAATGCTAGGCAGGTGGGAGGGGAGTGGCAGCTCAACAGAACACTCTGAGTAGATAGGAGTGGCAGGTCCATGGAACATGGTGGGCAAAAAGGATGGAGCAGGGGCATGCACAAAGACATCGGTGGGCAGGGGGAAGGAGAATAGGGGCAGCAAGCTAAGCACAGAGTTTAAGCAGGAGGTCAATGATGGGGCATAGAATTGGGCAATGGAGGGCAGGAGGAGTGGACTGGTACATCATACTAAATTGAGGGCAGTGGCAGCACATCAGACCATGCATGGCAGGAGGGAGGAGGCTAGTCCATAGATTCACACAACAGAGGATAGGGAGGAGGGGGATGGGGCAGCAAGCTAACTGTTCAGAGAAGGCGGGTATTAGGAACTTTATTGTTTTTAAAACGTGTATCTGTGCGAACTACTTAAAATATGAACAAGTATGCAGCATAATCTCACTTTTATTCAGGAAGAAGAGGACGTTTGTGACTGTGACTCCGGGCTCACTTGGCAGAAACACCCCCTGACCCTCCACCCCCTATCGCAAAATGTAATGCCCGTGAAAAGGGTAGGTGAACACAGTGTTATATAGAACATAGTCCTGAGAGCACGATTGAAAATGAAAACTAGATAGTGTATGGTATAAACTATGCACCAAAAAGTGTGATATAAGATGAACCGGGCGTGAAATATAATATGCAATACATTGTGCGCAATGACAGATTCATTGGAGAGCGCGAGATAGCACAGGCACTAGCGCATGCTATGCGATATGCGCCTTGGAGTGTAATATGCACAGGGCAGTGTTGTGTAACCTAACTAGTCTCTAAAGTTGTAATATAAAATATGTGCTGGGGAGTGTAACGTTGCATATGCACTGTGACAAAGATATGGATCCCAGATTGTAATATGTATGGCATAGCACTGTGCGTTATAACATAGGCATCGAGGAAGGCACGTTAGATGGGGCAATATAACCCGTGCGAAGACAAGTGTGGCATGACATATTCACGGGGTGGTGTTACAGTGCACATGGGCTAGAGAGTGTCATAGCATATGCACTAGATAGTGGAATACAACACAGAGGTGTGTGGCACTCGGCAGGCAATGGTGGGTGTAACACAGCATTGGGCTCTGCCAGGAGCGCGCTGTGACTCTCAAGTAATGTTCGTCCCCTTTCCAGAGAGTAAAATAAAAAGTATTACACATCCGGCAGTTGATGTGTGTTTTATTAACCGTGAGGGGGGTTTCTTGCATAGTTTTTGTCGAATTTTTGTCGAATCCCCTTTGAATGGCTTGGTGTGCATGTGTATTAAATGTGCCCGTCAATAGCTACCCATGTTTGTATAAATAAACGACAAGGGTGTCTACCGGGATTAGGCATGGTAGGGCATCAGACATGTCAGAGCTTCACTAGTGGTGGGTGTGAATACATTCCACGTGGATTCATTGTATGCATAGTCGCCTTTTAATGAATATCACGCAAATCGTCATGGTGATAGGTACGTACGGTTTGTCCAGCATGTCCTAGGTGTGTCTATAAATATATATTTTTTTAAAATAATAAAAAACAGTGGCCGGCCCTGGGGATTGGGGTAAAAAAAATATAATTAGGAGACAGGCCCTGGGGGATGGTGTCATCAGGGCCAATAAATTAGAATAAGAAGGGGAACCACACAGCCCCCCTTCTTAAACAATTAAAATAAATAAAAGACTGGCATCGTGCCGGAGGCCATGCCCCCTCCTTGCAGCACTCTGCAAACGCGCCCCCTGGCGAGTTGTAAGTTGGGGAATTAATTCCTCTTCAATACTGAGGGTCCCTGAGGGCCAACTAGCCCAACAGGCATCTCCAGTATGCGCCAGGGAGCTGCGCTGCAGACAGGTGTTCTGAGGCCAAGCCCCTTTTTACACCTCTCTGCAACGCAGCTCTGTGCGCTTACTGGAGGTACCTAGTGGTCTAGTTTGACCCTAAGGACCCTTAGGATTCAAGGGGACTTAATCTCTCAACTTAGAACAGCCACAGGGCGCGTTTACACAGTGGTGAAGGGAGGGGACGGGGCCTGAGGTGACGTGTGCAAACACGCACTATGGCACGTTGTAAATTGGGGATATAATTTCCCTTCAATACTGAGGGCCCCTGGGGGCTAACTAGCCCACCAAGTGCTTCCAGTAAGCGCCACTGAGCTGCATTGCAGAGAGGTGGTCCAGGCCGTGCCACTTTTTACACCTCTCTGCAACGCAGCTCTGTGGCACTTACTGGAGGTACCTAGTGGGCTAGTTGGACCCTAGGGACCCTCAGGATTCAAATGAACTTAATCTCCCAACTAAAAACGGACACAGGGCGTGTTTACACAGTGGTGAAGGGAGGGGACGGGGCCTGAGTTAACGTGTGCAAAAACGCCCTGTGGCCTGTTTTAAGAGGTAGTTTTAATCCCCCTGCCCTATTATATACTAGGGGCTTACAGAGGAGGTCATACTAATCACAGGGGGACCCCAACGCATAATGTTCCCTAGAGTATGTAGGGGCTTTCACTGTATTCTAAGTGTCTTTTAACATAGCACTGGCTCTAGGACTGGTTAGTCAGACTCAGTTACCACCAGTATCCGTCTGAAAAAGTTGAGGGTACAGGATGATTTTGCAACAAGGCTTCTTTCTGCTCTTCTTTTTGTTCTTTCTGTGCATTTTTTCTTCTTTCTTCACATGTCCTATCTCTGTAGGCATAGTTAGAAATTAGCATTTAAAAAACCTTTGAAATTCACAGAAAAAACCATAGGTTTCAGGCACGTTATAGTTAGGAATTAGCATTTAAAAAACCTCAGAAATTCACTGAAAAAACCATAGGTTTCAGGGGTGTTATAGTTAGCTGGACTTTTCACTTGTACAAAACCATTGAAATTCCCCCGTTATAGTTAGTTCAGCTAACTATAACTCGCGCGCCCGCAATGCACTGCTGATGACGTCACATATTACATCACTCATGACATGGTCAGTGACATCACTCATGACATCACTGATGACATCTCAAATGACATCACTGATGACATCATCCTTGTGATAGAGTGGCAGACCTCCTCTCACCCTAATATAACCTTTGATACACACATTCAAAAATAGAGACTAAAATTTTCAAAACAATGGACATACCAATACCAGTTACAACAACCTCTTCGGTAATTCTAAGATCCACATACACATCCACTCATTCACCAACAGTCCTATACAGTCACTCATACATGTACTCACTCATCATATGTACTCATACACCTATACATCCTGTTACACAATGCCACTCATCCATAGAGTTACTCACACACATAGTCACTCTTGCTAATAAAGAATCAAACATACATTTACTTGCATATACAGTTATACACACACCACCACACTTACTTCTACAGAAACTTACACATACTTAGTCTTTTAAACAATCACTTATAGAAACACATACTTATTCATAAAGGAACTCTTTCAATCTCTCACTCTTACATATACTCACTTATATACACCAATAGTCACATATACTAGTTTAAAACATATGTAGTTACTCATAAGACACTATTGAAACAGTCATTCACTCACTAACACGCCCATACACACACTCATCCACCCATACAGTCCTGCACACATGCTGTGTTCAGGGTGCTGAGCTGCTGAAGACTGCGGTGACCCGGGAGCCTGTATATGCTGGCACCGCGGAGTGAACTGAGGCCTGGGATTGTTGCGGGCCCCATTCAAGGTGAGGTGCGGGCGGCGAAGGTTGGACCTGTGCCCCTAGGGAGATTGCAGTGTACCCTAGGGGCTAGCGCACATTGCGCGCGGGGCACAGGACAGAACGGGCGGTTGCACCCCCGCTGGGCGACAAGCAGCGACTGGCAATATAACCCGGGAGCAGCCACCTAGTGTACAGGTGCTGGGTGACGGTGTACCTGGAGTGTCCAGAGGAATAGGAGGCCGCGGAGGAGCTGGAGGGGGCTGTTTGCTGGCAGGCCTGGAGATACTGCTAGCCTGCAGACTGGTGAAGCAGGGAGCGGGCGCCATTTTAAAGGAAGCGCCATTTTCAGCGAGACTACAACTCTCGACACGAGTGGTGAGCCTGAAAGCGGAGGGCACGCCCAGTGATAGGGAGTGGGGCCTTAGTGAGACTCAGAGTCGGGGATCTGGGCGGAGCGGCCAGGAGAGCGCGGCCCCTGCTGGGGCACTGACTAGTCGTACTGCCACGGATGGACCAACCAGCACGTTAATAGGTGCAGCTTTGAAGTGGTGGCGCAGCACGCAGTTGGGGTGCAATAGAGTGGGCGCGCCCAGGGACTCAGTGGTCTACTGGTGGGCACCTATCGGGTGTACCAGGTGGGGTCGAGGCATGCCTGTACTGGTCCCATCGAGTACCATCAGTGAGGGACACAGGAGGTCCTGCCGGGCAGTGCACCAGAGACGCAAGGACAGTGGTGCGTTGCCCCAGAAAAAGCGAGGTATAGCAAAAGAACCCCCGCGCTGATTAGGGGAAATTGATGGTGGATTGAACACCCCCCTGGTGCCTGTTGCTGGCACAAACTGGATGGTTTCTTTCCCTCCAATGCTTGAGAACGGACATCGGGTCCCTGAGGATCAGGTGGAACTCCAGACGTCGCTCAAGGGGGGGGGGGGGGGGAGCCCGCGGGATGCTCTGATAGCTGTGTGGCGCTGCACAATTTTCACCTAGACAACAGGAGGGGACCCTGACCCGGGGGACCTGCAATTGGTTGTGCCCTCATAACCTGTGGACAGCTTGTGGATGCCTACTGCTCAACAACTCGTGATGGGCCGGCTGCGGGACAAGTCGCAGCAAGGACAGGCGCGCATGGGGAGCCTGGACCCCCCACAAGGGCACCCAAATGGAGACATGGAGCTGCAAGCGGCGGCCCTCTCGGCCAAAATGGACTCTGTACTTGCGGCGGTGGCGAGGATTGGCACTACCCTGGAGCAGACCAAGGAGTCCCTAGAAACGCGGATCGACAAGGTCACGTCGAATTTCACCCTCCTCCACGCTGATCACCGTAAACTGGCCGAGAGAGTTGCGGCACACAGTCAGACGCTTCAAGAGCTTCAGCCCGTTACCCAGAGCCACAGCGCAGCACTGTGCTTGACCGGGTCCATGCGCTCGAAGACCGGATAGACGATGAGGAAGGGCGCTCCCGACGCAACAATATCCGCGTGGTGGGCCTTCCGGAGGGAGAGGAGGGAAGAAACCCGGAGCAATATGTTGAGCGCTGGTTGCGTGATCTTCTGCCCCAAGGGGGTGTTATCCCAACAATTTGTAGTGGAAAGAGCGCACAGAGTGCCGGTGCAGAGGCCCAGGCCGGGGGCCAGGCCCTGACCGTTCCTCTTCAAACTCCTCAATTATCGGGACAGGGACGTGGTCCTGAGTGAAACTCAAAAATCAGGCGACCTGACCGTGGGCAGCAGTCGTGTTATGTTTTTCCCGGACTATACCGCAGCTGTGCAGCGGCGACGGAGCAACTATATGGCGGTGAAGCGTCAACTTCGGGAGCTGGCGCTGCCTTACTCCCTGCTGTTCCCAGCCCGGCTGAGAGTGGTCACGAAGGAGGGGGCTCGCTTCTTCGACTCCCCGACGTGTGGGACTGGCTGGAAGAGTCGGGGCAGTGGACAGGAACAAGACCTTCAGGTTCAGATGTCGGCGCCGCCCGGAGAGAAGGTCCAGAAGGCGTAGGCGCCGGGGGGCGTACCAATCTGCAAGACCAGGCCCAGTAGCACCTAGCCCAGAGAGAATCGGAATGGAATGATAGGAGATACTTGAGGCAGTGGCGACCCTTGGGACACCGCATAGCAGTGACCGCATGGAGGCCCACACATGCAGTGCTCCGGGAACCAGTGGCGCGTCGTCTCCATCCACTGTGTTCTCGGAAGACTCAAATTTGCCAGTGGTGACCCCACAGACTGCTGACCAGATTGTGTGATATTATGTCAGTGTGCTAAGTTCGGACAGGGTTTGCACACACTAGCTGAAACTTGCTGTTCCCTTTTATATGTAAGCACACATGTCATTGAACTGCACTGTGTACTGGGGGGTCCTCGGAGCTTAACGGGGCACATGTGTAACACCAGGGGGCAGCCTGCTGCGCGTGGGCGGGGTGCACATGGCGTTAGATGCCACACTTGTCTACACTCGTAGGCCCCTGCCGCTGGGACTTGCACCAGACCTGTGCGTTCATTTAATTCACGACACGCTACTGCACCTCCTGCACTCAGAGTAGACATGGGAGGGGGAATAGTGCAAACAAGTCACCGTTATCGCACGAACCCCACCAGGCACTACACTGGAATAGCTCACCATTGACTGGAGTTTCTGAGGTTTGGACGGACGTCCCTTCGGGGATACGCCCTATTTATTACACTGTTTGCAGTTGTTATATTGTTCACATGGCAGCGCATCAACATGCTCCCCTTGGACCATAGCCCAAATCCCCCCCTGGTGCAGCCACTTCGCCCCAAGCCACGCCTGACTACCCAGATTTATGATGACACACACTAATATTGTGACCTGGAACATACGTGGCATGCACACACCGTCGAAGCGTTACTCCATCTTTTCCTACCTACAGCGGCACTCTGTGGGGATTGCCCTCCTACAGGAAACGTACATGACCCGGACGGAGCTTGACAGGCTTTGCAGGCGTTGGAGAGGGCAAATATACGGCACCACCTTTTCAGCGCACGCGCGGGGTACACTGATCTGGGTGCGGGTGGGCATCCCCTTCAATTGTGAGGAGGTGGAGGTGGATCGGGAGGGCAGGTACACGCTAGTGCGGGGGAAACTGAATGGTCAAGAGATGTTGCTGGGATCGTTATATGCACCTAATGTGGTTCAGTCGTCCTTTCTAACGCGGCTGACCCAGCTCCTGCGCCACTATGCTGGGCTCCCCTGGTTGCTAGGAGGAGACTTCAATATGGTGCTGGATGTCCAGTTAGACAGATTTTTTCCCCCCCTACGTGCCACAGTGTCGGAGTCCAACGCGCAGGCGCTAAGGGACTGGCTCGCGCACTGGGCGCTGCAGCACCTGTGGTGCATACTCCACCCGACGGATAGGATCAACTCCTACTACTCAGCAGTACATGATTTGCATGTCCGTTGGACAGGATAGTGGGTTCCCAATCATTGCTCCCGCTTATTGCGCAGTCAGAATACCTGGAGCGGACGCACTCTGATCATAACCCCCTGTGGTTTCGGATCAGCTGGGAGACGGACCGCTCACCGGTGCCCACTTGGCTACTTCAACCAAGTGCACTGGAGGACTCGGTGTTTCGCTCTTCTCTAGGTACGGCTATCTTAGACTATTTTGACATTAATGAAGGGACAGCGAGCAGCTCATTAGTGGAGTGTGACGCCCACAAAGTGGCCGTCCGGGGGCGCTGCTTGGGGCCCAAGTGGAACATACGTAGGACGCTTTCAGATTCCCTGGCGCGCTTAGAGGATGAGCTCTTACAGTATGAGCGGGAGGGAGAAGGAGGGGTAGACATTCGCACAGGTTGGAGGATCTCCGTGCCAAACATGCAGAGCTTCTGGAGCGGCTCCGATGCCATAACTATGCGGCGCACACGGCCAGAACGCACGCTTGGGCGGATAGAGCGGGCCACCTACTGGCTTGGTTGATATGGCAGGAGGAACGCCGTGCCCCGATAGGAGCAATTCGAAGGGTGGACGGGATGCTGGTATATACGCAGCGCGAAATCCACCGGGCCTTCACTGATCACTATAGGCAATTGTACAAGGCAAAAAGGGATTGGACCCAGGCACCTTCTGGAGGGGTTTTTGGACTCTATCCAACTGCCCAGAGCCCCAGAGGAGCATAAGGAAGCACTCAATAAACCTCTCTCCCTAGAGGAAATTGGGGAGGCGATCCAATCAATGGCATCCGAGAAAACGCCGGGGCCAGACGGTTTGCCTGCGGAGTACTAAAAAGCATATCGTGAGTCCCTGGCGCCGTTACTTCACGCGCTCTACAGCAAAGCGATAGAGGAAGGATCGCTGCCCCCTTCCATGCTGGAGGCGTTCCTGGTCTCCCTGCCTAAGCCAGACAGAGACCACATGGCTTTGGGATCATACAGACCCCTGGCGATGCTTAACGTGGATTATAAAATCCTCGCAAAAGTGCTGGCGGAACGGTTGGCACCAGTGGTCCCCCACTTAGTACATGCAGACCAAAACGGGTTTGTCCCTGCGAGGTCCACGTCATTAAATCTCAGGAGGTATTTCAGGGTGGCAGCCGAGGCCGTACATGAGTGGCCCAGAGCGGGATGCCTTATCCTAGATCTGGAGAAGGTGTTTGATTGCCTAGAATGGGATTATCTGTCAGCGGTACTGTTGCGGTATGGGTTGGACGGGGGGTTCCTCCAGATGGTCTACCTGCTCTACAAGAACCCCACAGTCCGTTTGCGGCTGGGCCCCTACGTCTCTGAAGCGGTGCCGGTGGGCCGGGGCACTCGGCAGGGGTGCCCTCTGTCCCCGTTGCTGTTCGCACTGGCGATTGAGCCCCTAGCGGTGGCTATACGGGCGACTCTAGGGGATGGTATACCACTGGGGGACATGGTTCATCAGGTGTCGCTCTATGCTGACAACCTGTTGGTGTATGTGAGGGACGTGGGGTGCATGCCGGAGCGGCTGGCCCAGCTGCTGCAGACCTTTGCCACTATCTCGGGACTTCGAGTGAATGCGGGTAAATCCTGTCTTTATGCTTTTAGCGCAGGGACCGCGGACCTGGGATACTGCCTTGACGGTACGCAGGTCCAGTGGAAAGAGGGCACCTTCCGATACCTGGGGATACAAATCTACCGTCGCCCAGCAGATTTATTTGATGGGAACCTGGGAAGGACGGTCACGGCGCTTAAATCGCAGGTGCGCTTCTGGAGTACACTTCCACTGACGACTATAGGTAGGGTGGCGCTCGCCAAAATGGTCATGCTCCCCCACCTCCTGTACTACTTTGTTAATTTGCCGCTATTTAATCTGGCCCCCTTCTTTGGCATGCTCAATAGGACGTTGCGGGACTTTGTCTGGGGCACTGCTAGACATAGGCTGGCGCTTGCGAAATTATTCCTGTCGACAGATCGGGGTGGCCTGGCTGCTCCTTGTTTCGAACACTACTATCTGGCCGCTCAACTGCAATGGGTTGCTCGCTGGTTGGCGGATAGAGGCAGGGATGATACAGCCACAACAATGGCGCCTTACTCGCTAGAACAAATAACCAGACTCTTCCACCCTCTTGCTACAGTCACGCGGCCGACGCCGCTCCTCTTGGCTGTGGCATACAAGTGCTACCGAAGGGCCCTATATCTCACCCGCACTGTTGTCCCTTATGCGCCGGCCATATCTCTGGAGGGTTCCCCTAGTGGTGGAGGGGTGCTTGCGGCTCCTGCGCTCGTGGAATGGTGGGAGGCCGATGTACGTACGCTAGGAGATCTATACCGGGATGGTGAGCTCATACCATACGAGACCCTAGTGGCAGAGGACTGGCTCCCGCCCGGGGGGTTCTTGGCCCACCGCTCCCTGATGGCGAGATTGGCTGCCAAATGGGGGGACATGACCTCAGAGCCCAGCCAGCATCTAACCATGCAATCCCTGCACGTCATGGGGAGAGGCAGGCACCTGGTTCGCTGGTTCGTGGCATCGCTAAGGGAACATGCGGCGGTCAGCTTTGGCCCGCTTCGATGCAAATGGGAACTGGACCTGGGGCGGCCACTAGTGGATAAGGAGTGGGAAAGGATACTTAAAAGTCCCCTGTGTATCCCCAGGAACATGCGGTTCCGCCAAATCCAGTTATTCATTGTCCACAGGGCTTATCTCACACCAGAGCTGATCAACAGGTATTTTCACTGCAACGATGCACTGTGCCCTAGGTGTAATGAGCTAGGGGCGGGGTTCTTGCACATGCTGTGGAGCTGTCCTGGGTTGGGCACCTATTGGCGCGTGATCAGTGGGTTGCTGCAGGGTAGCGCGGGTCGTACCATACGCTTTGACTGGCCCGAACACATCATGCACCACTTTAAGAGGTCTCCTAAAGACAAGGTAACGTCCCGATTCTTGGATCTGGGACTCGTAGTAGCAAAGCGCCTCCTTACAAGGAGGTGGAAGGCATACGACCCGCTGCACACACGGGCATGGAGCTCCTCATTCCAGGCATGGGCTAGGGCAGAGGGGACTGCCATCCGAAGGGAGGAAACCCTGGGGTTGCGGAAGGAGCCTATAGCGGCCCGCTGGGAGCAGATGCTCTGCGCGCTACAGCAGCTGGAAAGGGAGGGCCACATGGGACATACGGGGGAAGTTGGCAGTGTCCACGTGGGTGGAGGCATGCCACAGGCTGCTGTACTGACGGGATAGTATGGTCCCACTTTCTCCTACCCTATCCTGGCGCGAGTGCAACTACACTAATGCGGTTATGGCTGAGGAGCACACAAGTGACCCTGGGGGTGAGGGGTGGGGACAGAGGTAGAGGGGGAGGGAGTTAAGCATGTACAAATGGTTTACGCTGCCATTTTTATGGTTTCTTTGCTTTGTAAGTAATTCATCTGTTTCATTGCTTGAGCTGAATGATCGGCATAGGATCACACGAGTAACTGAGAGGTTGGCACACGTTTTTTTTACTACGCCTTAGAGACTGCACCAGAATTGAAAAAATGTAGTACAGCTAGCTCCTGGATGAGCATTCTCTGTTTCATTTGCAGTACAGTTTGAACGCATGTTAAACTAAAGTGGTCACACAAACATGTACTGATTAACAATGTATGCATGCTTGCAAACTTCTGTATGCAATGCCTGTTATCACTGTGTGTATTCTTAAAATAATAAAAAGAGATTTGATTAAAAAAAAAGTGAACTAATACATTTTATTGATGGTCTATACAAATGCCAATCCTTATTTATTTAGAGTCATGTTTTTAATGTGCCACAAAGCGTTAGCTTCTTCCAGTCCCAGAGTAGCACGATCTACATGTACATAAGTCATGACTTTATCAAGAAAAAGATTTCTACATGCTTTAGTATCCATACCTTTATGGGGGTAAAGAAACAGATTTCGTGCATCCCATAAGCACATATAGCACAGTTTAACAGTCGCCACGCAGTAGGGGGACGTTTTGCAGAAATGTCTTGTCCATAAAGAAGGGCATTAAAGGATAAAGCAGAAATACCCGCAATGTTCAAAAGGAAAGGCTGCAATAAAGTCAAAAAGTTTTTGGCATAAAGGCAACCCCACAGCAGGTGGAAAACAGTTTCTTCAATGCTGCATCTCGTGCGTGGGCAACATGCTGTGGGGAATGAGATTTTTCCCAGCACACGTAAACAGTAATTACAGATATTACATTGGCATGCTGTAAGCCACAATCAAACGCAATTAAGTGCCACAGGATGACTTCGTTATCTTTATTGTCAACTTCTTCTGACAATCTGACAGCCGACACGTGTTTCGTCGCACTTGGGCAATCTCCTGCGACTTTATCAAGGCTCTGTCTTTCTTGTAGTAACTTGTTTTGTGGTGATAATTCCAACCCACAAACGGGGTGTTCTGTTCTTTGCGATGTCTTGATATTAGACAGCGCCCTTACTCGAGGAGACACGAGGAGCGACACTACTGACTGCGCGAGTACGAATAAGGATATATTACATCCGATCTTCAGAGACCAAATTGGACCCGTGAGCATTTACCCTTTTAATATCAAGACGTCGCAAAGAACAGAACACCCCGTTTGTGGGTTGGAATTATCACCACAAAACAAGTTACTACAAGAAAGACAGAGCCTTGATAAAGTCGCGGGAGATTGCCCAAGTGCGACGAAACACATGTCGGCTGTCAGATTGTCAGAAGAAGTTGACAATAAAGATAACGAAGTCATCCTGTGGCACTTAATTGCGTTTGATTGTGGCTTACAGCATGCCAATGTAATATCTGTAATTACTGTTTACGTGTGCTGGGAAAAATCTAATTTTCTGCTATTATTGCTAGCTACGGCTTGCAATTCTCTTTGGGGGGTTCAGTGGTGCCCCTCTCCCTTCAGCACCGAAATTTCGACCTATACATCCCCTATACTTTTATGACTAGTTTCTGAGTGGCGCCACATTCCTATCTTTAACCACTACCTTGCAATTGTCAACATGCTGTGGGGGCCAATCCTCGTCGATGCTGAAAGACTTTTACGGGGAGGCATCCATGGACAGCCATCCAAGCCAGGTCTCATTGACTGTGGATAATGTCTCTGTGGCCTACCATCTTCCACACCCTCAAAGACTGTGGTTCTGACAGGATACCCAACACGATAGGCTCCTCTTGTTTCCGTAGCTCCTGTTTCAGTCTGGTAGGGTGGATGCATACATCTCGATCAAAAAGTTCAGTGTCCAAAGTCTGTATGAAGGAGCAAAGCCACTTGTAGTATGGCGGTGCATTGTGTGCCAGAGGAGAATGGTTAGAATGGGCAAATAGTCCAAAACGTCTGAGCATTGCCCCCACAAAATAAAGTGTAAATAAGTCAGGGACTGAAAACCATGTCTTCATCTGTACGGGACACAACATAGCATAACAACTTAGAAAACAAAAAGGTCTTAAGATCTGGAAAAAAATTTCAGGTTTTACAAACTTTCTCTCTACTTAGTTTCTCCATCCTAGAGTTCCATAGGAAGGTAAAAAGCATTTTTTGCAATTTCTGTAAAGTGTGGTACCGAAGAGGGAAAACCATTGCAAGGTACAGAAACAGTGGAAACAAGACAGCTTTACTGACTAACATCTTTCCTTCTAAGGTTAGCTTGCGCAAAGACCAAAGAGACAGTTTCTTTAGTACTTTAGCCTGGACTTCCATCCAATTTTTTTTCACATGCCCTTGCCCCCCAAATACACTCCCAAAATGTTAGTGGGTTCTGTGGTAACGTTACCGGCAGATTTGTCAGTCGATCCCAGGGACCTGTACTCAGGCAGACACTCTTCCCAATGTTTAAACCCAACCCTGATATTTCCTGGAAAAGAGAGGCCTGCAAAAGAGTTCTGCGCACAGAGACTGCGGTAGTACACAACACAGTCACATAATCCATGTATGCAATGACCTTGTTCTGGACCCCAGAACCACCAGGTACAAATACACCTTTTACCAGTTTGTCCTTTCTTAATTTGCACAAAAAAGGCTCCAACACACAAACAAAAAGAATGGGAGACATTGGGCACCCCTGACGCACTCCAGTGTGAATAGGAAAAGCAGTGGTATATAATCCGTTGATACTAACTTTGCTCTGAGCACCTTGGTAGAGAGTACGTATCATGTGTACAAATGCAGGAGGAACATTCATTTTTGCTAACACCAGATAGAGAAGTTGATGTAAAATGTTGTCGAAAGCCTTATGAAAGTCCAGGCTAAGAACACCTAGAGGGAGCGCTCTTTCTTGATTGTACCAAAGTGCATCTCTTAAGGTAACAAGGCTATCCACAATAGTGCGCCTTCTGATAGCACATGCTTGATCAGGTTGAACACAAGAGTGCATAACTCCTCGGAGGCGGCGCGCAAGTACTTTAGCTATGAGCTTGTAATCAACGTTCAAAAGAGAAATTGGCTGCCAATTTTGCAGGGAGTTCTCGTCCCTGGTTTTGTACAAGAGAATGATGACCCCAGCGGAGGAATCTGTAGAAAAAGTGTTATTAGTAAACCTTCGTTGACAACACCCATGTAGTCCATACATAACAGGGCCCAAAATTTGCGGTAGAACTCCCAAGTGAGCCCATCTATCCCAGGGCTAGAACCTCTGGGAGAGGACTGTAATGCAGATAGCAAATCCTCCCCATCAAAAGGCTGTTCCAGGAATTCTACTTGATCAGTATTAAGACCCCTTTCCAGTCCTGAACAATATTCTTCAAAGTCCTGAAAAGAAGAAGGGTTAGGTTGTGGTGCAGCATATAAGTGTGTATAAAAGTCAAAAGCTATCTGTTTGCAATGCTCAATGCCTTGCAAAATATCCCCATGCTCATTATGTAGCTTTGTCAGCAATTTATGGGAGGAATTTGCTTTTTTTAAAAAGAAAGATGTACAGTTTTCATTTTCCTGATAGTATTTAACTCATATTGTAGCCTTATTCCTTTTTGCCAACCAGTTATTCGTATCCAGTGTGACTAAGCGGATTTCATCTTTCACATCTTTTCCAGCCTCCCCCAATTGTTGGAGAAGAATAAGGCGCCAATGTAATTTCTGGTAAGCGTCCCATTCAGTGCGGCGTTTGAGCCGGCCTTGTTCTTGAAAGAAATTTTTTTTTTTATGTTTCACCCAACACCACCATTTGTACTTATTTGGAAACCTGTTTTTCTGTCTTTCCCATGTATGATAGTGTTTGATGTATCTATCACAAATCATTTCATCTTGAAGGAGCTCATTATTTAATTTCCAAAAGCCTGGGCCCCTTTGAGGCCGGCCTGGTGTCGTGAACCAGACAGCCAGAATATGATGATACAAAAATGTGACTGGTGTAAGGCTGCATTTATCTGCGCTCAAAGTTTTGGATGCAAACACAAAGTCAACTTAGAAAACAAAAAGGTCTTAAGATCTGGAAAAAATTTTCAGGTTTTACAAACTTTCTCTCTACTTAGTTTCTCCATCCTAGAGTTCCATAGGAAGGTAAAAAGCATTTTTTGCAATTTCTGTAAAGTGTGGTACCGAAGAGGGAAAACCATTGCAAGGTACAGAAACAGTGGAAACAAGACAGCTTTACTGACTAACATCTTTCCTTCTAAGGTTAGCTTGCGCAAAGACCAAAGAGACAGTTTCTTTAGTACTTTAGCCTGGACTTCCATCCAATTTTTTTTCACATGCCCTTGCCCCCCAAATACACTCCCAAAATGTTAGTGGGTTCTGTGGTAACGTTACCGGCAGATTTGTCAGTCGATCCCAGGGACCTGTACTCAGGCAGACACTCTTCCCAATGTTTAAACCCAACCCTGATATTTCCTGGAAAAGAGAGGCCTGCAAAAGAGTTCTGCGCACAGAGACTGCGGTAGTACACAACACAGTCACATAATCCATGTATGCAATGACCTTGTTCTGGACCCCAGAACCACCAGGTACAAATACACCTTTTACCAGTTTGTCCTTTCTTAATTTGCACAAAAAAGGCTCCAACACACAAACAAAAAGAATGGGAGACATTGGGCACCCCTGACGCACTCCAGTGTGAATAGGAAAAGCAGTGGTATATAATCCGTTGATACTAACTTTGCTCTGAGCACCTTGGTAGAGAGTACGTATCATGTGTACAAATGCAGGAGGAACATTCATTTTTGCTAACACCAGATAGAGAAGTTGATGTAAAATGTTGTCGAAAGCCTTATGAAAGTCCAGGCTAAGAACACCTAGAGGGAGCGCTCTTTCTGATTGTACCAAAGTGCATCTCTTAAGGTAACAAGGCTATCCACAATAGTGCGCCTTCTGATAGCACATGCTTGATCAGGTTGAACACAAGAGTGCATAACTCCTCGGAGGCGGCGCGCAAGTACTTTAGCTATGAGCTTGTAATCAACGTTCAAAAGAGAAATTGGCTGCCAATTTTGCAGGGAGTTCTCGTCCCTGGTTTTGTACAAGAGAATGATGACCCCAGCGGAGGAATCTGTAGAAAAAGTGTTATTAGTAAACCTTCGTTGACAACACCCATGTAGTCCATACATAACAGGGCCCAAAATTTGCGGTAGAACTCCCAAGTGAGCCCATCTATCCCAGGGCTAGAACCTCTGGGAGAGGACTGTAATGCAGATAGCAAATCCTCCCCATCAAAAGGCTGTTCCAGGAATTCTACTTGATCAGTATTAAGACCCCTTTCCAGTCCTGAACAATATTCTTCAAAGTCCTGAAAAGAAGAAGGGTTAGGTTGTGGTGCAGCATATAAGTGTGTATAAAAGTCAAAAGCTATCTGTTTGCAATGCTCAATGCCTTGCAAAATATCCCCATGCTCATTATGTAGCTTTGTCAGCAATTTATGGGAGGATTTTGCTTTTTTTAAAAAGAAAGATGTACAGTTTTCATTTTCCTGATAGTATTTAACTCATATTGTAGCCTTATTCCTTTTTGCCAACCAGTTATTCGTATCCAGTGTGACTAAGCGGATTTCATCTTTCACATCTTTTCCAGCCTCCCCCAATTGTTGGAGAAGAATAAGGCGCCAATGTAATTTCTGGTAAGCGTCCCATTCAGTGCGGCGTTTGAGCCGGCCTTGTTCTTGAAAGAAATTTTTTTTTTTATGTTTCACCCAACACCACCATTTGTACTTATTTGGAAACCTGTTTTTCTGTCTTTCCCATGTATGATAGTGTTTGATGTATCTATCACAAATCATTTCATCTTGAAGGAGCTCATTATTTAATTTCCAAAAGCCTGGGCCCCTTTGAGGCCGGCCTGGTGTCGTGAACCAGACAGCCAGAATATGATGATACAAAAATGTGACTGGTGTAAGGCTGCATTTATCTGCGCTCAAAGTTTTGGATGCAAACACAAAGTCCAAGCGGGAGCGGGCGTTCCATGATCTGCCTCCCACGTAAAGCCTATACCAGGAGGATGGTGTTTCCTGTACGTGTCATAGAGTTCTAAATCATGAATGAGAGATGACAACAGTTTAGAAGTCACATCCAGTGTGTAAGTCGCCTGTGCACCCTGCCTATCCTTAGAATGCAAAATGCAATTAAAATCCCCCACCAGAAGGGTTGGCGTGGCACCTGCAAGAAAAGGTTTGATAACTTGAAACAACTGTTCTCTCTCTGGCTTGGTAGCAGGAGCATACACAGCACACAATTTGAAAGGGAAGCCATCCATTAACACGGACAGCAATATAGCTCTCCCTGGCCACAGTAGTTTTTCCTCTGTGATCTGCCAATGTGTATGCTTAAAAAGAACTACGATACCATCATTCCTGTTAGCGCCCCCAGACCATGCCGAGGGCCCATAGGGCCAATATTGCTGAAAAGAAAAATATTTTGGTTGATAAGAAAGATAACATTATTGTAAACAAATAACATAGAAATTCGTATTCCCAAAATAATCAACGACTGTCTTCCTACGCAATTCTGTCCCCAAACCTCTCACATTGCAAGAGGCTAGGGATATGGCCATGATGATGAAAAGGAAAAAAACAGCCATACTGCGGAATTTGTGACATGTTCCCCAGAACCATCCGATCCAGCCTTATAAACCTCTTCAGAACTCTGGGGAGTGGAAGCCGAAAAAAGGGCCTCCAAGTTCGGCGTTCTCTCCTCTCCAAATCAAGAAGTGGACTATCTGTGATTTCCAGAACCTGGGCGTCCTCCTAATATGCCTCCTCTGAATCAGAGAGGCTTAATAAGGCGTCAAACCTTCCCCTTCTTGAAAAGCGATCCAGAGAGGAAGGACGACGCTTAGAACCTGTGGGGAAAGGGGGATCCGCTACTTGTTTAGAGGTACGTGATTTTCTCCTATTTGAGGTATAAGTAGGCCACCCACTATGATCCATTTCCTTGTCCTGACTCTTGTCCACAGCAGGAGGGCCTACTTTAAAAACTGGGGATTTTGCTGCTTTTTTTGCTGCCTTTACCAACCGCTGCTGTTTAGGAGTTGGCTGCACTGTTGGGGAAATAACCGAAAAGATTGTCTCAGACACCGCCAAAAGTGAATCCTCAGAAGTGGAGGGTGCCTGGTCAGTACCCTGAGAGGGGGCTGGAACTGACTCAGTTGGTCATAGGCCAGCACGCCACGCCCAGGGGCGTAACACAGGCCCCCGCAGCCCCCGCGGTTCAGGGGGGCCCCACACTCCAGGGGCCCCCTCCGCAGTCCTGCCAAGTCTCACGCTACTACAGGCGTGAGACTAACGCATTTCAGTGTGGTACTCTGCATTACCGCACTGAAATGCATTGTCACGCATATACATAGTGACTCTCTTTGCGTTGTCACTGAAGCTCTGCTGCCTAAATGTGTAGCAGCTGGATGGCGCCTCGAGGTTCACACTCACTGTTAAAATGTTACGTAGCTAGCATGAATCATTGTGCTGGCGCCGCTGGGGAACGTCACACCCTGCTGCCAGCGTGGAGTTCCATTTGTTGCAGGTGCTGGCTATGCAGGTTACGCCAAATTCAATCACGCCACTTTCAGCCTCGAACTGCTTGCTACCGGTCGCAGCCCACGTGGTGAAATGGGCGGGAGCAGGCTGGCGCCGCGTGAAGTGTGTCTCATGTTTTTGGGGCCTCTCTTCAGTGCAGGATTGGCATCTTGTCTACCCTCACTCCTGCCTTCTGTTTGCTGCCGAGAGGTAATGAATGCCCACTCGAGAGCTGTCTTAGGCTGCGTGTTTCACCATTTGTAGAAGCTCTCTACCACGTGTATAGATGAAAGCTGGCGTTTTTCATGCGAAACTGTTACATATAAAGTCTCTCTCTCACCGAACCAATCATATAATGGGAAGTTGCTAATGAAATCTTTCTATGAGAAAAGACAATTTAGAATTACTTAATTTATACAAGCGTAACGGTTTCATTATGAACAAGCATTTACAATGCAATGGTCTCGGCATTGTTAAAGTTAGAGCTATTGGCATTGCTCATGACATTATTTTTGTTTATGTTTTTAAAACATTTAAAGAAACTGCATTGTTATTTACAATGATGTCAATAGCTTAATCACTCTCAAATGCGAGACCTATTGCATTTGCACCCACACACAGAGCCACACCCACAGAGCCACCCACCCACACAGAGCCACCCACACACACAGAGCCACTCACCCACACAGAGCCACCCACACAGAGCAACCCACACACAAATAGAGGCACCCACAGAGCCACCTATACACACAGTTACCCACACACAGCCAGAGCCACCACGCATAGAACCACCTACAAAAAAGCCACCCCCACAGAGCCACCCACACACAGAGCCACCCACACACACACACACACACACACAGCCACCCACACACACAGAGCCACCCACCCACACACAAACACACACACACACACACACACACACAGACCTAAAAAGGAGGGGTGACTTCAAGGGCCAAGACAGATGTGAGGAGCGGAGCAAAGTCAGGGTGGAGCGGGGCATGTAGGGCCAAAGAATAGCGAAGGGCTGGAAGCCAAGGCGAGAACTTGGGACAAGAGACGAGGGTGGGGGGTTGAAGGACAGAAAGGTAGGGAGATATTAGGGGAAAGGGAGAAGAGCGGAACTCAGCCTATGATTGGCGCATGGCCAAAAGGCAGCAGTCCAGGGCTCAAAGAGAGGACAGCGTGCGGCTGTAATACGAAGAGAAGAGGCGCGGGCGAAAAAGGGGAGAGGGCAGAAGCAATAATGTGTATTGTATTGTAATTGCAATTAAACAGCGTTGACGACTTGACGAAGTGTTGAAGCGCTTTTACGGTGAGTAGCACGCTACTCCAGCACCCATTTGGATTAGTGTAGGAAATTACAAGAAAAAAAGAGCGAGGGTAAGAAATCCAGATATTTAGGGCAAGAGTGGCCGATAAGAGTAAAAGATGGTGTCTTTCAGGGAAAATTAGTGGAACATATCGAGTGAAAGAAGAGAAACTAGAGAAGGTACAAAGGAGGACCCACAAGGACTGGGGGGGTGGGGGGTAAAGGAGTTGGATGGGTCATGGAGCTGTAATTCGGAAGGTGTGGGGCAGTTAGAAATGGTGTTTAAAAGCTAGGCGCTTTGAATGCTGTTTGCGTTCATTGTTTCCACTGCCTCTGTACAGCACACACACACTCATTCGCTTTCTGCCTTCAGAAGAAGGGCCTCCGAGCTCAGAACATCCTATTCTAACCAGTTGTTTATCTGTCTGAGAACAGAGCGACTCCCTGCAGCATGTGCCAGGCGCAGACAAAAGAGCCGACTCAACACAGACAACACACGTGCACTACCCCCACGGGGCCCTGCGCTTTACACGTGTGTGGGGTGGACTGAGCTACCAGTGCCACTTTCCACACAGCGACTGACTTAACCAAGGAAGAAATCGCCCTTTCACCGCAGAGACTATTGGCACTGAACTACCCTATGAAGAACGTATTTAGGTTTCACGAATACATTAAACCTAGTGCATTGCCTGCCAGGCTGACTTACCATACCCATGACAGATGAACGCACCAACAGTCATTTTAGATATCCAATTACCCCAGCATCATACTTCCCGTGACACTCTCCTCTGGGAAATGCATCCGTGTGCTCTTGGACTGGTTGCTTCTGCTCGGTACGGCTCGGCCTGACACCCACGCAGAGTAGCTTTCTTTTTTAACCCTAACTGCAGCAAGAATGACATATGGACCCCGAGTGCCAGGGGGAGGAGAGCGAACAGCGCCAGCCGGAGGCAGGAGCACCGAGGGAGCCGAGAGCAGGGGATGGGTCACTGCTTTAAAGACCGCGATCCCTTTGTTACTTGCAGTTCATAAATTGTGCTCCTTCTAATATGGCCTAGTGAGGCATGAAAGCCAGCCACCCTTCAGTACAAGCTGGAGAGTGATGCCGGAATACTGCACAGGGGTGCACAGCCCACACCCCACCGCACTCTACCAAGCCTTTCTCTGCTGCCCATCCCGCCAGCGCTCTGTAGCGACTGCAAGTTGGCGCTTTATAGAAATCACCGAAATAAATATGTAGACTTGACAGGAGTCCGGTGAGCACACTACGACTCCGGTGGGTGCGCAACGCCCGTTGGGTATGAGAGGGGTGCCCTTAATGTCAACCACACCATTATGTAAATGATAACAATTAATGGGTACAAGCAGTGTTTTAGAGCTATCACACATACGCGGGGCGTGCGTGCGTGGGTGGGGGTGGGGGGGAGTATTCGGTCTGGGTAAGGGATCTGAATCGGCAACGGAGCACATAACTACGGGAGGGCTACGGGTGTACGGGGGCACGGGTTGCAAGGGAGATCCGCCGAGTCTGGAAGGGGGGTTTCAATAGACCACAGGGGCTGCAAAAGGGTGAGGAGGAGGACGGAGCCTGGGTGGGTCTGTGGAGCGCTGGGACAGTACAAGAGCAACGAGGCCGCATGGGGTGCAATTGGAGGAGCCCAGAGTCTGTAGGGTGCGGGGCAGCGAGGTCAGCATGCCCGGCTCCAGGAATTGTTTTTTGGGAGGGCAAAGGATCAGGGCACAAGTCCTAAACAAGGGGGAAAGGCGTCCAAGGCACGGTGCGGATCCCTGCTCATCGAAGGGCAGCGCCGCCAACTATACTCACAACAGCACGAAGATCCTCACGGCCAGAGGACAGCAAAACAATGGCGGATGGAAGCTCCGAAACTTTTTCGGATTCGGGGGCGTGTTCCTGCTGTTCTAAAAGGGCGTGGCTAAAAAGTGGAAAGAACAGCAAGGAACACGCCCCCGAATCTGAAAAAGACGGAGCCTATTTGGAGGGACAGCTCTCTCCTCCAATGGCGGGCCTCCGTTTAGGAAGCCAGCCAATGGAGGAGAGGCAAAAAGAGAGGCGGGCTAAGGAGCCACTCTAGGAAACATTAAATCTCGACTTCCGGTTCTGCCTTCGGCAGACCGGTAGTCCTCGACCTAAAAAGGAGAGCTGTTTTTTTAATAGTTATATGACACAACAGACAATGATTCTATACAAGTTGCTTTTTGATCGTTTTCCTTATTGAAGCGAGTTTTATGTTACAAGTCTAACATTCGAGTACAATTGAATTAATGTTTGAACATTTATGTAGTCACGATCCATATTTGAGTCATCTTCAATTTTTATGAGTGGCAAGATCTGTCAGTTTCCCACTGTTTTTCTTTATGCAGGTTGGGGGCTGGGGGTCTACCGTCACAGCCAAGAAGGCAGCGCCCATGGACACAGTGTCTGTTTTAGCCCAGGATATTGTGATTACATAGACTGGTACCAGCCTGAGGCAGCAGGCATTTTTCCCAGCACTTACAGTGATTCTTAGTAAGTCAAAGACTTGCTGGAGAGAGAGCGGTGTTTTTTCTAGTGGCATTTTTGAGCTGACTCGTCATATAGTAGTGCAGAGGGTTAACATGCCTTCAGCAAAGAACCGAACTGCATTTTATGTAGATAGCTCATTGGGTTATTAGTTTTGCCACAGAGATCCTTTTGTTTCTTATGGTTCAGCTGCACCTGCAGCTGAGTTGGAGGAGGGGGTGCTTTGCTTAGACATAACTTGTGGGTGTAAAAGCTCCTGCTGTAGAGTTACTTGTGGGTCCAGCAGTTTTCCCACAACAATAAAAACATCAAAGTTAACTGATAAATAATGTTCCTGTTAGAGAGAGATCAGAGTTTTGCCTAGTAGCAGTTTTTAATCACCATAAAGTAGCGCAGAGGGTTAAAATGCAGGCTGCAAAGATCAGGTGCTTTGCACCAGTTTCAAGATCTTCTTAGAGTTTCATGTTGCTCAAGTGGTTGTAATCTCTGATATGTTTCTTTTTCCATGTACTGCATTGCTTGATTTTGCTCATAGGAGTGCAGGAGAAGTGATAGGAGGAAGCAGTCCATTAGCGCTCTGCACAGAAGGTAAACAGGAGCACACAGCATTTATGTTTTGTCAAGCAGAGAGGCAGCGACTGTAATAACTACGATTATTATGGAAGTGGCCATCCTATAAATGACAAAGCTAGAAGAGTGTCTCATCTCAGTGGAAATGTACACACTTACGACTTAGGAACTAAAGGTGGAAACTGTATATATATTTTTTACCTTATTGCATTAGCACCCGATTATGCCTGAGACTGAATGATGGTTTAATCTCCTAGTTATACTTGCTATGCTAAGCTATAAAATTAGCTTTTCGGCTAGCATGCAGTCATGAATGATCAGATCAATGAAATCGGAGCAGCTGCAGTGCCTGTCTGCCCACTGTTACTGAGAACTACAGTCACGCAGTCTGTCTCCCGTTAGTGCACTTCCATTTCTGGTGCTTTGCAGCAGTTTTAAGATCTTCTTAGAATTTCTTGTTGCTCAAATGGGTATAATTTTGAATATTTATATGTTTCCGCCATCTACATTGCTTGAGTTTGCTCTTGAGAAAGTGCCACTCATAGTCGTTGAAATGTCACTCATAATTACACTGAAATTATGAAAATGTCACACACAGCAATCTGAAACTATGCTCTGACAATCAAGTACTGTCACAAACCTTCTAAGAAGCCTGCGGTGAATTGAATTAATTACCGAGCTCACATCACAGAGCTTCTGACCGGCGGGTGCAGCAGCCGCCCAGGACAGTGTCTGTCACTGGACAACAGCAGACTCTGAGGACAATCCTGGACTAAGGAGGCGGGTGGTAAATGACTCGAAGTAAGTACCAGCCACCGAGTTTCGATTAACACCATGGGCTGCACTGCAGTGCTAAAAAATCTTTTAAACGGTTTCAATTACAGTTGTTCCCGGTATTATATGCGCTCTATGGAATACGGAGCAGTTAACAGTATCCGTGTTTTGAGAACATATCTTTGATATTCTTTGTTGTCTATTTTTGAACTTTTATGCAGTGCGACACTGAACCGAAGAAAAGCTTTAAAGCAGCACCAGTTTTTAGGCCCGGGCAGATTAGAGTAACTGAATGTTATGCAGTTCAAATTACCTCAAATTACCGTGCGCGCATTCTACCACATAAATATTTGGGAAGCATATCAGCTTAAGGTGCTTTGCTCTGAGCTGATAAGTAGAGTCGCTGTACAGCTACAGGTAAACAAAAAGAAGAAATATGTAAATAACATGGTTTTAGAGGAGCATAAATGAAACTTCTACAAGGTTGAACTGAAGTGTTTTTACCAATGTGCTTCTTGTCGCGTTACATACAACATCTAAAGTCGGAAATTTGCATGCACTGTGAGGCTTCAATCTGCCTAAGTTTCTGTTGCATATACCTTATAAATATAAAACAACAGACCACTCAGGCCAGAGACTCACGATTTTGTAGCCAAAAATGGCTTCATTGTAGCTGTCTACACCTTAAAATGCTTCAATATGGGTGTGCTGGCTCACAGGTATGTGTGTACACACTTGGAGAGAATTCTGTGTGTGTATTTGTGTAACCGGGATGTCAATATGCAGATGCACACTCACAAGATACAAAGAAGGTGCAGGGTTCGTGGTAATCTCACGTGTGCGGCGATGGCAGGAGTATGAATGCACATTCGTCGATAATCTCATCAGGTGTGTGGATGTCAATGCACTGATTTTTGTCTGTGAGTACATATAAATTCGAGAATGTAAATTCGATTCAGTGCGTTGCAGGTGAATGAGTGCAGATTGAGTGCAGACAGTGAGTCTGCCGCTGCGAGTTCCACGTTGACTGACAGTGGCTCCTCTTCAAGTACACTTTAGTTTTCACCATATAATACTTCGCCCCATAGGTCAACCACCAGTGAAATTCCACTCCGTGTGTGCCACCAGTTTGCTGCCTGTCCTCATGGGGACCATTGCGAGAGCAGACAAGCTTTTACAGTCATCTCTGCTGAAGCAGGATCTCAAAAGATCTGACTGCAGTTCCTCCCGTGCCGTGCTGAAACACAGCAAACGTTTCAGAGTTTAAAAATAGTCCCTCATGAATTATAAAGGAGGAGGGAGGGGTGTAATTTCTGATATTTATCTGTTGCCTCATCTTCATTGCTTGATTTTGCTCACTAGCAAGTGTCACAATTATGAAAATGTCACACATAGCAATTTGAAACCTTGGCAACTCTGCCTCCGCGGCCGCGCAGCCGGCATATTAAAACATGTGGGCAACTTTAATTTCATTATTGCCAATGCTAACTAACCTTTCAGCAAAGCACAGACACGCGCTTCTCTGGCAGCTGCAGTGAGTGTGACAGACTGCTCTACTTTGTGCAGTGCACTGCTGCTCTGCCCTGGTACTTTAATTTCTTAAAGTTTGCACGAAATGTCATCGACCAGGCTGGGCTCCGTGGCTATCACTGGCTTTTGCGCTGTGGTGGCAGTCACGTGACGTCATGGGGGATCAAGGGACCAAGAACCGTAAAGCTCCTCTGCACAAGACCGCGGACTGCGGGTCTCAGCCAACAGAGGAGTTAAGGGGGAACAAGGGACCAAGAACCGTAAGGCTCCTCTGCACGAGACCGCGGACTGCGGGCCTCAGCCAACAGAGGAGTATAGGGGATCAGTGGACCAAGAACCGTAAGGCTCCTCTGCACGAGACCGCGGACTGCGGGTCTCAGTCAACAGAGGAGTTAATGGGGATCAGAGGACCAGCGCAGCGTTTCCCTTGCCTGTGACCGAAGCAATCGGGTTACCGCTGCCTATGGGGCGCAACGTAACAAGGTGGCGGAATTCTTCTTCCGCTCTTCTCCAGCGTTCCGCAAAAAGGTGCCTTTGCACTCTTACTGCCCCACGCACAGTGGTTTTCAGGCAGAGTCTGCGAAGGGCTCGTTCCACGGAATTATCGGCAATGCGGAAGTCTTTCCATTGCCTCTTTAACCTCTCGACCGGCATTGCGTGAGTGTCACATGGAGCGTGACTCGCAAAGCTTGCCGGGAATTGTAGTCACGAAAGGTAGAATCGTTCCAATACCTGCTATGCTGTATTGGAGGCAGTCAGTGAATAACCGGCAGCGTAAACGTGACAGTTACAGGTAAGGAATTGGAGAGCGTGTTGTTGACCTTGAATTTTTGTGTACGGTTATGGAGGAAGGAGGTAAACCAGTTCAACACAGTGCCTGACAGACTCATTCTGTGCTCCAGGAGATCTATTCGTTTCTGGTGTTTGACCGTATCAAAGGCTGAGGAAAGGTCTAGCAGGATGAGTAAGCACAAACCGTTCTGGTGAAGGATTTGTAACGCTTCATCAATCAATCAATCAGTATTTCTATAGAGCGCGCTACTCACCCGTGAGGGTCACAATGCGCTAGAGGGGAGGGAGGGGGGATCTGCTGCTACTGCTCGAAAAGCCAAGTCTTGAGGTGTTTCCTGAAGGTGAGGTGGTCCTGGGTCAGTCGAAGGTGGGCTGGGAGGGAGTTGCACGTCTTGGCAGCCAGGTAGGAGAAAGACCTTCCTCCGGTGGTGGTTCTGCGAATCCGTGGGATGGTGGCAAGGGCGAGGCTGGCGGAGCGGGCGGGTAGGTGTGTAGAAAGTGAGGCGGTTGTTGAGGTATTTGGGCCCATGTTGTGGAGGGGTTTGTGTGTGTGGGTGAGGACCCTGAACGTGATCCTCTTGTTGACGGGGAGCCAGTGCAGGTCTCTCAGGTGGGCGGAGATGTGGCTGTGGCGGGGGATGTCAAGGATGAGTCGTGCGGATGCGTTCTGTATGCGCTGGAGTCTTTTCTGAAGTTTGGCCGTGGGTTCAGCGTAGAGGGCGTTCACGTAGTCTAGTCAGCTGGTGACGAGGGCCTGGGTGACCGCCTTTCTGGTTCCGGTGGGGATCCATCGGAAGATCTTACGGAGCATGCACAGGGTGTTGAAGCATGTGGATGAGATGGCGTTGACTTGCTTGGTCATCGTGAGGGAGGAGTCCAGGATAAATCCCAGGTTGCGTGCGTGGTCCGTGGGTGTCGGTGCGGTGCCCAGCTCAGTGGGCCACCAGGAGTCGTCCCATGCGGAAGGGGAAGGTCCTAGGATGAGGACTTCTGTTTTGTCTGAGTTCAGTTTCAGACGGCTGAGTTTCATCCATTCTGCGATGTCTCTCATACCTTCCTGGAAGCTGGCTCTGGCGGGGTCTTTGGTGAGGGAGAGTATCAGCTGGGTGTCGTCGGCGTAGGAGATGATGTTGAGGTTGTGGTTGTGTGCGATGGTGGCGAGGGGGCTCATGTAGATATTGAAGAGGGTGGGGCTGAGCGAGGATCCCTGGGGAACGCCGCAGATGATCTTGGTGGCTGCGGAGCGGAAGGGGGGTAGGCGGACTCTCTGGGTTCTGTCGGAGAGGAACGAAGTGATCCAGTCCAGGGCCTTTCCTTGGATCCCAGCGTTGCGGAGGCGGATTATTAGGGTGCGGTGGCAGACAGTGTCGAAGGCGGCCGAGACGTCTAGGAGGATGAGCGCGGTAGTTTCCCCGTTGTCGAGCCGGGTCCTGATGTCGTCGGTGGCTGCAATGAGGGCGGTCTCGGTGCTGTGGTTGGCTCGGAATCCGGACTGGGATGGGTCGAGGGAGCCGTTAGCCTCGAGGAAAGCAGTCAGCTGTTTATTGACGGTCTTCTCAATGACTTTTGCCGGGAAGGGGAGAAGAGAGATGGGGCGGAAGTTCTTGAGGTCTTTCGGGTCCGCTGTAGGTTTCTTCAGTAGGGCTTTGATTTCTGCGTGCTTCCAGCTCTCTGGGAAGGTGACGGATATGAAGGAGTTGTTTATGACATTCCGGAGTTGGGGTGCGATGATGGCGTCGGCTGTGTTGAAGATGTGGTGAGGGCATGGGTCGGAGGGAGAGCCGGAGTGGATGGTGTTCATCACGTGGGTGGTGTCTTCAGTGCTGGTGGGCGTCCAAGCGTTGATGGTGGTGGTAGGGGGTGTAGGTTCAGTGGCTGGAGGCGCGGTCTGGGCATTGAAGCTGTCGTGTATGTCGGCGATCTTGCGGTGGAAGAACATGGCGAGGGAGTTGCAGAGGCCTTGTGATGGTGTGATGTCGTTGCTGCTGGCGTTGGGGTTGGAGAGCTCTTTTACGATGCTGAAGAGTTCCTTGCTGTTGTGAGTGTTGTTGTCCAGCCATTCTTTGAACAAAGTTTTTTTTTGTGGTGCGGATCCGCTGGTGGTGTATGCACGTGGCGTTCTTGAGGGCTGTCAGGTTTTCTGTCATCTGTTCGAGGCGCCAGGCTTTCTCCAGGGTACGACAGGATCTCTTTGACTCCTTAAGGTCTTCGGTGAACCATGTGGCTCTCCTGTTGCTGGGCCTGACTGGAGGGGTTCTCAGAGGTGCAAGGGCATTGGCGCAGTTGGTGATCCACTGTGTGAAGTTGTGAGTTGCAGCGTTGGTGTCAGTCGTGTCAGAGGGAGGGTTCTGGTTCAGTGCTGTGGATAGCTGGTCGGTGGTTACTTTGCTCCAGCATCTGCGAGGATCTGTTGCGGGCGGTGGTGGGATGTTGTTTTCTTGAAGGTGAAATGGATACAGCTGTGGTCGGTCCAGTGTAGTCCGGAGGAGTGGCTGAAGGTTATGTGGCTGCTGGCAGAGAAGATGGGGCCGAGCGTGTGGCTGGCGGAGTGGGTGGGGGTGTTCACAAGTTGCTTGAGTCCGAGGATGGCGAGGTTGTCGAGGAGGCTGGTGGTGTTGCTGTCGTTGTTGTTCTCTAGGTGGAAGTTCAGGTCTCCTAGGAGGATGTAGTCTGGCGAGGCGAGGGCGTGCGGGCTGATGAAGTCGGCGATGATTTCACTGAATTGTGTGCGTGGGCCCGGGGGTCTGTAGATGAGGGTGGTCTTGGGGTGGGTGTGGATCTTGAAGTGTAGGTGTTCAGCGGCGTTGAGGGTGTCATCGGAATTGGTTGTGATGCTAATGGTGTTCCTATAGATTATGGCGATTCCTCCTCCGGTTTGGTTGGCGCGGTCCTTCCGGGTGATTTTGTAGCCGTCCGGGATGGCTATGGCGATGTCGGGGGCTGAGGAGGCGTTCATCCAGGTTTCCGTGAGGAAGGCGATGTCCGGTGCTGTAGTGTCGAGGAGGTCCCAAAGTTCGGCGGCGTGTTTGTAGACGGAGCGGGTGTTGAGCAGGATGCACTTGAGATGGCTGTTGTTGTTGTTGCCTGGTCCGGGGGGAGGGGTGCGGGTGTGGAGGCAGGTGAATTTGCAGGCTTGGCAGGTGAAAGGTCCATGGGTGCGCTTCGGGGTGGCCTGGTGGCAAGCAGGAGGTCTGCCGGTGTTAAGTGCGTTGAGGGCGGTGGTGTTGTATCTCAGTCGGGGTTCCTGGCATCGACAAGGACCAGGGGTTATGGTGATGGGCGCGGTCCAGGCACGGATGGGCGCAGACGGGCTTGCCTTAGGCGCGTCCGCTTCACGCGTCCGCTGCGTGGCCGCTGCGCGGCCTCCATATGAGGGGTAGAGGGAGGGAGGAGCAGCAGGGAGGTGGGAGCGGGGCGGCCAATGGGAGGCAAGGGGACAGGGCCGCAGGTACGCAGCAGCGGGAACAGCGGGGGAAACGGATGGATGGCGAGGGAACAGTAAAGGGCACAAAAGAAGATAAAAACAGACACAAAAGACAAGCAGGGGCACAAAAGGGAGAAGTGGTACAGAAGGCAACCAGGGGCACAAGGGGAGAGATGGTACAGAAGGCAAAATGGGGTACAGGTTACGAGGGCACAGAAGGCAAAAGGACGGAAAAAAGTACTGCAACAAGGCGCTTACTGAAAGCAGAGGGCTGACACAGGCAGCAGAGGCAGCTGATCACAGGACACACAGGGGCTGCATGTCGGTGAGGGGAGCGACCTGCCTGGAGACAGGGTCAAAGGTCGCTCTCTCTATCGCTGCGCGGCCTCCATATGAGGGGTAGAGGGAGGGAGGAGCATCAGGGAGGTGGGAGCGGGGCGGCCAATGGGAGGCAAGGGGGCGGGGTCGCAGGGACGCAGCGGCGGGAACAGCGGGGGAAACGGACGGACGGCGAGGGAACAGTAAAGGGCACAAAAGAAGATAAAAACGGGCACAGAAGGCAAGCAGGGGCACAAAAGGGAGAAGTGGTACAGAAGGCAACCAGGGTCACAAGGGGAGAGATGGTACAGAAGGCAAAATGGGGCACAGGTTACAAGGGCACAGAAGGCAAAAGGACGGAAAAAAGTACTGCAACAAGGCGCTTACTGAAAGCTGAGGGCTGACACAGGCAGCAGAGGCAGCTGATCACAGGACACACAGGGGCTGCGTGGCGGTGAGGGGAGCGACCTGCCTGGAGACAGGGTCAAAGGTCGCTCTCTCTATTGCTGCACAGCCTCCATATGAGGGGTAGAGGGAGGGAGGAGCATCAGGGAGGTGGGAGCGGGGCGGCCAATGGGAGGCAAGGGGGCGGTGTCGCAGGGACGCAGCGGCGGGAACAGCAGGGGAAACGGACGGACGGCGAGGGAACAGTAAAGGGCACAAAAGAAGATAAAAACGGGCACAGAAGGCAAGCAGGGGCACAAAGGGGAGAAGTGGTACAGAAGGCAACCAGGGGCACAAGGGGAGAGATGGTACAGAAGGCAAAATGGGGCACAGGTTACGAGGGCACAGAAGGCAAAAGGACGGAAAAAAGTACTGCAACAAGGCGCTTACTGAAAGCAGATGGCTGACACAGGCAGCAGAGGCAGCTGATCACAGGACACACAGGGGCTGCGTGGCGGTGAGAGGAGCGACCTGCCTGGAGACAGGGTCAAAGGTCGCTCTCTCTATCGCTGCGCGGCCTCCATGTGAGGGGTAGAGGGAGGGAGGAGCAGCAGGGAGGTGGGAGTGGGGCGGCCAATGGGAGGCAAGGGGGCGGGGCTGCAGGGACGCAGCGGCGGGAACAGCGTGGGAAACGGACGGACGGCGAGGGAACAGTAAAGGGCACAAAAGAAGATAAAAACGGGCACAGAAGGCAAGCAGGGGCACAAAAGGGAGAAGTGGTACAGAAGGCAACCAGGGGCACAAGGAGAGAGATGGTACAGAAGGCAAAATGGGGCACAGGTTACGAGGGCACAGAAGGCAAAAGGACGGAAAAAAGTACTGCAACAAGGCGCTCACTGAAAGCAGAGGGCTGACACAGGCTGCAGAGGCAGCTGATCACAGGACACACAGAGGCTGCGTGGCGGTGAGGGGAGCGACCTGCCTGGAGACAGGGTCAAAGGTCATCAATAATGTGTGTAATGGCTGATTCTGTGCTGTGACCTGCTCTGAAACCTGATTGGTGTTTATTTAGGAGGTAAAAGTGATCTATTTGATTAGTCAGTTGTCGGTGTACACATTTTTCCAGCAGTTTGGCCAAGGTGGGAATATTGGATATGGGACGATAGTTGTTAAGGTCCGTAGGGTCAGCTGTGGGTTTCTTTAGGATAGGTGAAACTTGACCTGCTTTGAGGGAGTCCGGGATGCAGCCTTGTTGAAGTGAGCTGTTAATGATTTTGCTCCAAAGTGGAAGAAGCCAAGGTTAAAGGTCTTTGACTGCATTGGCAGGGAGAGGGTCAATGAGGTGATTGGCCGGTTTCAGGGCATTGAGAATCTTGCCTAGGGCGTCTTCAGTGTACGTATGAAAGGAAGACCATGCTGCCTAGTTTTAGGGCCAGGCTTAGGGGGGAGTTGGCATGTCGCGGTTGGAAATGAGGTGGTGATTTTCGTATGAGGAGCAATGTGTAGTAATCGGTCATTGAGGAGATCCTTCATGATGTTGTCGGTCTTCAGATTAAAGGAGGTAGAGAATTCCTCACAGTTTGGTTGTGGGCGAGCTAGGTCTTGTAGCCGTTGGGGTGCGTCCTTGGATTGATTTTTGATTAATTCGAAAAGTTGTTTGGGACGTTTTTTTGCTTGGTCTAGTTGATGGCTGAAGAAGTCAGCTTTAGTGCGCTTAATCTTTTTGTAGTATGCATTTCTCTTTTTCCTTAGTAGTTTAAGGTGGTTAGCAGATGGGACTGATCTCCAGTTGCGTTCCAATGATCTGAGGGCCCGTCTGTCGTCATTAAGCAGAGCGTTGTAGCAGGGCTTGGAGTCTTTAATGGGAGCTCTCTTAAGTTGCAGAGGGGCTACCTCATTAATTATCATGGTCATAGCGTTGAGATAGTGGTTGGTGAGATCATGGACGTCAGAGGTGCCTACAGGGGGCTGGAGCAGGTTGTAGCTGGAGGAGGGTAGTGAGTTGGGGTTAAGTTTTTTCAAGTCTCTTTTCCAGATCTTTGGTTTTGTGGATTGCGCTGAGTTGAGTTTAGTGGTTTCCTTGATATAGAAGGCAATAATATGATGGACCGACCAGTCACAAGGTTGGATCGAATCAACATGGATGACGTCAATTTTGGAGATTATAAGATCAAGAGTTGAGCCTTTATTGTGTGTCAGGTTGTTGCAGGATTGGATGAGGGCTAGATCATCCAGGAAGTTTTTGAAGCTGTTGACCACTGAGTCATTGTTGTCATTCCAATGGAGATTGAAGTCGCCAAGAAATATTTGGGTATTTTGTCGCCCATTGTTAGAAGAGATAAGGTCCATGAGGTGTTCGATGAAGAGGAGATTGTCTCCTGGAGGCTGATAGATGATGTGGAGTGAGCATACTGATTTGCCATTGCAGCTAGTGTCCAGGCATAAGAATTCACATGATGGGAAAGTAGGCAATATGGCTGTGTTTATGGTGATGCTGCTACGATGTATACAGGCTATGCCACCCCCTATCTTGTCCGTTCTGTCTAATCTAATGATGTCGTAGTCAGGTGGTACTAGGATGTCGAGGAGAGGGGTGGAGGATTCTGTTAACCAGGTTTCAGTTAGAAATAACAGGTCCAGCTCCTGAGAGACGATGAGGTCAGCTGTGTCGGCTGCGTGTCTGGAGGCCGATCTACAGTTTAGCAGAGTGCATTTCAGATGGGGTGAAATGAGGGAAGAGGAGGGGTCCTGAATGATAGGGATTCTTCTTAGGTTATTATCACTAACTCCTCTGTTGTTGTGTGTAGCAGGTCTGCAGGGGTTGAGGAGGATAGTCGGAATGGTCATGTGAGAGGATGTAAAGGAGTTGGGGAGGGAGGGGAGGGAGGGTTCATAAGAGTGCAGAAGAGAGAGAAGATCGCTCTCCGAAAACGGATTGGTGCTGCGCATTGAGCGTGTTAGTGTGTTGTGGGACGGAACTGTTTTCCAGCTGGGTGGGGGCATTTTAGAGGCAGATGAAATGAGGTCCGGGCGCTCATGTAATTTATAGGTCTTTGAGGGAGTGAAGCGCAATGAATGCCTCGACAACATGACCTTGAACGACTGAAGCTCCGCTTTAATTTGGTGCAATGTGATCATAATTTTCTAGGGTCTGGTGCAGATGATAGTGAGGTTGGTGAGTGTGTTATGTCTGAGGATGGCTGTGTGGGAGGGTGTAACGTGGGGGTGGCTGGCTGTTGTGAGGGAGTAGGGATAGTATGGAGGGTGGATTGCTCAGAAGGAAGCGTGGTATCAGAAAGGGGGCGAGGTGATACGTTATGAGCCCGCAGTCTACGTGGGGGGGGTGACTGAGCTGTGGGGAGTATGTGTCAGGAGAGGCCGTGTCTGGCAAAGGGGAGGTGGCGGAAGAGTTGGAATCAGTGGGTTATAAGCCGTCTAAGGGAGGCGCGTAGGCTGTCTCAGTCGTGCTGGGCAGTAGAATGCACGGGTCGGGTGCAGTGGCGGGAGGAGTGTGGATGGCAGGGGTGCACGGGGGGAGTGATACATTTAATTTTACAGACTCAGCCTTAACCTGTAATCGAATTCAGCAATTTTTAGAAGCAATTTTTTCCTTCTGCTTGTGCTCACATCACCAATCGTGTAGGCTGTTAATATTATGGTTACATATTTGTTTAACTGCCGTCAGGTTACACGGGCACTAGAGCCCTTCCATTTCTGGTGTTTTCCACTAGTTTTAAGATCTTCTTTAAGTTTCTCGTTGCTAAAATTTGTGTGATTTCTGATATTTATGTGTATGTTTCCCTCGTCTTTGCTTGATTTTGCTCACTAGAAAGTGTCACTTATAGTTGTTGAATGTCACTCATAATTTCACTGAAATTATGAAAATGTCACACATAGCAATATAGCAATATGAAACCTTGGCAGCTATGCCCACTCGCGTCTGCCACTGAAGCTGCAGGCCAGGCCTCAGTTGAGTCAGTCTGTCGCCTACACATTCTCAAGTTTGAAAAGTTGTCTCACACGGCATAATTTTCAACCTCCATGTCTTCAATGGAATGTGTGTATATTTGTTTAAAAACACACTTATTGATTCATCGCGTCCATCTCTCCTCTCTAGCTCCGACCTCTCAGTGTATAAATAGACACCTTTCAGGAACAATCGACATAGGCCTAGAGCTCTGGTAATGCCAGACAAGAAAGAGCCTTCCTGTAGTCTGATTTAGGAAATACAAGCTTGTTCTTGTAAGCCTTGGAATTATAAGTGCACAATTGGACAGTGTAATATCGCATTTGTTTCACGATACCGAGGAGTGACATATTCCTCCTATGTGAGTATTTCAGCAGCACAACACACAAGATGATGGACGGAATGTTGCTCATTGGCAAAACATTCACCCCCAGTCACAGATCTGGGTTTAATCCATCGTTATTTTGCTCACCACGCCACCCCAGTTCAGACATGGCCATATGTAAATCAGTCTTGACCCTGTGCCTCATGGGAACAGTCCAGCCCGAACTGCCAAGCCATGTCTTCCCTGGACCGGAATCAAGCATCCTAGGACCGGTTTCGGGGTTTCACCCCCCTTCAGCAAGGATAGCTTGACTCCAGTGGCGTAGTGAGCACGGGACCCACGTCTGGGCATAACCTTCCCACATAGGGCGAACAGCAAAACACACAAGATGATGGACGGAATGTTGCACATTGGCAAAACATTCACCCGAGTCACAGATCTGCGTTTAATCCATCGTTATTTTGCTCACCATGCCACCCCAGTTCAGACATGGCCATATGCAAATCAGTCTTGACCCTGTGCCTCATGGGAACAGGGTCAAGACTGATTTGCATATGGCTGGGTTCAAACTGGAATGGCATGGTGAGCAAAAAAACGATAGATTTAGGCCCAGATCTCTGCACTGGGGTGAATGTATGACATTGTTCTGCATTCTGTCCATCAACTGTTGTTTTTGCATTTGTCACCCCGAGTGGGACGGGTATGCTCAGACGTGAGTCCCGTGCTCTTCATGCCACTGGAATCAAGCTATCCTGGCTGAAGAGGGGTGAAACCCCGAACCCGGTCCTAGGATGCTTGGTTCCAGTCCGGGGAGGACCTGGCTTGGCAGTTCGGACTGGACTGTTCCCATGAGGCACAGGGTCAAGAATGATTTGCATATGGCTGGGTTCAAACTGGAATGGCATGGTGAGCAAAAAAACGATGGATTTAGGCCCAGATCTCTGTACTGGGGTGAATGTATGACATTGTTCTGCATTCTGCCCATCAACTGTTACTTTTGCATTTGTCACCCGAGTGGGACGGGTATACTCAGACGTGAGTCCCGTGCTCTCCATGCCACTCGAATCAAGCTATACTAGCTGAAGAGGGGTGAAACCCCGAAACCGGTCCTAGGATGCTTGGTTCCAGTCCGGGAGGACCTGGCTTGGCAGTTCGGGCTGGACTGTTCCCATGAGGCACAGGGTCAAGACTGATTTGCATATGGCTGGGTTCAAACTGGAATGGCATGGTGAGCAAAAAAACGATGGATTTAGGCCCAGATCTCTGTAATGGGGTGAATGTATGACATTGTTCTGCATTCTGTCCATCAACTGTTGTTTTTGCATTTGTCACCCCGAGTGGCACGGTTATCCTCCGACGTGAGTCCCATGCTCTCTATGCCACTGGAATCAAGCTATCCTGGCTGAAGAGGGGTGAAACCCCAAAACCGGTCCTAGGATGCGTGGTTCCAGTCCGGGGAGGACCTGGATTGGCAGTTCGGGCTGGACTGTTCCCATGAGGCACAGGGTCAAGACTGATTTGCATATGGCTGGGTTCAAACTGGAATGGAATGGTGAGCAAAAAAACAATGGCTTTAGGCCCAGATCTCTGTACTGGGGTGAATTGAGAAAATTCGATTTTCGATCGTGATCGAATCGACCCGCCATTTTGTGCTCCGCTGCCATTTTGTGTTGCCCTCACTCAGGCAGCACGGCGAACAAAGTCTATTTTGCTTTTTCTGCAGCTTCGTGTCGAAATAACCCTTCTGCCTCTATTTGCAAAGCTGGTGTTAGGACTGGCCGAGTACACTAATCCCTGTCTGGTTTTTCTAATCTCCGTCTCAACTATCTGTTGGTTCACACTATTCTTTTCTGACTTTATCTTATCGTCTGGCCTTCACTGTCCTCTGCTAGCATTCTCTCGTTTCACAACTGTCCTCCAACACACACAAACGTATCTCGCCACCTGCAAGTTAGTTGCGGATCTGTTAATGAATTAGTTCAAGGGAGGGGTGACAAACACAGTTGGAGGAAAGGCTTCTTCGAGTCATCTGATACTTTTGTTTTCAAACCTTTTCTATTGGTTCTGTCCTGTTTTCCAACTTTTCTTATTGGCTCCTTCTTATATGTTCTGGGTGTGTATTTGGTTAATGTATATGTCACCTATATACTATAAAAGATTGTACGCCACGGAGTAAAGTGGCAGTCTCCTGAAAACCTACCTTGTGTACTTCTGGGATAACTGTACTAGCTGCAGCTAATAAATCCGATCTTCTAACGCCTAACAGACTGTCCCGTGTCTCTGTGTAGTTGAGCAGGAGAACCCAGGAGATTAAGGCGTACCCTGTGCCGCCAGGCCCAAAAGGTTCTGGTTCTTCAGAATGTATGACATTGTTCTGCATTCTGTCCATCAACTGTTGTTTTTGCATCTTACAGCAGCACAACATGCATGTCTGTGGGCTAAAACGTTGTGTTGCACTATGTGCTGGTGCAGGTGATTGTCTTTCTGATGCCAGATTTTGCAAACAGAAACAAAAGACAGTGCCTCCAATTTTTAATTTATGTTTGTTGTGTTTGTATAGAGCCTTCTCCCATTAGCATGGGTCACTCCTACTCTGGGCATCGGTGTCACGGGGTCCCGGGTTTATCAGTGACCGGTTGCATATGGCTCTCTTTGTTTAGTTGTGTATGACAGGTAGAACTTTGGTCATGTTGAATTTAGTAATGGGTAATGTCGATTAAAGTGAAAGTAAAATTGATGTAATGCTGTCCCACATCTTTGTTCTGCGTTATGTGCATAGATGTATCCATTTGACCCAGTTATTTGCTGGGGTAAATGTCTCCTCGTCAATGGGTTTTAGATATGTGCTTATAAAAGGATGTATGTACTTGCATGCATTAGGACCCCTGGGTTGCATGGCCCAGAATATGGAAAAAACATATTGAAATCATTGCAGAAACACCAATTTCCAAGTTATACCCCATTCCGTATGGGAACTTTCTTAATAGTGGGGGGCACTGCACCGAGGAATTCCAGCATACTTCATTATTAGGATGATAACACCTCATCTGGAGTCCCTCATTAAGAGGGCCATAGTGTGGAGCTGCTGTTGGGCTCACAGCTCTCGGGAGACAGTGCTGTCTCTTCTTGAGCTAGGGCCTTCGGCCTTTGTTTGCACTGTGACAGAGACGGGTGATTTGGGGGCTCAGAATGATTGTTGTTTATTCAGTAGCAAACAGGATAAGAAAGTACTGTGTGTTTGTGTTAGCAGGCCCCACCCTTAGCCCATCCTTACACCGATAAACTTCTCTTTACTGCTCCTTGAACCCCTCCTGTTTAGTATGAACTATTGCTCATTTCTCAGCAGCTTTCCATTGTCCCTCTGACAATTACAGCTAAATCGTAGGTTTATGTGTGTGGAGACCTTTGACACTTTTACAGAAATCTCGACATAGAAAAGATAGGGGGTATGGAGGGCTCTGCTTGTAGGTTTGTGAATAGCATTTTATAGTACATGAGAAGTCCTACCTAGTACTACTTTATGCATTACAAAATGCAGTTTGTCAATGGACCCCTTTTTGATCTGTTTCAAAATCTTAACCACACCCATGCTAAATACCTACAACAGCTACAACAGACAGTGTGTTGTTTTATGGTCACTTATACAGGTGCCAAAACGGCGCCTCCTCTGTAGCCTGTAAAGAGGTCCAACCAGCTGTGCACAGCCTCCACTGATGCATGGACATGGATTCTGCCAGCTCTGCTCACAGCCTCCTCTGAGGCCTGGAGTGTTCCCTGCTAGATGTGTTCACAGCCTCCTCTAAGGTCTTAACACGCCTTGCCAGCTGTACATAGTGTCCTCTGAGGGCTGCAAATGGATCCTGCCAGTTGTGTACACCGGCTGTTCAGAGGTCATAGTGGGTCCTGCCAGCTAGCTGTGCACAGTCTCGTCTGAAGCATGTAAATTGATCCTGTTAGCTGTAGTCAGCCTCTTCTGAGACCAGTAAATGGATGCTGACGGCTGTGTGCACAGCCTCCTCTGAGTTCCTAATGGGTCCTAGCAGCTGCGTACGCAGCTTCCTTTCAGGCCTTTACATGAATGCTGCCAGATGTGTGCACAGACTCCTCTAAGGGAGTAAATGGATCATGACAGGTCTTAAGCAGGCTCATTTGAGGCTTGTAAATGTATTCTGCCAGATGTGTGCACAGCTATCTCTAAGACTGTAAATGGATCCTGCCAGCTGTTTATGCAGATAGCTTTGAGGCTTGTAAATGGATGCAGTCGGATGTGTGCACAGCCTCCTCTGAGACTGTAGATGGAGCCTGCCAGTTGTTTGCTCAGCCTGCTTTGAGGCCTGTAAATGGATGCAGTTGGTTGTGTGCACAGCCTTCTCTGAGGCTGTAAATGGAGCCTACCAGTTGTTTATTCAGTGTACTTTGAGGCCTGTAAATGGATGCTGTGAAATATGTGCACAGCTTCCGACTGAGCAGGAAGACTGTGCACGGACGTCTTTGTTTGTTTGGGCTAATTTCTAGCCTTCCCTTGGGTCTTGTGTTGTGGAGGAGCCCTAGTGTGCAGACGCAAGTATGGGGCCAGCAGAGGGCAAGCACCCAGGGTATGGTGGGGGAGTCTCAGCTTTGCAGAGCACTCTGAGATATGTTTGGAGTGGGCTGTGACACTTGCACTCTGGCGATGACCCCTGTGCTCAGCGTCTAGTTGGCCACTCTTCCAGCATGTGTCTGGCCAGTAGGACAGCCCCCTTCTGCAATTCCAGTACAGAGATCCACTCAGAGTTGCATATGTGCCCAATAAGTTCTGAGCTGCAGCTGGAACTTCTAGCCCAGTACTGGGGCACCTCACTCACTGATTCACCTCTACCCAAAAGTGCTATGGCATAGAGTAGAGTGGTGTAGAGTTCGGGCCATCAGCGCAGTAGTTGTAGCGCGCAGCTGCAGCATGGGTGCACCAGTTGCCTCATATCAGTACTGCGGCCAGACGGCCTGCCTCATAAATTAAATGGTGCGCTTCTGAGCCTCTCAATTGTGAAGATGGTCTGGCCCTCTCTCCTGTTTACGAGCCCAGCATCATCATCTTTGTTGTAGCACATTCTGATGACCAAGTTACAGATAGAGCTACACAACTATAGGGTCAGCAATTACATGTTATGGTACGTTATTTATGTTTATACAATGCATTCTATGGAAAATATGGCCCACGGCCCAAATACCATGTCTGTGCTTAGTTAGATGTAAGCAAAATGTTCTATTTAATGTGTTGTGTTGTAAATTTGTGTGTGTTCCATGCTACTGAAAAGTGCTCTTTGGGGCCACATTGCAGCCAGCTGTATAGTATATCTGCGCTATGTGGAGTGTATGCAAGGTCTGTCCAGAGCGTTCTGTTCGATGCTTGCATGTGTTTTAAACTACTTACAATGCTCTTGGGAGCTGCGTGCCATCCATCTATATGGTTTTTCTGAGCTATGTGCTATATAAGCTCTACCCAGTGAGCGCTATTACATGTCAGCGTGTGATGTACATTATTGAAAAGTGTTGCTGGGTGCTACAGTGCACCACAACAGTCAGCTGTACGCTCTATCTGAGGTGCAGAGTCAACATACCTTTGTAAACTGGTTACAGAGGCTTAGTTTTTTTCTGGTTCCAGGACCCCCTGGCCCCCCACTCTGTCTATTCCTTCCATTTGAAATTTACATTTACTGCTGTAGTGTGAGAATGCATCTCATGAAAAGGAATATAAAGTAGGGCTGCCAAAATAAAAATGCCAGCCATGTGTTTAAAGAGCCTGGAAAGACCTCGTCTTGGTACTAAATAGGGTACTAAATAAAACAAGTATGTATTCATTTGTAATGTGACTTTTCTGTCTTTGTTCCCTTTAATTATCAGTCATGGATCTCATCATTCAGGCAGCCCTAGAACACAATTAAAGTGCATTATATTTATATTTTCAGTTCGCACAGATAAGTGCTGAAAATATGGCTTTAGGTGACTGCTTATTTTTGTCGGGGGGGGCAGAGTGGTAGTTGGTGGGCCGGGCCGCTGGGGGGGGGCGCTCATTGTGCTTTGCAGGGGGGCCCCCTCAAGTTTCGTTACGCCACTGGCCAGGCCTTTATATCCAACGCCTCCTGTTTAAGGCGCAGGGTTTCAGCACACTCTGCCTCTGTTTCCTCTGCCTGTTGGAACTGTAAATCGCTGTCTATTTCTGGCGAGGGGTCCTCCTCATACTCCTCATCATTTTCCTCATCATTCTCCTGAGACACCCCACATCTCCGAATCTCTATGCCATCTTTAACCCCCAAAATCTCAGAGTCAGTGACATCCTGGCCTGCATCAGAGATGGCCGCTGCAGCTCGTGGGACAGATGGGGGGGGGGGGGTGCGTAGGACTCTGCACACTGCCAGCCGAAGCATAGGAAAACTTCCCTTTAGGACAGGTCTTAAACAGATGTTCTGTACTGCCACATAGGTCACAATTTTTTGGGACCACACAGCCTTGCGCCTTATGATCTACACCCCCACAATTCCTGCAAACCATGCCGGAGCACTGTTCTTTAGCATGGCCAAATTGCTGGCAAAATCTGCAGAAGAGGTGTGGTGCAGCGGCCAGGGTGCCTGACTCCAGACTACGGGATTCACGGTTCGATCCCCGGCATCGGCGGCAGGTTAGCCCAGCACCATGTGACTCTGGGAAAAGGCTCACTTAATCTTCCCAAGGGCCCCCAGTACCAGGACACCATGTCGGAGGTAGCTGTGTGCTTTAAAAATACTGGTATTTCATTTCATTTCAACAGGGGCTGTCCTGAATACACCAAGAACCCCTTATTTGCCCCCAGGGAGAAAGTCTGTGGGGGGTGCGCCAAGCCCTGTTTACCAGTTGGGTCTTCCTTAAACGTGACTGTATACTTCGTTTTCCCATTCCATATTCCACAGATGTTTTTTTATTTTTTGCCCACTCCTGATGGTACTGCAGTAACGTACCAAAAACACCTGAATCAACCTTTGATCAGTATACGGGTTGTACATGTGTACCACAAGAATAACTTCCTTTGGGGCAGACATGGAAGTAACAGTAAGGCCACTGAAAGACCTGCTGTCTTACGATCTGCCACATGCTGCAAACAACTCTAACAAAAAGAGTCACTCGAGAAAGTCACATCTTAAATGCCTCTGGTAGACAAATCCTGTATACACTCCACAGCATGTTCTGCAATGCTACATTCCTTCTTAATAATCTCATCCACTAGAAATAAAACATTTTTCTCCTTGTGGTGCACTTCACTTACTTCAACTCGCACAGTGTTTGGCACAAAATCAAAGGCATGTAATGGAGACCTCTAGCAGCCACACCATGTGCCACGTAAGTGGCAGTATTAAAGGCAGAGAGGGCAGCCGTGTGGTTAAATCAAGCAAGGCTGTCACCTCGCTCAGCCTAAGCCTCTGTCTCTGGAAGGGAGAGGGGTGGAAGGAGCAGGGAGCAGAGAGCAGAGGACAGAGATGTGCTGCAGCTCACAGCTGCGAAGCTGTGCCGAAGGGCACCATGGCCCCCCCAGCGGGGGCTCTCTGTACGAGAACGCATGTAGCCGTGACATTGTGAATGGAATAGAGGATGGGGCCAGCTGGTCTCCTGCTGTATCTGCTACAATGTTGCAACACACCTCTGGGCCAGCTGGTCTCCTGCTGTATCTGCTACAATGTTACAACACACATCCGTGGTCTGGGATCCAACTTCAGCAGCTGCAGGCTCCTACTCAGAGAAAGCCCCACAGGTCTCCCACCGTCTTGAGGCTTCAGCCAGGTCCCTGACAAGCCAGGAGTCGTAGGCCCGTCCTCGCCGCCTTAGGGATTCCCTAGTGACCATTCCCCAGTGATGGCCTGTCCACCTCACCCAGGAGTGTCAGCCTTGCCCCGGGCAAGCCAGGGTACGAAGGCCCAAACTCACAAGATTAGTGAGACAGGAAGTCTCGATCTCCGGCTCACCTTCACCCCTAGTGACGCAGCCTGACTCCAGTCAAGCCAGAGTGACACAGGCCCAGCCCTTCAGGGATCAGGAGTCACCTCTAGCACTTCAGCACTAACCAAGCTGTACTTGGTCTTTACATGCTTAAATGCATATGGTCATTTCAAAAAAGTGAAAATTTAAATTTAGCAAGCGTGAAAGAGGTGATGATTTTGGGATCCTCCCTAACCTAGGGGGAGAACCAAGCAGATGCCTTGAAAACAAAGAGCACATCTAGCTGAACGATTCGGTGGTGGTCCCATCCTCTTAGGACCACCCCAAGCACAGTTATGTCCCTCACAAGTCAAATGCAAAAACATGGAAATTATTACATCAAGTTCCACTAGTTGTTACTAGGTGTTCCTCACAAGTCAAATGCAAAAGCATTGAAACCCTTTCATGAATCTGCAGTTTCAATAGTCGTTACTAGGTGTCCCTCATGAGTCAAATGCAAAAGCATTTGACTTGAGAGACACCTAGCAACGACTAGTTGAACTGCAGCGTGATGTAATAATTTCAATGCTTTTGCATTTGACTTGTGAGGGACACCTAGTAACGACTAGTTGAACTGCAGCTCTTTGTAGAATTATTTTAATATTGGATACTATAATATTTACTGCCCACTGCTAATCTCGTCCCATAATGCTTTTATGGGCCTTTGGTTGGGATTGTATTTTTGCCCATAACTGTGCTTGGGGTGGTCCTAAGAGGATGGGACCACCACTGAATCGTTCAGCATGATATGCTCTTTGTGTTCCAGGCATCTGTTTGGTCCTCCCCCTAGGTTAGGGGGGACCCCAGTTTCATCACCTCTCTCATTGCCTTATACTTTACATTTTCAAAGTTAACTTTTGTGAATTGGTTATATGCTTTTTAGCATGTAAAGTTGCTTTAACACAGCATTTATGGGTGCAGTTTAATAGTTGACTTCCGCTACGTGGAGGAACGGAGTTTTTGGAATCTACGCAAACTTCGGCAGCGGAGTTCATTGCCCAGGCCTAAACACTTCAACCAGGAAGTGTTGGCAGACATCTTTGGACTCAGCTTCAGCCAAGTCCCCAGATTAAACCCCAGCCCAAAAAAGCATTAAAAAAATAAAATAATTCCCTTGAAATCTCAAAATTTGCAAATTCGCAGCAAAAATAATATTTTTTCAAAGAGCGGTGTCAGGATCCCTAATGTGAGTCCTAAAGCGAAGGAACTTAGTTCAATAGGCGTTTCGGTTTCGAATGGGCTTCAATGGTCGAGTTTGTGGCATGCCCGCAATTCCAAGATGGCCGCTCAGGCGCTGGGGTCTGCGGTCTAGTTGTTTACAAATCCAGAGAGACGATGTGACGCGCGCACGCCTGAAGTAATGCGCACTTCACCAAGACATTTCCTCAGAGAAGACGTGTTCGAGTGTGTTCCCAGTTCTGAAGTGAATTTTGGAGTAAGAAGCTTTCCAGAGTAACGCTTGAGAGTAGTTCCAAGTCAAGTCAACCGATACTTACCGAAGAGGTCAGAGAAGCCGCTAGAGTCCGCAGTGGGCTATTTAATGGGAGTCGAGTTCGGAGTCACCTCGTCTCTACAGGGAGAAAACCAGTGAAGACTTTAGCCGCACCTGAAAAGAAAACCGAAGAAAGCTAAGTGAATTACTGATAGATAATTCGTTCACATGAAAATACAAGCAGTGTTTGGTGACGCAATAAGTAAAACACTTACCAAGGTCAGCAGAGATCAGCATACAGAGTCCTGTAACAGAAAATGAAGAACATTATAGGATTTACTGAGAAAAGGAAAAATTAATAGACAATACCAACAGTTAACTAGGAAAGTAAGGAGAAAGACTTACCAGAGTTATAGCAGCTCCGCAGTAACCTAAGGAGAGGAAGCAAACAGGAAAAGTTAAAGGCACAAAAGGTTTAATTTAGAAGACGACAGTTTTTAGAAAAGCAAGAGGCAAGAAAAGAAAGAAGAGAAATCACGAGAAGAAAGAGAAGGCCACACACAGAAACATTGATGCGGTGGTTCCCAAACTGTGCGCCGCGGCACCCCTGTGAGCCATTAGGACTTGCAAGGGGCGCCGCGCACGTCTTTGAAATGTAGGGAAAATATCTGGTGTTGTAATGTGAACAATTAAAAAATCACAAGTCTTTTTTCGCCCCGAGTATGTAATGTTTACAGGGGGAATTAAAAGCTCTACCGATAGCCGCAGGCAGTTTGATTTGGCCCAGCCGCAGCGCATAAATACCGGGGACGTAATAATGGTATCTGTCAGTCGGCATCGGTAATCGTGGTTTGGCCCAGCTGCAGTGCAACACATGGGGGAGTTGAAAGTGCCACCTGTAAAATCAGGAATCATGCTTTTGCCCAAAGCGTACAACCGCCATACCCACGTACGTGCTTCACGTAGTTTAGGCGGGCCAGGCATACGACTCGCATTCAGAGATGCCGAGCGTTATTGCTGCCTGGGTTCCTCCGCAACTCTAGAGACCCTCTCCTTTACCTACAAGTAGGTTCACCCATGCGCTTCATCGGCGGTAGAAATGAAATATATAATAATAAATGAATGACGTGTAATTAAAATGCGGGCTGCAACACTTGACTTTTCTGGCTTTGGCACTTGCTGCCCTTGTTGCATAACCGTGTTAGGGCGAGCAGCGGGCCTGGCCTGTGCAGCAAGACCAGTAAGTGCCAAAGCCAGGAAAGTCAAGTGTTGCAGCCCGCATTTTAATTTACATGTGTTTGAGGAAGACTGCGGTAGGTAGTGATTAGGGCCGGCTGCTCGGTTCTGACAGATGACAGCTCTAAGAAGAGGGTTAGACCCTAACCCTCTCTTCTTAGAGCTGTCATCTGTCAGAGTCGAGCAGCCGGTCCTAATCACTGCTGCTTCCTCAATGACATGTACATTAAAATGCAGGGTGCAGCACTTGGCTTGCCTTTCTTTGGCACTTACTGGCATCGTTGCACCCCGCTGCTCTCCCTCAGACTTTAAGAATTGTTTACTGTTTGTGCTGGAAACTGCAGTTCTTTGCACTGGTCTAACGTTTACACACCAACTTTTAAAAAGAAATTGGTTACGTTACTTTATTTTGCTGGAACCAATGACGTCAATATAATAAATAAAATAATTGTGCTAGTTTTGTAAAGATTTGTAGGCCCCACGTCTAATTGTGGTAGTAAAGCAACTTTTTTTTTTTTAAAGGACCAACTGTTAATTACAGGTTTTGGACAGATTTATGATAACATTGCATTTAGCAATACTGGAGAAAGTGATATTCAATATTAGCTTTTCTTGCAGTGGTAAATGTAAGCAGTCTCTGCCTTTCACGTGGCACGGAAAAAAAGGCGAAAGTTATCTTGACTTATGATGTCCATTTGACCCATGCAGTGACCCTCCGACTGTGTAAAATAGTATGCCATGAACAATGATGATGAGTCACTAATTTGCTTGGCACTGGCTCTCCTCTTTCAATGTGGGGCCCTTCAGTTTCTAAACTAAATCACAAATTTGCAGGGGTTCTGCCATATTAGTTCAACCTTTGAGACACTGAGGTTATGTCATCCCCAGAAGAGAATAAAAGAGAAATGACATCAAATGTTCATGCACACACACACACACACAAATGCATATATGTGTGCGTGCACACACAGACACGTACATATACATACTCAACCAATTAAAGTTTTTTATTAAATTACAGTTATATTTTTATTTTGTTATAAATATGATTATAATACCTTGATCAGCTTCATCACAATTAATGTCAGGGAGAAAACTAGAAGTACTCCCAAGGTAGGGCTTACATCCCCGCAGCTGTAAAAAAAAAAGTGATATGATGGGGAGCCGCGGCCAATGGGCAATTAGATCAAGGGAGCCGCAGTTCGAAAAAGTTTGGGAACCACTGCATTAATGGTAGGTTTTAAAAGAGAAAGAGTTAGAAGATGTTTAAAAAACAAAGAATAAATAGGTATAATAAAAAGATATATGTTTTACAGATAATTAGTGACATCAATAACAAGAAAGAAGAAAAGGCAGAGTTGAACAGGAAGAGAGGCACAGAGTTCAGGATTCTGGGTGGGTAGAAAAATCATAAGAGAAGAAAAGAGACAGAATAGAGTAGAGAAGGAATAATATTTTGTTGTGTGCTTAGTTACCCTTAGGAGTCTTCAGAAGGCAGAGCGATAGCTGACGAAGAATTCCAGATAGGAGAACCAGAAGGTCCAGAACCAGTCTCTTCTATCGTTTATTATTTTATCCAATTTCCCCCTTCCCCCTTGCTGATCAGTTAGAGCCAAAGACATTTCTTGGGGCTGAGTGATTAGTAGTGGAGGTCGGGAAGCTAGCGACTTCTGTTCCTGTGCAAGACAACGGTAACCAGCGAGAAGCTGAAGGTGAGCTCTGACAGAGTGAAGTGCCCACGTATTAATCTTGCACCCGAACAGAAAAGAAATGGTTGAGGGAATAAATTTACAGACCTTAGGGTCAGTCCTAGAGGCGATACAAAAGGAATTGGTAGGAGTTAAGGAAGAGAATCAAAGTCTAAGGCAGGAGGTCATGAATTCTAGGAAAGAGACGGCAGAATTAGCACAGAGGATGAGACAACCGTATTCAACTGGAAGGGAGGGTCCCACCACATCAATGGGAGACACAAATAAGCTAACAACACAAGTAATCCATTCCTTATCGCCAGTGATACCGTTGGCAGCGCCAGAGAGATTCAGTGGGGACCCACAAAAGGCGCAGGTGTTTATTACACAATGTTCACTTCATTTCTTGTGTCGCCCTTCTATCTTTCCTGATGCGCAATCTAAGGTAGCCTTCATTTTGTCATATTTAAGTGGAAATGCAGCGGCATGGTCGATGCCGATAGTTTCACGAGATGATCCATTATTTCAGAATTTTGATGAGTTCAAGAAAGAATTTCTGAGAATCTTTGACCGAAGACGGATCTCTCAAGCAGTAGATAACGAACTCTTGGAATTGAAGCAGGGAAATAGAGACTTAGTGGCTCATCTAGCTCAATTCAACAAACTTGTAATGGAGACTGATTGGCCAGAGAACAAGAGGACAGCAATATTTTATCGAGGCCTGCGAGATGAACTAAAAGATGGTTTGGCTCAAATACCGAATCGTCCAACTGAAATTTCCGCTCTGATAGACCTAGTGCTAGAACTGGATTTCCGGCAAGGAGAGCGAAGGGGAGAGAGAAGACGAGAGTACAGAAGTACGGTTCTGCGATTTGACCCAGCTAAGGCTGAAACAGGAAGGAGTACAGAAGGAACCACAGGATCTGAACCTATGCAAATAGGAACGATTCGGGGACCGCTCACAAAAGAGGAGAAGGAAAAAAGACGAGCCAACAACTTATGTATGTATTGTGGATCTAATGGACATTTTGTGCGAAATTGTCCAAGAAAGCCAAAGGGTCCATTTAAGCCGAAGGAAAAACTCGCAGCACCACCTGTAGAAGGAGTTGTGCAGGTGGATGCGAATCAGAAATCAACTCCACAGGAACATCGGCTGGCGAATACATTACAGTCGTCTTCGCCCCATTTGATTTTATCTTTGACAATCCGATTTCGTGAAAAAATAATGAAAGGAGTGACTGTGATGGTGGACTCAGGAGCCACAGGTAATTTCTGTGATCTGAAATTCGCGGCTAAGATTGGGCTGCAAGCAATTGCCAAGGCTAGAAGTGAACCAGTTCGAGCAATCGATGGTACCAATCTATCCTCAGGGCCAATCACGAGTCACACAGAGTTAGTAGAGCTGATTCGAGAAGATGGGCATAGAGAAGCTATACACTTTAATTTAATTGATGCCCCCCAATTTCAACTCATATTGGGACTTCCTTGGCTCACAGAGCACAATCCTTCAATCAATTGGAACAACAGAACAATTGAAATGAACTCAGCATATTGTAGAGAGAACTGTTTTGGGGCTTACGAGGCAATGAGTAAACAGAACCCGGCTCACGCCTTATGTTCAGCTGGAGTCTCCATGTGCGTAATAAAAACGCAAACAATTCCACAAGAATATCAAGATTTTGAGGACGTTTTCAACGAACAAGAAGCTGAGCAACTGCCGCCTCATCGAGTTTACGATTGCAAAATAGACTTGGAGCCAGGGGCGAATTTGCCTTGCAGTCAAGTGTACGCCTTGACGGAACAAGAGAATCATCACCTGAGGGAGTATATTGACAAGTACCTGGCCAATGGATTTATACGTCCTTCCCAATCGCCAGTGTCCTCGCCACTATTTTTTGTGCCTAAGAAGGAGCAGGGCGAGTTGAGAACGTGCATTGATTATAGAGCCATAAATCGAATAACAAAGAAGAACAGGTATCCTCTTCCCCTTATCTCCGTCTTGTTGGACCAGATCAAAGGAGCACAGATGTTCACGAAGTTGAATTTAAGGGGAGCTTATCACCTTATTCGAGTGAGAGAGGGAGACGAGTGGAAGACGGCCTTCAGGACACGCTTGGGCCTATTTGAATACCAGGTGATGCCCTATGGGTTGTGTAATGCACCTGCAGCGTTTCAACACTTCATAAATGATGTGCTCAGTGAATTCATAGATCAATGTGCAATTGTGTATATTGATGATATACTAATCTACTCAAAGGATACGCAGGAGCATCAAACACAGGTTCGAGGAGTTTTACAAAAACTGCGAGAGAACAAACTATTTGTCAAGTTGGAGAAATGTGCTTTTGGAGTTTCACAGGTAGAGTTCTTGGGCTTTGTAATCTCGCCAGCAGGAATTCATATGGACAAACGGAAGATTCAAGCCGTACAAGAATGGAAGTCACCCACTTGTGTGAAAGAAGTCCAAGCGTTCATAGGGTTCGCAAATTTCTATCGGAGATTTATTGGAGAATTTTCCCGACGAATACTACCCTTGACACGACTACTGAAGAAAGGGACACGATTCGAATGGTCGGAGGATGCAGAGCAAGCCTTTAAAGATTTGAAGATAGAGTTCACCACTGCGCCTATCCTCCTTCATGCCGATCCGATGGAGCCCTTTTATGTCGAGACAGATGCCTCGGACCTTGCGATTGGTGGAGTTCTTTCTCAAAGGAATAAGGTAACGGGCCAGTTACACCCGGTGGCTTATCGATCCAGGAAATTGACACCAGCGGAAATCAATTATACGATTACGGAAAAAGAGTTGCTGGCAATAAAAGACGCCTTCAAGGAGTGGAGACATTATCTAATGGGGGCCCACCATGTGGTAACAGTCTACACGGACCATCGAAACTTAAAATTCCTGAAGTCAGCCAGAACCTTGACACCTCGCCAACTCCGTTGGTCACTGTACTTTGCCGATTACGATTTTGTGATAACCTATCGGCCGGGTGCACAGAATGGAAAGGCGGATGCTTTGTCTAGGTTGGGAACCGGAGAAGAAAGAAGTCCACTAAGCGCTCAAGTGATCATACCGGATACCAAGATTATAGGCGCCACAGATATATTGAACTTTAAGGAAAAAGTAATCCAAGCTCTAACCCCAGAAGAAATGCAGCAATGGACGCAACTAGAACCAGGAAGAGAAATTCGTGATGAATTACCATTTAAAGAAGGTGCATTGTATCTGCCGACTACAGCATTGCAGAAGCAAGCCCTGCAGGAATGCCATGATCACCTGTTGGCTGGCCACAAGGGAGAGTTCAAGACAGCAGATCTAATTAAAAGAAAATATTGGTGGCCACAGATGAGCAAAGACATAGAACAATATGTAAAGACTTGTGAGATATGCGCTCAGGGAAAATCAGAACGGCACGCTCCTCAAGGGCTGTTGCAACCCCTGCCCATTCCTCCTCATCCTTGGCATACAATCACCCTAGACTTAATTACAGACTTACCATCCTGTCAAGGGACAAATACAATACTAGTAATAGTAGATGCATACACGAAAATGACACACTTCTTGGCCTTAAAGGGGATCCCTACAGCAAAACAGTTAGCAAGGCACTTTAGTACCCAGATTGTCAGATTACATGGAATACCCAAGATCGTAATATCAGACCGGGGAACCCAATTTGTTTCGCATTTCTGGAAGGCTTTTATGAAAGGGTTAGGAGTAGAAACTCGTTTTTCCACCAGTTTCCATCCGGAGACGGATGGACAAACGGAAAGGGTGAACCAGGAATTGGAGCAATATTTACGGCTGTTCTTGTTGAAACAGGAGGGAGAATAGCCGGACTACTTGTGGACAGCAGAATTCGCTCATAATAACGCGAAGAATGTGTCCACTGGATATTCCCCGTTCTACTTAAACTATGGTAGACATCCAAATTCAGCAGTACAAGATGTAGAGCTCACAGTCCCAGCAGTCAAGGATTTGGTAGCTCATTTAAATTCAGTACATGAAATAGCATCAAAGAATCTAGTGCAGGCTAAGGAAAAGTATAAGAAGTATGCAGATAAGAAAAGAAAGAAACCTCCTCCACTAGGAATAGGAGATAAAGTCTGGTTGAATACAAAAAATTTAAGGCTAAAAGGTAACCGAAAATTTCAGCCACGATTTATCGGCCCTTACCCAATTGCAGAGCAGATCGGTCCAGTGACCTATAAATTGACTTTACCCTCCCAATTCAAAATTCACCCAGTGTTTCATGTTTCCCTTTTGAAGAAGGCAGTTCCTAATTTGAGAAAAGAATCGATTCCAAACCCAATTCAGCTAAATACAGGAGTGGAGTTTGAGGTGAAAGAAATTCTGGACTCAATATTAGTCAGAGGTAAATTGTATTGTTTAGTAGATTGGAAAGGCTACGGCCCAGAGGAGCGGTCTTGGGAATTAGATTCAGATGTTCATGCTCCTAGGCTAATAAAACTTTTTTATCAGCGCAACCCAACCAAGCCCAGAGTGGAAGGACTACCCTTGGTGGGGGGTACTGTCAGGATCCCTAATGTGAGTCCTAAAGCGAAGCGCAAGGAACTTAGTTCAATAGGCGTTTCGGTTTCGAATGGGCTTCAATGGTCGAGTTTGTGGCATGCCCGCAATTCCAAGATGGCCGCTCAGGCGCTGGGGTCTGCAGTCTAGTTGTTTACAAATCCAGAGAGACGATGTGACGCGCGCACGCCTGAAGTAATGCGCACTTCACCAAGACATTTCCTCAGAGAAGACGTGTTCGAGTGTGTTCCCAGTTCTGAAGTGAATTTTGGAGTAAGAAGCTTTCCAGAGTAACGCTTGAGAGTAGTTCCAAGTCAAGAAACCGATACTTACCGAAGAGGTCAGAGAAGCCGCTAGAGTCCGCAGTGGGCTATTTAACGGGAGTCGAGTTCGGAGTCACCTCGTCTCTACAGGGAGAAAACCAGTGAAGACTTCAGTCGCACCTGAAAAGAAAACCGAAGAAAGCTAAGTGAATTACTGATAGATAATTCGTTCACATTAAAATGCGAGCAGTGTTTGGTGACGCAATAAGTAACACACTTACCAAGGTCAGCAGAGATCAGCATACAGAGTCCTGTAACAGAAAATGGAGAACATTATAGGATTTACTGAGAAAAGGAAAAATTAATAGACAATACCAACAGTTAACTAGGAAAGTAAGGAGAAAGACTTACCAGAGTTATAGCAGCTCCGCAGTAACCTAAGGAGAGGAAGCAAACAGGAAAAGTTAAAGGCACAAAAGGTTTAATTTAGAAGACGACAGTTTTTAGAAAAGCAAGAGGCAAGAAAAGAAAGAAGAGAAATCACGAGAAGAAAGAGATGGCCACACACAGAAACATTAATGGTAGGTTTTAAAAGAGAAAGAGTTAGAAGATGTTTAAAAACCAAAAAGAATAAATAGGTATAATAAAAAGATATATGTTTTACAGATAATTAGTGACATCAATAACAAGAAAGAAGAAAAGGCAGAGTTGAACAGGAAGAGAGGCACAGAGTTCAGGATTCTGGGTAGGTAGAAAAATCATAAGAGAAGAGAAGAAAAGAGACAGAATAGAGTAGAGAAGGAATAATATTTTGTTGTGTGCTTAGTTACCCTTAGGAGTCTTCAGAAGGCAGAGCGATAGCTGACGAAGAATTCCAGATAGGAGAACCAGAAGGTCCAGAACCAGTCTCTTCTATCGTTTATTATTTTATCCAATTTCCCCCTTCCCCCTTGCTGATCAGTTAGAGCCAAAGGCATTTCTTGGGGCTGAGTGATTAGTAGTGGGAGTCGGGAAGCTAGCGACTTCTGTTCCTGTGCAAGACAACGGTAACCAGCGAGAAGCTGAAGGTGAGCTCTGACAAGCGGACTCCGGTGCTTGTTTTGAAAAGGGCCCCTGGGTGGGCCAGGTCCATGGGGGGGTGTACATGGCCCCCCTCCTGAGGCTCTTTGAGCCCTGGGGACCACAACCTCTCCGGGGCTTCATTTAAATTTTGGAGGGGGGCCACACTGACCACCTCCATAAGCTCAGATTAGCCCCGGTAACCACCACCACCCTAGGGCTAGTTTTATTAAGAGATGGGGGCCACGTGGACCTCCCCAAGCCCTGGGACCACCCCCTCTCTGGGCCTTAAAATAAAATGCTCGGGGTGGCCGCGTGGACCCCCGAGCCATGGTGACCACCACCTCCCTGAGGTTTCACTTAAATATGTAGCGTGGGGGCCACAGAAACCCCCGTGTCCTGGGGTCCCCCATCTCTTTTGTTTTTATTTAAAGAAGAAGGTGGGCCAGGACATAGTTGTTTGCTTCCACCAAGTCAGAGCAAACACTCTGCTTCCAGCAAGTGGGAGCTGACAAAATGCGCTCACTTGCTGGAAGATGAGGTTTTATCTATTTCCCTGCCCACTGTCAAGCAGGCAGGTAAACAGATGAAAGTATTGCTCTCACAGACCAGGAGGTGCATGTTTAGCAGCTCCCATCTGTGAGAGCAATGTCGGCTCCCGCAGGAGGCGGAGAGGCGGCAGGGACCGCAGGGGCCTTGAGGTTTCCCCCGCAGTCCCGGGAGAAAAGGGCAGAAAGAGGCAAAGTACAGCTGAGAAACGAGCAGAAAGAGGCAGAATAAAGGCCAGCAATGAGCAGAAAGAGGCAAGATAAAGGTGAGAAACGAGCAGAAAGAGGCAAAATAAAGGTCAGAAACTAGCAGAAAGAGGCAGAATAAAGATCAGCAACAAGCAGAAAGAGGCAATATAAAGGAGAGAAACAAGCAGAAAGAGGCAGAAAAAAGGTCAGCAATGAGCAGAAAGAGGAAAAATAAAGGTCAGAAACAAGCAAAAAGAGGTAAAATAGAGGTCAGAAACAAGCAGCAAGAGGCAGAATAAATGTGAGAAATGAGCAGGAAAAGGCTGAATAAAGGTCAGAAATGAGCAGAAAGAGTCAAAATAGAGATCAGAAACGAGCAGACAACGACATTCAGACATGCATGCACCCACTCACAGACCCACACAGAGACTAATGCATTTACTCACAGACCCAGTCAGACACTCCTGCACTCACTCACAGACCCACTCAGACATTCATGCACCCATTCACAGAGACTCTCAGACACTCATGCACCCACTCACAGACCCACTTACAGGTCCACATAGGCACTCCTATACCCACTTACACAGCTATGTACACACCCATACAGTCACTCACACATGCACACACATACCCATACAGTCACTCACACACCCACAAACCCACTTACACACCTACTCACACACCCACTCACCTACCTATACAGCCACTCACAAATTCATGAAAAAAAAGGTTACAGTGATGTTATAGTTAGGAAATAGAATTAGAAAAACAAAACATAGATATTCACTGAATAAACAAAGGTTACAGGGACATTATAGTTAGGAAATAGAATTTAAAAAACCTTACAAATTCACAGAAAAAACAAAGGTTACAGGGACGTTATAGTTGGGTTTAGATTTTACATGTCCAAAACCATTGAAACTCAGCAGTTATAGTTGCCTAAGTGAACTATAACTTATGCCCCCACAATGCACTGCTTCTGACCTTACATATTACATCACTCATTACATGGTCAGTGACATCAATGATGACATCATTGATGACATCTCAAATTACATCACTGATAACATCATCCACAGAACCTCTCACATACCCATACAACCTCTCATATACCTACTCACATACCCACACAACCACTCACACATACATTCACAGACCCATACAACTGCTGATACACACACACTCACTCACTCATACAGCCACTCAGACAACCACACACTCACCTATACAGCCACTCACAGACCCATACAGCTACTCACACCCCCACAAAACCACTAACACACACACTCAGACCCAGACAGGCACTCACACACTCACTCACACACCCATACAGCCACTCACATACCCATTCATATACCCACACAGCCACTCACACATTCACTCACCATACGGCTACTAACAGAGATACTCACTTATCCATACAGCCACTAACACATCCATTCACTCATCTACAAAACCACTTACATATCCTAGAACCTCACTGCTACAATTAAATCCCGGGAAGACAATGGGAGACTGCAACCAGCAACCTGATGAACTAGGCCTTTTCCAACCGCTAGGCATGTGTCCTAACTGCTCTTTTTCATTTCATCCCGCTTATGTGGGATCTAATATGGCGGGCACAGAGTCAGTAAACTCTTTGTGCACAGCTGAGAAATCTGTTGCCTGCATTCTGATAAACGCAAGATCCCTTGTAAAGCACAGCACTGAATGTGCTAACTTGTTGATGGATCTGGACGTAAAAATTGCTTTTATTACTGAAACCTGGATGGACGAAGCATCCGGTCCAGATCTAGTTAAAGCTACCCCACCAGGTTTCTTTTGCGAAGTATTGAACCGCCCGAATAAGAGGGGCGGAGGCTTGGCCATCATTTATCACAGCTCCTACTCTGGAACTTTCAATGCAATTTCTCTCCCATCCTGCGAAGCACTCGCATTTAACATCAGACTAACTAGTCATTTTTCATTTAAAGGAACACTTGTTTATAGACCCCCTGGGCCCAAACATATATTTTTCTCCTCGCTAGGAACCCTTGTAGAAAACGCGTTTTTGGGAAACTCACAAACCATATTAGGGGATTTTAATTTCTATCTCGAACAGACAGATGAGCCTGATACAGCCCGCCTTCTTAATATCATGGAAACAGCGGAGTTAGTACAGCATGTAACTGGCCCTTCACACACAGCTGGACATACCCTAGATGGGGTTTTTTCAAATACCCCGGAGTTATCCTTTATAGCACTGCTACCCCTGGCCTGGTCAGACCATGCGGGAGTTCGTTTTAATCTTAATCTTACACCGCACACAGATAGTGATCGGTATTTAACTGATAAGAAAGAAATTAGAGCCTGGATTAGGGTGCATGTAGAGGACATCGCTAGTGCTCTGACTAACATGCCTATACCCATTGCTAGGAACGCGAACGAGGCGGCTTTGGCCTATACCAATTTGCTTACGCAGGCATGTGCTGACCTAGCTCCTCCTAAATTAGTGCTTCTCAAAAGGAGCGTACCTTCAGCCCCCTGGTACTCGACCGACCTCAAAGTACAAAAATGTATCTGTAAGAGATTGGAGCGAAACTGGAGGAAGAATTATGCCATTACAGAAAAAATGGAATACTTGGCTATCCTGGCAACCTATAAAGGCATGCTGCGCAAAGCAAAACAGAAGTATTTTGCGACCCAGATTTCAGCAGCTAAGAATTGCTCTAAGGAGCTGTTTGCCACTATCACAAAATTATCCTCTCCTGCACCGACCTCCATTTCGGCTAGCACTGAGCTCTGCGAAAGCATTGCGTCGTTTTTCTCCACCAAGGTTAATAATATCTTTACTAGCCTCAGCAACTCAATCAGGTGGGAGGAGAAGGCAGAGGAAAGACTCACTGAAGGGGACACGTCATCCATTACCCTGGAGGAATTTGTTCCGCTTACAATACAAAATACCTTGGATTTGCTCACTAAAGCTAATTCAGGTTCCCCTCATGACCCCTGTCCACTAAGGATTATGAAACTAGTACCGGGGCCGATAGCCAACCTTCTTACACCCATTTTCAATGGGATGTTTCAAGAAGCAATCTTTCCTAACATCTGGAAGACGGCTTCCATTCTCCCTCTCCTGAAGAAACCGAGTTTAGATGCGACGGACCCTAACAATTTTCGCCCTATTTCCCGACTTCCCCTCCCGGCGAAACTTGTGGAAAAAGCAATGAACACACAGCTTACAGCATTCATAAAGGCATCTTCCTTGCTGGATGTATCCCAGCATGGGTTTAGGGAGGGCCACAGCACCGAATCCGCTTTGATCGCGGCAACAGATCAGATCAGGTTAGCAGTTGATCAGGGCGGCAGAGCAGCCTTGATCCTGCTGGACCTATCCGCCGCATTCGATACGGTCCATCACGGATTGTTGATGGACCGGCTGAGGAAAGGAGGTGTCCGGCACAAAGCATGGAAATTGCTGAACTCCTTTCTCTCAGAGCGGAGTCAAACAGTGGCATTGGGAAATTTCACCTCTCGCCCTTTCTCCCTGCCCTGCGGGGTTCCACAGGGGTCCTCACTAAGCCCAACACTTTTTAATGTGTACGTTGCCTCCCTTGCACCCATCATTAGATCTTATGGCTTTAGTGTCACGTCATACGCTGACGACACACAGATCGTCGTGTCTCTATACCCCGGAAGTGACGTGGGGATGGATGTCAATTTCCAGGCCTGCATGCTTGAGGTGGCCCGGTGGATGGCCAGCAACTGCCTCAGGCTAAACTCTACGAAAACTGAGGTAATGCTGTTTGGAAATAACCCCAGCTTTTGGACTCCCACCTGGTGGCCTCAGGAACTAGGAGCATGTCCCAGCCCAGTAAGTAATGTAAAAAACCTCGGGATGGTGCTGGATGACAAACTCACTATGTCACTACAGATTAAGGCAGTAGCATCTAAAACAGGCTTCATTCTAAGAATGTTGAGAAAGATCCTGTTTTTTCTTCCTCCCGAAAGTCGACAAACGGTGGTCACCGCTCTTGTGTCCTCCAGACTCGACTATTGCAACAGCCTTTATCTGAATATGCAGGAAAATCTGATGCACAGACTGCAATTACTACAAAATGCGGCGGCCAGACTACTGACGGGCATTCCAAAGTTCTCCCCGATTTCCAAGGCTATCCATGATTTGCATTGGTTGCCTATCTACAAGAGAGTTCAATTTAAATCCTTGTGCTTGGTGTTCAAGGCCTTGAAGGGTGATGGCGCAGGATACCTGATTAAGCATCTTACCAGGTATGTTCCTGCCCGGCACCTTCGTTCGGCAGAGGCTGGACTTGTCTCCATTCCTACCATAAAAAAAGTCCGTTGGGGAGGACGCAGGTTCTCCTATGGGGCTGCCAAGCTCTGGAACAAACTTCCTCCCCATTTGAGACTTATGGAGAATCTTCTCCAGTTTAGGAAAGCTCTAAAAACTTGGTTGTTTTGATAACTAAGCCAGCTTAATTTTCAGGATTTGTGGACAGCGCCAGGACACCTACTTGGTAATCGCGCGCTTTACAAAACACCATAATAATAATATCCATTCACACATCAATACAATCACTCACATGCTAACTCACTCATCTATACAACCACTCATACAAATCTTACTATGCAAAGCTGCCACTCACACACCCACTTACATACCCATACACCCAGTCAAACAGCTACTCACTTACCCATACATCCACTTACACACCCAGTCACTCACCCTTAGATCCATTCATGCAGCCACTAAGTCACCCATAGTCACTGACACACACTCATCCAACCATAGAACTACTCACACAGCCACCACAGTCACTGATACAACTTCTCACACACACTCACCCACTCATAAAGACACTTGCAGTCACTCACTCACTCACCACTCATTTATTCACTTTCCTTTTCCTGGAAAACATAACATATGGGGGAGGGATATCCTGACCCCATGTGGTCAGCTTTGTGGTATATATACTGAAAACATGCATTTCCTTAAGTCGTTATTAGAGGTCTCCCTCGGGTAGTAAAATGCAAAAGCATTGAAATTCTTTCATTAAGCTGCAGGTTCTCAACTTGGTACCAGAGGTACCCCTCAAGTCAACTGCAAAATCTTCAAAATTATTTTCTTAAGGCGTTAATAAAGGTCTGTCTTGAATCAAATGCAAAAACATTGAAAGTCTTTTGCTAAGCTGCAGTTCCACAAATTGTTACTAGAGGTACCTCTCGTGTCAGATACAAGTGCTTGAAATGTCAATCACAAACCTGTCTGAGGGGTTGTAGCTTCAACCTTAAAATGTTGATATACACTCTAGTTGCTCTAATGACTTGTGCTCATTTTCTGTAGGATAAATAAAAATGCCAAAGCTGTTTTATAGTGAGAAGCCAATATTGCAACTTACAATAAATGTCTTGAGTGTTATGTAAATACCTGTTGACACCCTACTATACATAGGCACTAGCAGTCACTGGGCAGTCTCTAAAAGTTCTATTTTTGGGGAACTTTGAGGCCTATTACGATACCGCAACGGAGCACGGGATCGACCGCCGAAGTTGCGGTGGTTCCGCTAGGCAAATTACGATGCGCCCGCCACACTGGCGGGCACATTCCTCGCGTTCAACATTGCGGCGGGCGGTGCTGTTAGCAGCAGCCGCTGCTATGTTGGAGCCCATGCTGTGCAGTGCCTGCACAACGTGACAGGCACTGCGTGGTGCCTGCCACCTTTTACAGCCTTTAGCATCTGCATACTGGTAATAATGGTTATCATTCATAATGTTATATATTTCTGCCCTGCAAATGTATATGTCGGAGAGAATCTAATATGTGCTGCATATGTAACAAATGCCTGCTAACTGAAGGGAGAACTAGAAGACCTGACTTACTTAACGGACTTACAAACTCATGTGATGCAGACATGGGCTGTCAATGGAGGTGGCGATCCCCCCAAATCAAGGGGGAAAAGCGGCAGACGGTCTTTCTGTCCGCCACGGTGCCTCCCGCCATTCTAATATGGTGGGGGCAAAGATAGGTCATTTGGCAGGCAGATTGCCACCGCCGGGCTGGCAGTGACGATCCGCCCGCCATCCAAATAGACCCCATTGACTTTGGTGTATATGTAAATGTTGAAGGACAAAATGCAGTTACTCAAAATGAAAGCATTCAATGGCTGAAGTGGGTTGATCTGTTCATGTATTCTTTTTACTGTGGTTGGAGCGAGTATCATTTAAGAGACATTTGAACAGACCAATGGTGGAAGAGTTTTGCCTGAGAGCTACTATATATGTTTGTATTCTTGTATGATGTTGTTTGGAAAACATGAGGCCAGTAAGATGACATGGCTTCACACTCATGGGCTAGTGAGGATATCACAGCCCAAGGGATAGCAATCTTGAGGGAGAGGAGACGTAAGTAAGACACTATGGGGTCTATTAGGATGGCGTTCGGATGGCACCCGTTGGGCCGGCGGTGGCAACCCCCAGGCCAGCGGCAGTCATCCGCCTGTGATCGCCAGAAAACCGACGGTCCCATTAGCATGGCTGTGACCACGACAGCAGTGAGATTTCCCACCTGCCACTTTTCTGCCGATAGCAGTCCGCACGCTTGCCTGGTGGGTGGAGCTGGACCGCTAAAATGGGGCCAGTGCAGGGCCAGGCTCCACCGGCATGATTATGATGCCGGTGGTAGCCAGCCTTTCCGCGGCGGTGGAACCGCCATAGAAAGGCATGCGGAGAATGTCTCCGGGCCCCCAATGTGTTTGGGGGTTGTGTGGGTGCACTGGGCATGTCCCTGTACCAGGTGGCAGGCACTGTGCAGTGCCTGCCACGCAGTGCAGGGATATGCTGGACATGCTTTTTTGGACATCGCGGCAGTGCTGCTCGCAGCAGCAACTGTCGGAATGTTAAATGCCGCTATCATACCGCCGCTTTCAGATTTCGACTGCAGAGCATACTAATTTGACCGGCGGTTATGCCGCGGTCCTAGAGGGCGGTGTTTTTCTGCTACCATGGTGGTCGGGTGATTTTCCGACCGCCATCCTACTAGACCCCTATGCATTTGTGTCACAAGCAGCCACTCTAAATAACAAATCAGTAGATTTGCAAGTGTAGTGATTCAAATTTGAAATACATTAGTGTTGAAACAGGTTTTTTCCTGGTCACTAGAGCAGTTGCAAGAGATGCTGTGAATAAGTTCTGTCATGGGTAACTATGGGCCTGATTAGGATGGTGAGCGGACTCATCCTCATGCCACCCTATTGTTGAGGGGATCGCCCAACAGTTTGTCGACGGTCCCACACTAGGCGTTACGAAGCGACTGCCACCACGGCGGTCGCAATGCCTATATTTTGCATTGCTGCGGGTGCTGCCCACAGCTTAGGGCAAGGGGGGAACGGGGGCCCGCTATGGGACCCCAAAGTCCCTTTCCTCTCGCCTGTTCATGGCAGGAAAGTAACATCCCTACGGCGGTGCTTGGTAGGCACCACTACCATTGTAGGGACAACGAGCTCCTCCGCCGCACCGGTGGGATCAAGGAGCCCGTCAGGTGCGTGGCGGTCGGTCTTTCCGACTGCCACACATCCGTCTGCCATTGAAATATGGCGGGCGGATGTGATGGGTCCGACAGCAGTGGGACTGCCTAATCGGGCCCTATGCTATTTGCCATCTATGATAGAGCTAAAAGTTCAGAAGTAGATGATTGCTTTGTATCTTAAATCTTAATACAATGCAGATCTAATATAATTATTGCAGCTAGTTGTTAGCTGTTTTAAAAATCCAGGTTTTTTAAGTCTATGTTTTAAGTCTATGTTTTAAAGGCAAAAAATGTGTTAAATATAGTAGAGTGAGAAGGCTTAAATCACAGACTACATGATAGACTTTAATTATCAAGGGGCTGTCAAATATATGCACAGTGTAGTTTCCCTCTTTATACTGGTACAAGGAGTGCAGAAATTTTAGTGGGTGCATGAATGAATGCTGTGCTGGTAGGACCTGATTAAACTCATAAATAATTGCATGAACTGCAGAGTCTTTTTTTATTTTTTATTTTGTCCTCATTTGCCTATTTGCCGCCCAAAACTCTAACAAGACCACCCTGGGTTTTTCAACATCATTCACTGGAGTTAATTTGAGAGGGAGACAAAAAGAGGTAAGGGAGTAGATGGAAAGGAGAAGGGCCAAGCCGAAGTCTAAGACCACAGGCTCCCCTTTCCCCAAACCCTCCTAGTCACCCAGAAGAAAAATCTTCACCAGCCGAGGAGGGCTCAGGCTTAATCATTTTACTTTTACAGCTTACAAAACAAAACACCCTACACTTCCCCCAAATGAGCCAAAAAAGGAATCCAAAATTTATATATTTTCTTTGTCTGATCCGAAATGTCCATTTTTGCAATATATCTCATGGAACACAACCAGTCATGCTGTGTTGGAGGTACCGGAGAAACCCATTGTTTGCATATCTCTCTACGAACCAAAAGCACGGCATAAAAAATAAGCTTAGCATTGTTGTCTGTGCCCTTACCTTGCAGGTCAGCTCTTCCTGATATGACCAACTCTGGGCTTATCTGAATCTGGGCCCCCAAAATACTTGACACAAAAAAAAAGAACTCACAGCCTCCCAGAAAGCCTGGATCGTTGGACACCGCAGAAACATATGTAAGTCGTCTTCGCTCGGGCTTTTGCACTTGGGACACACAACCACACCTCCTGAGCTGAACTTGGAGAGTCTTAGAGGGGTCCAGTACGCCCTGTGCACTGTGAAAAAATGATTCCTCCTTAAAAATGCAGGTTTTTCAATTTTATAAAGCATAGAAATTGTTACTTGCCATTGATCTTCCGTAGCAAACTCCGGCAAGCTGTCTCCCCACAAGGTCTCTGGAAGCGTAAACTGGCCATCCTGCATTTCAAGCAGCAACCAGTACCACAGGGCTATTTCCTTATTAAAAGCACGAGTAGAAAACAGCTTCTCCTCCAATTCATTATAGGAACCAATTTGATCACACATTCCCTCCGACCAGCTCTGAATCTGTAAATACTTGAATCTAGAGAAGCTAGAACCCCACTCCTCCTCACACTGACCCCATGTGATTAATGATCCACCCGGGAATAACTGCTCCCATCTCTGAAGACCCTTCTCCCTTAAAGGACAAGCCAGCAAATTCTTAGACCACGATGGAGATCCTGGGGCATCCCAGATTGAAGCCTTCTGGCTATAGTATGGAATCTTAACCACCCGCCTGATTCTATACCAAGTCTCCGCGATGTCTCTTAAAACCTTCAACCTAACCTTTTTGAAAAATTTCGGATCAGCAAATTTGTACATGAATCCATTCTCATTATAGTCCTGCTTCTTGAGCATAGCTTCACACATTCTGCCAAATGTCGAGTTCGTCGAGGTATACAGCAACATCCTCATATTTTTTAACAAAAATGCCCATGAATAGAGTTGAAAATCTGGAACCGCCAAACCACCCTTCAACAACCGTCTCCTTAGCTTCTTCCAGGAAAGACGCGACCCTTTAGATGCCCAAAGAAAAGTAGCAATCTCGCTCTGAAGTTTTAAAAACCACTCCTTCTTAAAAGACAAGGGCACTGTTTCAAACAAAAATGTTAGCTTAGGCAGGATCATCATTTTGACCAAATTAACACGGCCAAACAAGGTCAGCGGTAGATGCGACCAACCCCTTAAATGGCACTATTTTCCTTTTTAAGCCTAAAAAAATTCACCTTAGTAAAATCTAGTAGGTTATGAGTAATCCCTAATTCAAGGTACCTCATATCTTTTTTACATTCAATTCCCTCCGTATTCATATTCCAAGCCATTACTTCGTTTTTTTCCTTATTAACATCATAGCCCGAAACAGCCCCAAATTTTTTTGTAATATCCAACAGATGAGTCATAGTTTGTTGTAATTTAGCAGTGTAAATTATTATATCATCTGCATAGAGTCCGATCTTCTTCGACCAAGCTCCCACCTCAAAAGGCACAATCCTCCCAGAAAGTCTTATCATACAGGCAAGAGGCTCTATATATAAGTCAAACAAGAGCGGAGACAACGGACACCCCTGCCTAGTGCCTCGCCTAATCCTTACTGGCTGCGTCAATGACCCATTCACTAGCACTCTAGCTGTAGGGGCCTGATAAATAGCTGACAGAAGTTTACAAAAATTTGTACCCAAATTTAGATGTTTGACTAAAGAGTGCAAATACGCCCAATTAACTCGATTGAAGGCCTTGGCGGCATCTAATGCGATAACCGCCAAGGGAAGGTCAAACAAGGAGGCTAAATCTATGGAACCAATAAGGGAAAATGTCAACTCCTTCAACTGTCTACCTCTAATAAAACCCTTTTGATCCTCATGGACTAAATGTGAAATCACCGTATTCAACCTTGCCGCCATAATTTTATCAAAAAACGTATAATCAGTATTTAAGAGGGAGATAGGTCTATACGATTCAACTTTCCTAGGAGATTTACCTGGTTTAAGCAAAAGCGTTATATTTGCCTCATTCCATGAAGGCGGAAGAGAAGTGTCACCAGTAAAAATCCCATTAAACAACTGTGTCAAAATAGGAGTTAAAACTGGAGACAGGGCTTTATAAATTTCCGCCGGAAGACCATCCGGACAAGGAGCCTTGCCTCGCTTTCCCTGTCTCATAACCCCCTCAACCTCTGCCTCCGTAATCTCTTGGTTGAGAACAACCTTAAACTGCTCTGATAAAGGGACTAAAAGTTCCACCCATCCTAAAATTTCCTGGTCATCCACCACCAGATCTTCCTGATAAACCTTCTCAAAATAGTCATAGAAAGCTGCAGCTATAACTTTATTATCACTAGATATTAATCTCGTCACATCGCATTTCACTTCTTCAATCAGATTACGCACTTGCTCGCTCTTTATCTTCCAAGCTAAAAGCTTGCTGCAGCCCTCGTCATACTCAAAATGAGCAAGCTGGCTAGCATCCCACTTCTCTTTAACTCTAGCTCTAAGAATTCCTGCTAGATCTGCTTTTAAATTCGTTAAATCTTGTAAAACCTTGTCCCTGACCTCCGAGTTAGCTAGATTAACTAAACCTGCCTCTTGCTTACAAATCTTCTCTTCGATATCTGAGACAGTCTTATAGCATACTATTTTCCTGGCTGCCAAAGCTCCCAACCTCCCACGCAGGAACACCTTGTATGTGTCCCATACAATCTCAGTTTTAGCCGACCCCTGATTACTCTAAAAAAAATATTTTGACTCCTGAACTGCAGAGTCTTGACACCTTGCAATCTAATAACCAAATGTTTATTATCTAACAATAGACTGAGGCTAAAGGCAAAAAGTGGGTGACGCCAACTTTGGTACCTAGCTACAAGGATTTGAATCCCGGCTCCTCCACAATTGTGTCAATTATAAAGAAACCAGATGTACTGAGCATTTTAATGGTGCTTTGAAATGTTTTATTCTTTGTAATAATCCCATTTAGAGCTGACTCCTAAAATAGGATTCTCAATGTATACAGATTCTATATCTGGAAGGGACACAAAATAATAATACATAACACGGTATCAATGAACAATGTTAAATCAACATATATGCTTAAAAATAAACAAAATTTGAATGTGAAATACACAAATTCAATAGACCATATACAACAACACATTATAAAACATATAGCTGATGTAAATACACAAAAAACACAAAATAAAAATCTGAACCAACTTTACCACAGTAAATTTTAAAAAATACTTTATTTACAATTGAGTAGTAAAAATCATTGGTCTCTATAGGAAATCCAAACTAGAGAACAAAAATCCATTAAAAAGAACAAAGTAAAATATCTCCCTTAGAGCAAAAAAAAAGCAAAAATAATTAATAGGCAAAATAGTTAATCCATAAAAATGCAATATCAAAACCATCTACACACTACAAAACCTGAAAAACATTAAAAATAGAATAAACCCTGCAAGAAACCCTCATAAAATTCAAGGACAAAAAAAAATAAAAAATAGGTGGTAAAAAATCCAATTTATTTTGCTTGAAATTAAAAAAAACTCTATCATCCAAAACTAATCTATATAAAAAAATCCTATAAAAAGAAAAGTACAAACCCATCCAAACAAAATCTACAAAAGATATGAAACATAACAAAAAATACATAGAAAGATGACAAATAAATAAATATGTACCTAAACTAAGCATACATAATAAGTACAACACAATCAGGCCTATTGCATGCACAATACCATATTACAACATTGCCCTACCCTCCTTAAAATATTAAGCTGAACTCGCATAAACTAACTTAACTAATAACGTCTCCACCCACCAAAGTAGGTTAGAAATTAAATAGAAAACATTCTTACCTGCACCAGAGATGTACAATGAAGAGCCACCATCCTTGAGGTCTGCTGGTGAACAGTAATGAAAGAGAGAGACTACAAAATACATTAACTGGTAACAAACTGGTTGAAAAATAGACACAATAGGAAGATTTTATTTTGATCAAAAAAATTGTAATAATAAATTCTAAAGATGTCTTATATTGTAAAAATTTATCTAAACTATAAATAAAAGCTGTAAAATTCTATGAATCTGTAAAATAATAATGAGACTATTAATGTAAAAATAATTGAACAAAATTGATACATACATTTATTTACAGTATTTATTAATAAATAACACATATACATTGAATGAAAATGCATTGAAGATATGTCCAAAAAATATTTTTTTTTAATAACGACATGAAAATAAAATTTAACTGATGAGTTAAAAATTATTATGTAATTGATCACATCTTGAGGTTATTTAAATTAAAGCATGTATAGTAATAAATACAACATATAATTTATAAATAAAAAGTATTAAATACAAATGTCTCCTGTTTCATAAACTCTAAATGTAATATCAAAAAAAAAAAAATTTAAAATCCATATTACTGTAATAAGTATGAAATTAATATTTTTAAAAAGTCAAACATGTAAAATTAACAAAATACAATTACAATGTTTTAATAAATGTTAACTATTGTAATATACAAAAATTAAATAAAAGATGCAAAAGACAATCTTAAATACATATGTAATAGTTTTAATAGTCCTGAAGGGGTCAGAGCAACTAATCCTATTGTATTTGGTTACTGGATTTGCAATTATGGCATTGCACCATTTAATGTGAGACAGCCATTTTTATAAAGGTGTCTTCTCAAAAACGATACGGTACATATGTTCTTAATAATTCTAAAGTAAGAATTTCATATATGATTATGTGTAGGAATAACTTGATAAATCAATGTTACTATTCATGAACATCTCAAACAATAAACACACAATTGGTATAAATTGCAAACTCATGTGTTAATAACTATTTCCAGGGATTGAAGGAATCACCATTTCATTACAAAACATGAAAAATTGCAAACTATTGGAATACTGTCTTACAGCTACAATGATAATGAGGAGAAATGTATTGCGCATATTTACTTGTCATATCTGTGAAATGACTGATTCTGGAAGACCAAAAATTTGATTTAAAAATGAGGAGGCAAAAATGTTAAATTTTTTAAATTACTTTTTTAATGTAAATATTTAGGATAACTGTGAAAAAGAAAAAAGCTTATTAACATGGATTGTCTAAAAATCACAGTTTTGGTAATTGTATGCCATTGAAACAGTAACTAGAAAAAAATAATTATCTTCAATTGTTAATTATCTAAATAAATTGTAAAGAATATACATTTTAAGTGAATTGTTTTGTTATATATATGTATTTGTGTTTTCTTACACAATTCTGGTCCCGATGAAGCGGCATGGTAGTTGTGAAACAGGTGTTGACTTTTTATTTGATTCATACATTCAAAAATGTCTGATTTCTTCAAAACTGGACACAGTCTTGTGAACCCTTATTTCTGTTGATGACATAAATAAATTGTTAATTGGACATATCTAGCAGAAGAGGGTACTTTTGCCAGTTGTGGAAAATGCTGAACTGCCCCATTGTGACAATACAATAAATCAATTAACTGATTAATAATTTATAATTTATCAAAAAATCCCCCAAAACATCCAGATATATGTATAAATAGCCACAAATTTAGACTTTTCACACCACCTTCACATTACTATAAGTCACGCACCTATGTACACAGTGTAATTTAAAACTTGCATTTTAACTTAACACACCACCTTCAAATTACTATAAGTTGTGCACCTCAGTACACAGTGTACTTACCTCACTCGCCAAACTGCATTAACTATAACTCGCGCCTCGACTGGTTATACCCTTGCATATGACATCACTAATACCATGTGTGATCATAGCTTTCATAACAACACTTATGACATCTCAGTTGAAATGATTTTTCAGACCACAGTGCATGGTAGAGTCGCAAGTTATAGGTATAGCACAATTTGTTTACACAATGGGATGCCTTCTTCCCATCACTTAAAATATACTCAAGTAATTATAACACCCTGACACACGGAAAAAGAAAGCATCTTTAATCATAACGAAATTCATTTATCCAATAAAGTGCACAGTGCTTACATTTAATTATAAATGGCAGAAGACAGATTAATACCATATATTAGGTACATTTTGTTGTCTCGGTCCAGTACGGCTTCACAAGGATAGTTGATTACATTTTGCAGGTTTCTTTATTAAATCAATAAAATGTAAAATTTATTGGTATCTGCTCAACGCACCACTGAACATCTAAAATAGAAATAGAAATATACACATATTGCTTGGTTATCATACGCATAAAGCACTCATTCTGCTTTCTTCTACATATTTCTCAAGTGAGAAAACACCAATGAGGTATTAGTCTTCCATTTTATATGGTGTCACACATATAAACCCAAATGTGTCAACTTCTTCTAAAATATTACCGTCTTTCATTCCATTCCACATCTGAAGATGTCTTAATGTTATAGGTATATTAAAAAGTGATGGATAGAATGCTTGAATTGATCTCAGCTATTGGTAATTACTCAGGGCCCATCCCAATCCATCGTTATTTTGAACACCAAGTCGCCTCATTTCCCACCCAGCTATGTACAAATCAGTCTGCACTTTGCTCCAACCGGAGCAGTCTAGTCGGAACTGTCAAGCCAGGTCCTCCCTAAACAGGAACACAAGCAAATCAGGACTTGTTTCGCCCTAGTTATGGGCTCATCAACCAGATACAGCTTGGTTCCAGTGACACAGTGTGCATGGGGCCCAAGTCTGGGCATACCAGTCCCACTTAGGGTGACACATTAAAGTATACAAAAAAGTGATGGATTGAATGCTTGAATTAATAAAAGCCACCGGGAATAACTCAGGACACATCCCAATCCATCGTTATTTATAAACTGGTCCTGGGATGCTTGTATTCCAGTTCAGGGAGGACATGGTCTAGAAGTTTGGGCTGGCCTGTTCCCATTAAGAGCAGGGTCAAGGCTGATTTGCATATGGCTGTGTCCAAACTGCAGTGGCATGATGGGCGAAAAACAATGGATTGGGATACAACCCCCAGTGATCGCCAGTGGCTGAGATATATTCAAGCATTCCATCCATCACTTTGTTTTGTGATGCCCTATGTGTGATGGGTATGCCCAGATCTGGGTGCAGTGGTCACTGTGCCACTGCAATCAACTTATACCTGGTTGATAAGCCCATAAAAGGACAATACTGGTCCTGGGTTGCTTGCATTCTGGTTATGGGAGGATTGGCCTTGCAGTTCGGGATTAGGAGCAGGGTCAAGGCTAATTTGCCTATGGCTGGGTCCAAACTGAGGTCGCATCATGGATAAAAAACTATGGATTGGGATGCAGCCTGAGCGATCACTAGTGGCTGAGATTTCCTCAAGCATTCCATCCATCACTCTTTTTTTTTTGTAATATCTTTATTGGTTTTTAAACAATTTTACATGTTACTGAAAACGTATTGTATACAAAAGGGTGGCATTATGGTGATCATACATACATAGAAACAGATTCTTCTCGATATAATGCCATGTCGACATGTGCTATATCGGCAGTCATAACCGTGTATAGATACAAAATATACTTTCCCCCTTGATTTGGGGGGATCGCCACCTCTATTGACAGCCCATGTCTGCATCACATGAGTTTGTAAGTCCGTTAAGTAAGTAAGGTCTTCTAGTTCTCCCTTCAGTTAGCAGGCATTTGTTACATATGCAGCACATATTAGATCCTCTCCGACATATACATTTGCAGGGCACAAATATATAACATTATGAATGATAACCATTATTACCAGTATGCAGATGCTAAAGGCTGTAAAAAGGAGAATGAGGAATAACAATAAAGATATAAATACAAGAAATAAATAAAAAATAATAAAGATAAAACAATAATCAAATATACAAAATAAGTGGGGTATGCGATCATGGCAGTATCTATTCCAGGAACATTATTAGGGGTGCTGTCTGTGATACATTATTAATTAATGTCGGTTGTGTGAGATCAGTGTGAGCTGCGTCTGTTTTCTATGCATGGCCGGGTGAGCTGGAGCATGGAGCACTGTATAGTCTATCATCGCGGAATATCCCTGAGACATATGGGTATAGGTCATATCTCATCAGGTGTATGGACCGCTGCTGTCCCATATGGTGCAACAGACTTACTGAGCACCGATTCCGCTCTCATCTCCCGATTGTGATGCAGGAGGCGTGCGACGTCTGCCATTTGGGTGTGTGAGTGCCTTGAGAATGTCATCCCAAGACTGCGCTATTGGATATTTGCGCAACCCCGCCGTCTCCTCCCTGTGAAGGACTGTGCTTTCTGCCCGTGCCCATACCTCTAGGGATTTCACCCAGCTGTTCACCACAGGGGGATCAGCGTGTTTCCATCTCTTCGTAATTAATCGTTTTGCGGTGATAATGCCCAGATCACGGAACCTGGAGCTCATTTTATTCTCCTTGGTGCGAATATAGAGCCCCAGGAGACAAACCTCCCAGGTGTTAGGCACTTGAGTGTTGGTACAATTTGTAAGTGCCTCCGTGACCGAACGTCAGTATGTTAGAAGTGAGGGACAAGACCACAGCATGTGCAGGAAGGGGGCATTATTAAGCTGGCACCTCGGGCAGATGGAAGTGTCAATATTGAAATATTTATTAAGTTTATCCGGCGAAAGGTACGCCCTGTGTGTTATGTACGTTTGTATCAGCTTGAATTTGGAACTGCGTGGAATGTGGGTGAGGCTAGCTAGTACACATTCCCATTCTTTGTCTGTCCAGGGTCGGCCCCGGTCCTCAGTCCAGCGCTCACGGAGGCTCGCCAGTGGCTTTGACACATGTGTGAGCAGTGCTTGTACTAGCCAATGGATTACTTGCGACCCCTCCCCCATGACATGCATGTATTGTATTACCAGGTGTGTCTGTGGCTCATTTGTTATGTCTCCCCATGCCTGTATCACTGTCCGTGTGATAGCCGTGTGTAGTAGGAACTGACCCATAGGCAAACCACTATCCACTGCCAAGGTTTCAAAGGAGGAGATGGTGCCCTCTACATAAAGGTCCCCCAGCGTATCTATGCCTGCCTCATGCCAGGGCACCAGCAATGTGTCTGTCATTGCACCTCTGCCCCTGGGTGTCCTAGTGAGCGGCAGTATCGGGGCGTAAGAGACCGTATCTTTGGTGAGTTGCAAACTCCTCCGATAGCATCGGTGAGCGAGCTCTATGTGGATCTGCGGCGGGTGGGGGAGTTTCGCGAGAGGGTGAAACAAGACGTACAGCTGGGACGGCCAGATAATAAAGTTCAAGATGCGGAACCGCCAAGCCACCCTCTTCTGTCGGTGCATACAATTTTTGCAGCGCTATTCTGGGCCTACCCTTGTTCCAGATCAAGTCAAGGATCAAGCCCTCCAGTTCCTGAAACAACCTAACTGGAACTTATACCGGGAGATTCGCGAAATAGTACAGCAATCTCGGCAACACTATAATTTTGACAAGTGTGATGCGACTCATCACATTTAAAGGGAGGGTTTTCCAGAATTGTATTTGCGCCTTAACGGAAGAGATGGCCTGTACTAAGTTACCATCAAATATGTCTAAGGGGGACCTATATATATAGACGCCCAAATATCTGAACGTTGTTGGGTACCAGGTGAGGGCAGTCCCATTAATAGTTAAGTCCGTTTCTGGCACGTCTTTGTCGAAGGAATAAACACCCGATTTGGACCAGTTCACCCTAAGTCCCGATACTTTTTCAAAATGTTTAAAAAGTTCAGATATTGCTGGAGGAATATTGTGCAGGTCCCTGACATATAGAAGCAGATCATCTGCATAGAGGGAGACCGCGTGTACCCCATCTCCCAAAGGAATACTCCAGTCCGCGCCGCCCTCTCGGAGCAGAGACAGCGGGCAGCCCTGCCTGGTGCCGCGCCTCACCCGTATAGCATCGGAGATCACCTTACCCATGCATCCATCACTTTGTTTTATGATGCCCTAAGTGTGAGAGTATGCACAGACATCAGTCCCATGCTCTCTGTACCATTTGAATCAAGCTATACCCAGCTGATGAGCCCATAATAAGAGGGAAACCGGTCCTGGGTTGCTTGCATTACGGTTCAGGAAGGACATGGCCTGGCAGTTCGGGCTGGACTGTTCACATGAGGAGCAGTGTCAAGACTGATTTGTAAATGGGTGGTTCCAAAGTGAGCCACAGTATGGTCAGTAAAAAAGACTAGATTGGGATGCAGCCCCAGTGATCACCAGAGGCTGAGATTTATTCAAGCATTCCATACATCACTTTGTTTTGTGATGTCCAACATGTTATAGGCAGGTCTACAGATCCTCTTCAGTCAGGAGGTGGCCACTCTATTAGGGCGATGGGACATTGACCCCCTGTGTCTGTTACCCCAGTAATAAATGTAAAATTAATCTATTTCAAGTTAATGATTTCATTTTCATTTCACCGCCACTGTACGAGCAGTGACCGGTGCAGGTAACCACGGTGGGGCGGGCACCATGCAGAGGGGGAATGTCGTCAGACTATGAGTTATTTGTTTATTTAATTTGCCCTATTCCGTCGTCTGTCGGCATCCCCCCGCCCCACCGCGCTTACCTGTACCGGACGCTGCTGCACTGTGCCCTTTTTTCAGGGACTAGTGCCCTTCTGTGAGGGCGGGGGTGAGGCTTACAGCAGGCTGAGAAGGAAAGCGGGCTTGAATTGAAGTGCGCAAGCCAGATCCAACAGGTGCCTTTTTCTGTCCAGCCAGACATGCGCACTAGAGGCCTCTCCCTTCTTGAGCAACATTAGTGAGCCTGGGGAATCACAGCCGCAGTCCCCCGGTACCCTTTGGAGAGCATTGTTTGCCTGCCCCAGCAATCCTGATGCTGTACTCACGCTGTTTACTAACAGAAACAGCAAGGGAACAACATCTGGATTGACACAGGAGGAGGAGATGCAAGTAGGTCTATCTGGTCCACATGCACATGAGGCTGAGTGGGGGGCAGGAGGTTCTCAGAACATATTTTGAAGCCATGCAGTGATTGGTCATTTTCTATCTGCCTTGCTCTCTACCTTATCGTGCCCGTGCAAATGAGGGAGTGGAAGCTGAAGGAAGAGAGCAGCGTGTCCTGCTGCTCATGCTTGTGGTCCTCGAGCGGAAGCCTGCTTTGAATCTGGCTGCCTGCTGTCAGAAATACCCATTTTCAAGGTGTCAGCTCTGGGGGTTCACAAAAAAGCAAAGAATACATTAAACAAAATAAAACCGGGCTGCTCAGAGTCCTATTTTCTTTCATGCTTTGACTAAGTGACGAGTTCACATCTTTTTCTTTTTATTTAAATAATTGTTGAGTGGTAGTTGTGAAGATGCAAGGCCCTAGTGCTGATTGTTGAATGGTTTAAAAGTGGACACAGTCTCCTATTAAGAAACTATACAACAACCTGACTAAAATCTGTGAAGATTAAACAGATAATTGAGGTGTGACTTTTCTAAGGAATGCTGGCAGTGTTGTTGGTCTGGCTTCCGCTTTCCCTGGTGTTTCATATTTACATCAGGCAGCCATGGACATTAATCTATTAAAGTGGTACCACACCATTTTCCTGAAATGAATCATGACAGCTGCTTGTAGACAATCAAACGTTGGCAGTGAGTAAATACTGTCAGAGTTATGCGTTTTGTTGTCCACGACCAACAAACATCCTGATTCATTTTGGGAAATAAGTGTGCGAGTTAGTAGATTAACTTCCAAGGATGCCCGAATGCATCTGTTAGATTTAAGAGAAAATGGAAGTCATACCAACAACCAGTGGAACAATACAAAATAATGGGGCACCCTGCAAAATGTGAGGAGGGGCCAGTAATCTCCCAGATAACACAGATATTCATTGGTCTTGGGCTCAATGGGGTGCCCCTGAATTGTTGGACACCCCTATGCTGCAGGTCGCCAGCTAGGGGAAGGCAGAGTGACTTTCCCGAGTGTTAACCTATTTCTTAGTACATGCCATTGCACGCATAATGCAAGGCATGCAATGTCATGTCTTTAGGAGGGGAGGGAGCCCCCTCCAAAACAAGGGACCCTGGGTCTCCTGTCCCCCCCACCCCCCGCCGCATTGCAGGGGCCTCCGTTACACCCCTGCCAACAACACTGCCAGCATTTCTTGGTAAAGTTGTGCCTCGTGGTTTCCTATTAAAGAAACAAAACTACAAAACAGATATAGTCTAAATGCCCTGGGACCCCCCACTTCCAAAGGCAACAGCTTGTCCCTGGAGGCTACAGCTGGGGTTTGCAGTAAGCTGGTTAAGAAGGAACTGAAGCACAGCTCACTCCTAATGAATGAGATTCAGTCGTCGGGGGCATAAAATGACGAGAGCAGAAGGGGTTATCAGAAATTAGTGGATGACATCCATCCATTCCTCTTACCCTCCCTCCTAATCCCTGTGGAACGAGGCAAATAACGAGATAGCAAATTAATAGGGTTTCTGCGCACTATTCCGAGGTGTAATGGTTGTTGGGATTGTTCAAGCAAGCCTAATGAATGTGATGGTGTCCCTACAATCTTGAATTGGCATGGGTACACTTTATACCTGTTGTGGTTTCATTCTGTTAAATTGCCATTTGCTTGTAATGACAGATTGTTCAATTAACACCCACTTTGTAACTTTGCTCTTCCTGCCAAGATAGCAGTGGCGCTTCACTCCTCAACAGTGTAATTGGTCACTTTTCCATAGTGCCATTATTTGTAACATCCCCACCCACAGTCTGAGCATGCATGAAAAAATAAATACACAAGACAACTTTTGTTATGGGAAAATATTGCTGCAAGTTTATTCCACAAAAAAGTATGCAATATTGTGGGTTATCTTACAGGCGATCCAAGGGCAGGCAGCTGTACCAACCTATGCTGCCCCGCCCGCCTGATGAGCCAGCACTGTGGGAAACCTAATCAGTGCTACACCTTTTTGTGAGTCTCCTCCAGATCACGTGACACATTGGTCCCTTATTACTCACGCCCCTTTCAGGGCGGAGCGTAGCAGGGCAAACCCCCGGTTGGTAAGGACCCCAACCGTCCGAAGGACTAACGGGGTGTCGTCGCGGTTTTCCAGGAACCTGCCCTGAGGCTCCTGGTCTTTGGCACCCCTATTGTGCCACGCAGAGGTACCCTTACTGTACCCGTCAGCCGCCGAGGTACTCTTACTGTACCCGTCTGCTTCCAGATCGCCCTGTAACCCCGCCACAGCTCTGGAGGCGGCCGCCGTCGCTGCCAGAGTCCCCCCACCAAAACAGCTCATTTCCCACCTGCAACCTCTCATTTCCAGGCCTCCTGCAAATCTAAGGGAAGAGATGCCTCCCTACTACTGATAGATGAACCCCATCTATATTACAATAGCCCTTGACGTTAGCCTGGATCAGCTAGTATCTGATGAAACCAAAGGCCCTTCTGGCATGTGAACCTGTGCCAAGAACTATTCACCCTCCTGCGGGAAAGTTCCACTGCCTCACATGACTCAGCCCCGTGCCAACTCTGGGCGGGATGATTTCAGACACCATGACTCACATTGCCCCATCTATTAGCTGATCTCACCTAGCTGCCGTCCTTCTAGCACCGTGTGTGCCTAAACACCTGTGTCTCCCATCTATGGGACAGCAGCCCACTTGTTAGGTAACCGCTCCCACCCCCGTCTGCCTACTTTGGCTATTAGGGCGAGAAGGATTATCTTAACATTTACACCGTCCCTTTGCTTTCTAAATCGTGACGCACAGGAATATTCATAATGAAAGTATGTGAAAATGAGCTAGGGGGCCCTCCTGCCCTTGCCATGCATCCCTTATTCCTTATGAGAATTTCGCCTGCTCAGCTCCCTCTGTGGTGAAAACCCCCTGGCATACCTGCTTAGAGAATTGTCTGCTTCAATATAGTGTGCACTGTCTGTCATATGGCGACTAACAATAAGGATTGACTAAGTCCTACTTTACCCCCATCCTAGAATATTCCCAAATAGGGAGGGGAGGGGGGGGGGGGTTCACACTGCCCCCGAGACGGAAAATTACCTGCTCCGTTAAATTTTAATTTTTGTTGAACACTGGACATGCCAAATGCTCGTTTTCCATAGTAGCCTTTTTGTGCTTGGCCTTGATTCCCCCTTTCTTGGGACAGCAGCACACTATGTTGGTTGACAGCGTCCTCACCCAGCGAGGCTAATATAGCTAACCGGGCGGTGCATATGAGCTTAACTGCAGGGACATGTCACCTACCCTTGGTTCTGGGGTGTACTTACTTCACCCCGTTGACCAAATGGTTGCACAGACCCTTGTGATTGCTAAACCCTGGTGAACACCTTAATGTTGTCAAATCTGGTTTGAAACAATATATGTTTTGTGCCCACTATGAGAGACACCTCACCCTTTCGTATAGTGACAACTTACGCAGCGCCCACCACTTGTTTAACTGCCATTGGATCACAGATGCCAGTACCTGCTAACCAGCTCTGACCCTGGATGCTTAAACTCACAAAAGTGTCGGAATCCCGGATTCCCAGTTTCATGTTTAGCTGCAGTATACCTTCAGTGGATCCGCTGGGAGATACCACAGACCGCATTGGTCATTAGAACCTTAAGAAGCACACAATTTTCACCTGGGCGCACCTCTAAATGAGACTGGCTCCACACAGCTGTAAGGCCAGAGACACACATATATTAAACCTTTTTACTGGTTTTTGCCACTTGGCACTCTTCTAGTTGCAGCTCTGTGTTTTGTGAAGCATGCGTGCCCCTGGGGTATGCTGCCGCTGAATAACCGGTGTATGTTACCCACTTGCTGATACTTATGTACCGCTACCTGCCCTCACTTAGGTTGAAGGAATGCTGACCGCTTCCTAAGGACTGTGGACTTACTGCTCCAACCAAGTTTGACCCCAAAACTTTTGGGACAACCTAATAAGTAACCATGCCCTTACTGGTACATCTCCCCAGTGTTGGCTATTAACTTGTTTGGGACACAGGTCGCAGAAGATGCTCCTTCCAATCACTGGTTTTAGCCCATAAAAAGATAACCCAGGGGGCAGACAAGGTTGTGGGAACCGAAGGGGAACAATATGTGCAAATACCTGCCCTTTCCTGAATATTGTGAAATGCCAAATGGTCTATAATACCTTGTCGCCATCTGTGCTCTAACGCAGTGTTTACCAAACGTTTTTGAACCACAGCACCCTAGGTGGATGACAACTACCACAAACCGCCTGCTGCCCTGGTTAAAGTGTGGGTGAATATGGCTTAACTGAAGCGGCCTGTAACCTGCCCCTGTTTGCAGAGGGCACATTTAGCTGTATCGACCAGACATAGCGAGACTAGACGAGATTGCGAGCCCCATTCCCACACAACTAAAATTAAACCTAGTCCATCAGGGGCCAAGGCCTTGCCTTTGCCCTCTGTGGTGAGACCTGGACTGCTAGGACAGGGTGTCATAAGGTCACACATTCATGTGTCCCCGTTCCTCTTGTGCTACACCCGCCTGGGGATTAGTATGTTCCACGCCTACTTGCCCGGCTTAGTGATGGTCCCTCGAGGCTGCCCTGCCCGCCGTAGAAAGGTCAGGGCCTTATCCCTGAAGCTTGTCCATCCAGAATTCTACAGGAAATCTACAGCATTGTTTGTAAGGCTGTTCCTGGTTCCACTATTCATTATTGTCAATATTCTTTAGCAGGTTTGAACAAACATCTAAGCTAATCATATGCCTGCCTACTCCACAGGGCTGACTGGTTTGATGATTTACATTTGAAATTGCCCAACCAAATGAGGCCTTGGACTGAAACTCAACAGAGTTGTCTAAACTTTCTTCCAAAGCTAGAAAGGCCCACCAAGTGTACATGGTACCTGTTTCTATATGGTGCCAGCAGATGGTCTTCCCAAAGGCCCTTGTAGTCAATTGCACAACGCAGTCTCAACAACATATCGCCGCACCTCTCTTTGTGTTGTAATTGCCCAGAGTAAGAGTAAAATTGTACTTTCCCACTATAGGGCTGGTAACCGACGGCAAAGAAAGACAGCCCCTGGCATAAGATCCCGGTTTCCTAGGGTAAAACAATAATTATCCTGTGCCATTATCCAATATGCCACATGTACCCATGCCCTATCCACCTGCTGCTATGCAGATGACCTCCAATTCAATGATAAAGGCGACATATCAACCAATTCTCGCCTTTGTGGTCTACAAAATTCCATATGCCAGGATTTCTCCACTAGTACCTATAATGCTGAACCTGGATTGGTAAGGCGCACATGAGGTTCGACGATCGTCCCAATGTTTCCAACTTATCAATATCGTCCGACTAGTGAGGGCACTACGAGAACTCGTGTGATGGAATAGAGGTTTAAAGCATTAGTGCCATTTAAGAAACCACCAGGAAACCTTGACATCATGCAGGAACTAACCTTGGGGCCACTTCCCTGAAAAACCGGTAACAATCCAGTAACCCCCCTAATACCTCAACCCAGACATACACTCTGGAGGCCAACAGGCGATTCTGGTAAAGGTGAAAGAACGCGCGAATTCCATCCCTGCAACCCGGGCATAATACTAATTAGAACCGCTCATCAGTATAGACAAAACCAAAAGGACAGCCGAACACAGCCGCGCCACATCCAAAAACCATCCACAGTTTAAAGCCCACTGAGGGGAGAAGTACAGTTCCCGCATACTTCGAAACCAACCACACTAAAGAGAAGGTGGACCTCTCTGGAGTGCCCCATTTTAGCCCCCAGACATGCATGAGTGCTGGGGGGGGGCAGAAACAATGACCAACTGATGCCCCGCGTGGGCATGCATCCCTAGTCGCGGCGGGAGCGTCCCTGGGAGAACCTGGCACTACATGTCCATCACAAACCGTTCCCATCGCGCCTTCCTGGTCTCACACGCCACATGCTCCGCCCAGCCCCCAGTGTTGAGGCGTGGGCATACCCTGTGCTCCTGTCGGGGCAACTGGCAGCAGATCTAGCTGCTGCTGTGTTACAGTATTGAAAGCAGGTCACCTTCCCCGCCTATTGGATGTAAACATTCGGAATTTGGACAAGTGTGTCTGTGCACTGTCAGTAACCATTCTCAAATTGGACATGAGAACCGAACTGTATCAATTAAAAGCCGTTCCAAACAGGTCCCCAAAAAAAAGGTAGTATACAGCATGTGCTGTTGACTACAAATAAATGCACTTCTGACCTCGAACCTTCAGGATGCCGTGTTCTTATCCCGTCAGAACTCCCCACGCGTGCTGAATAAGGCTGTGCCCTTGCCTGGTATTTTGCTGCTATGTCATTGCATCCCTATATTTACTACAAAAGAGCACTACACCTACGACAAGCCCATCTATTGGCTTCGTCAATGCTTATTATTTGTATAAGATAATAAGCCAATATAGCTCAGTTGCATAGCCAACAGGGAGCTAGCTGCCCCCATCCATAGCTGCCAAGGTTTCAGATTGCCATGTGTGACATTTCCATCGTTTCAGTGCGACTCAGAGTGACATTTAAAAGACTATGATTGACGCTTTCTTGCGATCAAAATCAAACAATGCAGATGAGGGAGACATATCGATCTCAGTAATTACACCCATTTGATCAACGACAAACTCTAAGAAGACCAAGGATTAAGGCTCCTATTGTGACCATTTCCGAGCTTGGAGTGTGCCTATGTGTGATATTGACATATATGTGATACTTTGGAGGCAAAGTGCCTGGTATGGTATGAAACTGATATAGCTCAGATGTAGCAGAGTATCACAATTATACACAGTCGGTCTGAACAGCCTGGTACCGTTAAGTACAGGAGATGGGCACCTGCAAACTACAATCTGGTGCAACTGCAGACTCGCCGAATTATTGAGGAGGAAAGCACAACATGCAGATATCAGGAATGAGTTCTGATACTGGCATAGCCAGGGACCCGCAGCCCCTCTCTGCTAAGTTAATAGGTGTTGCATGGTAAACAAAAACCACGAACCCATTGCTCAGACGTCAGCCCTGGCGTGGGGCACCCTTGTATTTCACCCGACGTTCACCTTGCGCACTATTCAATTGCTGGCTGGAAGCCAAAAGGTTTCCCACTACAATGGCCCGCCAACCCCAATGCCGCTGGTCGGTCCGCCCGGCCAGGCTCACTTGCCATGCCCCAAATACTTTCCCCAGCATGCCCTCCACGCGGACGAGTGCCTGGATACACCTCGGTGCTGATCCAAAACCTCCCAAGTGCTAGCATCGGTCTTGTGACAGGAATTGCGTTCGCGGGCCACAAACCCGCACGTCAAGAATATAAACTTTAAGAAAGGTTAACCTCACCGTCACCCACAACTACAGCGTGAGGGCGGGTGTCGAGAAACGCAATCCTGGGCATCAACAATATCTATTCTTGTCTCACTGCCGAGAGTAGGGCATGCTGCACACAGGCCCTACTGACGGGCATTCAGTGGTTGGTTGCATTGGGGCTCGGCTCACTGAATCAGCCCTGGAGGAGACGTGATGTGCCCCAACTGCGGCCATGACAACACCAACCATGCTCCTCAGAATGACCAACTACAACTAAACAGCACTACATCCAGAGGAGAGCACTCGTGTCACTACTCTCGAGAAGTAGAGCTGGCTTGCTGCGCATGCGGAGATGCACCATTTCCTCACCTGACCCAAACCACGACCTATACACATCTCGGCTCAGGTGCCCAACTCACAAAAACGTGTGAATCGTATGTTAGCAGCACTGCATACATTTACCAATCCTGGCCATACCTGGAACTGCGCTGGGCTCAACAACCCCGTTGCTCAAAATTGTTCTCCCTCTCCCCGCATTTGGCGCTGGTACCGCAACAGTTGCCCACACTCCGCCAGGAAGACGGACCAACAGACCGGAAAGGCACCACCCAGGGGGCAAGAGCCATGGCCCCTGTGGTAACGGAGCCACCCGGCCCGTTCCAGCACGCCGTTCACGCATCCACGCACCCGGAGGGCGGGCACGCCCGACGGTATAAATAAAGGGGCGCGAGACCGCTCGAGGTCTTCGGCCCACACAGTAACCCCTGCTGTCGTGTCCTTATTTGTCCCATGCCCCTAGGCCTCCCCTACCCCCACGTGCCACCGAAGAACACTACATTGGCGACGAGGGCGGAGCCTACCCGCGCCTCGCCTCTCCGGCACTAACAACTTGCCTGGGGGGGTGCCCGGCGCTCTCCGCAGAGGCGGAACGTGGAGGACCTCGCCGCGCGCGTCCTCGCGCTGGAGGGCAGCTGGCGCTCTGCAGGTGAGCTCGTGGCTGGCTCTGGCTCTGCCGGGGAAGGCCCCGAAGGCAGTGTGCAGCAGAGGCGTCCTCAGCGGTGCCTGAGGGGGAGTGATACTACTGAAGCCCATCTCAGAGAGAAAAAAAAACACAGGAAACCGGCAGGTCTCGCCTACGCGCAGCATCCAAGGGGGAGAGAGACTAATAAAGCACATTACAAGAAAAAAATACCCAGCAGGTCTCGCCTACGCGCAGCATCCAAAGCAGCGCAGGTCTCGCCCACGCGCAGCACCAGCAGCAGCAGAGGTCTCGCCTGGACACCTGCCACGCAGCGTCGGTCTGGGGGCGCGAGCAGTGAAGGGTGACGAACATGACGACCCCGGCCCCCAGCGGAAGTGGCACGGCGCAGCAGCCTCCGCCGGCAGCCGCCGCGCAGCCCGCGGCCGCCGCGCCTGGACACAGCGCGGTGGCCCCGCTGCCGCCATTCAGCGGGTTGTCGGACCCCTCCACAGCGGCAGTGCGGTGGCGGTCATGGATCGGACGGCTGGAGCACTATTTTGTCGGAGTGCGGGAGACGGACAACACGGTCAAACGATCTCTCCTCATGTGCTACGGGGGTGAAGAGCTGTACGACCTCTTCGAAACTCTGCCGGACCGGGGGAACGACGACGACTATGCGGGCGCCATAAGGGCCCTGAACCGCCATTTTGATCCCCAAACGAACCCCGATTTCGAGTGGTTTAAGCTTCGCCAGGCGCGACAGGAAGAAAACGAAAGCATTGACGTCTTCTATGCACGCCTGCGGAAACTCTCGCTGTCCTGTGTGCTGCCAGACCAGAGGGCAGAGATTCGGGCTCAACTCATACAAGGGTGCAGGTCGGTCCCGTTGCGACGTCTCATCCTGCGGGAGCCAGGTATCACCCTTGAAAACATCCTGGTCCTAGGCCGGTCTCACGAGCTGTCCAATGCTCGGGCGGATGCGATGGAGGCGGCCCTCAATCGGCCGGCGACTGCCCCGAAACCGCCAGTGGTCAAGGAAGAGAGAGTGGACGCGCTGCAGAAGCGACCGAATCAACAGCGAGGAGCCGCGAGAGCTCCACAGGGCAGCACGTGCGGCAACTGCGGCCTGGGTCACCCACCTGGCGGCCGGTGTGTCGCGATGGGACAGACATGCCTGAAGTGTGGCCGAGCGAACCACTTTGCGAAGGTCTGCAGAGGTGGCCGAAGGGGGCGCGGTGGTGCTTCCGGCCCACGGGGGGCAACGGCGCGTGTACACCAACTGACCGCGGAGGAATCCGCCGCCCTGCGTGAAAACTCCAAGCCAGAGTTCGATGAAGAGGGAGAAGAAGAGGAAGTCTTCTTCGTGTCGTTCGTAGGCCGAGAAGGCACGAGGAGAAGACCGCCGCCCATGTGTGACATCATGGTGGCCGGGTCCCCGGTGAGTGCTCTCATTGACACGGGGGCGTCGGTGAACGTCATGGACAGTTGACAGTATGAGAGGTTGTCGCCACGCCCACCCCTGAGACCCTCCAAAGCCCAAATTTTCACGTACGACAGTGACCGGCCACTGTCTCTGCGAGGGGTGATCGACGTTGAAGTCGTCAGCGAAGGCCGGAAGTTGGCCACGACATTCCACGTGGCGGAAGGCAAGAGGGGCACCCTGCTGAGCTGCCACACCGCCGAAGATCTGGCGTTGGTATTCTTCGCAAATCAGGTGCACGATCTGCATGCAAGGGAGATACTGAAGGACTTTCCGATGCTGTTTCAAGGTCTAGGATGCCTACGCGGAAAGCAGTTCAGACTACACGTGGACCCGACGGTCCGGCCCATGGCGCTGCGTCACCGGAGAATACCATTCCTCCTGCGACCACAGGTAGAAGAGGAGTTGCAAAAATTGGAAGACTTGGGGGTGATTGAGAAAGTATCGGGTCCGACCCCGTGGGTGTCCCCCCTGGTCGTGGCGCCCAAACCCAAGCAGCCCGGCGCCATCCGACTGTGTGTAGACATGCGCCTCCCAAACAAGGCAGTCAAGCGCGAAAGACACCTCACGCCCACCATGGACGATATTGTGGCCGACCTCAACGGCGCACAGTGGTTCACAAAATTGGACCTCAACGCGGGGTACCACCAGCTTGAGCTCCACCCCGACAGCCGCAACATTACCACCTTCTCCACCCACGTTGGCCTGCGGAGGTATAAGCGGCTGAGCTTCGGAATCTCGTCAGCGGCCGAAGTTTTCCAAAACGCCATACGGGAGACTCTCTCGGGTCTCCAGGGGGTCATCAACCTAAGTGACGACATTCTAGTGTTCTCACGAACTCTGGAAGAACACCATCGACATCTGCGTGACACGCTGCAGCGGCTGGCGGATAGTGGACTCACCCTTCACGAGGCCAAGTGCTCCTTCTACCAGGAGTCGGTCGAATTCTTCGGCTACATCTTCTCGAGGGAAGGCCTGAGAGTGGATCCGAAGAAAGCGGTAGCGATCCGCGCTGCCCCGAGGCCCACATCTGCCACCGAGGTCAGGACCTTCCTGGGGATGGCAACCTACTGCGGGCGGTTCATTCCCAATCTGGCGTCCCTGTCGGAGCCGCTCCGGCTTCTCACGAAGAGTGGTCATCCGTGGACCTGGACGGCCAAGGAAGATATGGCGTTCCAAGCGGTCAAGGACGCGCTGATCGATGACAAGGTGATGGCGTACTTCAGGCCCCACCGGCGGACAGAGGTGGTGGTGGACGCGAGCCCCGTGGGGCTGGGCGCAGTCCTGATGCAGGAGACGGAGGCGAAAGAATGGGTCCCGACCGCGTATGCCAGCAGGGCTCTGACGGCTACGGAGATGAGGTACGCGCAGATCGAGCGGGAGGCGCTGGCCATCAAGTGGGCCTGCCAACATTTCCATCTCTACCTGTATGGGCACGACTTTCGGGTGGTCACCGACCACAAGCCCCTGGTTCCGCTCTTCGCTGGCACGGCGAGGCTAGGGCCCCCGAGGATCGAGAGATGGGCGGTCCAGTTACAAGCGTACCAATTTGAGGTTGTGTTCCGACCCGGGGCCAGCAACCCAGCGGACTTCCTGTCCCGCCACCCGGAGCCGGTGCGCCCTGATCAGGCGGAGGAGGCGGAGACGGAGGAGTTCGTCCGACTAGTGTCGCAAGCTGCATGCCCGGTGGCACTCACGTTGGAAGACATCGGCAAAGCCACGGAACTGGACGACTGCCTCGTGAAGGTGAAGCGCACGCTGGCGACCCACCACTGGCGGAACTTCCTGGATGGAGTGCAGGCCCTCACCGAAGAGGAGAAAGTGTATCGACAGCAGGTGTGGAACGCGCGGAGTGAACTCAGCGAGGGGCCGCACGGGGTGGTCCTGAGAGGAGCAACCCTCGTCATTCCGATGAGTCTCCAAGGAGAGGTGGTCAGGTTGGCACATCAAGGGCATCAAGGCATCTCCAAGACCAAGGCAAGGCTGCGGAGCAAGGTGTGGTTCCCGCGGATGGACGCGCTGGTTGAGGAAGCCATCCGCAGCTGTCACTCGTGCAACATCACGGGGGGGGAACCGACGCCTCACCCAGTGATCACGGAGGAACCCTGTCTGGAACCCTGGTCCAAGCTGAGTATAGACTTTGGTTCGTTCCCGGATGGGCGACACACCTTAGTGGTGGTGGACTCACACTCCAAGTTCCCGGTGGTGGAAGTAGTGTCATCGACGGCGTTCAGCCAGGTGCGAGCGGCGCTAGATCGCATATTTGCCATGATGGGCCTGCCTGAGGAAGTCCGATCGGACAACGGGCCCCCGTTCCAGGGGCGAGAGTTCCAGGAATACCTTGCGGCTTGAGGGGTCAGACACAGGAAGATTACCCCGCAGTGGCCCCAGGCGAATGGGGAAGTGGAGCGTTTCATGCGCACGATGAACCGGGCGCTGAGAATTGGAGTCGAGCAAGGAGAAGATGCGGATCAGTGCCTCTCGCAGTTCCTAAGTGCCTACCGGCGGACCCCCCACTGTACAACCAGGTGTGCGCCAGCGCACCTTCTGTTCAAGAAGGCCCCCAGGGACAATATCCCGGCGAGTCATGTGTGGCTGCCCACGCCGCTAGACCAAGAGGCGGCGCAAGGAAGAAGGCGGACCTCCAACGAGAAAGCCAGTCTGAAGAGGAGAGCCCGGGGGAGGAGTCTCCAGGTGGGAGACAGGGTCATCCTGAAGGACCGGTACCCGAATTGGAAGTATCGTACCCCATTCGAACCGGAGGTGTGGGAAGTGACCGGAGTGCGGGGCACCATGGTGTCCGCCAGGAGAGGGACGCGGACGGTAACGCGAAATGCGTCTTGGTTCAAACGAATAACATCTGGCGTCCCCGAGACCGACCAGGAGGAGGAAGAGTTTGAGGCCCCGGAGGGGGGCGGCTCACCAGGATTGCCGGCAAGCCCGTCACAGAACGCACCCCCACTGCCCGGGGCGAACGAGAGAGAAGGCGGGGCCCCCGCCGAGGCCGAGGCGCCCAATGACCGAGGAGATGTGCCACGGAGTCGGCCGTATGGACTTCGGCCAAACCCGGCCCCTAGTAAGAGACTGAGAGACTTTGCGTGGTGTGCGCAAGAACTGAACTGTCCAGCGAGAAATGATCTCTGTATCTGAAAGATTGGAGGGATGTGGTAACGGAGCCACCCGGCCCGTTCCAGCACGCCGTTCACGCATCCACGCACCCGGAGGGCGGGCACGCCCGACGGTATAAATAAAGGGGCGCGAGACCGCTCGAGGTCTTCGGCCCACACAGTAACCCCTGCTGTCGTGTCCTTATTTGTCCCATGCCCCTAGGCCTCCCCTACCCCCACGTGCCACCGAAGAACACTACAGCCCCCAAACTCCCCTAAAACCACTGAAACGCTGCTTCTGCAACCGACACGATGCAACATGATGCTGCAGGCAGCGGTGACCGTGAGACCCGCCCCCTCACCGCATGAAGCAACACCTTCGCCCCCATGGGGCTGTCACCCACCACGTGGATGGGGGGGGTCCAAACTTACCGCAGAACTGAAGAGGCCAGTCACCGACGCAACCCACCCGACATCACACGACACAGAGTGCACCTGGGTGCGACCCCCGCTCTGCAGACACCAGACCAGCACCTCTGACAGCATATCCAGATGCAGCCTCCCACTTAACATCGGTCGGGCGGACACGAGATACACAGCCCCCGGACACGCTCTTCTGCACAACAAGGCGGGCCCTGGAACGGTCCAAGCACCCCCCCCCCAGGCCTGCAGATGTTCCACCTGTGGGCTCTATCACACACCCCAGCAATCCGCACATTACCATACAATTGGAACACGGGGGAGGAGTATCTACCCTTAAAGACCGTGACGGGAGGACTGCCCCAACTGGCCCGAACTCATCGTGCTATCCCAGTGCCAGGCTAGCAGGAACTCGACTCTGTCTCCCCCCAAACAACGTGCATCGTTAAACTGGAAGCAGCACCGCAGACGGTCACGAATCGGCCCGGCAACCTGTGGGAATTACACCTGCTGTGCAACTCGACTCTGTCTCCCCCCAAACAACGTGCATCATTCGACTAGGAGCAGTGCTGCAGAACGGTCACGGATCCGCCCGGCACCCTGTGGGAATTACACCCGCTGTGCAAGTCTACCAATGACTGGACGCATAAACAAAAGGAGTACACCGCGCCCTACCCCATGGCCACCGTGACACGTAGAAGGGGTAATTACTTACGCGCACCTCAGCAGTTTTCCCAATCTTTTCTCTGCCAAGTTCGCCAGTGCTCCCAGCGAGATTACCCTCAAAGCAGACGCACACTGTAAACGACACTGCTCCTGGCACTCCCTGCAAAGCAAGCACCTCATCCTGACGATGGAAAGACTGAACCGCTGTTGGCATTGGCACAAGTAAACCTTGGTGTATCAACGGAACGCGGGGGGGTGCACCGCCCCCAGCCAACCTCTGACACAACTCAGCCCACACGCCCACCAGGCCCAACCGAAACCGGAGACTCAATGGTGGCACCCGCTATGATAGAGAGTGAAGCGGGCTTGAAGCAGCCAGCCGGGAGGGAGCAAACCTGATTTAGCACTCATCTCAGCCCACCAGACAATCGGCCCCACGACGATGACCAGGCCAACCAGCACGACTCACCTCACCAAAAGCAACCTCCCGACCGGTGAATCGCAAAACGACGACGACGATCGCACAACGCTTCAAGACGGTGAGTCTGGAGCAAAGAGGACGCCAGAGAGGCGGAGGGAGGTATAAGTACCCTCCCCCGACCTCTGTGCGCCAAAGTGACGCGCCTAGCATGCCAGGCGAAGGACTCCTTCCCTGAGTCCAACCACTAGACCAGGAGAGGTGGCGTTTGTGCCCAAATGGCACTAAAGGGCCACCCTTTTAGGTGGCCCCCTGCGGGGGCCGTGGGCCCTCGCATTCAGCTGGGGTGGCTGGAAACTGCCTTCGAAAGCCCACCCCCAAGCAGGTGCATCTGACTTCCTCAGCACCCCAAAAATTATTGTAGGCACAGTGGGACTTCAAGATTGAAGGAGGGTGGTGGAGAGAAAGAGATCCAAGAGGGAGGAGAGAGATTAGACAGAGAGAACGGCTAGATGGAAAGAGGTACAGCCAGGAGAGAAAGGCAGCAGTACAGGTTTAAGAAATTTTGCCATGACTGCTTTTGGTTCCACAGTCGGACCTTCTTTTAATTGCGAGCTCCGTGTATCATTTTATTTTCCTATTCTACCCCATTCAAGTACATATATTCTTAAGTACCTTAAATGACTAACAAATGTACTTAGAGGCAGCAGGTAGCAGAAAATTAAAGGTAGTGGCAACTAAATTTCATGACACGTTCCTGCAGAAGCTTCTGACCCACTGTAAATAAAGCACACATATTTATTTTTACATGTAATTGTATTCACAAACATGGTTCTAACCTTATGCAGCCTTTAAGAAAGAATTTTCCTCTCTGTTGTTTATTTTCTGAACGAGGCACTTTCAGACAGATGGAAACCTGGGGAATACTTCTTCACATTTCTGTGAAGGAAAGTTCTGGAATCTGCAGGAAGCCATAAACTTCCTTCCACCTGGTATTCTCTCAAGTCTTCTGATAAAAATGGTTCCTCACTTTTGTGGCCCACGACAAGAAATGGCCCAAAGCGCTAAATGCTCGCAGCACATTTTTGCATTGAAAACGGCCCCTTTTGTCCCAATGAGCTGATTGGCTCATTTCATTTTCAATGTAATGACACCAGCACGCCATAAGCACCGATCGTCATCACACTAAAAAAAAAATACCTCAGGCAGCAGGGAAAATTCTTCCCCTGCCGCTGAGGCTGAAAAATAAAAAGGAAATTAATCTACTGTGAACAGCAGAGTGTTTCTTGGACGTGTGCAGAGAACAGAATGGTTTCATGTACTCCACTCGCACCCACAGTGGAGGAGGACGGAACCGTTCCACCCTCCGCACGGAAGGGGTTAAGCAACCAATATATAATAACCCTGAGTATGATTCGCTATTACTACAGCAACATTATTAATATCTTTATTAGTTTTATTAAAGTATAATAGGATGACCCATGCACAGTCTGCAGCATATTTTTACATATGTATTACATTAACATCACATAGTTTTGATGGTCATCACAAAGGATGATCACTAAAAAATGCAAAGATAATGTTTAATGTACCTGTACTCTTTCCAAAACACTAAATGCTGCAATTGTCCTCTCACAATTTGTTCATCTAAGTTCTTAGGTATTTCAGATCCATTTTCAGCATTTACTGAGATATAAACTGGATTTTTAGCGTGATGTGCTTTTGTAGAACTGGGTTTTGCTAGATATAAGTGTATACATGAAACCAGATTAATTTTCACAGATTTTGGCAGTGATAATCACATTGTTACTAAGGTCATACTTTTCTCAATCGTAAATAGACCAACAAACCTGGGCTGAAACTTAACAGCTTTTTTCAATTGCACTCTTTTTGTGAATAACCAAACATTTTTAACTACAGTATAGAAAGGTGCTGAATTTCCTTTCATGTCAGCTTATAATTTATAAGTAGCTTTTTCTTTAAAGACACTGGTGCAGCTTTTTGAATTCTGTGAAGCTCAGTTAAGTGCTGTTGTGCTGAGAGAATTGATGCAGATGAATGTGGGTCTAATGGCAACAGTCTAGGTAAAGGTCTTTATATACAGAAGAGGTGGTATACTTGTAGTAGTAGTAGTAGTAGTAGAGTAGCATTATTTTAGGCTAATTCTGTTAACCATTACATCCTACTCCACTCCTCTTCTTGCAAGGTTTTATATCTTAAATAGTGTTCAACGCACTGGTTCTATCGTTCAGTCTGGCCATCCTTATGAGGATGTTCATTAGTGAACAGATAGCTTTCCATATTCAGTTCATTACACAAGGCAAACCAACATTTTGAGACAGATTGAAAACCTCTGTCTGTTCCCACACTTGAGGCACACCATGTAATCGACTGATATAATTTGACAAAACATGGTAAGTCAATAAAAGCAATACAACAAAATGTCCCTTTTTAGTTAAATGGTCAAGCATGACAGTACAATCTTGACTCTAATTCAGCAACAAAGTCCATTGATACAGTTTGTCATTGTCTGGATCGGACAGGCATTGGTCTTAAAAGGCCACTGAACTTCATATGTGAACTCCTAACCTGGACACATACTGTGCATACTGTGCATACTGCTTAACATCTGTGAACCACCAGAAATATATTTTATATGTTGCCATTGCTTTAGTTATTCCAGGATCCTCATTCGTCTTAGACTCATGAAGCCAACTCATAGTTTCTTGATGCCATTATTCTGAAGGTAAATACAAGATTTCCTTTTCATATAACAACCAAAAAGTTTCTAATTTCTGCCTACATTTTCTCTGAAGCAAATGTCAGTTCTGCATGTACATTGGTTAGAAATCCACACTGATCAAGGTAAAAGAACAACTGTTCTGAGTATCAACTGGCAAAATCAATGCTTGTGCAATAAGAGCGTTAATTTCATCTTCTGGTTGATTATTTCTAGATAATACATCTACCTTACCGTTGCGGGGACCAGGTTTGTCATTAATCACAAAATCAAAATCAGAAAAGAACTAGGTCCATCTTAACTTAACTAGGAGTCAATGGTGGGCTTTAAAGACTGTAGGTGTCTGTGGTCAGCATATACGTCTAAGGTATGTTTTGTAATGGTGTAGTTTAAACCAGTGAGTAAGAATTTCTGCTGAAAAAATAAGCCTCTGCATGCACTTGTCCAGTCATTGAATTTCACTGAAACAGTACACCCTCATTGCATGATAGGAAGCATCTGTTATCCCAATGAATAGAAAAACGTTGATAAATAGGAGTGCAAGAAAAATGCTTCTTAAGAAAACAAAATACTTGATCAGTTTCCTTAGACCATGTGAAAGTACATCCTTTATGAAGTAGCTTTTAATAGGTCTATCTTAAAAAAATGTTGAATACATTTACTGTATAAGTAGGCAAAGTCTGGGAAGCACTATATGGCCTTTACATAAGTAGATGTGGGCCAATAAAATATTGCAGAAACGTTCTTGTCCACATCTTAATTTTCTGTGGGCTAATGACTTTTATCCAGACATTCTATTAATGTGCTATGAAACAAACACTTGGCAAGTTTAGCAAAAACATTATTCTCTCTTAAGCTCTTTTATTATTGCCATAGCCTATTGTGCATGTGTGTCTAGAGACTCAGAGTAAATCAAAGCATCGTCTAACTACACAATACGAAATACATCCAAAAATCCTCTCACATGGTTATCATAAATTGCAAAAAGCAACAGGGGATATATAACGTCTGCAAAACATGATTTAGGGCCTGATTACGATGTCGTCTGGACAGCAGTCTAACCGAATCGGTTTCTGAATACTTTACCAACGACTCGGGTTTGGGGAGTCCGACCGACCGATTACAGTGTGTCCGAACACCATTTGGTCAGACTCCTATTGACTTTAATGGGAGCCTGCATTCCGAACAAGAACACAGGCTCCCATTGAAAAAAGGGCTGGTTGGGGAAAACCTTGCACCCTCTGCCACACTGTGCAAGCAGGTACAGGGGGACCCATGGGTACCCACACAGGCCCGATTCGAAGGTCCCCGGATGAAGGGGGGCCTGCTACAGGCCCCCAAAGTCAGATTCCAACAGCCAATCCGTGTCGGCACAACCGATTCGGAAAGGCTGTCCGGATCTGACATCCTAATCGCTCGGCTGGAAACGTGCTCTGTAGACCGCTACGATTTGGCTCCGACCAACTCGGTTACTCCCAATGCCTTCCGGAACTGAGTCGGACAGTTCGAACACTTTCCAGCCATCGTAATCGGTCATTGTGAAACGTGTCCGAGTCGGTCGGAAAGGCGGGTTCCGAATCGGATTCAGATTAATCGAATGCTGTTTTCGGAGCCTTTCCAGACAACTTCATAATCGGCCCTTTAGTGTTAAATAAGACCAAACAGTGCAAAAGCAGTTTTTCATTCATCACCCACTGAGACCCTAAGCAGTTGATATGCTCCACTCAGATCAAATTTGGTAAAATCGTTGCTTGCTTGATGTGATCCAAAAGAATAAATGTCAGGGATAATGGATACCTGTTCTTGACTGTAATCCTATTGAGTGCTCTAATGTCAATACACTAAATCCCCACTAAACCTAAAGTGGGAATGTTACAAGCACCAAGCTTGTGTCCCTTAACTACTGTTAAGGGCAGTAGCTCTCTATCATTATGAGGGTAGTGCTTGGTGCCCCCTACCAGTCTAAAAAGACCACATTACCATCGAACAGGCCTAGGTCATTGCTTACACGCATGAGCCATGTTCATGGATGACCGAAAATCAGTACCAGGGATCCAAATATCCATGCAACTGGGGCACTCAGGGCAGTGGTGCATGTCTGTCACTATACAGGGAATTCTTTCGTCCCAACAGTATGTATTTTATCAGTCAGAATAAATAAATACTTAACTTACTTAGTTTAAGGCAATCAGAAAGCATTCATCTCTGGTAGACAGCTCATTGAATTAACATATAACTTGATTAGAAACAAGATATTTGGAGGTATATAATGAACTATATTTTTCAATATTTACTATAGATAATGCACAGGCCTTCAATAGGGTAAATTGGATATTTTTATGAAGGGCCTTACATTCTCATAGGGCCATACTATATCATGGCAGCCCAGGTACTACACGATCACCCCTGGGCTAGGGTTTTAGCTAATGCAAATCTAACAATGACCATTGAAAGTCAGAGAGGGAGCAGGTAAGGGAACCCTCTATCCTCAGCCCCCTTTTGATCTTTTATTTGACCCACTAATCAAATAGTTATATCTAAACACAGATGTTATACTATTCAGTTACAAAGACATGTATCAAAGTGGCTCTTTACACTGATGACTTAACAATCTATACTTCGGCCACTTATGGCCTGATTTAGATTTCAGCGGACGGGATATCCTTCACCGTTGTGACGGAGTAACCCATCTGCCGAAATCTAAATCAGGCCATTAGTGTTCCATTCCTAGAGTAGCTAAGACCCTGTATGGATTAGACAAGATCTCTTGATATGTTTGCAATAAATCTAAGTCAGAGATCATATTATGGAATGCAGTATATGTTTCACCCCAGCTTTAAACTGAGATAAGGGGTAATGATTTCAAGTGACTCTACACAAAGTATCTCAATCAACATCACCAAAATTAACAAAAAAGTTGAGCACTTATTAAAAAGACTGCTCGGCTACCTCTTACATTGATTAGGAGAATGAATATTTTAAGCATGTTGATTCTCCTGAAGTCCAACTTTCTATTTGACACCATTCCCTTGGAGATGGATAGTTGCTGGTGGTGCGCCACAGACATACCAAAGAAAAATCCATCCCCACCGGTCTGTGTCCAGAACAAAGCCAGCAGGCAGTGATGCTATCTATTAGATATCACACAGATGGGTAAGCCATTTTATAAATATAACATGAATTTTTAAGTGTTCCTCCAGCTGGGCTTTATAACTTGAATGATGTTCTGCTCAATGCATTATTTTCACTGAGTTTCCTAGTACCTCAACCTAATCTGATATCTACTGACTGTCCCAAGACCACCCTAGCGTATCCCTGACTTCAAATTCTAAACTCCCTATCTGGTGTTCTGCTTAATGTATAGTCGGACGGCAAAAACTGCCAAGCTATTTCTAACTATACTGTTAAGCATAATCTTGAAAGCGCCTATATTTCCAAAACATAGCTAAAAGCAGACATGCGATTTGGGAGATAAACCTTATACCTCATTGTTATATTATCCCATCTGCTTTTCATGAACTCAAATGCAGAAGTGGACTATTTTGTTTTGTTTTAAATGTGTCAGGTGCTCTTGAAATTTTGGTAGTTGATATTACCTTTTCTGCCTGACAGCAAAGGAATCTATTTCTGAGCTATCGCCCCCTTCCTCGCCAGAATAGACCAACTAAAGATTTGAATATTTTATCCACTATTCTCTCCCAACTGGTATCCAATATAGTAAAGACTGTGAATATTAGAGTTTTAATTTAGATTTTGACTCTCTAACTAACACAAGTCAAAAAAAGTTGGGATAATGTTTTGGTCTTCCTAATCTCTACTGAGATTAGTGTGCCCCTTCTCAAATAGGTGGCCACACTATGGATATTTTCTGCTCTGATAGCCAACTTTGCGAAACTAAGGCACCGTTATCAGTCCCTTAGTCACATCACTTCTCAATTCCTTTAATTGGATTCCCAGTATAACATCTATGTCAACTGCTACATTGTATTTTGTTAAAGAACATTGCCATCAGAGAAGTCATTTGATTGATGCTCTAATGTTTCAGATTTGTGCATGATCCTTCTCCCCCTTCTGACGATCGCAATGTTATCTATGAAACCTATAATGACTACCTTTCTCCAGCCCGAGACAGTGCTGTACCAACACAGACAACGTAAAATATTAAGACCAAACCTTTTTACGACTCGTTGAATGAGCAGTTAGTGCAAATGCATCTTACTCTTTGTCAATTAGAGCATATCTGGCATCTCCAGTAGCAGAATGAAATTAGCAAAAATGTGAATTGGCCTACTTTCCTCCTAATTGTTTTTGCACCAAACATTACCACAACAATCGTTACAACCAATAGTGAAGTAACTGAGTCATTCTTCCAGCTTGGTAGACAAATACAACCAGTTTGTGAATCATCTTGAGAATAAATTTAAGATTATAAACATACAACTGAATGAATGTAAAGGTGCTTCCAGATAGTAAGAGATAATAGCTTTTTATTACCCAAGCCTTTACTACCCTTCTACCAGATTCTTCTTATTTGGGATGATGATTTCCTAACATTAATGAAACTCAGTAAACAATCAGGCCCAGCAACTAACAATCTTGATCTAAAATATATATATATTACTCCTTTGTGCTGAGCATTCTCTTGTAAAGGCTCTCTTGCATGCTTCTATATAGCGTGGGTATTACTCCACCAGATCTAAAAAAAAAAAAAAAGCTCAAGTTATTCCTCTGTTGAAATAAATTCCATGTTGAGCTCCTGCTTATTTCAACTTCACATTTTGTAAAGAATTATCCAACTTTTCTTCTTTTCTTATAACACTTCATTCTCAATACTTTTACTCTGGACGCCACAATGACTGTATTGCTGTCTGCCTGCCTACCTACACAGGATGTTCGCAAGTTACAGTTGGTTCAAAACTCAGGGCCTAATTACCATGTCGGTGAGTCTGACACCAATGGCTCGTCGGTTGCGGACCCACCGACATCGGCCCCTGCTGTCCACCTTCTACATTACGATGCAGCGGGCGGAGGCATCTGGGGGAGGGACCATCCGCAGGGCTTCTGATAGGCTCAAGGAGCCCGTCAGTGCATTGGAGGGTCAGTAATCCCTACAATGAGGGCAGTGCCTGCTCAGGCATCGCTGTAGGGATTACAATGTCTCTTTCCGCCTGTCCTTTCATGGCGGTTCACCCAGCAAGAAAAGGCAGGCGGAAAGTGACTTTGGGGGGCTCCAGCAGGGCCCACTTGCCCCCTGGTCCTCCACTATGGGGCCTGGTGGGCACCTATGGTGCCTCCCTAATCATCCATGCACCATCCTGCAGGCCACGCATGGTGCCTGCCACATAGTGCAGGGATGTTTTAATGTGTTTATTTGCTATTGAGGTGAGTACTGCAGCCTGCAGCACACTCCACAATAGGAAATATACACATTACGACCCACCATGAAGGCGGTCGCATCCTAATCCGGGCAGCGGGACCGCCGACTCCTAGTCGGCCGGTCCTGCTTCCACCACGGTTGTAATCAGGCCTTCAGTGGCCAGGCTGACGCCTAATCTTCAAAGAACTGATCATATTTCACCTGCCTTGGTATTGCTTCTTTGGCTCCGGGTAAAGGATACAGATCTATTTAAATTACTTTGTTTGGTACATAAAGTGGTCTTTCACAAACATCAGTGCTCATCATCTCAAATTTTTAGTTTTATAAGCCTAACCACCATCTTCATCTGGAAACTGCTTTTACAGTTAGTATACCTAAGTCCCATCACTCCTCCATAGGTGGTAGAGCTTTCTTGGTTGCAGCACCAAGAAATTGGTATTCTCCTCCCCTTACTTCATGGTCATAATGTGCTCTTCTGAAATTTAGGGAAGATTTGAAGAACCTGACTTTTCTCTATAATCCAGACCTAATATTGGTTTCAATGACACATTTACACTCTGCTTCCATAGTGTTGGATAAGATTATAGCACCATGATACATTTCCAGATGAAAGTTTGCACTCTACAAATAAATAAGTAAATAGCTAAAAAAAAAAACATATACAAGGGATGTTTGACAGTTTTGTGTGGGGGTCAGAAGAAGGTAGGTTGTCCTGAAAAAAAAAACTTCAATGATCATTAAAGAAGGGTGGGCTGGGTTTGCCTGATGTCCTGTTATTATTTGACCTTCCAACTGAAGCATCTTGGAGCTTTAAATATACACCTGTATCGGTCAAAGTGGGGGCCAGCTTTTTATTGTTATAATGGAAATATTCAATAGGGAATGCCTTTGTACAAGTATTTTTTAAGAATCATATTAATGGTATTGAAGTATGCATCACAAATCTGGTATGCTTTTGGAAACAAATTGGGGATTTCACACTTTGGAAAATAGCAACCAAATTGGGATTCCACACGCATAGCAGAATGTTTAAAGGACACATTACCTCTTCCATCGCTTATGTGTGGATATGCATTGTGAGTAAACCTGATTGACAAGGGTCATCTTAGATCTTGGGACCACCAGCATAAAGATACTTTAGAGAAATAATCAAGATTTAAATATCTTCTAGTTGTCTGGTCTTCAGAACTAATGGAGTGTAATGCTCAGTCTTCAACTAGCTTCAAAGAAGGTGCTAGGTCTGATGTTCATTTTCAAAAAAAAGTTGCCAAATGATATGAACACCTGTGTCTGGCAGCAAAAGAAAGCATGAACCCAGTGGAACTAGAGTGGGATGGACATTGATGCACAACATAAATGGAAATTACCAATGGATATGCTCTGTAAAGCTGTTTGAACACTTGTTTTGCAATTTAAAGGACATATTAGTCAGTGGCCTATTTTTCAAAATAATGTCCTACCACGACGGTCAACTGTCCTTAATGTGATCTGCCCAAGCCAAATGACATGCACACAGTGTGCCCTGTCCGACTTAAGACCCCTTCTTGCATAATGCGAGAGTAGTTGTCTGGGGAGTGTCTCAAGACTGCTTCCACGAGAGGATGATAAGAGGACAAAGAAATTAACAAAACAAATTCTTTAACATATCCATAGTGCGTTTTGGTTCCACCCATGATGAATATTTCTCTCTCATCTGATACTATTGAGTGCATGGTACATGATTACTCCTCATAGGAAGTGTTTACATTGCAATGCATGAAGTGCTTTCTTTTCAGCAGCTAGCTGAAACAACTTGTTAAATGGAGAAACCAGCTTGGAACACAGGCTTTTCCCAATAAAACAAAAGCAAAGCATTGCACATATTAACTACATGATGTTCATGACTATTAAAAAGCACAATAAAGTTTTTTTGTGGAACACAATGCTACACTAAAATGCACAATTGTTTTTTTTAAAAACATGTGAATTCCAGGTTAGTGCATTTACCTATAAATGTTGCTCATACTTCCCAGTATTTATATTGTTATCACAATAAAGTTCCTGTTTCTGTGCCCTGCAGCCCCACCAATGCACGTGACAGCTTCTCATCCCTTAGCATTACATGAGAGCTCAACCTGAATATTTCATAACTTAAAGAGAGCCCATAAAATACTTTTTGAAAAGTTCATTTTCATTAAATATTTTTGCCACTTTGAAAATAAAATACCTCTAAGCAATGAAGAAGACTTATGGTTTCTCCGTGGGGAAGGCTGGTGCATATTTGGAAATGATGGTTGAAGTAGTTAAAGAATTCAAAATACGCTAGCTATTGTGCCACTCATCTTCATCTTTTATTTCAATTGCTGCCTCATGCTCTATTGCTGCTGTACAAGTTCCCCTTTGTTTGCCATTGAAGTACATCAGTGTTTGTCTTTCTGAGACGTACCCTACAGCTACTGCTGTGGATCGAGTACAAGGATTTAGGACTCTGCTTTATAGGACTCTACTTTTTAGGTTTATCGAGCGGTTAGCTTTTAGCTCCTCTTGTGATCCATACCATAAACTTACATTTGGCTTAGTGCCTGCTGATTGCTTACCATTGGTTGGCTTTATTGTCATTCTCTTTACTTGCTTCTTATTTGATGGGTTGTCTTCTTCTTCTTGTGTTTGTTACTCCCCTGGAGCATAACCCATTTACCATCCTCTTTATTGGCTAACTTATATCCTTCCACTGCTCACATTTAGAAAAACTTCATTTTTCTTTTTCATTAAGCACTGTATGAGTGTTCATGTATTTTCTTGCTCTCTCTCTGTGCTTCTTACCATCCAGATATGCCCACCTCCATTGCTTCGCCTTCCCCCAACCACCCTACCTGTTTTGATTTTTGAAGCAAATGCTTTTAATTAATTTTATTTTTTTGGAGGGTCCGTCAGCTGCCACTTGCTTTCGGGCTGCTCTACATTTGAGCATAGGTCTGTTGTACCCTCAAACTCCATACACTTCTCTTTTGTTTTGCTCACACACTAGCTCCTTCATTCCTCCCCCACCACTCGCATTCAGTTAAAAAAAAATGGGAATGTTTTTTTTAAGGGCCCAGCAAGTGCCAATTGCTGTTGGACTGCTCCATTATCACAAAAGTGCTTTTGCAATTATTAAATTTACTTTTTTTTACTCACTGATTCAAGTGGCATTCACCATGTGAGATTGGTAAATAAAAAAAATTCCAACTGTGTCATTCAATAGCCATGTGCATATGTCATCACCTATACACACGCCTACAGAGGCCCTAATAGGGCAAGCAGCAGCAGGAGTATCAAACCCTTTTTTCTTTTATTTTTTTGCCGACCCTGCTGAGCAGCGCCAAAACGCATTTTCATTTTTGTTGATGCTGTACAACATCGGCATAAATCACTGACGAAGCCTAAAGGTCAATATGGAGAGACCTGTTAGCTTTGCCAATGCTTCATGAAAATATGCAATTACTGGCAATGCAAAGGCCTACTTTCTTGCTTCCTCCAGTCGCTTGTTTCCCTTGCTTTTGCTGCTTTCCTTGTCACTCCCATGCCACTCTTCACTATGTCTGTATTTATTCGCCCCTTCTTTCTCATTCCTCCTTTCTCTGTTCACTCGTATTTTCCAGTGCAGTGCTTCAAACAACTGTGCAGCTTTGCACAGTAAAATTGTTGCAAATGTTAGATTTACTGTACGTCTCCCTGGCGCCTATCTGTACATTTAGCCATGAAACAAGACTAGACCAGCTTGTTGCTGCAGCACTTACAATGTCTGAACACAGAATGTGTGTAAATTCATTAGGTCCAGCCTACCAGACAGCACAGCTGGTTGGTTGCAAAACACTTAGCAGAAAGGACAAGTTATGCAGCATAATGCAGTACATTTTTTGGTACTATTACTTCATTATTTTGACATTTGTGCACATGCTAACACTGTCTGGGCAAAGGATTCACCTCTTTCACACCCAAATACAGCAAAAAGCAACTGAAAGGTCACTTTGGGAAGGGCTTTCAACTGCGTAGCAATGCATGTGGCTGCGTTTTTAGTAACTTTTGATCCTTTTGAGCTGCAAATACTTTTTTGTTAACATCTGCAGATTATGCACCAGATGATGGATTATGTGGCAAATGAAGCAAATTCATAATTAGATGGAAAATGCTGCAGAATCACATAATTCTCATGGCCCTGCCTGTAAGACAGACTGGCAGTGCCAGAAAACCTGGTCTGACAGTTCAGGGTATCGGTCAGTTTTTATTCCTCTAATACCTGACATCTTTCGCGTGGAATTCCCCCAGACCTTTTTTCCTTCACTCACCTATTTTTGCGAATATGATTTTGTTGGCTTTAGAACTCTGTGCATTTTACCCCTGCTAATCAGTGGTAAAGTGCTTTTGCTCTCTCCCTTAAACATGATACAATGGGTATACACCTTATTGGCACCCTTAATTTACCTATAAAACCCTAGTAAATGCTGCTATGGGTACCTTGGCCTGTAAATTAAATGCTACTAGCGGGCAGGACCACTCATTGTGTCACCCACTAAAGTAGCCCTGTAAAAACATGTCTCTCGGCTGCCACTGCAGCCTTTAGTGCTGTTTTAAACTGCTATTTCGACCAGCAAAATAAATCTTTTGCCAGGCTTGACCCTTTATTTTAATAGTTATTAGTCACCCTTAAAGTAGGCCCTACAGGTTCATAGGATAGGGTGCATGGCATTTATAAAGTAGGACATGTGAATTTCAGTTTTTCATGCCCTGGCAGTGAATAAATCCTAAAGTTGTTTTTTTACTATAGCAAGATTAGCTCTCCCGTTGACAAACACTGGGTTACATTACTATACTTAATAAGTAATAACTTCAGTTTGGGAACATATACAGAAAAACTTCTTCCACTCATTTGAGTTTTAATTTACAATCTTTGATATTGGTGAAGTCAGATTTTAAGTTACTATTCTGAAAATGTCGTTTTATAGAGCTGGCATTTTTATGCCTAAACCAAATGTGCCTTTCTGCCAGTGTCCAGGATGACATGACTGTGGCTGGCTCTTCTGAGGTGTGTTGTGTATTCCTTCCAGGCATGGGGACAAGAGGGTCTTGAGTGTTGTGCATTGTGTTCCTCTCCTGAAAGGGGTGGCCTGAGTGGTTGTACACAGCTATTCCTGAGCTTCAAGAGATATTCTGAGGGCTGTGCCCACCCCCTTACTGGCTTCTAATGCTGCCTGTCCTGTTACTGACAAGTGCAACTCACACCTAGGCCGGCCTGCCTTTACCATCCTAGACAGATCGGAGCCAGACCCAGGAAAGGCGGAGGTCAGACAAAGGGGACACCCCCGTCCCATAGACTGGCAGTGAGTATAAGAGTGGCACCCTCAGAACCGCTCTTTAGAACACCCAGGAAAATTCAGGAGGATGCCCTGCTGTCTGAAGAAGGAAAACTAGCCCAGCTTACCTTGAACCCAGGATCCCCAGAAGTGGCTCCATGTGTCAGTTGTCTGACCTCCTGTTTGAGCTACAGGGGCATTACAAGTTTCTAGAGCCCCCCCTGCAACTACACAGCTAACCAGCACCAACTGGATCTGCATAAGCCCTGCTTCTGACCTCTGCTGGAGTGAGTCCTGCTCCCCAAGAGCTGCCCCGCCAGATCATGGACCCTTGCCTATCATCAGAGTGTGTGCTCCTCCTGCTTCAAAACTGAGCTATAGGTAAAAATCCAGAAGTTTGATAACCTGCTCTTTGCCGCAAACAGTGACCGCCTGCGACTCCCACGAACGTGAAGGTCCATCAACCATCTGCTCCTCGCTTGACAACAATCTCCTCACGGCAGCCACCAATGCAAAGCTCCAGTTAGGCTCCTCACGTGAACTTGGACTCAGAGAAGGAAAACTCTTATCTGGGACAAATCCAGTCCCTGTATCCGACCTACACTCCATCGCAGTCGGCCTGAAATTGTGACTTTGACACCGATCCAGCATGACCAGCTATTTCCGAGAGGCACCTTGTGCTTTTTGGTGACATTTTCACCTAAAGTTTAAAAACTCATAATTCCATTTCTACATACGATATGTTGTTTTTGTGTAATTTTGTTTGCTAAATTTTACTCTATGTTTCTAAATTGTTTTGTGATTTTTTTTGTGTTGTGTTTTCGCTTTGTTATTGTTTGAGTGCTGCATACATATTTTACACATTGCCTCTAGGTTAAGCCTGACTGCTTTTCCACCTAGCTACCAGAGGGGTAAGCACAGATTTATTTAGTGACTTTTGTGGTTCACCCCGAGAAGGTCTGTGCTTATAACTTGAGAAGAGCTCTTATCCCTCTCAACCAATAACCCTATTTCTTACACAGGTGATGTCTCTGATATTACCACAAACATTGCCTGCAGGAAGCACAAATGCATCCAGTCTTCCATACATTGCAAAACACCTACACAGCGTGTCTTTACAAGTCGAAAACTGCTCCGATTTGCAAGTGTGGGCCACATTTTGGGGTATCTGATTCACCTTTCATTTTAGATGTCTGGCCTATTTTCTGTTACAGTTCGACCCTGTGCCTGAAACCCTGGTGGAATTGGATTACAATGAAGGGGCCCCCAGTAGAAGAAATTAGCAAAATCTAGACGATGCACAGGGAGGTTTTGGTGAAGTTCAAAGATGCTTCAAAAGTAATTTTGCTACAATCTATTTCCTACGCATGACGTTGCTCTGAAGTGGAAGTGACAGGCCGAGGAACTTTTTATTTATGCTTCATCAAACGGAAAAAATATACCCTTTCCAAATATCAATTTACTATTTCAAAGCTTCTTAAAACATTTCCTGATTGCCAGCTTAGTGGGAGGCGAGCCCCCCGCCCCAACCACCTTCTAAGACTATTTCATCCTTTCCTATCAACACAGCTACCTGCAGAAAAACAAGCAGAGGCGCTCTGTCCTTTTGCCTGGGTATAATTAACGTTGTGAAAGATCACAGACACTGTTCTTTCAAAAAGCTATTTGATTTTGATTTTTTGCTGCCCTTTTCTTAATGCTTCAAAATGAAAACCATTACATTTTCAGTGATCTTTAATAGCCATCCCCACAGCTGGTTAACTCCTGGTGCATTTACATACTAAAAACGTTGACAATTCTGGCTACATCGTTCCAAAATTTTTTTTAAATAAGAGCAAACTTGTTTTGCACTTTCGACGCATGTTCAGTGACACACGCAGAATGGTTAATATTTTCATTTAATTTCTTCACTAATGGGATAAAAAAATGTATCACTCTGACCAGGTAGCAATATAGCTGTAGACATATTAAATGTAAACATTTATTTATTTATGTATTTGCAAGGTTTGTTGTGGGCCTGGGTTAGAAGCATGACTTCGGGTTGGGGCGGTTAATAGGGGTGATGTTTGGGAGTTCAAGGCTCTCCCTGTCCACCCCAATGCATGTATGGTCGAATTACTTTTCTTCCGTGTATAATCTGTGAGTGGGAGCAGGGGCGTAGCTATCAACAGTGCAGCATTGACAGTGGATAGGGTGACTGGACTCCAGGTTTTCCCCGGATGGTCCCGGTTTTGGGAGCAGTGTCCCCCATCCCCACACTTTGCTCCAAATTACAAAAATGTCTCGGTTTTTGTGCAGTGCCCGGGTTAAACAGAGAAATTTCCTGGTTTTTAAATTGTGTCTTGCACCTAGACACTATTTAAAAACCGGGACATTTCTCTGCTTACTTCGCACAGGTGCTGAGAGGGGTCTCTATTGGACCCTCCATTTTTGTCCTCGGGATGAAAAAAAAATCTTATAACTGCAGCACTACCACCCTTCACTGCCTTCAAAGAGACCTGTTATAGTTCTTTCACGGTCTCATCATTGCAGAACTGAAGCATTTTCAATGTTATGTACAAAGAAGCCAAAGTTGTTGCTTATTTATCTTATGCAGCTAACAACAACTGACAAAGCTAATAGTCCTGGCTTGTTATAGGTGTAATGGTACATGTTGTATTATTTATCTGAATACAATGACAGAAGCAGCAAATTTTTCAGGCAGGGCACTATGGTAAGCATAGATTTTGTAGCTTATGTGTTTTAAGCCAAGCACATAATTACATCGGCCACGCCCCTTTGAGAGACCCCCCCAGTTTTTTCATCCCACTTAAAGCCTGGGTACTTCTGTCATGTCACATGGTCTTAGTAGAGCGCTGTATGGGACTTAAGCGTGCTGCCTTGTTTGTGAGCGCTGGGTGCATAAGTGGTTGAAGGGAGTGTGGGGGAATCGTCAGGTGTTGTGCACGAGCGGTTAAGTGTTCAAGTTACTGCAGCCTCCAAGCCTGCTCGGGTAGAATTTCTACTACATCTGAAGGCACTGTGTGACGTGGAAGTGGTGAGACGTCTGCGGGTGCAGTTGTCTCATGGGACATGGTTGGGTGAGATACACAGGGTCAGAGGTGAGCTCTGCTTGCTGTGACCTACAACACATCCGTGCTGTAGTCCCTTTCTCCTCACTACCCAGACCACTTACATGGGATGAAGCTGGGTGCTGGCCGGTTCTACCAGACGACCAGAAATGCTGGCTTGTAATTGAACAGTAACTGCCCCCTGAAGAAAGGCACTCCCCAAAATGCACTCAGGGAAATGTTTTTGAGCACTATGATGTCATGAGTTTTATCACATCAAAGAGTGGATGCATACGCAGTGCCTAGAGGTGTTTTTAAAGCTGCTCAATAGGAGACACTTATGTACGACAGCAGCGTGCACAGAGCGGCCATCACCAATAACATACTGCATCTATTTTAGAGTTAGCCTTGTACCTGAGAAATGCCACAGTCCCCCCCCCCCTCATCTCAGGGGCACATATAGGCCTATAGTCACAGCCTATCCCACACCTCAGAGGCACAGACAGGCCCTATCTCAGACCTCCCCTCATCTCTGAGGCAAAGACAGGCCTATCTCCTCAGCCCTTCCCTCAACATAGTGCCTTTTGTCTCCTTTTCTCTTCCTTCATCCCCTTCCCCTTCTCACCTTCTGGCATGGGGCAAGCTTTTTAGCCACATTTGCAAGTTACTAGTTTGGAGGCCAATCTTGGCATTGATAATGCAAAAACCCAACATCCTTTAATGCACATGCTGTTAGCTTAAAAATCCATTGCTGTCTGTGTCACGCATCTGATTTGTCGTCTGTAATTCTTCATCTATGTCTATACAGCTGTCAAATAGTCCTACTTTTATGTTGCCGGTTTCTGCAAACTGTAGTCCTACGTCTATGTCTACAAACTGTCCCGGTTTTTTGTTTTGAGAATCTGGTCACCCTAACAGTAGCACCTTATCCCAGGGCTGCTCGGAGCCCCATCACCCAAATTAGTGATAATGGTTTATCACTAAACCAGTCAAGACCCAAGACCCTTGCTTTCATTAGGGTCTATTGTGCGTCACTGAGCGGGGGTGGGGATATGGGCCCTAGTGCAGCAAGGGTCCCAAAGGCACTAATGCAAGCAAGGTGATGTGAATGGGCCCTCCTTCTTCTGATTGGATAGTAAAAGGCAGCGGGAACGGGATGCAGCGGCCACTTAACTGCGTCCAAGCTTTTGGGCACAAACCTGTCTACCAGAACCATCAGGAGGCCAATGTTGCTCCTTGGCTCAAGCATTTTTCTGCTGTGCATTCACTAACTCTCAAGGCTCAAAGTTTCATGACAGGCAAAGAAAGATATTTCTGTTGCATAGTATTAATACCCCCAAGACAGTGTACCTATCGTTAGCCACACACACCCTTCCCTATCCCACACCCTCATCTTTTCTCTGCATGAATGTAGTAAGATCTTTTTTAAACACTGTCTTTATATTTGACCTTTATATGGCGTTCAAGGATAAGTAGAATTTTTTCGCATGTGTACATTTTGTTCTTTCAATACTGGAAAATATTTGCACCCACTCCCGTTGCATTCAGCGCCAACTCCTGCTCATTTGTAACTGCAAAATCTCTAGGCACTGATCATGAGCGGCACTGTTCTAGCGGAGTGCAAACTCTGCACACATATTTACCATCAATGTGCAGTAACACGCGCACCAGCACTGCAAACCCCATGGAATGGGGAAGAACCGTGCAGACGCGTATTTGCCATATGGTATTCTGCACTGTATTCCTTTTTCCGAGAGATTTCATGCACACATTTCCCATCTGCATGTGTGCTGGGGCTTCTGAGAGAGCATGGGTGAAGTGGGGTAGAGAAGGTAAAGGCGGGAAGGGAAAGATTGGCTCTGGCAAGGAGGACCATTGCATATGGAAAACAATCAGGGTGGAGATTGGGGCAAGGCTTGGCTGCTATTGCACCCAGCGCCTTCATGTAGTTTTACTAGTTCTGGAAAGGGAGGGAATGCCTGAATACCATAACCAGTGTTTAATTTCATCACATCAAACCTACCCAAGGTGTGATGCAGCGGCCAGAGCAGCTGATTCTGGAGCAGAAAGAGCGTGCTTTATCAATGCTTGTCCAAGTCTTATTCTGGCTGTTGGACGCTGGGCATCTTGAGCTTTCAGCTGTTTTTTCGAGACCGCAATTCAGAAAGTTTAACTACTTTTCACTATTGTCAGCTCTCATGAGGGCTCGAATTAGCTGGAACAATTTATAAAGGTTCATACAGTGAAAGTTCTGAAGAAGGAGCCTCAAGATGTTATTCAAAAGTTACTTAAATCATGTCCTGAATAAGAGCAGCAGGAGGTACGCCCCCCCACACTCTCCACCCCCCCCCCCACACAGACACTCCCCACCTTCAACACAGCTACCTACAGAAAAAGCTTTGGCGGCCACCCCCTCACGCCGAGTATAATTAACGTTGTAAAATGTTACACTAGACTTGGAAAAGCTATTTTGAGTTCTATCTTTGCTGGACTTTTTCTTAATGTTTCAGAATGAAAATCGTTACATTCTAAGTGATGCTAAATAACCCTTTCCACAGCTGGATGTTTCCTACTGTGGTATTTACATACTAACAAACTTACAGCTCTGACTTCGTTGTGCAAAAAAGAGGATTTTTTTAATAGAAATTAAAATGTATTTTGTACTTTCTAAGCATGTTGGCGACACGCAGAAGAGACAGTTTATTTTCTTTTCTTCGCTAATGGGAGATTAAAATGTATCAATATGTAGCAATGTAGCTGCAGCCATATTACCTTAAAATATTTATGTATTTGCAACTGTTATGAAACGCTATGTGTTGCTTCAAAGCCTGCTTAATAGGGTGAGGGATCGGGTTTGGGCCAGGAGCATGATTTTGGGGTACATGGGGCTTTAGCAGGTGAGACGTTTGTGAGTGCAAGGCTCTCCCTACACACCCCAATGACTGTGTGGTCGACCGCTGAGAATCACTGGTTTCAAATAACTTATCTTCTCAGTCTCATCTATGAATGGTAGCAGGTGGAAACGTATCTATAGTGCAGCAGGTGCAGAGGCACCGGATCCCATTGCTGCGCAAGGCCCAAGTCACCTCGATTAGTGAAAATGTTTTATCACCGAGACAGGGCATGGGGTCCCAATACCTTTGCTTGCATTAGGGTCTAAGGTGCCCTTGCAACGCCATGATCAAACACACAAAAGTTGATGGGAGGAATGTTTGTAATAAGTCTAACCCCTGGCAATCAGCCGGGTTAGCATGCCAGACCAACATTCTTTTACCCACCATCCCACCTCAGTTTGGACCCATCCATATGCAAATCAATCTTGACCCTGCTCCAATAGTAAGAGTCAAGCTCAAACTGCCAGGCCCAGTTCTCCCTGAACCACAACACAATCAACCCAAGACCGGTTTTGCCCTGATTGAGGCTCCTTTTTCACTTGTAGCTTGATTCCAGATGCACAGTGAGCACGGGACCAATTACTAGGCATTCCCTTGCCATGTAGGGTATTACATTCAACACACAAAAGGTCTTGGAGGAATGCTTGCAATATGTTAAATCCCGAACAATCAGTTAGGTACCATTCCAGCCCATCATTCTTTTGCCAGTCATGCCACCTCAGTTTGGACCCAGCCATATCCAAATCTGTCTTGATCCTGCTCCAATAGGGTATGCAGTTCCTAACAAGAGGATAAGCGGTTGGCGGAACCTGAGGCGTCAGATCGGGGGATCTTATTCCTCAGGAGCACGATCCCTCACACACTTAAATGGGTATCATGCTACATCAGCTCCTCGTTGGGCCAGCACTGCAATCCCCAAGGGCCCCACAGGGGAGGGGGGGGGGGGGGGGGAGGCTCTTTACCAGAGTTCTTTCGTTTTTGCTGATGGGAAGCGTGAGGTGCAGTGTTAAGTGTGATGAGGTGAGGTGAGGTGAGTGGATTGGTGTAATTTGAGATTAAAAACAATTAAGGGATACCCAAAAGGCAATTTAATATGTGAGTGCCCTTGTTATTGTTAGAAGCAGTGATTGGCTATAAGTAGGTACAATGGTCCAAACTAGCTCTATGAGTGAAAATTGAAAGAAGGTTGAAATGTTTCTTGCCTATTTAATGTCAAACTGATCACGGCAATTATCCGGACCAAGGTCCTAATCTACTCAAGGCTGGGTCGGTAAAGGTTGCAAAATGTATAAACCGTACCCAACATTAGCAAATTACTTTCCCGATCTGTGGTGGCAGAGATTGGATAGGTCATTCGCAAATCGCACTCTCGACAAGCTATGGTCTGACACCATCAAGCAATTTTCTCTGCCATTCATAGTTGGGGTATAGTATTTCCCTATATGGTAGGTTTTTAATCCTGAAGGTATACTACATACTCTTGTGATTAATGTTGGGTACTTAATACTGCACCTCACTCTTCACACCGGCAGAAACAAAAGAACTCTGGCATTTAGCCCCCCTCCGGGGCCTATTGGGCATTGCAGCTCTGGCCCAACGAGCAGCTGCCCGATAATGAAGCATGATACCCATTTGGGTCTGTGAGGGCTCTTGCTCCTGAGGAATCAGATCCCCCGATCTGACGCCTCAGGTTGCCCAAACCGTTTCTTCTCTTGTTAGGAACTGCATACCCTTTGATTTACATAGCCTGTCTAGAGACGTGTATGCTGTACCTTTATTCACCCCTTGTCCCCCCCTTGTAGACCCTGCTCCAATAGGAACAGACCAACCCAAACTGTCACGCCAGGTCCTCCCTGAACGGGAACACAAGAAACCCAAGACGGTTTCATCCTGATTGGGGCTCCTCGTTCATGTGCCGCTCTGTTCCACTGATATAGTGCACATAGTTCCCAAGTTTGGGCATACACTTGCCACACAGGGCGTTACATCAAACACAGAAAAGGTGATAGGAGGAATGCCTGCAAAAATTCCAACCACTGACAATCGCTTGAGGTAGCATTCCAACTCATTGTTCTATTGCCTCTCATGCAACCTATTTGGACTCAGCCATAGTCAAATCAGTCTTTACTTTACTCCAATAGGAACAGCCCAGCCCAAACTGTACTGCCAGATCCTTCTGGACTGGAACACAAGCAACCCAAAGACCGATCCCACCCTAATTTCGGTCCTTCAGTCAGGTGCAGCTTGCTTCTAGTGGCACAGTGAGCATAGGACCCACATCTGGGCATACTGTTGCCAGTTATGCGTTATATTAAACTCACAAAAGGTGATGGGAGGAATGTTTGCAATAAGTCTAACCACTGGCAATTGCTCGGGTAGCATTCCAACCCATCATTCTCTTGCCTACCATGCCACCTCATCCAAAATGGTCGCACACTGCTGACCTACCTGCGTGTTACCCCAAAGAACTGTGGTCCCTGTAGTCAGCGTCGGCGAGTACACCTATGCTCGTGTCGTGAGTGCAAGTGTGAATAGCGTGTGCCATCCCTGGACACGTGTTTCGAGGTTGTTGCCTCTCGTCAGCAGGGAGTAGGAAAGAGTGCAGGGTTGCTGTGTAGGCTGCTAAAATCATTATCAGGTATGTACCTCTCGTAGCAACGCAGGTGCGTAACCTAAGCCCGTCGGCTTCCCGGCTCAAAGAGCCACTAAATAACTAATCCAAAATGGTCGCACACTGCTGACCTACCTGCGTGTTACCCCAAAGAACTGTGGTCCCTGTAGTCAGCGTCGGCGAGTACACCTATGCTCGTGTCGTGAGTGCAAGTGTGAATAGCGTATGCCATCCCTGGACACGTGTTTCGAGGTTGTTGCCTCTCGTCAGCAGGGAGTAGGAAAGAGTGCAGGGTTGCTGTGTAGGCTGCTAAAATCATTATCAGGTATGTACCTCTCGTAGCAACGCAGGTGCGTAACCTAAGCCCGTCTGCTTCCCGGCTCAAAGAGCCACTAAATAACTAATCCAAAATGGTCGCACACTGCTGACCTACCTGCGTGTTACCCCAAAGAACTGTGGTCCCTGTAGTCAGCGTCGGCGAGTACACCTATGATCGTGTCGTGAGTGCAAGTGTGAATAGCGTGTGCCATCCCTGGACACGTGTTTGGAGGTTGTTGCCTCTCGTCAGCAGGGAGTAGGAAAGAGTGCAGGGTTGCTGTGTAGGCTGCTAAAATCATTATCAGGTATGTACCTCTCGTAGCAACGCAGGTGTGTAACCTAAGCCCGTCGGCTTCCCGGCTCAAAGAGCCACTAAATAACTAATCCAAAATGGTCGCACACTGCTGACCTACCTGCGTGTTACCCCAAAGAACTGTGGTCCCTGTAGTCAGCGTCGGCGAGTACACCTATGCTCGTGTCGTGAGTGCAAGTGTGAATAGCGTGTGCCATCCCTGGACACGTGTTTCGAGGTTGTTGCCTCTCGTCAGCAGGGAGTAGGAAAGAGTGCAGGGTTGCTGTGTAGGCTGCTAAAATCATTATCAGGTATGTACCTCTCGTAGCAACGCAGGTGCGTAACCTAAGCCCGTCGGCTTCCCGGCTCAAAGAGCCACTAAATAACTAATCCAAAATGGTCGCACACTGCTGACCTACCTGCGTGTTACCCCAAAGAACTGTGGTCCCTGTAGTCAGCGTCGGCGAGTACATCTATGCTTGTGTCGTGAGTGTAAGTGTGAATAGCGTGTGCCATCCCTGGACACGTGTTTCGAGGTTGTTGCCTCTCGTCAGCAGGGAGTAGGAAAGAGTGCAGGGTTGCTGTGTAGGCTGCTAAAATCATTATCAGGTATGTACCTCTCGTAGCAACGCAGGTGCGTAACCTAAGCCCGTCGGCTTCCCGGCTCAAAGAGCCACTAAATAACTAATCCAAAATGGTCGCACACTGCTGACCTACCTGCGTGTTACCCCAAAGAACTGTGGTCCCTGTAGTCAGAGTCGGCGAGTACACCTATGCTCGTGTCGTGAGTGCAAGTGTGAATAGCGTGTGCCATCCCAGGACACGTGTTTCGAGGTTGTTGCCTCTCGTCAGCAGGGAGTAGGAAAGAGTGCAGGGTTGCTGTGTAGGCTGCTAAAATCATTATCAGGTATGTACCTCTCGTAGCAACGCAGGTGCGTAACCTAAGCTCGTCGGCTTCCCGGCTCAAAGAGCCACTAAATAACTAATCCAAAATGGTCGCACACTGCTGACCTACCTGCGTGTTACCCCAAAGAACTGTGGTCCCTGTAGTCAGCGTCGGCGAGTACACCTATGCTCGTGTCGTGAGTGCAAGTGTGAATAGCGTGTGCCATCCCTGGACAAATGTTGCCCTAATTGGGCCCCTCAGTAGGTTGTGGCTGGGTTCCAGAGGCAGAGTGAACACATGGCCCATGTCTGGCCATGCCCTTGCCAGTTAGGGTGTTACATTAAGCACTCATTAGGTGATGGGAAAAATGCTTGCAATGGCTGGCAATCACTCAGGAATTATTCCAACCCATCATTATTTTTCCTGTCATGCCACCTCAGTTTGGACCCAGCCATATGCAAATCAGTCTTGACCCTACTCCAAAAGTAACAGTCTAACCCAAACTGCCAGGTCAGGTCCTCCCTGAACAAGAACAAAAAGTCCAAGATGGTTTCACCCTGAATGGGGCTCCTCATTCGGTTGTGGCTTTTTTCCAGTGGCACAGTGCACATGGTTACCACATCTAGGCACACACTTGCCACAAAGTGTGTTACATCAAACACAGAAAAGTTGATCGGAGGAATGCTTGCAATAAGTCTAATCACTGGTAATTGCTAGGGTAGCATTCCAACCCATCGTTCTTTTGTCCACCATGCCACCTCAGTTTAGACCCAGCCATATACAAATTAGTCTTGACACTGCTCCAATAGGAACATTCCAGCCCTAACTAACAGGTCATATCCTCCCTGACCCAGAACACAAGCAACCCAAGATCGTTTTCACCCTAATTTGAGCTCCTCAGTTGGATATAACTTGGTTCCAGTGGCACAGTGAGCAGTGACCCATGTCTGAGCTTACCCTTGCCAGTTAGGTTGTTACATTAAAAACACAAAAGGCGATAGAAGGAATGCCTGCAATACGTCTAACCACTGGCAATCGGTCAGGGTAGCATTTCAACCCAACGTTCTTTTGCTCACCATGCCACCTCAGTTTGGACTCAGCAGAGCAGACC